>NC_090926.1:447904791-448529791 GCF_040938575.1 Ambystoma mexicanum
TTTCATCAGTCTTGCCACCCTCTGATCCCTAGCTGACTGTCTGTTCACCACATGGACCACGCATTCGTTGTCGACATTGAAGTTCACCTTCTTGTTTTGCAACTCCTTCCCCCACAACTCCAATGCCACTAGTAATGGAAAAATTCAAGAAATGCTACACTCCTCCCTTCCTTCAACCACCTCGCTGGCCACTTTTCCGCACACCATTTTCCCCCCCAAAACACTCCAAAACCACCGGCCCCCGCTGCATCCGAGAGTATCTGAACTTCCCATGTCACCGGGTCTCCCTGCAACCACATTGACACTCCATTGAAACTCTCCAAAAAGCGCAGCCAAATTCTGCAATCCTCCCTCACTGCCCCCGACACTCTTATCCGATGATGTGGGCACTTTGCTCCCGCCATGGCCCTTGCCATGTTCCTGCAAAACGTCTGCCCTGGGGCCACCACCTTACATGCAAAATTCAGATGCCCAACCAATCTCTGCATCTCCACCAGCATCCTTTTCTTGGCCCCCACCGCTTTCTCCAACAGTACCACCAATTTACTCACCTTGTCGTGCGGCAAGCGTGAGGTCATGGCCACTGAATCCAGTTCAATTCCTAGAAATGTTAACACCACTGCCGGCCCTTCCGTTTTGTCTTCGGCTAAGGGTACGCCCGGCTCCTCCATCAGTTCCTGGAACAACCTTAGCATTTCTTTGCATTCCTCCTCTCTTTCTGCCCCGCTAATGAACAGAAAATCATCCAGATAGTGCAGCACACTCTCCCAACCCGAGCTAAATGAGAAAACCCACTGTAGAAAGGAGCTGACCCGTTCAAACAAAGCACAGGAAATTGCGCACCCCATTGGCAAGGCTTTGTCTATAAAAATGCGGTCCTGAAACTGCAAACCCAACAACCAAAAATCCTCCGGGTGCACTGGCAATAACCTGAAAGCCGCCTTGATATCGCACTTGGCCATGAAGGCCCCTCGCCCTTCCTTCCTTATCAGCTCAACCGCCTGGTCAACACTCGCATACACAACCCCACATTCTCCCGGGGAAATGAAATCATTAACTGACATACCCTCCGGCCAGGACAAATGATGAATCAGTCTGAACTCCCCCAGAGCTTTCTTGGGCACCACCCCCAATGGGGATATCACTAAATCACCTGGCATGTCATCAAATGGGCCCACTATCCTCCCTGCTGCTATTTCCTTGTTCAATTTTTGTCTTACCACCTCAACATTCTCTCTCGCCGACTTCAAATTTTCAGCCCACCGCCGCACCCTTGGGCCCTGGTAACCTAGTCTGAACCCTTGACCAAACCCCTCACTCAAGATCTTAGCCCCTTCCCTATCCGGATAAAATTGCAACCATTTTTCCAACACATCGACTTTAATTGGAGTAAAAGCTTTTCCCCACAACCCCTTTTCCTGAACCTCTCCCCCTCCCCCTGTCTCCCTGTTGGAAACCCTGAGTGAGAGGATGTTTTCCACCACACTTGCTACACTCGTGCCGGAACCTACACATGGTCCTTGTGCAGCCGTCCTTATTATACCCCAGCACGCTGCTGAGGACTGACCCCTGCCTCCTCCCCTCTCCCCCTCGAGGGCGGGGCGACCAAGAAAGGGCCGGAAAGGCACAGGCAGCCCACTTGCTGTGTGCAATGTCGGGGCAGGCCTCGTTGGGGCCATCCATTGCAGCCAGAGATCCATATCTATCTCCCCCCAGACCGCCTGACTGTCCTCTGCCATTCTCGCTTTGAATTCCTCATCGTACCTTACCCAGGCAAAACCCCCAAAACTCGTGAAAGCCTTCCTTATTACAACCATATATTTAAGCAGGGCCACACACCGCTCCGGGAATTTTTCACAATACACACTGGCATAAATGATAAACGCCGACGTCCAATTCTCAATAGTCACCGGGACCCTTGGGCGTGAAGCCAGTTCCCTCTCTTCCTCCTTAGACCCCTCTTTCGCTCTCACTTCTCTATGTAGCAATTTAAAGACATCGACAAATTCCCCCGCCTGAATCTTCTCCCTGGTCGCTGCCATCAAGTGCGCCCCCAATGGTTTTGTTATCCCCATGTAAGGTATTTTTTTCTCCTTTCCCTTCACTTCAACCTCCTTATCTTTACCAGCTTGCACTCCGAGCACCAATGGCTCCACCACCTTGTCCGTTTGGACCTCCACCGAGCACATGCTCTTCTCAACCCCTGTGGCTCCAATGGCCTGCACCCCAACTTCTTTCCTTACATCTCGCCATCCAGACCCTTCCTCCTCTGTCCCCCTTCCTGGGACCCCTCTCTGCCATGCAGATGACCATTCCCTTTCCCGCTCACCTCTTTCCACACCTGCGGTCTGGCGTCCACAACGCTGCTCCTCCTCTCCTTTCTTAGAGGGCTCTTACTGCGGGGACAAAACATGTCAGCACACTCACCCAGCCAATAATTCCCTTGACCCCTTTCACCCCGTCCCCCCTGCACTTCCCTTTCCATATCCCACCTTGAACTTCTTCTCTCCTTTCCCTTTCCGCCCTGTAATCTTCCAATTCCCATTGCCCCACATATTCCTCCCATCCAACTTCATCGCCCCTTAAATACCATTGCGGATGCGAGCTCATGCCCGAGTTGAGTTGATGATCTTCTTGCGAGCCCGGGGCGTCAGCCCCGCCACTCCTCTGACGTCTTCTCGGCGGGGTTGTGGAAACCCCTGCCTGGTCCTCTTCTCTCGGGCGAGGCGTTCTGACCTCCACCCTGGAATCCTCATTGCTAGGGGCTGTGCTGCGCCCTCTAGGCTCTCCTTGCGTTGACCGAGGAGGGGCCGTACTGAAACCCTCAACCTCCACCTGACCAGCGGGTGCTGCGCAGCGCCCTCCGCCCTCACTCCTCCTACCCGGGGGGGCCGTTCCGCGCCCCACTCTACCCTCCTCAATTGATGGGGACCTCTCCCTCCTTCTCCCACCTGCACTCCCCTCTGCCCTGACACCCTCTTCTGTATCTCATCCCTGCCCCTACTGTTGTTCCCTAGAGCCCCTCCCTTTTGAGCATTCCCACCTTCCCTAGGGCTATCATTCCCTTCCTCCCTCCCCGGCTGCCCACCCGACATCATTTCTCCCCTGTCCGCCCTCCTGTCTATCTCCCTCCTCATATTCCTGCCCCTGGATTCCCAAACCTCCCCTCTCCCCGCCGTAGGGGTGCAAGCCACCACTGCCGCGAGAGCCCCGTCTGCCGCAGCTCTACGCTACGGCCTGCCCCCACCTACCTCTCCTTCTCCCGTTACTTCCCCTACCGCCCCTTCCAATTGGGCCTTAGATGCCCTGCTAATTATTTCTAGGGCCTCCCTCAGAGCCCTAGCATCAACCAAGCCCTTCTTGGCGGCTCCCTGTCCCACCATAGTGCCCAAATATCTGGATGTGCACTAAAAATATATAACCCTAGAAAATTAATCTAGCTAACCTAAGCTCCCGAGCCCAAATCTACCCGTGGACCTATCCCCCCACCAACAGTACACTTGCCCCGTGTTAACCAAGCACTTGCTGACACAAAAAACTAGGGTACCATACCCCCAAAATGCTCTTCCCAAAAAACTATTTAAAAAAAAATGTATTTTTTTTTTTTATTTACCCCCCTAAAAATGCCCTATCCTTTCACAACCCTAACCCCGGCACAGAGAAGGCCCCCCACGAAAAGGGGGAGCCCCACAACCAACAGCACAACCAGAAATGGGGCTGAGATGATGCGTGTCGCACTGCCCCCTGGCTGCGTGTAAGCACCACCGCACTGAAACAGCTGCACGGTCCCTTTAAGGAGAGAAACACTGCTCCCTCTGATACGCGACGGAGAAAGCGCGTATACTTCCCCTCACGGCCGTGCAACACAGGACCCAGCTCTCCCCAATGTAATATTAGCAGCGGCGCAGGCCTGGCTGCACAATATCCTGCCCGCCCTCTCAAACCACGCTCCCCGGCACCTTAAACCCTAACACCCCACCCCTTCTGCACGCTCGAAAAATTGCGTGGAGAACACCCCCCGACAGGACACACCGCACCGGACCGCTGTCCACACTCAGGAACTGATCCAGGTACAGTAAGAGGGGGGGTGCCTTATCTACGGTACCCCCGGCTATAATAGTAAAATATAATAATAAAATATAACACTTAAATAAAGCTGCTTTCTTACTATGCCTAGCCTCCCCCAACACTAACTAACCCTCTCACCTACTCTACGCTGCAGCACCGAAGGCCCAGCTACTTCAGGGAAGGCTCGGGAGCGGGCGACATGACTGATACAATCACCAAGTCCTAACTGTCGCCTGCCTCCCGAACCTTCCCTGAGCCCTTAAGTGCCCCCCAGGGAGGCGCTCTGCACCCCCACGGCCACTCGCTGGCCGTGTGCAGCGCCAAAAACTCCCCGGGAGGAAACGCTTCGCGTTCCCCCCGGGGCCCCTCTTCTCGCAGCTCATTTTCTGAACATTTGCTACTGAAATGCACGCGGAAATTAACCTGTATTATCTGCCTTCCCTGTATTTATCTGTCCGAGTTTCTTTGCTGTATCTTTGGGGTGCACGCTCACCATGTAGTCTTCTCGCCCCCCTCTTTCTCGCTGTCACGCACTTACGTCTCTGGTTCTTGCCCTAGCAAGCACTGGGTTTGAATAAGGGGGGCAGGGATGTGTGTGTATGTGTGTGTCAAGTAACCAGTCTCATCACAATTGGACTAAAAGGCAATAACACGTGTATCCACGAGAGCGACCGATGTGGGCCGGTGGTCACAATGGCATCATCGTTGCATTCGGCAAGGCACCGGCGCTGCCCAGTGAAGAACGCATTTTCACATTTCTTCCTCAAATGTGGCAGTCCAATGGAAGCCATGAGCTGTGCATTGTGGGAAACACTGCGTCACTGGGCATAGTTCAGCATGAGGTTAGCCCAAGTTCGACAGTCGTGCTAATAACCCTAAGCCTCATTTACGTGAAAAAAATATATGCAAAAAACAAGGGGATTCCTGGGAGTCCTTTACCCAGATTCTTTAGCTATCTTTCACAGCAGAGAAATATTTCAAACATATCCGCCTTTGTCCTCCCCAGGGGCAGTCCAGCACCGAAATGGTAGGCGATTCTCTTTTGAACAAGAGTACCAACAGAAACCCCAGACACATGTTTAGGTCTGGTTGGACCTCATCGGTAGGATGGAGCTGTGCCTCTCTAAGAATAGTGAGCAAGGGGTCCACATCTGGATTCCCCTATTAATTTAGGGTGAGACCCAAAGTTACTTAAATTATGCAAAAAACTAGGGGGGGGGTCATGGGAGTCCTTCTGCCAGACATCAGTCCAGTTATGAGAGCTTACCCAGATTCTTTAGCTCACTATCTTTCACAGAGAAGAAATATCCAAAACATATTAGTCTTTGTCCTGCCCTGCGGCAGTCCAGCACCGAAATGCTAGGCAATTCTCCTATGAACAAGAGTACCAACAATAACGCCAGGCACGTGATTCAATATACTTGGACTTCATCAGAAGGGTGGAGCTGTGCCTCCCTAAGAATAGTGAGCAAGGGGTCCACATCTGGACTTCCCTAGTAACTTAGGGTGGGACCCAAAGTTACTTAAGATATGCAAAAAACAAGAGGGGGACAGGGGTCCTGGGAAGTCCCTCTGCTGGACATTAGTCCTGGTTACAAGAGACTTATCCAGATTCTTTAGCTAACTGCATCACTGGGGATAGTTCAGCTTGAGGTTAGCCCAAGTTCAGCAGTCGTCTTAATGACCCTAAGCCTCACGTCTCCTTTCCAATCTGGAGTACTCATGCAGCATCCGTGACAGCACAGAGAGAGAGTCAATTCACCCCAGTGTAAACACGCATCATGCACACAGGTTCCTGGGTGGGCAGACTAAACCTGATTTATTATTATGATGGTGTTTACTGAGCACAGACCTAGCTTCGAGAAGCAAGAGAGCGCTTTACAGAGGTATACAACAGGACAGATACATAACGGAACGCTTTACAGAGGTATACAACAGGACAGATACATAACGGAACGCTTTACAGAGGTATACAACTGTACGGATGCATAATGGAGCGCTTTTCAGAGGTAACAATAGAATAGATGTACAGTGGGGGTAGGATACAGAGGATATCGGGGATGCAGAGGGGTACAGCCGTACCAGGTGGTGGGCAGAAGAGGGATGAGCGTCGTCTAGGCAAGTAAGGTGGCACGAGGGGAAACGTGATGGTCTAGGTGTTGAGGTGGATAAAGGCTACCTTTTGTCAACTAAGCCATTTTTCCAGCACAAATACCTTTAAGATGGTAGTAAAAGTATTGTTACACTTTTTGCATTCATGCGCCAAAAAAGCAAAGAAAAACTCCACTAAATAGGAATGTAATTATTAAAGCTGTGTATTTAGGTGGACAGTTTTGCACGGAGCTGCTGTTTGAAAGACAGAGGTTGGGATTGAGCCCATGACTTGTATGACTTGCTGAAAAGCCGTGTTCCAAATGAGAAAACATACCGTTTGCCCTGATTTGAAAAATACGGGCAAGTCCGTCGAAACACGTGTCATCATAAAGGGCACTCGTTCATATAAATACACAGCTTTAATAATTACATTCCTATTGAGTGGAGTTTTTCTTTGCTTTTTTGGCGCATGAATGCAAAAAGTGTAACAATACTTTTACTATTAGTTTACACAACGGAGTGGAGGAAGCACGTTTTCTCCGTTGTTACTTAATTCATGCGACAAACATTATCATCATCATTTTTTCAACAAACAGAAGGGCGCTGAGGTCTAACCTCAGAAGTGTCCGTTGTGAAAAGGTTCCTCAATTTAATTTGTTTGCCTTTTAAGATGGTACTATGCATTTAAACAAAGGAATACCGAATGGACAGTGACTTAATAAGGCACGCAAGAGCATTGGCTGAGAGGTGGCAACCAGGTTTCAGTGCAGCCGGGGGCAAAGTTGTGCATTGCGGGCTACAGGAGCTGCCACAGTGCGAGATTGTCAGGCTTAGCAGGGAACTGAGATTAAAGAGACACTGTCCAGCGTATCAAAGGAGTAGGGTGCATTACTTTTCATGTTGAATGGCATTAAGCATATACATGCTATGAAATTGCCTTGTGGTATGGGTATCCATTGAAAATATTGCTAACAAAAATGGAGTCGGTGGAAAAAATCGTGGTGAAAATACCTCTGCAGTGAAAAAGTCGCCAATCAAAAGGTAGTCAAAAAAATGTAGCTGAAAAGTAGACACAAATTCCGTGCTGCTAGAGTTTAGTGGGCTTGTGATTGCTTGGTTTAGTGTTTTGGTAAGGCTAGGGTTAATAGAATAATGGGTTTGGGTAAGTGTTAAAGATAGGGATAGGGGGTTACAGAGGGTTGGTGATGTTGGCGTAGGATAGGGTTCAGGATAATGAGCTCATTTTTAATGTGGTGTAGAGGGTGATAAATATAACCTGTCATTTTTATAGCACTTGTATCCAAAGCGCTTTACATCCATTTTTTAAATAAAAATTATCATTATCCAATCCAAATCGGTACTCATTATATTGACCTTGTGCGGGTGAAAGACTGTGTCGACCATGCTGGGATTCGAACGTGCGACCTACAGATCACACACAGATAACATCAGCAAGTGTTTAACCTTCTCAGCTTTCCTACCAGGGTTAGGGCAGGGCTGTGGAATTATTGGTGAGCTGGTGATGGGGTTGAGGTTAGTGTCACTGTTTATTTTCTATTTATTTGGTATTTTGTATTGAGTGACAAGCAAAAAAAAATACTTTCGTTCACTGAAGGGTTGGCATTAGTTAGAATAAGGGTTTAGACAGAGTTAGGGTAAGGTTTACGAATGGAGTTAGGGTGATTGTAGAGGTTTCATTAGTGGTTTGGCATATTGTTAGGGTTACAGGCTTGTACTTTTCTGCATTTAAATATAGCTTTTTTGGCGACCTGATCACTGGCAACATTTTCACACTTTACATTGCTTGCATTGAAAGACTACATTTTTTAAAACAAAGTTTTTGCTGATTATATTTTCACATGACTACGTTTTCCTGGGGACATTTTCACATAGTACCGTGGCTTGCCCAGACGGTGTCCAAGTCTTGTCGCCACTGTGCTTCTACACAGCTGGGGAATTGTGCTCAGTCTTGAAGACCACATCTGAAGAAGTGCATCCGGTTTAGGGTGCCACATCTCCCATAAGATTATAGTTGATAAGAGTCTGCCCACAGGTCAGTATGAACGCAGACACAAGGACCTACATCTATATAGTCAGAGAGATGGAGGGCATTGAAGAGATGGGCATCTCATGGACTTCCCCGGGGTTTACTTACGGAATGGGCAGGAGCACCTCGCAGCTGAGGTGGAGGTCTAGAGCACGGCATTCCGAGGTAAGGAGTATTCGGAGTAGAGGGCTCCACGAGAAGCGTGACCAAGTTTGGTTCTTATGGTGGTTACATTTGTGTTAACACATTGAGGTGCTGAGTGAGCCTTAATGATCCAAGGGTATACAATAGGTGTCCGTGGATCTTTGGAGCCCATCATTCAGCCATGGTGTGTTTGTGGGTTAGATGTATGGGACTGGGGACACTGACATGTGGATGTGGAGTGAGTTTCTTGATCCAAGATGTCTAGCAGAACTCTGGCCCAGTCAGCAGGCTTTTTGGGTGCTTGTAGCATCTCTTCGCCCAGCTCTGGGTGCCTCAGAATGACCTTCACACGCCCCCCCTTTCCAGACTTCTTGCATATGTTTATCTGACATGCAACTGTTATATGGGTGGCTGCAGGGTGCAGCCAGAGTGCATGCAGGAGTAGTACAATAGTTTAGCCTACTCTTTATTCTTGGACTCTGCTGGCAGGCAGGTGGCAGGGTGAAGAGGGACATGGTAAAATCATGGAACTTCTCTCTGAGAGCCAAAGGGAAGGTGATCGAAAAAAGGTGAGGAAGGCCGAACTCGAGCATGAAGGTAGACCGAGGTTTAGAGAAAGGGTTCTTCTGTATATCCGACAATGCTGGCCAATTAATCGAGGGCTGTGGGATGTTGGGGGCCCTGGGTTAAATTAGAGAAGTGCTTGCACTAGTCAAGGAGAAGTGGGAGAGAGAAAGAGTGAGATGCGCCTGCGATAAAGTAGAACAGCAGTGATGAATACAAAACTGGTTTTTGTGGGATCGCACTTACAATGGACAGAGTGGCACTTAAACGAATGGTGGCTGACAAGACAAGGAGATGAAAGTGCTCCTTAGACCTGGGGTGGGCTTGCAGCTCTGTACACTTGAACGCCATTGAGCTCCTCGTGTCTGACCTGTTTGTCTAAATCCATACCTGGGAAGAATTTCCAATACAGGATATTAATTTCTCCTCATCAGTTCCCAACAAAAGACACGCACTCATGCTCACTCACTGTTACTCCCACTCAAACATTCTCACTTACTCTCTTGTTCACAGTTCCACAAGACAAGAGCAGCAACAGATGTAACAGCCTTCAAGCATGTGTGATGAGAGCACTTCCGGTAGCAGAATTCAAACTTCCCTGGGCGAGACACAGGAAGTAATTGCAATGCGCGAAGGACAGAAAATGAGACTAAGCTGGCGGAATTATATTAGATTGGTCATGAAAACATGCAGACCAGATGGACGTTCAGGTCCATATCTGCTAACATGCCTGTAAATATTAAAACACACCACGTAAGAACACAGTCAGCGCTCCCGGGTGGAATAGGCCAGCCTTCGAATACTCCCGGCTGCCACGTGGTGCGTTCCGCGTCTGTTAGCAAGCACTTTAAACCATGCGTGTGATTCCAATGGAAGGGACTGTTCTTATGATGGTTGCTTCTTTTGGTGAATGCTCGTGTCCCCTGGGCTTCGTGAGCTTTCGCTGTTGGTGGCTCGTGGTTTTGTAGACTGGCCGTCGAGGGCACATTTCTGGCTTCCTGATAACTTCACTGGACAGTCTCCATCCACCTTGGATTGAAATTCTGCTTTCTATCCTTAGTTGTGTGTGCTGGGAAAAAAAATGAATTCTCCCAAAGATAAACCTTTTTTGTTTTAGGCTAAAGCATATTGTGTGTTCTAGCATCCAGGGTTACGACCACCTCGTTAGGGAAGGGGATCTGACTGATGTCAGCCAGTGCTGCCAGCCATGTTTCACTTGACATGCCACAGGAAAGGCAACCACATGCAGCGTGCAGCAGCAATGCTGATAAACGCTTTCCGCAATACTGGCGAGCAGGATGCTAAAGTGGGTCCTCTGTTAACGCGCTAAGGTAGCTCAGTGGGTCGAGCGCTTGCTGTCGTGATCTGGAGGTCACAGGTTCAAATCCCACCAAGGCCCACTTCGCGTTTCATCATTCCGAGGTCGATGAATGACAACTTTTTTTGGACGATATTGTATGTAAATATGTTCTATGTAAAGCGCTTTGGCAAAGGCGCTATACAGTGCTGGTCATTGGGCCGGCTCTCGCCAGATCCGAGATCCGGCACCAGATGTGAAGCCGGATCTCGGGATCCGGCCAGAGTCAGCAGCCCAAACACCAAACCCATGCTCTCCAGCTGGGTTTCGAGGAGAGAAAAAAAAAAAAAAACAATCCCGCAATGGCATGGCGTAGGGGGGCGCGGAGCAGCTCATTGCCTCCATTAGCGCTCTTCTGGCTCCGCCCCCCCCCCCTACGTATCCACAACAGCAGGACACCGGAACAGACCTTCTTAAGGGAGGCTGTCCTGCACTTTCACTAGGAGTTCTCCATCAGGCACCACAGCCGGGCCCACGAAGGTGGGGGCTGTGCTGATCGGAGCAGTACAGCCCCCACCTTCGAGGGCCCGGCAGATCTACTCTGCCCTGTGTGAGGACAGTGCACACAGAGTAGATTACTCTTTGTGCTCAATACTCGCACAGGGCATTGCTTTGAATGCAAAATTCAGGGTTCCTATGATTTTATTTTAAATGAAACCGCTCCAGAACGGTTTCATTTTAAAATAGTAGCAAGCGTTTCTTTCGGTGGAATACATTCTAGGCTGTGAACTGTGCAACAGCAGCCTACTGACCTGATTTGGCACTGCGAGCCGTCCGAGGCTCCTGCCATTTTCGAATCGTCTACACGCTTCCTGGAGGAGGCGTGTCCTTACCTGCACGTGACTTCATCGCGTGTCGACTTGCATCTTTAAAGCCCGGAAGCTATCGCCCTTGTGGCTGTAAGCCCGGTGGACATAAGCCTATTGGCTGTTATACGGCTGTTGTACGCTGGTGGTGCGGTTAGCAGACGGGAGACTGTGGAGGTGTTCCCTCTTTGATCCCGAACCGTGAGTCAAAGCCTATACTTATTTCTAACCAATATTCAGAGTTGTGTTGCCCTGTGAGTTGAATAGTAACTAAAAGTACTCTATAATTCATACTGCACGTTATGGCATCTACACCCAAGCCAGTTATACTTCCTGTGCTGGATGCAGCAAACAGCCCAATGGTCGCAATTGCTACGCGATCCAAACACAACAATCTGCTGAAAATCCAGTCAACAACTTCTATTACCTTGACACCGCGCGCAAAAACACGACAAAAAACTCAAATGGCAAATAAAGATATTAGACAATTTTGTCCAATGATTAAAAATCTCTCTTCGTCTCATATTCTACCTGTTACGCCACAAGAATCTAATGACGATCCTAATGATCAAATTTTGTCTAATGCTGCTTTATTATCACAAACGGAGGCCGTTATAAACCTGTCTCCCTGTTGCAATGAAAAAACTAATGAAACAAGCTCAAATATATTGACACTTGTGCCAGACTCAAATCAATTAGACCCGGTGATAAATAAAGTCTTGCCCAGCGATGGGGATGATCCAAATAATCTGCCAATCTCCGATAATACCATGATACAGTCAACTACCCAGTTGGAACACAAAAAAGATCCAAAACTACATCTGGACCAAATCCCTGAAATCCCAGAGGAGGAAAGCTTCGCAACCAACGAAGATGTTTTTCTAAAAGAACAAAAGCAAAACATGCAGAGATCAGAAAATACATCTCCACACAAATCTAATGTAGATTACTATAAACGTGGCTCTATGGATTCAACCATTTCGGAATCTGCATCTTACATACTCCCTGCACCAAGACATCGCGAATCTTCTTGTGAAAAAGGTCATGTCCTTCCAAACACAGGTCTATTAGAAGTTACTCTTATGGCAGTAAATACGACAATTCAGAGTCTGTTTAAATTATTCGAAACCCTCGAAAACAAAATAACCTTACAATCTGCAAAAATCGACCAAATTTCGGATTCGATTCAAGCTCAAGCGAAAGAAAACGAGCCCTTGTGTCAGTTTACTGAACCTATTAATGATCTGTCCCAAGACATTGAGATCATGACCATCCCTGTAACCCAGTCTACCACTCTGCCTATGTTCAATGAAATTATATATCCAATTGAAGAGGCAGACAATGAAAACTCACACAAAAATACTTCTTGGATAAGTGTGGAAAGTTCTCCTAAAACATCAAGATGTCAAAATGATAAAGCCCAATATGAACTTTTTAATAAACATCAACGAAATAAGGGTCGATCTAGGCACCTGGTAACTAAACCTTTCCAATCCACAAAACGATCTACTAAAACAAACAATCGCATCATGCGATCACATACAGTGGATATGACCAAACCTGTATCTATGCACATTGATCAAGTAGGCGAAAATGACTTATTGAGACACAAGTCTCCTGTCACTAATTCAATAAATCCAACTTTGAATGCACAAAATAAACTGTCTATACAGTCACCTCTAAGCCAACTCGTTGCAGTATTGGAAAAACGGAAATTAAATGACCCTTTATCAATCAACAAAAACATGACTTCTGACACTAGCGTAAAAGCTCAATCAATAGATGCCGATAAAAGTGTGGAACATGCATCGTTGCTACCAGTGGGGTCTCAAATCGATCAAATTAAAGCAGCAGTAGATTTGTATATCCTAAGGCGTACGTCTGAATTAAGTGATCCGACAGCTAAAATAAATCGGCAGAATTGTGAGGGGCAGAACTGTGCGAATAATGCCCGTCAGATTAAACAGGCTGCTGATCACGACAAGCCATCTTGCGAAAAACTTAGAGAACATGTATCTCAATGTACATCAGAAATCCACGACGTAGAAGCTCAAAAAAGCTCACAGAATACTGGGGCAAAATGCTCCGCGGATAGAAGCCAAACTCCATCAAGGCGTAGTGATGGTCCTCCGACAGTACTTGAATCACAAATGGAGGACCTTTGGAACACTCCAAATGAGAAAATCAAATTAATGGTCGACTCTTATTTGGCAACTCATTTGGACTCAGTGCCCGTGTCACAAGACTCATTCAAAAAGTTGTCAAGAGTTCGTTTCTCTGATGATGTCAAGGATGTTAATGACATGAACCTACGCCGAAAAGTGATAGAAACAAACAGTAACTTGAATTGCAATCAAATCCTTCAAAATCAAGGTTCAATGAGTAAACAAAAAACACGCGATCTCATAAGAAAAAAAGAACTAGCGAGCTTCCACACACTAATCCTGAAATGTCGCGCGGCTCCTTATCCTCAATATGATTTGTCCCGTGCAAGCGTCTTAAACATCTTTAGTGATGTGCCCGAACTAGATGATCTCACATCTTTTGATATTAATCAAGTAGAATTTATCTGTGATACCAACCTGGGCATAGTCCGATTATGGATGAAATCAGGGTTAGTAATGAACTATTTATGGCAGGCTCGAATGAAGCTCTTTGCAATGGGATTTTTACTTGCCCAAGATCCAGAAAGAAGAAACTATGAATCCATCGTTGCAAAAGACGCAAATACTAAGTTATCACCAAATATATGCCACTGTGCAAAATGCAATAACATTGATTTGACACCCGAGATTCTGACCATCTCACAGTCATAACCATCACTGACGCCAGATTCTTCCGACAAAAAAAATGGCTTGGTAACCTTGGCTAGCTGGAACACCAGAGGTTTTTCCCATTTACTCACTAATGTCCAACCTGTTCTGGTTGATGCAGATATTATAGTCCTCCAAGAAACTTGGTTAAGTAAGCCTCCCTTATGGGATCATCATGACATCTTAATCAACCCAGCGATTACAGCCCAGAAAGGGCGACCCATGTCAGGATTATTAGTCGCTGTTAAACTGGGATCTAAATTTAAATTACAGGCATGGGACAATCCAAACAAATTTATACAGTTGGTTAAACTTTCGAATGAAGTCCAAAAATTGGCACTAATCAATGTTTACAGAAATCCAGCCGCCATCAAAGATGACCGATTCTATAAAGATCTGTCCAAAATGTTCGTCCTAATTGCACAAACTTCAGGAATAACAGATATCATTCTGGCCGGCGATCTCAACATTGATTTGGTCAAAAGCGCATCGAAGAGCAAAACAGCTGAACATGTCAAGTGGAACCATATTATGAAACAATTTAACATGAGAATGGCTAATGGATCACTCCCGAGTGATATACCTCATCAAGTCACATGGTATAGAGGAAAGACGACAAGTACCATCGATTACATATTTTTATCTGCAGGGTTATTCATGGCATCTAAAGAATTTAAGGTAATAACCCAATTCAAATGTGATCATCACATGTTAAGATTGACATGGTTAGGGGCTAACCAACAAGACCACGCCAAATCGGAATGGATGCCACAAAATGTATCAATTAATAATGCTAAATCTCGCTTTAGGTGGACTCCGACCAAACTTGCTGCATTGAATAAAAGTATTATACAACAAAAAGATTCTCAGACATCACAGTCCTATGTGGACACCTTGTCCATATACAGAACTTTTCACCCCCTTTCAAACCGATCTCATCAGCATACATTTGATCAACAATTATCACAGAAAAAAAAAAGAGTACTATAGAGGTTTGAGACAAGCCAAACAGCTTTCATGGCCCGAACGGCTTCAAGCTTGCAAAAGGTTAAAAGTGCAGTACAGATCTTGGATACGTATGTATAGAGGAAAATTATTTCAACAGGATGGAGAGATCTTTCTTTCAGCTATAGCAAGCAAGAACTCTGCTCAAATTTGGCAGATACTCAACCTGAACTCTAATTTGAATAATTTAAAATCACAACTTAATGGAGTTCCAGAAAATCTTTGGGTTTCACACTTTGCTCTACTGTACTCGGATAAAGCTTTTTATGCACATAACCATGGATCTCACTCCTCAGGCTCATGGAATTTAGAATGCTCTGAAAACCTAATTGAGGCGCTCATTCCTAAATCGTCTTCCTCCCGTGCGGCAGGACCAGATGGTATCACCAACTTTATGCTTAAGCAACATCCTCAGATATGGGCGAAAATTCTAAATAACATCTTTCATCGTATATTAAAAACTCGCAGCATTCCCGATTCATGGCGCTCATCGATCATTGTGCCAATTTTTAAGAAAGGGGATCGCTGCGCACCAACGAACTATCGCCCGATTGCACTGTTGGATGCTCCAGGTAAAATCTTTAATCGACTAGTGCTATCGGCCTTTAACCTCTGGACATGTAAACACAAGCATCGTGATAACAATCAAACTGGATTTGTACGTGGGTTAGGGACGTCAGTAAACCTCATGATTCTCAATACATTGAAAGCTCAAGCTCATCAAACTAAAACATCATTGTTTTTTGCATTTATAGATTTAAATGCTGCATTTGACTCGGTTTCCCGTATAAAACTCTTTCAAAAATTAAGGAAAGCTCAGTGTCCTCAAGACATCGTGGATATCATTATTTCACTTCACACATCCACATCTATACGAGTACGTCTATCTACTGCTGGCCTGTTATCTACAGTCATCAAAACATCGAGAGGATTAAAACAAGGGTGCATCCTGGCATCAGCGCTATTCAATTTTTTCATTCACGATGTACAAGAAATTTTCCTCAATCTACCATCTGACTCACCAAAAATGAATGGCTCCACAATCCAAGCGCTTTGGTATGCTGATGATCTAGTCCTAATATCCAAGACACCAACAGGTCTTCAAAAACTAATTGATGTACTCTCAATGTATTTTGATGACAATGAGTTATCTATGAATATCAAAAAATCGTAAATTGTAGCCTCCGTTGTGAAACGATCTCAGAGAACAAGGTTTGTGTGGAGGGTAAAAAACATCGCTCTTGACATTGTGTCAAGCTATAAATACTTAGGAACTCATTTCGAAGCCAGTTCAGTAGCAACAGAGCATTTTCAATCACTACAAAGCAAAGTGACAACTGCAATATCACAATCCAAATTGATATTACATAAATACGGCAAATTTTCAGTGGAGTCTATCTTACATTATTGGCAGCAGAAAGTGATACCAATGATACTTTATGGCCTGGAATCTCGAGACATTTCAGATGTGAAGGAGCTCGACAAAATTGAAGCCAAATATTGGAGAACTCTCTTGAATCTGCCACAATCTGTACCCATTGCGTGTATCAGATACGAACTTGGTCTCATCTCTCTTAGGGCCAGATATCATTGGCAGCTCTGTGCCTTGCTCAGGAAATGTTTAACGAACATTGAATCTGACACCATAATTGCTGTTTTGGCAAAACATCTGTTTCATTCACCTCAGAAATTTACAGTGAAATGGACTACATATGTATATGGAACAATGGCAGCAGCAGATGTTGATGTTGAAACCTTGATTCTGAATCCCGTCCGTGCAAAAAATAAAGTGTATATTCACGATTGGCGGACGAATCGTGAATCATGTTTGAAATATAAACATTTTGATACGCACCTCTATCCGGATAAAAATATGAGATGTCCAGAAAAATACTTGCTAAAGTCACCATCTCCACACATGCGTAGTGCATTCATGCGAATACGATTCAATTTATGGCTGACTAGAGACATTCTAGCTCAGCGTAAGCAAATACCCTTGTCGGAGAATTTTTGCCGGTTCTGTCTCGATGTGTCTCAAAAAGAAACTTTAAAACATCTATTAATAGATTGCACGGCACTTTGTTCAATCAGACACAATATATTCGGAAAAAAAAATATGTGTGTGGTTGCTTCGGTTCAGTCATCCTTGAGATGGGCTTTCCTTTTAAACTCAGCAAATATGAGCTTATCTATTGCATCAGTAAACTTTTTTAATAAATTGTGCTTAGATACCCCTGCACTCATCTAAAATCGTTATAAACCCGTGGAAACAAACACACACAGGAAGAGGGGAAAAAAAAAAAAAAAAGGTTGTTGAATATGTATACATTGTGCACACAGATAACAGAAATTTGTGAATGTTTTAAAGAATATTAACATCAATTTTATTTAGACTATTACATTGAAAACGTTTGAAATTTTCTTATAAAAATGTTCTTGTAAAAATCTTATGGTTAAAACAAGAATAAAAAAAAAAAACAAAAAAAAAATAAAATAGTGTAGGATGAAGTTCAAACTTGCACTTTTAGTGCACTGCACTGAACGTTTCCCTAAACAGCAGGCACTAGGGTGGCCAACTCTTTGATAGTCTTTTGCTGGACACTTGCCCACAAGGCAGTGATGACATCACGTCATTCACATTTGACCCGCCCCTCTTTTAATGTAAATATTTTTAATGGCTTTTAATTCCTGGGTTAATTGAAATGCAAATGGTTGTCCTTGGGAGGTAATGGTCACGTTTTTAACTGCAAACATGACCATCAGGACCCCAGGAACAAAGCATTAGCATTTGAATGAAGGCAGGTGTCAGAGTGTTACAGCTCGACCTGCAGGCCCTAAAGGAGCCAGGGCCGAGGAGCCGCCCAGAGAAACAAAGCAGCAGGCAGCAGCACCATGCTGTGTACATGGCCACTTCAGTTTGCAGAGTGGCTGTGCTGGAGGCAGGTTGTCCCTACGAAACTGCGTCCCGCACAGCCACTCTGCAAACTGCAGGACAGAGTCCCTAATTGCGGGACAATCCCACGAAATCCGGGACAATTGGACACCCTAGCAGGCACATGTGTTTTGGGGTTTGTATTGTGCGTGGGAAGGTGCGGGGGTGGCGGTGGGGTTTGTGGGGAGTGGTAATGATATCATATTTTGGGTGCACCAGCACCATAGAAGTGGTCTAAAGTGGAATTGATATATAGCTTGAAAAAAAAGTAGCATGAAAGAAATTGCGCTGTTTAAAACTATTATTTTGGACATTTCCTTTGATCGGAGGTCACCTGCCAGCTCCGCCCCTCTAAACCCCGCCTCCTCAGACACTGCCCACCCCCAAAACTCCACCCCCATCCTGGGCCTTGTGGGATCCCCCACCAGATTTTTTCCATTTCCACCACTGGCGCTATATAAATAACACGCCACTGTCATTTGTTACGTTTATGTCTGTGTTGGAGTTTCCAGTTTTTAAGATGGTGCCTGAGTTCCTGTGGAGGCGGGAGAGTCTCTGTTTTAGACAATGGGGCATGAATGGTTCTCACTGGATGATTCTCACGGCCGTGTTTGGCTGTGCTCGGCTGTGCTCTTGTTGCTGGGGCCGCATGGCTGCTGTGCTAGTGGTGGTGGGATCCAGCCTTGCCATTTTAGATGCAGCACCAGGTTTCTGTTTGATCTTGTTTAGTAAAGCTTTGCGATGTTGATGTAAAGATGAAACTGGGGTTCTCGTGTAACTAAAAGCCGGAAACGCACTCAGACAGATGAAGAATGGACCACAATCATAGGCGCTGGAAGTAGGGGTGCGGTTACACATCATGAATGTAGCCTGCCTTGCCCGAAAATAGCTCCAGAGCCACTCCACACATGTGTGACTCTGTCCCCCCCACCCCCGGCAGGCATTTTGTTTCCATTTTTGGGTACAGAATTACATATTTCCACTTTTGAGCAAAATTGCAGGTTTTCCGTAAGATTTGATTGTGTTTATGTGATGTTTGCATGTGTTCAGAATGAACTGGCCAAATCGGCTTTACATCCTATACAGAAGGGTGATTACATTACCAATACAGAAATGCACGCTTAGCTTATTTGAATTGCGCATGTGCAAAAAGTTCTCCTGCAGTGTGATTGTGCAAATGTGATATTCACCATTACCTCCAGCATGACGGAATCCATGCTGTTCTTTCCTTCCACCAACACTGCTGCACTACTGTAAAAAAAAAGCTGCCCGGCATCGGCCTCTGCGCGGTATAAAACGCCCCACTGCTCTCCAGCTGGGTTTGTCCTAGAAACGATCTACGCTGTCATGTCGGCAATGGTTGCAAATTCATTCTGCGCCAGTATATTTCATCTGAGCGTACATATTTCTCCCCCGCAATTTCAGCATGGACTACAA
Source organism: Ambystoma mexicanum (assembly GCF_040938575.1). Classification (NCBI taxonomy): domain Eukaryota; kingdom Metazoa; phylum Chordata; class Amphibia; order Caudata; family Ambystomatidae; genus Ambystoma; species Ambystoma mexicanum. The sequence continues at coordinate 447,924,059 of NC_090926.1, forward strand.
ACGTGTAGCCCAGTTTTACAGCTTCCATTACCCGCAGACTCGTAGTTGTAAAATCCAATTGCATTGGGATTTGGAACACCCTTACTCCTCAGTTTGTAAGACACAAAACTATCAAATATTTCTCAGAAAAATCATGATGGAGGCAGGTATCTTGTAAAGCATTCGACGCTGCCTTCCAATCACTTTTTAGTGCTGTTGGGGAAGAGGAGAAAGGTAGGAAAGGGGGCAAGTAGGAGAGGGAGAACTAAGAATCATTGGAGAGAGTGTGAGTAGAAACAGGGTCTGGCGGTGCGGTAAGACTTAGGCAGTACCGTGAGACGGGCACTAGGCCAGAGAAGCCCTAGTCATGTAGCTTCTCGACAGGCCGCCCCGGTTGCCTAGTTCTGATGGGACGCTCAGCGTGTACGCTCATGAGAAGAGGATGGGAGCTGGAGGCACGGCCAGATTCACGCCTATTATTTTACTGTTGTAGGTGGATGTTCCGGAAAGTTAAGGACACCGCAGTTAGGGGGGGTGGACAGCCTCCAGGGTGCCTAGGTACAGGATGTGAAACTCCCGTAGCCCTAAGTGTCCAGGCCTACCCTCCAGACCCTGGGGCCTTACCTCAGCTGTGTGTGTGGCTGTGAACCACTGAAGAATGATGGCTGGAAACGTTTTGCAGTAATCATAACCACTGGCATTCGTTTGCTCCGAGCGGCATTCCATTGAATCACTGGTCAGACCTTCAATGCCTGAAAAGGGGAAACACATCTGTAAACCACAAGTGAGTCCCTTGCTTGCAGCCAAACTGCACTTTACTGATGAGACCAAAAAAGTTGCAAACATGCTAGGGGTTGCTCATGCAAGACTTTAACCAGAGTGTAGTATTTGTTTGTTTTGTTTGTTTTATTTGCTTATATAGCACACCAAACCCAGGGGTATCTGGGTGCTTATCTTGGATGCAACAAAGTTACTACAATGCTACAGACAAATATGCAGTCATATAGTCATAGAAATAATCATAGATATCATATACAGATAAATACAAGAATGGGAGATATACAAAATGTACAATGGTTCATAACAGGCTCGTGGTGGGCTAGCAAACGGCCAAAGGTGGCTGGCTAGAGGGGTGTTTTAGAGCAAAGCGCAGAGTCGATGAGGCAGTTCAGTCATGGGAATAGTGTAGAAGAGGTAGTTCGTTTGTTGGATCAAACAACCAGGCTTTTATTTTATTCCGGAATGAGAGAAATATTGAGTCTGTCCCTAGAGCAAGCGGGAGTTTATTCCAGGACTTGCCGGCCAACACCGGAAAACTGGAGCCTCCAGCTTTACTGAGTTTGTATTTGTCAATTTAAAGTGAAAACACATCTAATTTGAGGACTTTGCTGTAAAAAGTTTGACATGAAAGATCATTCAGGAGAGTTTATCTTTTATTTGAATGTCAGTCGGTCAACATGCGAAAAATTTATTATTTTACTAGAACATTTTCAATAAAAATGTATGGGTATCCGCTATCGATGCATGTAGTTGTGATCAGGACCCAAAACTTGCACTCACCAATAGTTAGTGATAATTGGCAAGTAAGCCGTGGTGTGCTCTGTGCATCGGGAGAACTCCGGGGACAAGTGACTTTTTATGCCTGGCTAGTAGTTTACATCATCATATTTTCTCCTCTGGTTGTCGTTATTTGTTGTTGATTTTGTGAATCTTGTCGAACGCCAGGCTTTCTACTCCCAAAAATTGTCTATTTCATTGGGTCTTTCATAGCCGTGTAGAATTAAAACTTTCAGACGAATTAAGGTTATTGTGGTGTGTAGGTTTTTGATAGAAATTAGTTAGAAGTTCCTGATCATTTATTTTGATTTCCAAAAAATGAATGACTGGTTTTCAAATATTCAGTCAAAATGTAAATTGATGTGATGCTTCCCTGAGCTGGAATACCAACCTTTCAATGGCTCACAGTCCACTCATGTTTGGGGACTTTTGCACACGCCATGCTTCTAAATATGAACAGAAGGTATATCATATATTGAGGTAAAAATACAAAATGAACAAAATTGCACAATACATTTTGGGACGAAGTTGAAAACTCCACTATATTAATTCTTGATGAGCATGGTACTGGGAGAAATACATTTGACTTCCATCAACCACTTCTCGTCCCTTTACCTGTTTAGGTTCCAAACCCAACTCAGATGCCAAGGGACTGCCCCCATTCAAGATCAGTGGGAAGAAAATGATGTTGGATTGATTCTGGCTACACCGAAAGCCAAGGTCAAAGGTTTCTTAAACAGACATTGTAAGAGAGATGTACAGTGAATTCAATAGGGCAGTGGCTGCTGTTCAACGCTCATGCAGATAGTTCCTGATCACCAATACCACATAAACAACCTGCCATGGCTTCTCTGCAGGCAAACTACCTTCCCCCGGCACTTGCAATCAGGGTTTGAGTTAACTAGCTTAAGCACTGCCTGCGCCCTCTACACCCACTTCACTGTACATTCCTGCCAAATAACCCTCCTTTCCCGCCAGATCTTAACTTAAGGACTAGCTCGCCTATGCGTGGAGCCCCCTAGAATGCTAGCACATGAGCCCCTGAAAACAAGATATCCATATTTGGACCTGCAAACCCGAAGGAAGATATTCGTTAAAGCTGACACTTCTACCCACATTCAAGTGGCTGATTCTTGTACCGTTCCCAAATCAGCTGACCAGGTGGGGCCCTTGACAAGCTTGAAAACAACATGGCGGCGGTAACCTGACAGAAAATTACAAAAGGCTGAGCATGCCCGCATCTTAGCATTTGCCCTAAGCTGTGGGAGAGTGGAACACCAATCATCCCCAGATCCCTCAGGATCCTGCGACATGGACCGAGGCATAGCATTGGCAGCATTATTCAGAATTCTGGGTGCAAGCTACAGCCCTGCAAAATATTTCCTTTCAGCCATAGTTGGACCAGGTACTTGGGTAGACGCCCTACTATCGCACTGATTGCTATTTGCTATTACCGCAGTCATACTGTCAGGCGGTCCTACCACACTCCTGCTCTTGAGGGTATCTATTCACAAACAGGGTGCTAAGGAGATTGGTGGAAACAGTGTGAGAAATTTCACACTTTGCACTAATCTGAGAGCCACCACTGCAGGTTCCAGAGCCGCCCCAAACTAGCTATAAGACCAATACTATCCGCGACATCAGTAAACAGTCCTAACTGGCTGTTGGGGCGTGGGAGTTGCAGCCAAATCCTGAGTGGAAAGAAATTCCAACCTGACCTTCAATTCCATGCTGAAAAGTTCAGATCGGCAGGTGCGCTGCGTCGAGCAAAGGACCTTCAAAAGTGTCCACCAATGGGTATAAGTGTAAGAGAAAAATTCAACTTGCCTACTAATATCTGCACCTGATGTAATGTGACTTATGTTGATGCCAAACAGGCCTCAAAGAAGGTACTAAATGTACAGCCTTATCTTATGCCATTCACACAGTCACTCAAACTCAATTCCTAAGAAGACCAGATTAGCATAGTTTGGGGGCTGGCAGGCGGGGCACAGTCTGACAAAATGGACACCCAACTCACAAATGGTGTTCATAAATGGTTGCAGCAGGTAGCAACGGCCTGCCCAAACTCAACTTCTCAAGAAAAATAAACTCTCCACGTAATACAAACTAATTCACTAATGTGAGTCATTTGTTAAGTTTACACCCATTCCAAGAACGGGGGACATTTCTGAAAACAAGCACAAGGCGCCCAGCAACCCAATGGCGCCGGTTCATCAGAGTGAAATTGGCCCACGTCGTGAAACCCTAGAAAGTTAATATCAGAAGGGTGGCTAGGATATAAGCAAACATCAGATTCTATTTATTTTCCCATCAAAGCCCTGAGTGCAAATTCCCAGCGCGGCGATGGCTGAATCCAGGAAGTGATTGTAAGAGATGATAAGCTTGGGCTGATAACACCTGTGATGCTGGAAATGCATCGGAGGGGCAGGGCCTCCATATCCTTGTCCTTTACTGCTTTTTATCATGTGTTCTGTCATGTTTTCCACGCAGGAGTTCATGTGGGACTCTTGGCAGTGCAGCTCTCTTTTGGTTTGGTGAACAGACCCAGGGGATACCCTTATGGCACCCATGGGTGGGGGTACAACCCTGTGCCCCAAGGGTATGTTTTTGGGCACCTGTGTGTGGCCCACAGAGCAGGGTATGGGCTGGTGGCAGCTCCATGCTGAATTTGACAGGTGCTCTGAGTATCCTTCATTTTGGAATAAACAGACCCTGCCATTGGATTCAGTTTATTCCTGATAGAGGAACTTAATTTGAGCCAAGGACGCTCTCGTCTGCATCACCGCCTGTTTTATCCTGCTGGAGAAGGCCCGAGCATCGGCACACCGAGGAGCATCCGCCGGTGTGTTTCCCAACACCTAAAGACCACAGAGACGCCGACGACTCGACACCCTTGCTGGGCCACAGTTCTTCAACAACTCTTTGCGGTCCAGAACTACCATCACCGAGGTGCACCGCACGCCTCTACCTTGCAGGACGCCAACGCTCCGTCGTCAACCAGCACCGCTAGGAACGAAGCGGCCACTTCACCGCCGTAGTTCACCCTGTTCTCCGTTTGACGTTCGACGACCCGTGACTCCTGCCTTAAGGGAGGGCACTCAAGAAGGGCCGTCGATTCCCTGATGACGAACGCTACAATTCCAGGTACATTGGGGCTGTAGAACTATTGTAGAGGGAAATAAGACTCATAGAACTGTACATGGACTGGGCTTGTGATACATCTTTGCTTTACAGGTTGCCCAGGTGGGGGGATTTCCAATCAGAATTGTGCTTAGGTGGTAGGGGCCAGTATTCTGCCAATTGTTCAACCATCTTGCTTTCCTTCCTCTCTCTACTGATGGTTTCCTCTTTATTGATCTGTGTGACATTTTGACAGTATAGTTGATGCACTTTAATGAGATCTGGTAATAGTTGTGGTACCACTGTAGAACTGTATATATTTACCATTGTTGATTGTCTGAGCACAAAGTGAATTATTGTGATAGTGTACATAACCTTGAATATTAATTATATAAAGACTGTGTTTTAACCAATACACTGTGTGGACATTCCTTTGTGGGGGCTTGGGGACTACACTGTACTTAAGAACCAGCCCGCATCACCCCCTGACAAGCTAGGCCTTGATTGTTCGACTGCATTACCAATAATAGAGAATCTTAGCTGGGGTCCTCTGTGTCTCTCCTCTACCATATAGAGAGCAGAAGTACAGACACCCCCTCCGCTCCTTTACACTGGTGGCAACGGTGGGATGCTTATGGTTTTAAGAATCGGTGTATAACCGTGCCACTTACAAGGATATCTGCACTTTGTTAAATTAAGGTTTAGTTGTATACAAGATAACTGCATTACAAGCAATGGAATCTATTGCGAATGGTAAATTGACTCGGATGAGCTTAGAGGCTCTCCAGAGTGCTTGTGAAGCCAGGGAGTTAGACTTTGTGGATAAGTCTAGGGCTGAGTTGATAGCTACACTGGTGGACTACCAGAATGATTGTGAAACTCTTGAAGGGGGGGGGGGTGCAATCAATGAGGACTCTACCCCGAGGGTTGTTGCCGAATCTGATTCTGGGAATGCAGCCATTCCTGCTGCCTCTGTTCCAAACCCCAGCACTTCCTTGGGACTTGAGTTATTAAGGATGAAATTGGTCTTTGAATATCAGAAATTGGAAATAGATGCTGAGCTTAAGAAAGAGGAGTTGGCACAGCAAGTGGAACTTAAGAATAGGGATCATGAACTCAAAGATAAGGACACTGAATGTCAGCGAATCCAGTTAGAGAAAACTCGAGTGGAGACTTCAGCTAAACCAGTTGAGAGTGTCAGGTCCCCAGCAACCAAGTTTATGAAAGATTTTGTTGGTGTGCATGCAGAGGGTTCTGATTTTCTCCAATGGATTGAAGCGTTTGAAATCGCTTGTGCAATTCATGATGTTGATAAGAGAGATTGGACTAAGTGTTTGTTAAGCAGAGTGCCTCAAACTGGATATGACTGTATTCTGAAACTGAGTGTGGAAGAAAGGAGTCAGTGTGAGTGCATGAAGTCTGCTTTAATTGCTAAGTTTGGCAAGACACCTACCCAATACCTTAAACGGTTCAAGGATTTTAAGGAACGAGAGAATGTGTCTTGGATTGACGGGATGAGTGCTGCGCACATGAACATGATGGGGTGGATTCATGGTTACAAAGTGAAAACGTTTGTTGAATTGTCTCACCTTTTGTTTTTTGAGCATTTTTCTGAAGCCTGTTCACCAGATCTGCGTCAGTATGTTGCTGACCAGAACATTTTGGATCCCTTTAAACTGGCTAGGTTGGCTGACAAGTGGGTCTCTCCCCGGGTGTCCCCTAAGGACTCCAGTGGGAAGGACAAGGACAAAGAAAAGGGGGAGTCCCAAAACCAGTCACAGTCAGGTAAACCAAAACCTTCCTCTCCAAAGACCCAAAAACCTAGTGGGGATAAGTCTGTTGTGGGTGGAAGTAAGAGTAGTGGTCCGCCTGCTGCAAAGCAGGGTCCCAGTGGTTCCAGTACCATACCCCGCACTCCCGGCACATGTTGGGATTGTGGGGCTCTAGATCACCGAAGGGGTGACCCCAAGTGTAAGGGTAAGGCACTTGGAGTACAGGCTATCAGCCTGACCTACCACTACTCGGTACCTGAGGTGGAGGCCGCTGTCCTCCCCTCCTCTACTGGGATCACCTTCAATGCTGCCGTGGAGATTTCCTTAGTGTCCCTTGGGGTCTGGGACCAGTACGCAGAAGTACTGGCGACTATCCCACAGAACACTCGTCGGTTTTTGAGAAGTGTCCTCTTGAATGGCCAGCCTTCTACTGGTTTGAGAGACACTGGGGCAAGCATGACAGTGGTGAACAGGACCCTGCTCAAGCCAGAGGACTAGGTAGGTGCTCCTCTGAGAACCACCAGGTTAGCTGGTGGGCCTCCCAAATTATAGCCTATAGCCCTAGTCAACATTACAATTGGAGACAAGACAGCAAAGCTTCCTGTCCTGGTTCAGGACAACGTGCCTGTGAACATATTGTTGGGAAACGATTTGGGCGAGATGGGGATGATCACGGATGGTCTACCTATAGCTGCTGTGGCGGTCACCCGATCGCAGGTCACACAGGGTCCGGCTGTGAGCCCGGCACCCTCCCCGATGGGGAAACCCAAGGCACGAAGGAAACAGAAGCGTAAGAAGTCCACCTCTGTGGAGGGAGCCTCTGCTCTTCCTGCTGTTCCGACAGCACCCATTGGGATCCATGCTCTGGACGGGCTGGGTCCAGTGGAAAACCCAAACTCAACTCCTGAGGGAGAAGAGACAGAAGACTCTCCTGTGGGAGAGGTTCTCAACCTGGAGGATCATCCCGACCTTCAATGCTTCCGGGCAGACTTCTGTAAGGGACAGAGAGAGTGCCACTCTCTGGAGGGTCTGAGGAAACAGGCCCTGTCCCAGGCACAAGGAGAAGTGCCTAGGACATTCTGAATCTATTGGGAGGGTGAGCTCCTTGTTAATGAGCCCACTAAGCCTTAACCTGGTGCCCTCAAGAGGTTGGTGGTACCCCAGGTTTACAGGCCCTTCCTGCTGCAGTTGGCACATGAGGTGCCCTTGGCTGGTCAGCTTGGGACCAAGAAGACTAAACAGAGACTCTCTGCCCATTTCTACTGGCCACGGATGGGAGTAGAAGTGGAGTCCCACTGCAGGACCTGCCCAACTTGTCAGTTGTCTGGCAAGACTGGAGGCAGTGTCATTGCCCCACTGCAGCCATTGCCAGTGGTTAGCACACAGTTTGAGAGGGTGGCCATCGACATTGTCGGTCCCCTTGACCCTCCCACTTCAGGTGGACATCGGTTCATCCTGGTCTTGGTTGATCATGTCACCAGGTACCCTGAGGCTATACCCCTTCAGACTGTTACTGCCAAGGTGGTTGCCAGGGCTCTCCTGGGCATTTTCACCCGTGTTGGATTCCCTAAGGAGGTTGTCTCTGACAGAGGATCCAACTTCATATCTAGTTACATGAAAAACATGTGGAAATAGTGCGGGCTAACCTATAAGTTCTCCATCTCTTACCACCCCCAGACCAATGGTCTGGTTGAGAGATTTAATAAAACTCTCAAAGGCATGCTAGGTGCTTTGGAAGAGCCTCTAAGGAGGAAATGGGATCTCCTCCTGCCATGCCTGCTGTTTGCTTACAGAGAGGTACCTCAAGAGAGTTTTGGTTTCAGGCCCTTTGAGTTACTCTTTGGACATCCGCGAGGGGGCCCCTTGCCTTAATCAGCGAAGGTTTGAGGCCACCTCTCCAGGTCCCACCAAGCAAGTGGGGGACTATGTGTTAGGCCTCAGACGGAGGATGACACAGATGATGGGTCAAGCAACAGCAAATCTCAAGGCCGAACAGGAATTAAATAAGTACTGGCATAACCTTAAAGCCTCGCAAGTGGATTGGACTCTGGCACAGGAAATCCTTATGATGGAGCCTACCAAGCCTAGCGCTTTGGCAGACAAGTGCACTGGACTCTTCAGGATCCTCTCCAAGATGGGCGAAGTCAATTATCTGGTTGACATGGGAATCCCAGGGTTAGCCCCTCAGGTATTCCATGTTAACAGACTCAAGCCTTTCCACAGGCGAGCAGAAGTCTCATGTCTCTTGCTAGCTTCAGAGCAAGAAGAGGATGAGAGCAAGCCCCTTCCTGATTTGCAACTCTCAGGATGGCTCAATGGAGGGAGTACATCTCTCTCTCGATCTGATGACAGAGCAGCAGAAGGCCTGCAGAGCTTTGCTCCGGCAGTATGCCTCTCTGTTTTCACTGACACCAGGCCTTACACCGTGGTGTAGGCATGAAATTGACACGGGTGACAGTGTGCCTGTCAAAAGCAGGTGCTACCGAATGTCATATACCGTTAAGAACCACATCCAGGGTGAGGCCGCCAAGATGTTGGATCTGGGTGTTATTGAACCCTCAACCAGTCCCTAGCCAGTCCAGTGGTCCTTGTCCCCAAGGCAACTTCCCAGGCAGGTACCAAGGATTGGAGGGTCTGTGTGGACTACCGAGGAGTCAATGCCGTCACCAAAACTGACGCGCACACATTGTCCAGGGCTGATGATCTTGTTGACACCATAGGTGCTGCCAAATTTGTGAGCACCTTTGACCTTATCTCATGCTATTGGCAAATAGCTCTGACGGACCATGCCAAGGAAAAGACGGCGTTCTCAACACCAGAGGGACTCTACCAGTTTAGGGTCATGCCTTTTGGGTTGAAGAATGCCCCTGCCACCTTCCAGAGTTTGGTCGATCATGCGCTCACTGGGCTGGAGGCCTTTTGTGTGGCCTACCTAGCCAATATTGCCATCTACAGTTCTATCTGGGAAGAGCATTTGACACACCTGGATAAGGTGTTGCAGGCCTTGAAAAGGGCTAACCTCACTATCAAGGCCACCAAGTGCCAGATAGCTCAGGGGAAAGTCACATATCTTGGTCATGAGGTAGGAGGGGGTCAAATCCAACCTCTCCCCAGTAAAGTACAGGATGTACAGGACTGGGAGACTCCCACTACTCAAACCTAGGTGAGAGCCTTTTTGGGCCTCACTGGGTACTATCGCAATTTCATTTCAGACTATGGAACCATATCTGCACCCCTGACAGCTCTGACTTCACCCAAACAGCCTAGGAAGGTTAATTGGACTAAAGACTGTCAAAGGGCCTTTGATGGCTTGAAAGGAAGTCTGTGTAGGGCACCTGTGTTGCTTGCGCCCGATTACAGCAAGCCCTTTATCGTTCAAACTGACGCCTGCGACACCGGAATTGGAGCTGTCTTGTCCCAGTTAGAGGATAAAGGAAGAGACCATCCGATCAAATTAATTAGTAGACAACTTAAGGGTAGGGAACTTAGGTGGGCTACTGTTGAAAAGGAATGTTTTAGTATTGTTTGGAGCCTTAGGCGTTTTAGACCCTACCTTACCGGGTCTACCTATAAGTTCCAAACCGATCATAAGCCCCTGAAGTGGCTTATGCAGATGAAGGGTGAGAACCTGAAACTGCTCAGGTGGTCCATTAGCCTGCAAGGGCTAGACTTCACCATAGAGCACAGACCAGGGAAGAGTCACAATAATGCATATGGCCTTTCAGAAGGTATGTTGACCGTCTGGATGAGGATGTATATCTCGTGGGAGATTAGGCACCCTAACCTCAGTCTGGGGGGAGACTGTGATGAAGGAAATGCATTGGAGGGACAGGGCCTCCGTATCCTTGTCCTTTACTGCTTTTTATCATGGCTTCTGTCGTGTTTTCCACACAAGAGTTCATGTGGGACTCCTGGCGTTGCAGCTCTCTCTTTTGGTTTGGTGAACAGACCCAGGCGATACCCTTATGACACCCATGGGTGGGGGTACAACCCTGTGCCCCTAGTGTATGTTTTTGGCCACCTGTGTGTGGCCCACAGAGCAGGGTATGAGCTGGTGGCAGCTCCATGCTGAATTTGACAGGTGCTCTGAGTATCCTCCAATTTGGGATACCCAGGCCCTGCCATTGGAATCAGTTGATTCCTGATAGGAAACAAGATGGCCCCTGTGGCCTCTTGCTTTCTATTGCCTATTACCCTGTTTTCCCAAAGTCCTCGGAAGCCCTGACTCTGTCCCTTCCCCCTGACTGGCTGTTGGGTGGAAGTTCCATATATGGTGTTGTTGTGAAGTCCAGGCCAGACTGGCTGGAGACTTCCCAGTGGCTGTATTTTGTGAATACACCCTGTGGGGGGGACCTGGGTGAATGGAGTGTGTGACGAATATGCATTCTGTGTTGTGGGTGTCTAGTATCTGGTGTTTGACACAATGACTGAGACAGCCCTGCCCGAAACTGGTATGAATGCATTGTGGAGTGTTGAATTGCTGGGTACTTGCCCCAATAAACATAACTTGTTATGAGTGTCTGAAGAGGAGTGAATGGCCTGAATGCACTATGCACCTGCTTGGATGCCTGCCTGCATGAATGCCCTTCTGACCAATTGGTTGCCTGAGTGTGACCCAGCAGAATGAATGGGAGATCAGCTAGTATATCTGAGGGCCTCTCACTGCTAGAATTCATGTTCAGAAGCTGAAGTCCACTATGACGAGTAACTGGAGAAAACCTGAAGCTTAACCTTGAAGCCCTGCTGGAAGAGAAGTTGTTCTCCTTCACAATCTGAGACCTGTTGTGTCTCCAAGAACTGACCCAGAGAGGACCTGGTAAGGCGCCCTCTTCCCGAGCTATGAGGGAACATTGTGCACCAGCTGATCTTTGCCAAAGCTCCCTGGTAGACAGACCTACGACAGGTTGCCGACCGGAGACAGGGACTGCCGCGGAATCCCAAAGAGAAGCGCCCGGACTATTGTCCGCCACTGTTGACGAGTGTCGTCGCCGACTCGAGCCGCCGTGCTCCCATTTGCCTAAGAACTTAATTTAAGCCAAGGACGCTCTTGTCTGCATCGCCACCCGCTTTATCCCGCTGGAGAAGGCCCAACCGTCGACGCGCCGAGGAGCACCTGCCGGTGGGTTTCCCACCACCTAAAGACCACAGAGACGTAGACGACTCAACAAAATAAAGGCATCAACCTATTCATGCTTCTGTTATGATATGTTAATGTGGTCTTGTCCTGTCCGGCTGGCCATCTATGCATGCTGTAGAATGTTGGTGCTGGAGTGATTGGCAGCTCAGTAGAATGCTGGTGAGTGTGTCACTTGGAGCCTGAGCTGGTGGTGTGTGAGGATGTCGGGTGGGTGTGCTCTATGAGAGCTGTCCTAGGCCCAGTATTTACTGCAAGTTACTGTAACTTTGTACAAATGTAAAACAACGCCTATACCAGTTTTCATACAAGTGGCTCTGCAGCTGGTCTGTGCGCAATCCTCAGTCTGCCCTCCAGGCATCCTAACACTTCCATGTCCTTTCTTGCTGCCTGGGCAAACGGCCACGTGTGGCAGTAGTCCATTCTCCCACCGCCTTGCATGATTAGCGTCCGGTCCTTTAATCGAACAATCAGATCACTCTTCCTTGTGCACACAACCCACCATCTCTTGACGATTTCTCTTTGTATTACACCAGTAGTGTGTTTAAGTGAGTGATATAAATGGAAAAAAGTGGTGGGGGATCCCACAACACAAGGGCCGGGGTGAGGGAGGAGTTTGGGGGGGCGGTGCCCAAGGGGGCTTGACTCTTAGTGGACATCCAGCAATGCTGGAATCCCTAAAAAAATAAATAAAAGCCCGCGACGGCAACATTGCCTTTTACCGCGGCTTTGGCACTGGTGTGTATGCACAATTCTCGCTACATGTACAACTAACTGAAAGGAATCAGTTGTACATGTAGCAAGCATTGTGCATTACACACCAGTAACAAAGCCGCGGTAATAGGCAATTCTGCCGTCGCATGCGGTTTTTTTTTCTTTTTCTTTTTTTAATTATTCTAGCGCGGTTCATGGTCTTGGGCGGTTGACTCTGGCCGGATCTCAAGATCAGGCTCCATATCTGGTGTGCGATCTCGGATCCGCCGAGAGCCGGCCCAATGACCAGCACTTGTTTAAGCAATTAACTCTCAGAAGCCTGCTTTGAAAAAACACTGTCAGGCACTTTGACCACACAGTTTGATAGTAAGGCTTGATAAAACTAGCTCAAAGAGATCACAGGTGTATGTGTTGTAGTTGGGGTGGGCAGGAAGTTGGTGCGAATATCCAGAGGAATTGGCATTGGCATGTTGAGTCAGTGGATGTGCAAATAACCAAACACCTACAAGCTTTGTGTCCCTCCTCATATGACATTTCTCCTTACCTGTACTATAATGCAATAGTTTCATCTCATAGGGGGCCCGTTGGGCCACCTAGAGACAAAACTAAAAAGGGAACCACAATTACAAATTAGGATAAAAATTCCACCCAAGATAGATGCACCTGACTTGCGACTTTTCCCAAGCAATGTTTCTGGAACCCACGATACTATAAGAAGCAATCCTGTTCAGCTAAATAGCATGACGTCATCGATAAGATAATGAGGAGGCTGCCCCGCCCTGTAGCTAGTGGCCAATAATGCCCAGGACTTTTTTGGAGCTTAAGTCATGCAAGACCCTGGGTGCACTGACTCTTCAGCCCAGAAGTTCTGGTTTCAATAGCTAGTGATGTCTATAGAGGCGCATCTGTATCTTCTGACAGAAAAGATGCTGCACACATACAATTGTGTCAGCCCCTCAAGTCGTGTGTGGGGTAGGGATCCGGGGTTGCTCAGCAAAAGACCTCCTGTTTATCAAGGAAGTTTGTATTTGTTCCCAAGATGTTTGCATAGCTGCCAAGATGTCCAGCTCCATGCCTGACACCCCAAGCCAGTCCTGTTTTTTTTTCCCTCTGCATGCTTGGACTTGAAAGTGGGAATAACAAAACTACAAGTTCCAGCATGCAACTGGAAACGAAATCAGGACTGACTCGAGGTGTCACGCATCGTACTGGGAAACTTGGCGGCTGTGGGTTTGTCTGTTGGGTTGATATTGTACAGTGTAGGCGTTTACAATTTGCCAGCTGATGTGGAGGTACTACCTATCACCCTTTGCTGTTGTACTTGCAATATAGGACTAGTACCTGCACCAACTAGGATTGGTATTGCTACCAAAAACCAGTTATTGCCATCAAAATCTGAAGACTCTCCATTGTCAGGGATTGCTATCAAATGCATGTATTCCAAAGAATATTGGTATGTGCATTCTTTTGCCATGTACTCATTTCCAGGCGGAAGCTTACACATCGCATTGGCTGTTTGCAGTATTTAGTCCAGACGATTTCTTCATCCCTCACCTACTCTCCCATAGATTTACATGACCACGTTTGCCAATTTGTGATTGTGCCATCAATCAGCCAAAACTAAACGTTGCAAACGGCAATCATAACACAGCCCCAGGATGGTCTAGAAGCGTCATCATGAACTTCTTTTTTTGTCCCCATTTCTTTATACAATTGCACACAAAAAAAACGTGCACTGGTGCTATGCATCGAATTAATTGTTCGTATATAAAATGTGTGATGAGGCCTGTGTGTTCGGTCATTTGCATACTGTGCAAACACACACAGAATTGTGTTTTGGGCATTCTTTATGGCACTTGATTTGTTTTAACATTGGAAGAATGAAAGTGTATGTCAGGGTGGTGGGCTTTGAGCGCGTGCTCTGAAAAGTAAACAGACATCTACTCGCTCGCAGCTGAACACACTGAGTTATCTACTGGATTATTGTAGTGCGTTGGCTTCAACAAAACAAGCGCTTGCGACTATTTCGTAGGCCTGCCCGAGTAATGGAATAGGCCGCACCCTGTTGCACTCATTGCCACAGTAACCCTCCAATTGTTGGACTTTTCCATTTCGGAAAAGTGTCCTGTTTTAGGGACATTAGTCATCAAACAAGCGTCCACGAGGCAAGGAAAATAAGAAAAAAGGCCAAAGGGAGGCCGTTCTCACAGAGCTGACTCTGGGTGCGGATAATCCCAAGAGACAGACGCTGCCTGGAAACCGCTGGTGGGGGCACAGCACCGGAAATAAAAGGGCCCTGGCACTACTGGTCTGGGATCCGTTTTTTGAACATGGCAGGCAGTTTGGATTAGAACCAGACACCGGTTCTTGTAAGAGCTTTGCTTTTGCATTCTAGAAAATGCTCTGGGCCTCCGTGCCACAGATTTAAGGGTATTAATCTGTTGAAAGACCCAGCAGGGCCATCTGGTAAGGCTATTGGCCATTTGTATATCACACGTTAAGAACGGTATAATCCGCTGGTGCTTCTGTGACAGGTCTTTACCCAGTTAATTGGTGGTGTGATTTAATCCTTCTCAGGCTGCACACAACTTTCGGGGTTGTTGTGTTTTGGAAAGTAGCGCTTCGCTTGAGTATGGCTTTCACCCCCGCTGCGGAGGGCTAACGTCACTCCCATGGTGCCTCCAAGTATTAAAGACTGATGACGCTCCTTGTGATGTCCTTTTCTGTGAAGTCACTTCTGTTGGTGCAATCCATATGCAAATTAGGAAGTTTGTATGTATTTTTTCCCAGAGCGCCTGGACAGAGCACTAATGGAATGATTCTGTAGTTTTCTTTTATTGTTATGTGTTTAATGTGGCATCTGCCACTTATGTTACCCAAAATGTTGATTGGGGTAGGGGTGGGCGGTTCGTGGGTGCGAATGAGATCGTATGGAAGGGTGCGCACTGCATTTGGGGGCAAAGAAGCAGGACTTTTTTTCATGGCTCGCCGCCCCCATTCTTGCAATGCTGGATACACCCCTGGCGGGGGGGGGGGGGGCGCGTACATGGCCTTTAGCCTAGGTAAGGCTGGGGGCCATTAAAGGCCATGTCCACCCCTCACACAGCAGGGTTCAAAGCCATTCACAACCCAGGGTTTATCCGGGGTGTGAATGTTTTATTTTTTTTCTTGGGAGGGAAAAGGGCAAAAAATGGGAAGCTTGGGGGGGCAAGATGGCCACTGCCATAGGGAAAGGGACCATATCTATGGTGGCCGAGAGTGGGAGGAGCGCCAGGACAGGAGCACAACGCTCCGGTCCAGCAGGGGAGGGAGGGAGTAAGTGGGTGCGGAAGGCTTTTGTTTTGGTTTTCGGGGATGGGGAGGTGGGGAGGCAAAGAAAACCTCCCTGTTGCCTCCCCACATTAAAACAGAAAATGATGGTGCCACCTAGGGAAGGGCCTCGGGTGGCTGGAAACAGCGAGGGGAGAATGTGTATGTTAGCCCGTTATTCCAGCCACCTGATCCCCGCATGCAGCACCTGTACACATCGAAAACAAACCCCGAGGTCTTATGGGGCCAAAACTAGGATTTGCAGGGCCTTGGGCGGCAAACGATGTGTCGGCCCCCTAATTTGAATATGCAGAGACATCACAAAACATGACGCTACAGAAAGAGTCTTTAATATACTAGAGGGGATCATGGGAAGTTACATTTATAGAAGCGGCCGGGAGTAAGCCAAGGAACCAACTTTGTGATGTCCAATATAGCAATAGTCACTTTTATTACATGTGACAGTGAGGCTTTTTTTGAAGTAGTGAACAGCGTGGGCTGAAGTGTTCAAGGACTTTTAATTTTGTCAGATAAGTCAACGTGAAATAAAAAAAAAAGATTTGCCAAGGAGCACACCTGTTCGTTAAGTGGCAAAGCTGGGATTTGAGGCCAGTCCATCTGTGGAATGCATGGCACACTAATATGGTTGTGTTTTGCTGGTTGGAGTAAAATGTTGCTTTTGCAGTTTAATGATCTTTTTTTAATGGTATATATAATTGGCTGCTTTGTCCAAAGTAGCAAGATGCTTTTAACTCAGCAGCTATGGATGAGGACTGTTTTTCTTGTCAAAATGCTTATTAATATTTTCAAAACATAAGCAGTTTCATTTCACATTTTAATTGCACGCGGGGCCCACCAATGTTAGTATTTACGTGCTGTGGGGCCACCTGCAAGCAAATTTGAAAGTTCATGACGTGGAGGGCAAAAGGAAAGGGTACAGCAAGTCAACCTCGCTTTTACTCCCATTTCTCTCTCCGAAACGCTGCCTGCAAATCACTCTATGCAGTCAGCCTATACAAATGGATTTCTATGGAATCCACGTGGTTTTGAGCAAGTGCAATTCAGAGGAGGATTCTGTAGAAATCTATTCGTTTCACACCTGCATGAAAATCTCAAGCAGGTATGGAATGAAACGCGCTGATAACACGGAAGTGGTCAGCATAGTGGAGATCCTATCGCTGCTTTGTGCACCTCCAGGACCCAGTCACTGCTCAAAAATGGGGAAGGTCAGGAAATGGAGGCAGTAAAGATTTACGCCTCACCATTTCGGCTCCATTTCCCACACTACCCCATTTAAAATGATCCCCTCTGTGAACTACAAACCTATGTCTCCTGCTGTGAGCACGTTAGGGCAGGGATTAGATTTGGGACTGATTTATGGGGCTATCGAAGTAGAGCCTATATACAGGTTAGCAGTTTAGTTAGAGAGAGTAAGCAATTTCGCAGGTCTTCATTCTAAACAAAATCAGCCCAGAGGCAGGATCCGGGAAACCAACTGGCTGTAGTCTACGGGACTGCAAGCCCTTTTCCCACATCCTTGGCAAATCATCATGACTCACGTGCCCTCTCCTCCTTTCCCCTTCTCAATCCATCTTTGCTTAAAGCAGTGCCATGTTTTACAAAGACCATTTGCAAATTATACATCATAATAAACTACTTGTACAAACATGCAAAGAAAAAAGTTCAACGCCATGCTAGTCTAGTTTTAAAATCACACAAGATGCAGGTTTTGACACCGTTCACTGGATTAACTAAAAATACTGTGCCGAAATGGAACAACACATTTATTCTTTTTTAAATTATTTATTGTGATATTCGTTGCTCATACTCAACCTTACACAAACAATAAAAGAAAACATAATGATACAGAAAAAAAGGAAGATAAAAACCATTTTTTACCTTACAATATCATCAAACTTCGTTCTAATTAGGCCACAAAATTGCTTCACACTCGCATCCGTTTGACACATAGCACCAGAGTAATGAAACAAAATACAATCATAAACCTTTACTTAGAGTATTCGCCACCTTATGTGAATCAGACCTGCGTGTTGTTGATCACAGAGCTAGCGGCTGCAGTTTCTTCTCCCTGTGACACAGGACTGAAAATGTCCCCTGAATCTAAATAAGCAGTATTATGGATGAACTGGCCGAATACCAACGACCTTTGATTTTTTAAAACAGGGCAATCTACCAGGATATGTTCTCTCATTTGTATCACTCCCTTATTCTTTCAAAGGTCACAACCTTCAGGCATTCCTCACTTGGAGATCTACCCATTGCATAAAGTACTTTTGGTTCTACTTTCATCTTATAGTAAACCACAAGTGGGCAGAATGAGAAACAACAGACTCTAGAACTGATGTTCCTCATTTGGACACCAAGTTGCGTTGCCTTAAGCATGATTTGGGACACTAATATGTCTTTACTCTCAACTGAATTCATTTGGAAACGAATCGAATAATACATACCTTATTTTCATTGATGCTCAATTAATTAATGAGTACTCCTTGATGCAGGAGAGTTGCCATTGAAGGCCCACCTACATCCTGTCGAGGAGTAGCACGTCATCGGCATATGTAAGGGACGAGATGTGCAGCATAGAAATCCTCACATGAGCAAAAGGCGTTTTTAACAAAAATTCTCCCAAATCCGACATCTAAAGTTTGAATAGGCAGAGAGCCAATACACAGTCCTAGCGGGGACCCCTTCTTGACTGGAAACTCTGTCAGAGCACTCTGCCCGTTCAACCTAACCTAGAGGGAGAGCACTGTCATGCAGGTGGACCAAGATGGAAAGTAGACCCCCTGGAATTTGCCAGTCCCTGAATTTACACCACAGAAGATTGCGATGAATGCAATCAAACCCCTGGGTATAATCAATAGCTGCCATATATAGAGGCATACTGGTGGCCCTCACAGAATCCTCTTTTAGACAACTAACCCCTAGGCCATTCATTTCCATACCAAGCCTCTTTCAGCACCTTGTTTGGTGTTTTTTTAACCTGTAGGTTGATGTGCCCCAGTTTACTAGATCTTCTAGTACCAGAGCTGCAAACATTTTACTCTCACAGTCCAGAAGGGAGATATGTCGATAATTTTCTGGATGATCCCTAGCCCTCTTCTTACATATAGGGACATTGAAAGCATGGCACGGGTAATGGGAATGTCCTTTGTCTCCAGGATATCACTAAACAGGAGATATAGGGTCTTGGACCATAATACCAGGTAATTTTTCAGGACTGCATTAGACAGCCTATTGGAGCCAATAGCTCTCAAATTGAATGCCCTCCTCATCAAAGCTTCGATGTATTCTCTTGAAAGCTGCAAGCACCAAGGGGATCTTCAAATACAAAGGTTATGTCCCACTCAGACTCAAGTGGAGAACATGCTTCACCCATATGCCCTCAGTTATAGAGTTACTTTGTACGTTCCTCTGATTAGAGTTCATGCCATTAATCACCTTTCAAAAACATTCGGAGAGTTGTTTTGAGTTAAGATGTGTAGCATTTTTGACTCCTTATTATGTAGCAAGGCAAACCTGTACATCTTGATCCAGTTTTTTAAAAAAAAATGTATTCCGTTTTTTTGTAGAAACCATATAGGCCTTCATAGTGAGCGCACTCTACCCAATGATCTAATTTCTGATTTCAACTCCTTCTTTTTCTCATGGATCACTGGATTGTATCTACCAATATTTCCAATGTACCAAGGAATGCAGTTACCACTCTGGTTACCCCGTAGGTCACTGAATCTAGCATCAAATGCCCCCAAAACATCACATTTCTTTTGGGCTTATAGGTATCATGTGATCACTGCGATCGATATCCTCAATCCTAAATAATCCCAAAATTAGGATTTCTGGCCTGATCGCCAAGTAGGTCTTGGAGGAACGTCCCCACAAATTTCACCATTTAAAAGCTTCATGTTCCAACACTTAAAGAATTCCACCCACCGTTCACCTTCCAACTATGTTCTAGATCTAATCGTTAGGTTGTCCTTAAACAATGGTGAGTCTCTCTGTGTTACAGAGGTGCAATCAGCAATTGTAGCCCCCGCCAGCAGCATGTGGGTACCATTCTTATCACACATAAAGGTTTTACAAATATCCAACAATTTACCCCAAAAGTTCCCCAGATCGCTATATCAAGCATTGCTATAGATGTTCACAAGAAGCAGAGGATTAAGGGTAAAGGGCTCTCACAGTACTACATTTACTGCTAATAGGCTGAGATAACCTCAAAACCTTTGAGTATGGAATTATTGACAGTGATTAAGAGCCCACCTGATGGACGACCACCCAAACCCCTAGTCCCAATCTGTTGGAGAACAGTACACCCATCCAGACCCCATTTTTGTAGCAACCACACCTCATGTAAAAGGATGATGTCATAATCATTCAAGATCTTTGATATGTCCATGGAACCCAAAAAGCTGCTAAATCCACGTGCGTTCCAGCAGAGTACACTACGTTTTTCGGGGCAGCCATCTGAACTAAAGCCCTGTCCCATGATCTCCCAACCTCTTAAAATGGGCAACCAGGGATTCGGGCAGCCAATTGCAGTCTCGGTGGTCTTCACTCCGGTGGGCCATCATTGGTTTGACAAATTCCACCATCCTCTCGCCCTCGCCCGCTGAACATGTCACCCTCACTGGGGGGCAGGTGCCCAACCCAAAGGGCCCAGTGCTAGATAATGGTGACTAATTTACTGCCAACAAGTCACCTCAGCACTCATGCTGCAGGTCATAACCCATGGCTCTTAAAGAGTCAATTTCCATCATGATCAATTGTACTACGATGTCGGATTGAAAATCTAACTGGACATAGTCCGTTCTATCCTCATAGGAGAAATAAACCATATCAATGTCTCTAGTGTCTAGCAATCTTAACTGAGGTATTTCACGCAGGAGTTTTATTACATTAGCTCTGCTCAGCAAAATGTCATCAAAGCTCCTTTCCAGTCTCTTCAAAAACAGTCTTGATGACGTTATCACCTGAGATGGTCTGTGTTCCTGTAGCGGACAGGACACAGAAGGTGCTCGTACTGAAAGGGAGGTAACCAGACCTTCACCTAAATGAGGCCCATCCCACACTTGCTGGTTCCTCATACCACTGGGCCTTCGATCTCCCAATAGTTCAGGTTGCTCACCTGAGGCAGCCATCGACCGACCCTCTCCCCCAGGGTCATATGGCTGTAGAGAATGTTCATGCTCTCCGAGCCATAGAAGGCCACTGAAATCCATGTTCGTAGGACAAGAGGATCTTGCCAGTAAATAACCAAGTTCTGAGTGGCCTTCACGTTGTACAACCTCCCCAGAGCCACATTGAAGACTTAAGTCCCCATTTCCCACTTCCGCGTACCTCTTTGTGAGACACATTGGGATGGAGCCCGTTAGTAGCCCATTTGTTATCACAAAACTATCAGGACCCCACGTGAGATTGACTCCCACCAAAGTCAGATTGCAGGCCAATAGACTTATTTGGTGGCCGAGCAGCCCCGTACTGAGCCCCACAAGGCGCCACCCATCTCTGGTAATCCAGAGACCAGAGTTCCACTAGCATGTGCACTGGGCTACATGGAATACAATGTTCCTTCTTACCAATCTCACAAGTCTTGGGCTCGCTCACTCCCAACCGAATCTGTACTACGCTCAAATGTGCTCCCTCTTGTTCCTCCTGGGCTCCGTCACCCACAAACGAGCATTGTCCATTAGTATCTCGTTTACTCTCTTCATGTGAACCCAGGGTGGTTTGTGGCTGGGGTGTCAGTTTTTACTGGTTAGGTTTAAATAACAGATAAGTCCTCTCAAAGCCTACTGTGACCCAGTTTCTCTCAAAACGGTTACCGGGTGGTTAGTGACCAGGGAGTAATCTCAGAGTACATTTCTCTACCGTCTGTATATCATCTCTAGCGCAAACTGCTACATCATATGTCACAGTTGTAACTGGATCATCCGGGTACTACGTTGGTCGCCTGAGCTGCCAATTCTGCCAAGTCCAAGTTTGGCAGAAATATTCTCGAATGTGTTTTATTCGTCCTTCCTTTTTATTCGCTCTTCCTCATCCCCTCCCACCAACAACGTAGCAGGGTAGTAAGTCCCCCCCCCACCAAAAACGTAGCAGGGTGGCAAGGAGATGGTATTGTCACTACAGGGAGAACTTCAGGAACTGCTTGAGTGCTAGCAGGGGCCAAATCACCCAAAGACTTATCAATTTTTCCAACAGCTCCCGTTAAGTCAGACACAGAGTTGTGAACTAATTTGAGATTATCCTTTACATCTCTCAGCTGGAGAGTAAGTCTAGTTAACTAACGAATGGTGTCATAGATTGCAGAGAGATAACTCAGCAACATATTTAGTGCTAAGACTTCCAGGGCAGTCAACCGGATCTGGTTATCCAAATCACACATGGTATGATATAGAAGTTGGAAAGAAAGTCGCTGGAGCTGTTAGGATGCTCAGTCAAAAAGGAAAGGTGGTCAACAATTTCAGTAGGTTCTGGGAGGGCCACTGGGCAGGCCATTGTTTTATGGCGTCCCGTTGAGGCCTGGGGGCCAAGTCCGTCTGAGGCCCCAATTCCAGGAGGCTCTGAACGCTGATGAAAAAAGGGTGGGCATTTATTGTAACTTCATGGATCCTGGCAGAGGCCACAGGCCTGGGACCAGTACTGGTAGACAAACCTAGCTTCTTAAAATAGTTGGAGACCTTTGTTCTGGGGCCCAGATTGTCGACTTACCTCAGTCGCTGATTTCCTGCACCCCCGCCCACTAGTAGGTCTTGTCACGGGGTGTGGAGTCAAGGTTTGGTCATGCACAGACGTTTCTTGCACGTTACCTACTGAGGTCAAACCCAACTCACCCAATTCCATCCTTTTTCCCGAAATACCCCCCATAAATTGGTGTTCCACCGGCAGAGGGCCTACTAGCGTGGTATGTAAAGGCCCCTATGTTTCACCAGTTACACAATCCCCGCCTGCCCTGCCATAGCACATAGGTTACAGGTGGGCAGAGGCACTGCTTTGCTTGTAGTGTCCTTATTGGTAACCTTGAAACCAGACGATCCTCCTCTCCATCCACACTATTCAGGATAACGGAAGCTCCATCGGCACCCATGTCTCGGCACCCATGTCTCTACCTACCGGTGTCAAGCATCATGAGGGGCGTCGGATGAAGGTTCACAGTAATTCGTGAAAGATAAAGGACCAATGATGGAATGCAGTGGTTTGCTTACAGGTAGGAAGGGGGTCACAGCCTGGCCGTAGTGGAGGAACAGGGGAAGTTGAAAGCTGTGTTTGCGCAGGTCCATTCGCTGGGGGTAGAGTGACTACTAGCTTCGTCGGACAACTATGTTTTACGTCATTCACATGAGCCAGCATCGTCTCGCGTCCCGCCTGTGCTTGCCTCCTACCCGAGATATGATCCTTAGTTCTGGCTGCTACAGCCCAGGAGAGCGGCTTAGGTCCGGGCTCACGGCACATGTTGTCAATGCTGCCAAAGCGTCCAAATGTATAGAGTTACACACGTCTCCCTTCCTCCATCCCTGTACTGGATCACAGCCACTGGTTCCACTGGTTCCGTGGGCTCCAGCCCCCCAAGCGCCAGTGATTCATTGAGTCGGAATAACACTGCAACCACTCCCGTAGAATCCTCGTCAAGCACCCAAACCCCCCCCCCCCCCCTCCCTTCCCAAAGCCCTTGCACCCTCCTGCGGTTATTTCTTACATTGTAAACCCTCAGGTCCGAGCAACCCAATTTCCTTAAGTTGAGAGCTCAAGTTAGGTGCTAGCAGAGGAAAAAGAAGAACAAGGGTCTGAACCTGGCCTCGCGAGATTAGATACTGATAGAACTAACACCATTACTCCCTGTGCCGAGGAATTCCTGGTTCAGCTCCTCTCACGGGTCACCGCCCCCGACCCAGACGCTGACAGCACTTGACTCCCACTTGGCGCGCACTTCGCGCTGTGAACATCTATATGTACACCACCTGCGAGGGGGCTGGGCCGTGCTGACGCAGATGCAGGCTCTGGATATATACACAAAAGCCGTCCTGCGTTGATTGAATCCACAAAGATGGAAACGAGACAGAAAGTCCAGCAGCAGGAACATCCAAAGAAACGTTGTCAGAAAAACGTTTGAGCCTGTGCCAACACCGACCCCACTTGACTCCCACACCATTTTAAGAAGAAGTCTGCGGGACTTCAAAGGCTAATGCTGTGTTCCATCTCTGCGTAGTATTTTCAGTGAGTGCAATACACGTTATCAAAGTCTTCATCTTGTGTGTACAAGCATGTACATTTCGTGTAGAACTATGTCACGCTAAAAGAGTACATTTTTGCATCTTCTTGAATGTAAGACAGCACATACCGGAACACAATTCGGTGGAAGGCAAAACAATTCCCTGTCGATTGTGTGAATGAACATTAAAAACTTAGACTCGCAACAAAAGATAATGTTTGAGAAGAATGTTTGCTTGTTTTTCATTGTTTGATAAAGTTATGCTTTATAACCGGTGTGAGTAAAATGTGGCATTTCTACAAAAAAGCGTGCTTCGGTATGTCAAATGAGACCCCATGAAAACAGCTTCCACTTTAAATGTTCCGTCAAAACAAATAAGTTCAGAATTTAGCATGTCCCAGTGGGGGAGGAGGGAGGAGGGACGCATGACCGTGGGGCCCTGAGCTAAGGCATAGACTGCCCATGCCTATGGGCGGCCCTGTCTGCAGATCATTTCAGTGATGGTGCAACCCACTGAGCTACACTGGCCAATTCTTCAGCCGGAGACGCTCTAGTGTTCTGCATCTACCACAAAGGACTTCCTCATTTCTCTGCCCCACCCACATTCTAAATTCGTGCTTCCCTTCAGAAGTCCATCTTTTGGTAAACCGTGCTGTGATTGCGCAATGTTGGTCTAGTTTAAAAATAACGAAGAAAGAGGGTTCTGAATGAGACCTCAGTGAAGGCACTATAGGTCCGCAAATTCCATTCTTCTGCATTGAATCACCTAAAGAATCAGTGGAATTACTGAACACATGAAGTCAAAGTAAAGCCGGGGACTATGCAGATTGTATTTCTATACATGGGCAGGAAATTGACGCTTTAGGCGGGCCAGTTAAGAACTTATCTGTCATTCTATGCGAGGGTGCCCTCACACTCTCCTGACATGAAACCGTCACCATTTTCTTTTTTTTAATAACATCATTTTTATTATTTTGTCATTTAAATATGAACATTACATCAAACTCAATAACATTTGGCCCGGGGGCCCATTCAAATAACATTTACTCATACAGAACAAGTTCGGGTCTAGAGTCGTCCACTGTATTTCCCATGACAAGTTTGTCTCACATTCGTTTGTGAACCGCCTATTCACTCTCAGTTTGCATAGCTTGAGCTAGTTACTGAGCTTCTTCCCATCTGTTCCAGATCTTGTCTGCTTTTTTGGGGCATCCTCTAGCTGTGTACACTCTTCGTTCCATTGCGATACAGATGTTCACATCTGTGATCCACTGTTCATATTGTGGCGTCATTTCGGCACCCCACAGTTTCGCAATGTTCCTCTTAATTAATGCAGTAGTTGTTGATAAGAACAGTTTCTCGTATTTGGACAGTTCTCCCTCCTCCTCCACCAGAGTAGCATCAGCTTTGGGTCTCTATGTATCGCCTTCCCTAACACTCTTGAGAGTTTGTCACAACACTGCTGCCAATATTGTTGAATGCAATCACAATCCCACAGTATATGAAAGAAGGTGCCCTCTTCCCTCTTGCAACGTAGACAGTGTGGGTCGGGAGTTTTCCCCCATCGGTAGAGCGCCACTCTTGGGTAGTATACCCTATGCAGGATTTTTAACTGTATGAGCCGGAGCCTGGCTGAGATGGTCACTTCCCTTGGGTACATGAGGACCGTCACCCAATCCTCCGATTGTATAACCCCAACATCTCTCTCCCACTTAGCTTTTAGACTAGTTAATTCAGCAGTGGCAAATGAGGTTATTACATTATTCATGGTGGATGTGATCTTAGTTTCAATTTTTGCCTGAATATATTCGGTTCCAGAGGGGTAGCCTCAGCCATGTTCTCCAGTTCCGTAGAGTGGGCCTGTATTGCGTGTTGCATCTGTGTGTAGTGGTAGTGTTCGGTGGGTGGGAGGTGGAAGCGGTATTCAAGAGATTTGAAGGGTATTAGTTTGCCATGTACAACAACATCACCAACTGTCTGTATCTCGAGCTGTCGCCAGCTTTGCCATCTCAGAAGTTTATTCACCTCTGCAGGTTTCCATTGTCCTATAATGGTTGTATTGGGGTAATTATTTTTTCCCACCCTATGAATTTGTGTGTTTCTTTCCAGATTAGGGAATCTTGTGATAGCATGGTCTGGGGGTTTGGGTGGCCGTGGGTCTGTATAGGTGTTCAATCTGGGGTCTGTCCTGCCTCCCGATGCTTCCTATTCAAATGTGTGGTTGCGTTCTATCATGGTGTATTATGTCGTTCACCACAGCCATTTGGCTAGCCCAGTAGTAGGACTGTAGGCACGGGCGTCCGATGCCCCCTTCCCATATAGAGCGCTGGAGGGTGCTTAATGCAATGCGTGAGCATCCTCCACCAGATAACAGTTTTCTAAGTACGCTATACATTTTTTAATTCTTTTGATGGAATGTGCAGCGGGGGGTTTTGTAAAATATATAGGTAGCGTGGGAGAGTCATCATTTTGAATAACGCTGCCCTCCCTAGCAAGGTCAGTGGGAGAGGCCTAATGCCGGACGTCCTCCGTGAATCTGTTTGTGATCAGGTGGAGGTTGTTAACCACATAGTCTTTCAGGTCGTTAGTAATTTGTATACCCAGGTACCTGAACTGACCTGTTACGATTTGAAATGGGCAGTTATCCGGTGTCACAAGTTCAGTATTACCTAATGGAAACAGTATTGATTTAGACCAGTTCACTCGTAGCCCGCTAAAGGCTCCATATCTGTCCAGCAGGCTGTTAGCGTGGGGCAGGAGGCATTCGGATCCTTCAGGTAGAGTAATAGGTCATCTGCACATAAGGAGACCCTGTCCTCCTGTCCATCTGCCCCGTGAAGGCCATTCCACGCTGGTGATGTTCTCAGCAATACAGCCAATGGTTCTATGGCTAGCGCAAATATCATGGCCGATGGGGAGCATCCCTGTTTGGTTCCTTTCCCCTGTCTGAAGGGTCTTGAGGGCCATCCATTCACTCTCATTTGCGCCTCGGGGGATTCGTATAAGAGTTGTACCCAGCCTATGTATTGCGGACCAAACCCCATGCGGTTCATTATTTCCCCATTATTAGTCTCCCGTCTGATATATTCTGGCCCTCATCGTTCTGTGGGCTTGTTTTGCGCAGTCTAGTGCCACGTTTTGTAGGTGTTTTTGAGCTAACCCTAACAGCCTATGTGTTTCAGGCTGGTCTAGGGTTAGGTGGTTTGTTTTGGCCTGGGTAACTTGTTGTTCGGCCTCAACTAATTTTTGCTGGTGTCTTTTTTTATGCGCGGTGGACCATGAGATGATTTTGCCCCGTAGTACTGGTTTGCATGCTTCCCATAGCACACCTGGGTCGTCTACTGATCCTGTGTTGAGCCCAAAATCCTGTGTTGAGCCCAAAATATGTCTTTGTCGCTAGCTGTAGCTGGTCTACAAGTTCTGGGAAGCCCGGGTAGTAATTATTTAGGCGCCATGTAGGCGCCATGTAGGCGGAGGACGCGGTCTGGTTGTGTTAAGTTCGATCAGCAGGGGGAGTGGTCTGATATGCCTCGGGGCAGCAGGGTTGCCTTGGAAGCCTTGTGGATACCTAATGTCGGGAGAAAAAAGTAATCTAAGCGCGATAATGAGATGTGCATTCCAGAATGGTATGAGTATTCTCTCGCGTCAGAATGCAAGTCACGCCACACATCCCGTAAACCCAATGTGGCAGTGAACACAGCAAGTTTAGTACGGGTGGAGGGGTTTCTCCCTCGTAAGTGTGAGCAGTCCTTCCCCACCTCCATAACCTCATTAAAGTCTCCACCAATTACCATGAGGTCTGAATTATCCCCTGAGATTATGGGTGTAATATCCTCTATTAGAGCCATTAGCAGTGTCGGGGGTGAGTACACCACCATTGCAATGGTCTGGTTCCAGAGTGTCCCTGTGATGTATACAAATCTCCCACTTGTGTCTTGTAGCACACTGACCAGGGTTAGAGGCAGTTTTTTGTGTATTAGTATTAGTACTCCCCGGGAGTCTGTGGTGAAACCAGCATGTATTGCCAGCCTGTAATTGGTGTGTTTGAACAAATTGCATGTGGTGCCTGCCATGTGTGTTTCTGTTAGAAAAGCCACGCCCGGTGTGTGCCTATTCAGGAGCTGTGTGATGAGTCGTCTTTTGATACCTCCCCCATCCCATTAACATTCCAGGTTAGGAGATGCAGGGTTTTAATCTCGGTGTTAGCGGTTGCCATTCAGTAAGGCGCGTGGGACTGTTAGCATTGCGGTGCACTTTGCACTTGGGTACAGCACTGAATGCGGTAGATCACGTGGCGCTCTCACGGAGCATGTATGAGTTCACTCTTGGACCCATTTCTCAATAGAAGCATATACATTCAAAACAATAACTAAAACCATAATAGAAAATCCAAAACCCTCTTCCCCCCTCCCTATACTCCACCCAACTTGAAGCATCTGTAGCTTGAACTTTGCCCGACGACTGAGCAGGAATGCAGTCAGTCGCCAAGCATACTTAAACGATCTATAGCAATTTCTAACCCCAAAAAGTTCACCTTACTCTAGAGCTTTGGGCCCGGAGTAATGTCCACTTCTGGTGGGGGGGCGGGGAGGGATTTTTTTTTGTCTCCGGCTAGTGCGCCGTTGTCTATTCATGGATATCTTGGTTGTGTATCTTGGCATTTCCTCGCATTCAGCCTCTTTACTTTTTACAGGGCCTCCGTTGTACATTTCATTGCTCGTTCTAGCACTCACTCGGCATCCCTGTGGGGCGGTGGTTCTTGGTCATGCGGCGGTTGTTGTCCCGGTAGTGGTTCTCGTTCTGGCCAGGCGCGGGGGGGTTTTGCTCCTGTTGTTCCTTGCATTCTTCCAGTCCCCCTTCATATGCTATTCTGCCCATCTCCTTGCTTCCTTAGGGTCTGTAAAATGAACAGTGGTGCCTTTGTGGTAGATTTTCAGTTGGCTGGGAATAACAGGCCATACTTCACCTTCAGTGTTTGCAGCTGCCTTTTAAGCTGGTCAAATGATTGCCTGGCCTTTTGCACCTCCCTGGTGTAGTCTGGGAAGAAGGCAATTTTGGAGCCATTATATGTCAGTGTGCCCATGGCACATGCATGTTGAAGTAGTGCATCCCGGTCCCTGTAATTTAGGAGCTTTGCAATTACCGTGCGCGGCGGGGCACCAGGCACTGGTCGTCCATATGGCATGCGGTGGACTCTTTCTATCGAGAAGAACTTGGAGAACGAGTTAGGTTCAAACATACCAGTGATCCATTGTTCCAGGCACAGTTCCATGTTTGGTCCCTCTGTGTTTTCTGGTAAGCCCAGAATACGGACGTTGTTGCGCCTTGACCTTCCCTCGCTCTCGTCCACTCTTTCTTCCATTGTTTTTAGTCTTGACTGCACACCGGACAGCTGTTGTCGTAGTTCGTGCAGCCCGTCCTCGGCCCCAGATATACGTTGTTCTGCTTCGCCAGTGCGTGATGTTAATTTTTGCAAGTCATGGCGGCGGAGTGATACATCCATACTGATGCCGTCCATTTTCTGTTCCATGGAGGCCCTGGAGTCTGCGAAGGTGGACATAACATCTTTTAGCGATATTGAGCTCTCTGCTTCTCATGCGTGTGTGGCTGGCAGCGTGTATTTATCAATTCTACTCTGGGCGGGCAATCTTTTGGCCTTATGCTTGCCCATGTTATGCGTTGGTTCACTTGGTATGCGGGTGATCGAGTTGTGCAAGGTGTTACTGAGTCGCCCGTTGATACAGCACACCAGGCCAGCCGTCAGTGTTCGTGCTGCTTCCTACATTTGGCACAGTATAATGATATTACCACTCTGGGTGCTCCCCCACTAGGTAATCTGTGTGTGGTTGTGACCTTTGAGGGTCAGTGTCATTGTCTACTGCACAATGTTGTGGGGGAGTGATTTGCGAACTTTCATAGGCCTGGTTGTTGGTGAAGTCTCTGTAGCTGATTCACGGAACTTCAGTGCTAGTTCAGTCCCCTCACGCACATACAGGAGGTTCTTGGTACTCTGTGTACCTGGCAGGGTTTTCTTTGTGTTAGTGGCATTCTCGCCTCTCTCTGTTACGTGTGGGTACGGGTTGGGTCAGGAAATTGAAGTTGCAGTCACGCTTTGCAGCGCCAGTGGTGAATATGCACACACCGCCCCACAGCTAGTCACTTTATTGGGGCGACCCTGCTCCTGTTCTGACCACTATTTTGCACCTGTAAGTGTCTTTTGGCTGTTCTATGGCTTATTGCGCTCCCGCCGTGTGGACCAATGTGCAGCAGCTTGTAGGGCGTGTATTTATGTGGTGTTAGCCCCTTGGGATTTTCATTGCATATATAGGCTTTGTCACTTTATCATGAATCCACTTACCGGGTTCACACCAGTGGAGCCGCTACACCCCCTCACTTCTTTGGCCCTCCAACATCGGGAGAAGACCGATGGGTCTGTCTTTGGAGCTGCCAGCACTGCTGTCCATCACGGGCCCGCCGCTCATTCAGGCGAGGGCTGCTACATCTTTGGGAGGCGTGGACACTCCGCTGGGTAATGCTTGCTTGGGGTCACCTTGTGTGTGCGGCCTCCGTGCAGACTTTCTGGGCGGCAATGCTGGTGGCCCATGGCTCGGTGTCCGGAGTGCTGCTGCAGGGGTGGCGATCGTTCCTCTGGGTTCCGCTCCCACTCCAGACCGCAGTGGGGACACTCTGCTGGGTACCACTTGCTTGGGGTCGCCTGACCCACGTGTGCCCTCCACCTTACCTGGCACCCGCTGGTAGCTCTCACCCTTGTGTGTGCGGTCTATGGGCTGGCTCTTTGGGCGGTCGGCGACGGTGGTCCTCGGCTCACTGTCCAGGGTGCTGCTGTAGGCGGCGATCCTTCCTCTGGGCTCCGCTCCCACTCCAGACTGGTTGGGCTCTGTGTAGGGCAGGTAGGTAGGTGGTCTTGCCTCTTCACGTGGAGCAGAGCGTGATATACCAGCACCTCTGCACCCGTCGGGTCACCTCGGTCGGCAGACAGTACCCACTTGTTCGATGGGTCACAGATGCCTCTGTGAATACTTTCGGTTGGTTTTCTGTGGCGCGCACTGGGTTCCTGTGTTCCTTCTTACTAAGTTTGTTCTCGGAGGTCGCGCTTCAGACCGCGGCCATCTTGGCGTTCCTGCCTCAATAACACGTTGGTTTCTTCCGCTGGCTATATCTTGCCAGTGGGTTTGATTTTGGAATCCGTTTCTCGCCCAAGTGCTCTCCAGTTGCTAGTCACTCCACAGGGACGGTTTCCTCTTCACAGAATGCTAGAATAGCAGGCTATTTTCAGGATATTCGTCGGCGGTTGGCAGAGCTCGGAGACTCACGTCTTCATCTCTCTGCTGCTGGTCACCCCCCCAAACCTTCACCATATGGTATAAATAACTACATACATCTACATACACTTCCATGTTTAACTGCTTGTCCAAATCTGTCTGTATTGTCCCACCTTTATGTCCTTGAATCAACTCCATTATCACAATGCTCATTACTTATTCTAGACTAATAACTATATAAGGTCACTGCTTGACAGTCTGCCCTGATCCTTCCATACTGTTCTGTACGTATTTCTTTAACTTCTTTCATCTTCTTCGACAATACAAAATACATCCAAGATGTCTGTGCTTCTAAAGCTAGTATGTTAGATGGGCACCTGGCTAGAAAAAAGGTGAGCCACACGATGAAGTAAGAAAAGGCAAAGCTGGAGACTGCATAGGACAGGAGCATCAACTGGCAGGCAGGTTGGGACCAGTGGTTGGGATCTGCTCTGAAATTACGTGTTTCCCAGAGAAACGAATTCAATTGTCGGAGAATGAACCGTGGATAGCAGCATTGACCTATAGCCACGGGAAACCGGCAAACAGAGCAGGACGACTTTACATAATGGGCCCTCTCCACCGACAAAACCTTTGCTTTTGCAGTAAATGGATGACATAGCTCTATACAGTATTGTGTAAATAGGGTAAAGCTAGACAAGATATGACTGACAAAAAAATCACGGGAGTCCTATATGGATCCTGCCTCCTAACGGAGGTGGACCAGATTTCAAGGGGTAGCGGGCTCAGCTTGAGGGGGTGGGGTTTGTGGTCCTGTGGAACCAGGAGACCGGAGTCTGAATCCTTGCCTCCTCGTGTAAGCAAACCGTGTTTTCCGTAACAAAATGGCCTTTCGCCTAATACTCGACATGTCAAGAATTGTCAGTGCTTACAGGTTATCCAGCCTGTAATGTTAGGTGGTATATAGAAACACGGCCAGCACATACACCCGTAACCTCGTGTTCAGGTGACTTCCTTGGTCACAAAGGAATCCTGTGTTTTGTGAACGGTTTATTTTTATTTTTGTTATTGAAGCGCCAGTCATCGGATCGCAGCACGGGTGGCCGGCAACAATAGGGGTGTGTTTTCCAGCCCCGCGCTCTGCCGTGAGGGATGGTGGGAGGTATGCGGCGCACAATGGGCGCTGTGATTCACTGTCCGATCAGAGCCTTGGGCCCACGCTGGGCTCAGACGCGCAGCCGGAGATTCAGCGCCCCTCGCCTTCGGGGATGCAGACAGGAAATGCGGCCTACCCACTGTATGTGGTGTAACCGAGACCCCCTGGTCCCGAATCCCCACTCTGCCTCTATGCTCGGGAAATGAAGGGAGTGTGTGCAAGGCAAGCATTGTGCACCATTGGACTGCCGAAGCCGCGTCACCCGCCTGCTCTAACATAGGATGGAGGCCAGATCAGGTGGCGGCCCACCCCCAGCCTTCGTGCCTTTACTGCTATTCCAGACCTGCTATGAAAAGGGCCTCCAGTAAGTAGCTGTTGCTAGAATAGCTCAGTGGGTTTAATTACAGCTGTGAAGGCTCTAATTCCTGCTGCAACCTGCACATGCGTGTGCAAATTCCCGTGGCACATACTCGTGTTTTAAAGTTTTTTTTTAAATTAATCTTTCCTTTTTACTTTTCCAGTACCCTGCCCACCATGTCTAAGTTGAAAGGCTATATGAAGGGCTTAAGTTAATGCCACAACAAATTATTAATATGTAGGTGTTAAGATGGATTTCTGAACTCTGACCTGGTGGGCAGAGATTCAGAAGGCCAGCCTACTTTCTTGGAACAGGGTAACCTTCTAGACAAGCCAGACCAATCAAGGTAGCATTGGCGGCGGTCAAGACTATGGGCCTCACGGACGGCGGTGGACCAAGGTGCTATTAGCACCTTGGTCCATGGCGGTAAAATACCGGCACCGCCTTGGAGGAAAGGGGAATTACCGCCCTATTACAAGGTTGGTGGGGCGGTAATTCCCCCTTCCCCCATTGCCCTTCCCCATTCCCATTTTTGCCCCATAGGGCATAATGGGAATGGGGAAGGTGCTAATTACGGCACCGCAAATTGCAGTACTGTAATTAACTCCCTGGTCCCTTTGTGGGTTGGTTTTTAACGCCTGCAAAAAGCAGGCGTTAAAGTCTCCAACCCGCAAAGGGAGCTCGTAGTAAGGCGGTAAGGGTTAACGGTCACCGGTACCATTAACGGGGACCGATAACCCTTACCGCCGTCCGTGTAATGAGGCCCTTTGTCTCAGGAGGTGTGAGGGTGACTGAAAGCCCAAAATGAGCACACACAGTAAAGCACACTACAAATTACTTCCAATCCAGTGTATATATATTAAAAATACATGTACATTTATTCAAGGTGTTTGAGTTTCAACGCACAGTGATTATTAACAGTAATACCTTTAAACCAATACAACACTACTACAATACATATATACAATACCAAGTGGCCTAATGCAAAGAATGGGTCCACAACCTAAAAGGAAAGGGAGCAAGCAATGAAAACAGTGTTTATGCAGTTCTGCAGTAATCAATACCTAACTAAAAGGCACTCCAGTCACTATGAGTGAAGCCTAGTGCTCAAATGTACTTTCAAATGCTGGTGCACGAGATAGTGAAGAAGGGCAAAAACAGGGCCTGTTTTAGGGTCTGTAGCATCTCAGGAATGTGGGTGAGGTGATGCAGAATAAGTTCCCACTATTCGTGGAGGGTCTCCCCATGAGGGCAGAACAGGTTCTAGGAGTTGGGAATGGGTCGGTAGCTCAGGCTACCTGTGAAAAGGCGAGTGGCCCTCAGAGGACACTTGTGGCCCTCAGGGGACACTTGTGCGTAAAAATGGATGGATGCGCTAGGGGCGGTAAGGGTTACAAGTACTCACCAACCCCGGCGCACTCCGGACCAAACTTTGGCAGTCGAGTCCACTTCGGTTGCAGGTTCAAATGCGGCAATGATGCGGCTCTGCAGCTTTCAGCAGCGAAGATACAGCGTTGGTTCCCGAGTTGGACAGTGGTGATTTCAGTGCTCCTGGTGGATGCATCAGGCCAGTTTCACTGTAGCAGGCTTCTGGGCACAGCAGCAAGGCACCTGCAAAGTTTGTCACCACAGCTATTCAACGCTGTAACCCCATGTAATCTGGTTGGGGCGTTCTCTCTTTACTTCAGACCTGGGAATACTAAGTGTACGAAATTTGGTGTGAGAGTGCCGTGAAAGCAGAGCTTGCGATGTCCCAAGATTCATGGGTCTCCCCGAAACAGCGGTGGTGTCAGAGCAAAGTCCTGCGCAAGTTGGTCAGCCCACTGGTTGGCCCAGGAACACTTTCGAAGAGGCTTACTTGCAGGGTTTGATGAAGGTGGCGAGAATAGTTGATCCCAATATTCCAATGGGTCGAAGCTTCTTTGCAGACCTTCTAGTTCGATCAGATGCAGAGAAGTCCAGCGGGTTGACAGTGGGCTCAGGGTGCCAAACCTTCCAGTGGTTCCTCGACTCGGCTTCTTAGTTTCAGGATACTTGGATCCTATCCTAGGTTCAGTGAGAACTTGAGAGATCGACCTGGTATAGGTGTTTGGAGCCTTCTCTTATCCAGAATCTCGTTTGCGCCAAAACAAAGAGGACCCAATGGGAGATCTGCTCACATACAGGCATACCAGACGTGGACCAATCACAGACCACAGTGGTCCCAGTCATTCACAGCACACCAGACTCTCTGGTACCCAGGATGTGGATTGGAACTAGACAGTCCAGCCCACATCCTGGTGGCACACATACAAGGCATGCAGAAACCCACAAAATCTTGGTGTTTTGTTTTGGGCAGCAGAATGCAGGCCCAAATAAGAACTGCCCCAGGCCCGCTCGCCCTGGGGAAGGTGAAGGGGCAAGATGGCTAAAAGACAGGACAAAGAACCTCGAGGCATGGCCATTTTGCAGCTAGTCCACCTTTCTGTACCAACCGCGGTAAACACAGTTTGCATGGCAAGAAAGGATTAAAAATACAAGAAAAGATTATCTGCCACCAGCCCTCTCCAAAGCACATCTGCACTTCTCCTAAAAAATCCTTCCAGTGTGTCCAGTGCCTTTGGAAATGAAAGGAAGACCCAAGCGCACTGTACTGTAAGGTACATTGTGCACTTGTAACATGATGCAGAAAAGTTGACTGCTTACGATTGCGATACCACTAACAAGAGTGTCGCATGGCACTACATTTGTGATCTGGTAACTGGATTTCGACAAACTGCTCTTTCCACGAGGTCTTTAATGATGTCCTAATGCAGGGTGGTGCTGCGTACGTGTCTTAGTATACATTATTACCACTGAGGATTGGGGCAATTAATGTGGCTTACTAGGTGCAACCCGTAGCGTAGGCTGTTATGTTATGATGTGTTGTGATATTGGGTCTCAGGCACAGACAATTCTGGTGTTTCCTAGACTCTATCCGCAATCTTCATATGTGCTCCTGTGTTTGGCTTTGTGAACCTGGTATGAGGTTGCGGGTGCAACACAGAGATGCTCGTGCGCATGTCACAAGTTGTATAGTGGCCTCAAAGACCCCCAACAGGTGACCAAGGCTGTGCCCCTTCGGAGCCACTGGCTTAGACACAGAAACTCAGGTGGGATGCTGGTGAGTCACTGCCCTAAATCCAGGGACTCAGCCCTGCCACAGAGGGTCGTAGCATTGAGGCAGGCGCCCAGCACTGACAACCGTGGTTGACAGCATAGGTAAGTGGAGCCAGCCTGGAATTGCACCGGGCAACCGGTACAGAAGACATCCAGTCCCCGATAATAAAGGCCACACGTGTATATTAAGGGACCGATCTCTTAATTAAGTTTCACAGGCATTAATGCAGGGCCTTACTAGAGCACAGATGATCCAGGGAAGCTGAGGTACCCAGTGCTGACACAGATATTAATACCCAGTTGTTCTGTGCTGAGCCAATGGGGCCCGTCTAGAGAAACCCATTCCTAACAGGTCAGCACCACAGGCTTAGATGATGTACCGGGAATCAGCCATTCCCTTTTGTAATCCACATTCCAATCCATTTCATTTTTTCAAAGTCTGCTTTGTGCTTCTATTTCTCCCTGCCCCCCACCCCGGCCCCTACCACTTTTTTCTTGAGTCCTTTAGTGGCCTCCGCGTATCGCGTGTCTGTAGAGCAGGCTAGCCTCCTGAACTCCAGGAGAACAAACACTCCCGGCAGAGCCAGGAACCCTCTTTGCCACGAAATGAAAATACACTGTATCTAGGTAGCACGCCCATTGCCTAAGTGTCAACACGGAACACATAGTCCATGTGAGCTCTGGGAAAAAGTTCCAGGTACTTTGTTCTAATTCCTCCGGGTAAACTCAGTTGTAAGTTACAGTTAGGTACCGGAGATCCACCGCCGACTGCACTCCTCTCTGCAGCTCGGGTCTAACTGATGCACCCCCCCCTTCCCAAAGAGACCCCCCAAGCTCCACGCTCACAGTATGCCACGGCGCCGCATACTTCCATGCCCCACGTGCACTCTTCCCACACAAGGAAAACACTGAGAAATAGTTGCCAGGAAAGCAAACGAGGACCCCTCCGGGGATGGCGCCAAGAGACCTACAGAAGTAGTGTGCGCCATGCAAGAATGCCCTCTCAGTAACTCACTCAACACGCACCAACCATGCCACGGGCAACAGGACGAACCATTCTGATGCCACCGTAGTGTCACTGAAACAGGCACTTTTGCACTTTTGTATTGTAGACTGGTTAATTGCAGTCATCACATTGTAATAATTATCAACCATTTGCACTTTATTTGTGCTCTTTTGCACGCATAATAATAGTTGTTTGTATTGTCTTTGCGCTGTTTTTGCACACATACATAGCCTTTTTTGCACAATGAATGGCATTACGGTTCATTGGTATGTAGGTGATGTCTGATAGGACGAATGGATGATTGTGGGAGTATGCACAAGATTTGTGAATTATATGTTATCATATATGAATTAATGTATGGTGGTCACACTTGGTACCAATATTGTATGGCATGTCGGTTTTATTAACTAAAACATTAATAAATAAATAGTTTTGAAATCACTTACAGAGCTGTCGTGTTGACGCTCTGGTGAACTCAATTCAGTGTGGCATGGGAGATTCCAGTTTTTGTGTTGCCTCCGGATTTCCACACAGTCCTATGCCAATGAATACATTTTGTAGAAGACCTTGAAGAAGGTTTTTGTGTAGTGTCACCGAATGGGCCCAGTGACACCCAGAAGATAATAATGTCAGCGGAAACTGTGACAATCCATTGCGTGAAACACAATAGTGGCCATGAGCAAAACTGTAAAAGCGTAACTCAAGAATACCACAAAGACACAGGGCAAGGTTGTCACTGGCAAAGCCACCATGTAATGAGAAATGCAGGCAGACCGGTGCCCCCTCCCGGGGACAATATAGACAATCAGAAAAGGGGCACCAAAGGACAGGGGTACAAGCATGGTACAGCAAGTGACCAAACTCAAAGCATATTGATGAATATCTCAACACATAAAATATGTTATGCTACCCACATAAAACC
Source organism: Ambystoma mexicanum (assembly GCF_040938575.1). Classification (NCBI taxonomy): domain Eukaryota; kingdom Metazoa; phylum Chordata; class Amphibia; order Caudata; family Ambystomatidae; genus Ambystoma; species Ambystoma mexicanum. Next base: position 447,961,743 of record NC_090926.1, read on the forward strand.
AGTCAGGAGGTTGATGAATGCATAAAGTTGGCCATGGCAGACAGATGGAACCAAAAGTAAAGTTGTCGCAGGCAAATTTGTAGATCACAATGGGACAGACGATACACACAGACAAAGCAGTCAGCACAAGGACAGTAGACCAAGAATGCCACACAGAAACACGCGGCACCTCGAGCCAGCAGTAAAGGTTGCCAGAGGAAACGAGTGGAGGGAAAGAGCCGGAAGTGTAAGGGTCATACCTTGGCGAGAGCAGTTTGAGGCCTGTTAGTGTAATGGGCGTTGTGACCCACAATCTGGGAGTGGCCTAAGAGCGAGCGAACGCTAAAAGCCTGCTATGGTGTATACCTCATAGCCTGGGGAGGCTGCAAGAGCCTGCCGAGGGCTATACCTCAAACACAGAGTGGAACCAGAATCAGGAAGTACCCTAAGACCTGGCTGAGGCTGCACCTCAGACATGGCAAGAAGTAGAAATCAGCAAGAAACCCGACTTTTTTTGGGGGGCTATATCCCGACACTGGCAGGGGCTGGAGTGAGAAGATTGAACAAGAGAGGTACCAGCTTGCTGAGAGCTAAAACGCAGACACCGGATGAAATCCTAAGGAGAGAGCAACCCATGAACCAGTCGTGGCTGTTGCCCAGGAACTGGAAGACATCCTATTGTGTTCACTAAAAGAAGACCTAACTTTTTGAGGCTCATACCTGAAACACAGAGGGAGACCAAAGTGCAAGACACATCCCTGCTGAAGGGTATATCGCAAACACAGGGACAGACCCACATTCCAGTATACAAGAGAGAGCTATGGGGCACACTAAAGAGCACAGCCATTGAGAAGGCGCCCTCAGCCCAGGTGGGCCATCTATTGCTTGTGAATTGCAATAACACACTGATGAAAAACAGTAAGCAAGTGGGTAATACGTGTTGGGGGCTGGTGTTAAAGGTTTTACCACAAGCCCAGGCCGTCCTCCCATTGCTGGAGGGTGAGAATATTCAGACCTGGCACGTGCCCTAAGGCAAGGGGGGAGAAGTATTTGCTGGTAGGTGAAGCCATGGAGCGAGCTGGGCATGCTGTCACCAAACTGAAGCCAAAAGTATGATGGGCAGTGCAATACTGATATTATGACATCAAGAAGCGCGCTGGGGCGCAATATCTCAGGGACGAAACATTTGATCAAGAATCATAATGGCGTGGGGTACATCCCCGAGACTGTGCCCTAGTTGGGAAATCTTGGAAAAGATAATTATTCCCATAAGTATCCAAACCCCTCCTGGCTACACTAACAAAACTATCAACTTCATTTGCCACTTCTGTGTGTTGTGTTGATTCCTACACAACACACATTTTAGTGCAGCAAGCAAACCTAGCAATGTTCACTATTTAATTTTTTATTTTTTAAAAATAATAGAGCAGCTAGAAATTAAAAGCAAACGGCAGGAGGTTAAAATAAAAAGAAAGTAATACGCTAGCTAATGACAAAGGAAAGCCGGGAGTGCATTAAAAAGCCTGGAACGGGAAGCATGGCAGGATGCACATCCTGCAGAGAAAGAGGGCACATCTTGTAGAGAAGGAGGGCGTGTCTTGCAGAGAAGCAGGGCGTGTCTTGCAGAGAAGGAGGGCGTGTCTTGCAGAGAAGGAGGGCACATCTTGCAGAGAAGGAGGGCGTGTCTTGCAGAGAAGGAGGGCGTGTCTTGCAGAGAAGGAGGGCACATTTTGTAGAGAAGGAGGGTGTGTCTTGCAGAGAAGGAGGGCACATCTTGTAGAGAAGGAGGGCGTGTCTTGCAGAGAAGGAGGGCACATCCTGCAGAGAAGGAGGGCGCGTCTTGCAGAGAAGGAGGGCGCGTCTTGCGTTGTCAATGCGCATGTCCCTTTCTGTCACTGCTGCATTCTACTGTGCTAGCATCACACCCTCATGTTGTCACCTTGCTGGGGTGCTGGAAGGATAGTTGTTCTATCAGTGAGATGATGAGTTGCAGCTGAGTGGAGGTGTTACCGTCCAAGAGAAGAAACAACAACTTCATGTGTTCTGCTAGATTTCTATGCATTCGCTACAGTGTGTGCAAGGAGACACTTGGCTTTGGGAGGTAAGGTTTTTACCAACAATACAATATGTGTATTCAGGTTTTATTTTCGCCATACCTCTTTCCATCTATTCTATTGTTTAAACATTGTGTACACTTTTTTTGGGATATAAGTAAGGTTGGCCTACAGTTTGTAAACCACCTCCACTCTAAACTGGAAGCAACACCATATCCACTACAGCAGAAATGGGGCAAAGTAAAAGACTGCATGTTCTATTACTTTCCAGCAACACGTTGTAACCCTTCCCCCAACAACTGTTGCTCTAGCAGTAGTATTAATATTGGCGCTGCCAATTACAGTAGCAGTTGTAATATTTCTGGCGTCGCCAACTAGGTCACTTGGCATTCTAGTACTACCAACGATAGTAATAGGAGTAGCATCATCAGTGGTACTCTGCTACGAGTACTCATCATTGTAATACTGCCAACGGTAATACCACCGCTATCAGTATTACTTCTAAGATGAAGCCTATTTTACCGACTCGAGTAGAATTAATCTTATTAAGGCAATCTAAGAGCTTTCATATAATATCACACGTCACAATTATAAGGGCCATTTGATTATCACAGAGTATGTCGACATTATTCAAAGCTGGTGGCTGCACAGGCGTGTGCAGGAAGTGACCTGAGGGAAGTGTGGGGGAGGGGAGGCTGGGACGTGCCACCCCTGCAATCTGATTGGCCACCTCAGGTGCCACCCCATTATCCTAAACTATGTTCATTATCCGCCGGGAGAGAGTGTGTGTGTGCATTGTGTGCTGTGTGTGTGTGTGTGTGTGTACACTTCATGTCACACCTGCATAAGTAAGTCAGTGTGTCACTTGGGCCACCCCAGTGAAAAGAGTCTGGACACGCCACTAGGTGACTGAGCCCAAGGTGCTGCCCCTTTGACATGTCACTGATGTCATCTTATGGCATGATTAATGTTGTATGATAGAATATGCAGAAGTGTACAACCTTTAGTCAGCCGAATCATATTTGCACGTAATATACATTTTCACAAATATGTAAAAGGGTGATATTTATAAATGTAATATTTTAATTATGGACACGTGTTAACACACTACTGCATGTTACTACTACTACTATTATGAGTAGTATTATACCCATACTAGAACTAGTCCTACTACAACCACTACCAGTAGTAGCATTACTACAAGCAAGGTAGTGCAATTACATCTGTTGCTACTTCTAAAATTAGTAGTACAAGGATATTTCTACAATAGTAGTACTCCTTCTATCAGTAGTGGAAGTAGTACTTTCGGCCATGTTAGTAATAGAAGTCATAGCAGTAGTAGGCCTCTCTGGGGCGCTGAAGGCGCCCGCCCCAGCCTGCGGTCTCCAGATCTGCTGGCAGGAGGCTCTTGGCAACACACAGCAATGTTATGCAACGCCCATGTTGCCCCACGTTTTGGTGATGCGCGCGTTGAGAAGCAAGGGAACCACATCATTGGTTTCAGCACAATGCAGACTAGAGCAAAGCCACCCGCCCCCTGGCAAGGGCTAAGGGCCCAGCAATTGCACGTTAGTCCACGGGTTACTCTCCTTCAACCCTTGGGCGAGTTACGCCATCTGCTGATGGGGCAGTCACGCCAGCCACTCAATATGAGGCCAGACATTCACCCCGGCTCCCTCCAAAGCAAGCAGGCACCTTGAAGTGGTCGCACGATGGCGTGTGGCACTATACAAAACACCTACATGTTACAATATCGTTACTAGTATAGGTAGCCTTAGTAGAACTTCAGATACCTGTAAAAGTCGTAGTACAAGTAATAGTACTAGTAGTTTTAGTGCTGCCATTAGTTTAGCCAAAGCTGTAGTAATAGTAGCAGTAGTAATTGTGATGGTACCCATGATAATAATACTAGTAGTAGTATTAGTAGTAGAGTTAGTGCCAACGGGGCTGTTCGGTATTTTGTAAGTGCTTTTACTCTGCTAGAAATACTGGTGGGAAGGAGGTTTGCCAAAATGTGTATGTATGACAGCTAGAGGCAGAATTGTGCTATTTCAGCAAGATTGCAAGCGTGGTGAGCAGGGCCAGGAATCCCATATAAATATGCATTGACAAAGTCAACAGGTTTGACCTTTGTGTATATAGCAGTGCCTGGAAAATGCCTATCTAATACCTATACTCAAGGCACAACTGTTTGCTTTGTCAATGCTTGTTCTTCGCAGGGCTTCAGTGCAAGAAGCAGGCATAAAACAAGTGGCACACTTGGTTAAGACATGTTAAATATAGCAGTAGCACATTAACGGCTGCCATTAAACCATTCACTCTCAGCAGACTGCTAGAGAAAGAACACCGGGAGGCCAAGTTTGATGTTACTGGGTCACAGAGATCTAAGGAGGATGTGTTTTGGGGGAGGGGAGGTCCATGTGATGGGTAGACACTGCCATAAGGAAAAACATGATCATGGGCAATCGCTGGGTAGGTAAATATTTAATCACCACCCACAGCTGTTCACCCTTCCCAACATGCCATCTGCGTCGTAGCTACACTCCAATGCAATAGTTTCCACGTATAGGTGGCCCTTAAGCACCAAATAATAGCCAACGCTAAAAACATGGCTGCAAAGAAGTGAGGGTGCTAGACTAGCAGGTGCAGAAGGGGGACTGGGTTATCGGGGAGGTAAGGTTGGCAAGTGAAAATGCAAACCTTTACTTCGTATCTTAGCTGCTATGACAGATCAGAAGGCTGCCCTTCTTCTGCTCCTCTTGGGCCACTTCCTGTTGCAGAAGGTGCAGGCTCGTCACAGGATGGAAACTAGCCAAAGTGTGAAATGCTGCTTAAAAAGATAAATATAAGTTACATGAAAAGAGTGTTTGACTATGAAATTACCAAAGTTAAACATTACTGGTAAAACACGATCTGTTGATATGAGAAACACTGTGTCCCCTTTCGGTCCCAATGAGGCCTGTGTAATTTCCAGATGTTACACTTCCAGATAATCTTTGGGTATAGTGGCTCTGCTGAATGTTTTTTTTATCCTCACACAGGAGATGTTGGGTTGCTTTGTTTTGTTGCTGTTGCCATCATAAGTAAGGTAGTCGCATCTAAGAAATAACCGTTTTCAAGCTAAAGATTGCACCGTCGCTAGGTGAGGGTTACTGGTTCTGGATGCTTTAAACGTTATATTTTTGGTCTCGTTGTTCTGTATCAGTGTCACATGAGTGTTGCATAATGCAGCTGTCATTGATATGACATTGCAGCGCTGCACCCTTGTCTGAAATGGCAGTCTCTGCACAGCTTAGGTGTCTAACCAAAGAGAATCTGGTGTCTGAACACAAGATTATGTGGATGTGGATTGGGAATACAGCGGCAGTCTCTGCACAGCTCAGGTGTCTAACCAAAGAGAATCTGGTGTCTGAACACAAGATTATGTGGATGTGGATTGGGAATACAGCGGCAGTCTCTGCACAGCTCAGGTGTCTAACCAAAGAGAATCTGGTGTCTGAACACAAGATTATGTGGATGTGGATTGGGAATACAGCGGCACTCGCGGATTTTAAGAGAGGTTGGAAGGGGTCCAAAAGCCTTCCCATGTAAGCTTGGTGCTTTGGCAAGATTGCACTGCGGGAAGCTGGGAGGTGAGTAGTGCACATATGCAGCTCATCCATATTAGTTATGGGTGCGCCGACTTCCTGAACCCTCACACATTATGGACGTGCCGTGACATGCCAACGTAATCAATGAGCGCTGTCTCCGCTGTTTGTTGCAGCTGAGGGAGCGCTCGTGGGCTGGCTTAAACTGTGAAAGGGAAATGTGGTTTCCCGTTGACAATATAGTTCCCCAGTACGCATGCTTAATGAGCCATGCAAGGCCGGAGGCAATTTTGCTTCCCCAACCTTGCATGGCCCATTGGGGATACAGGGTGGGGGACTGCACATTTGTATGTGGTAAGGGGTGCTCCTGCGCCTTCTGACAAATGCAAACAGAACAGAGCACCAAGTCAGCAGTGCTCCGGCTCCTGTGTGTGTGTGTGTGCAGGAACCAGGAAGTGCCCTGTGCTTCCTGCTTTCTGTTCCTTCTTGTTTGCGGTATGCGGACGGCCCTTGTTAATGGAGGTGGCATCGGAGAGAATCAAGTTCAGGACCGGGCCTGAGGTAAGTGTAACATGTAATTTTGTATGTGTGTGTTGTAATCTATGTGAATATTTGGTGTATGGGTAGCTGGGTGCCTGTGAATGAGTATGTGAATGCTGTTTGAATGCGTGATGGATATGTGTGTGGGAAAAGCAAGTAAATGCTGCGTGAATGAGGTGTGAATGCGTGGATGTGTGTTTGAATGAGCAAGTAAATGCTGTTTGAATGCATGAATATGTGCTTGAATGAGCAAGTAAATGCTGTGTGTATGCATGAATATGTGCTTGAATGAGCAAGTAAATGCTGTTTGAATGCATGAATATGTGCTTGAATTAGCAAGTGAATGATGTGTGAATATATGTTTGAATGTTGTTTGAATGTGTGAATTGGTGTTTGAATGAGCACATGAATGCCGATTGAGATGAATGCTGTGTGAATAAGTGAGTGAACATTCAGCGTTCAAAATTGGGGGGAGCTGGGAGCTATTTAGCTCTTGCCTGTAGCCTAGAAGAGCCTGGTTAGATTGACACCAACAGCTACCAGGAGCTACGTTTGGCACCCATGGTCAAATAATGCTGAACAAACACACATGTATAATATTAAATATACATCAAGACACATATATATTTAAAACATTAGGGTCATAAATAATGCACACAAGTATATGTTTGAATCTTATGTATCTTATGTATAAGCTAGATTTGCAGAACTCTATATACAAGCTCCTTGTCCCCAGTGACAGTTCCTGGACCCAGGTTAAAGCTGGATACCCAGGAGCTGCTTTTAGCTCTTGCTTATACAATCTTAATTTCGGTCCCTGGAACATTTTGTTTGAATGCCAAGGGAATCCTGTGTGCATGTTGCATGAATGTTTTTGAATAAGTTGATGAGTGTTTGAATGAGGGAGTACATGTGGCTGCCCTTCTATTGGGTTTGTTCCAGACTGGCGGCTGATTTGGACAGGGGTGTGTGTCTACTGACCATCTATGAAAATGTATCATAGAAACCCAGTAAAAACTGCATTGCCTTGGATTAAGGCACTATAATACAATAAATCCAAATACAAATGGCTAGACTTAATACACCAAAATTCCATTCTTTGCTTGCTTTTAAAGCACGATAAACAAGCATGATAAGTGTTATTACATGGCTAGACTAGCATGTTAATGCATTCAGACTATCTATTTCTTACTGTGACATAACCTTGTTTACTCGGCATCTATGATAAAGCAAGCATGATGAGTGTTATTAGATGGCTAGTTTGGAATTTTGGTGAAGCCAGTCTAGCCATTTATTACTATGGCATGACATTTTCTACTGGGCATCTTTGATGAAGCAAGCATGATAAGTGTTATGTTACTAGACTGGCATTTTGGTGAAGCCAGTATAGCATAATATTTTACTGTGGATGACATTTTTTACTGGAAATCCGTAATGAAGCAAAAATAATAAATGTTATTATGTGTCTGGACTGGCCTGCACTGGAGCAGTCAGTTCAAACATGTTTTCTTATTGTGACATGGCATTTTTAATGGCAAAGTCAACAGTAGTATTTTCTTATGGGCGTGTATTGGCATATATTGGCAGAGCCAGATTAGACAAGTTTCTATGGTATCATTACTATCATTATGTGCAAATCCCGATTGTAGAGAGTAAAATAGGCAGCTATGCTGCTTATCATGAACCTGGTGCTATTGTTACTAAACAGGAGTGTGTAAGCTGTTGAAGTATAGCCTTGCACAGCTCGTAGTGTGTCTAGAAAACTGACTACAAACGGAAGTGTATGGGATCATCTATTTATTCATTTATTTCGTTTTTTTTTGTTATGTTAAGCTTTATCTGTAGAGCAAAATGTTCACCACTATCGTGGCCTCTTGGCCCCGGTGGCTGTCTTTGAGGCAAGGGGCAGGTTCACCTGGAGTTGGTTGTGCTCAGTGATCATTTGCCTTTGGTGGGAAGCAGCTGTCCTACTTTCCTGGCACCTAAGAGTATGACGCGACTTTGGCTCAGAGGGTCCAACTTTGCTGTCTTCCACAGCACGTGGGAGTCGATGTTCAGTGTCTATATTTTTCACCAACGAGCTGATAGGTGGTTATGCGTCTTGTTTGTTCATGAGTGGCAATGGAGTTGATGAGTAGCTGCCCAGGTTTGATGAGTGACTTTTTTGGCTGATGGCAACTGTGCACTACATGCCAGTTGGCCGTCACTACAAAGTGCTTGTCCATCTTGTGAACAGTGCCCGTTCTGGCTCAATTTTGCACAGCTGCCTGTATTGTACCATCGGCGGACGGGTTTCTTTCATCTAAAATATGCACAGAGCCGCCTTCTGGGGCCTGTTCCCGTGATCAAAGGTGGAGGGATCTGGGCTTAGTTATGCCTGCAAAAGTAAAAGCATTTTCGCATGTGGCAGTAGCCGGGCTAAACAGAAAGCTTTAAAGTGTGACGGCTCCTACCCTTAACGTGCGTATGAACGCCATGCCAGCTCAGCCGCGAGAACGGGGGCTTTGATGGCCTCTACCAGTGCCAAGGAGAAAGGAGAGAAGCTACTTTCCATCTCACTCTCAGGACCCTAGAACCAGGCCCTGAAGGCAGGAAATATTGGTTTAATTCTGGATTACTGCGTGAGGGTGGGCTTTCAGATGAGGCTCCTGTAGAGTTGATGCCTCGGTAATACTTGAAGCCTGCCAGGAGCTTTTTCTCTGTGGATTCTAGTTGCGTGGGAGGCTGGCCCCCTCTTCCACTTTAGCTGAGCTTGTTAGGGGAGTTATCCACGTAGTCCATAATTTCACGCCCTTCTTTAAGTACGCTACAGTTTCCTTCTCCTGTTAAGAGGGCAGTGTGAGGTTCTGGGGTCTCATACAGATATGGAGGTAGATTATTAGAAGGGACAAGCGTGGACAGAGGCTGTTCTATTCAGATGAAGTACTGAAAATCGGATGGAGAAACATTGTCCAGTCTCCTGTTCTGATGTACATTAGGTGGGATTGGTGAGACCGACTGCTGGGTAGAGAAACCAAAGTAATGAACTTTGTGGGGTGGAATCTAAGTCCATTCAACAGAATCTGGGACCCCCTAGCCATCAAGATGAGACCCAACCCTTCACTTCTACATTTCTGGAAGGAGCTCAAGATCCCCGCCTTCAAGGAATGCCTCATTCCTAACATGTAGGTCCACACATACTCCCCACCTAACCTGAGACTGAGCAGGCTCCTCTGCTGTGTTCTCCCTTAGTTGCTTGTTGATCCCTTGCTGCCAAATTGCCAGCCCTCCCTCTCTCCTGTTGTTAGCGCCCCACTCTCTTGTATCTCTACTGCCCTCAATGTGCGCTTCCCCTATGACTTTAAAGCGATAATAATAATAATAATAATAATAATAATAATAATAATAAAAAGACAATTCAGGGGTGGATGGGTAGTTCATCTAGAGAAGTATTAGCCCCCAGACTAAACAGAAGATGCGCCAATTAGTGGGTGCCTAATATATGTGTTCAATGTGCTGTATCTTGCAATAAGATGCGAGTGGATTGGTGGGAGCGGTGAAGCCCTGTTTAGTTAACGCGTGTAGATCTGCTTTTATGCATTGAGGCTCTTGTGATGGCACTCAGGGGTCGATGGGAAGATGCACTTCGGAGTTTGCAGAGCAAAAGCCCTGTTCAAATTGCAGGGAAAAATAGCACAATCGCATGCATACCCTACGCCCCCCCCCCACCACCTCAGTCCCACCCCAATTAGGGAGTTACTAGCCTCAGTCCAGACAGAAACTAAACTGAGAAAATCCCTGGGTGCCAAATGGGTCGTCTACTAAATTACTTGGTGCGTGATGCCCTGTTTAGTGAACATTTGACGATCGGCCTTCAAAAGGGCATTATTGCACCTTTGATGGACTGAGTTCATCTTAATGTGGTAAATGTTTCTCCAACGTTTAATAGGAAGGAGAGTTGGTTGAAATGATGTGTGTAGCTATGTATATTTATGTCGTGCAAACCGATCTAGAAAGCTAAGTGAAGTGCTCTACAAGTATAAATTGTGCATTGTGAATATTTGAACATAATGTTCCATGATGTATTCCGCCCACTGCTACGCTCTGTAATAATAGCTGTTATCATTTTCCAATTTAGTGGTACTGACTTGACGACCTCGGAAGGATGAAGGGCATGGTTTGCCCTGCTGGGGATCAGAACTTGTGAAGAACACGGGTACCCATCTGAGAGGTGAGTGCTTAACCTGTGAGCTATCCACCGAACTTGATAATAACTGATAGGAGGGAGAATAGTGCAGGAGTGTCATCATCAGTCCTGTGTCAACAAAATGAGTGTAGTGCTCCTTGAAGAGCAGGGTCTTCTGAAAGGCTGGAGGGATAGGCCAACCGGATGCGTGTAGGTATGTTGTTCCAGGCTTGGACAGGATTAGTCTTGCTTTCTAGTGTAGTGTTTTGGATTCCATAAAGAAGTTATCTTGCGTTCTGGCGTTGTATTGTCTTCTGAGATGGTGAGTTTCTCATCCAGATACATCCAGGCTTTCATCATCAATACTTTGTAAATTATGCAGGCCATCATATGCCGATGTGGGCAGGAAGGTAGTGTCTTGATCGTGAGTGTGATGTGGGCAGATTTAAGTCCTGTGGTAAGGCAGCGTGTGGCATGGTGGATAGCTTCCAGACTGGCCAGGACTGAGACTTGGACTCCTCCAAGAAGGTTGTTGCCTCCATCCAAATGGGGGCGCACCTGGGTTTGGACAATATTTCTGAAGTCCTAGGTAGGGTTGAAGCTCTTGGGTTTGTGGAGTGAGAGCCGTTACCAGGGTGTCATTTTGCAATGTTTGTTTTAAAAGAGAACTCATTGACCACCTTGAAGCTGAGGGACTTTACACTCAGGGTGAGTTGTGATGAGAAGACGTCAAGTTCCACCTCTGTCTGCCAGCTCCCGTCATGGGTGTGTTTGGTGTGTCTATTCTTTATGATCCAAAAGGAGGTCTTTCAACTCAACCAAAAGACCTAGCACTTGAAAAAGGGAGGTGCTTTCCGTAACAAGTCATGCTTGAATGGGTGAAGTTAATGGATTATGAAATGGCTAATTCTGTCTTTGAAAAAACAAATTACAAATGTTGTTACTAGCACTAATCGAGGGCTCTGCCTAGTTATTTCTCACACTGGAAACAGAAGGGTGCGTGCGGCATAGAGAATATTGTCTATTTTTGTTAGCTCATGTTTGTTGGCACCTCAAACGAGGATGATCTCTCGCTTGCTTGGGTTCAGCTTCATGTTGGCACTCTGCACCCAGGCTTGGATGAGATACAGGCAGCGTTGCAGCCAAGGAATGGCTCTGGCACTGTTCATTTTTCGGTAGAGCTGTGTGCTGTCGTCATACTGGTGGATTCTGATGTTGAAATTGAAACAGAGTGCTACAGGGTCTCTATCCAAAAGATACAAATGTCTTGCAACAGGATGAGGACTTGGATTTTGTTGGTCTCTTTGCTTCATCTTGTCAGAGGCCGGTCTGATAGTCTTGCAGGAGCTTGTTTTGGAAGGTCTTTTTAATGTGGTTGGAGAGGCACAGTCTTCTCAATGATCTTTCTAATGAAGGATAGATGGCTCATTGGGACATTTTTAGCAGAGGACGTATTTTGCAGGTTTTCCGAGCATCGGTCACAATTCCTTGAGTGAGTGAGGCACTGATAATGTGGAGGAGTGGAATGAGTGGGTTTCCTGTGATGGTTCTTCAGGATATTCGCTCAGATTATCTTTTCTTTATAGGGATGTGTCATTGATGGCTTTAAGGATTTTTGTGTGAACTTCCAGTATTATGGCTCTGAATTTCCCCTCTATAGTGATGGGACAGCGAGGAATGTTTATAGAAGTTTGGATTTTGACAATGTGACATTGAATCCTGTTGATTCTGTATTTTGTCTATGAAGAATTTGTTAATTGTATTGGATTTGGCCATTTATTCCAGTACAGTGGGAACTAGTATAGAGCAGATGCATGCGTTATGGCCTTGAAGAGCCCTCTGCCCTTGTTGGAGACACTGCTATCATTTGCATGCACTTCAACGTGCTTTAGCTGAGTGATGAGAACTTTGCCGATTGTGGTTTTAGTTCAGATCTTTTCATGTTGGTTGATGGTGCTTGTTCTGTTGACGTTAGATGAATGGGATCAGAATGAATTCCACTAGGGGAATATTTTCTTCCAGGACAGCAAGGGCAATGTTTTTTTGGGAAGAATTGCTCATTGTGTGTCTTGGTTGGTGAATGCTGGCAATAACTGGTGGGTGTTTGAGTCAGAGCCGCATCCAAATGGCAGTGTGGTCTGTCCGGTCTAGTTGGAGTGCTTTGAGGTACTTGATGTTTGGGTACGAAGTGAACATCACGTTAAAAGTATTACGTCTGTTGAGACCTATGGCAAGCTGTGTGGTGATGTATGTGTCTAGGAGACAAAAGGGACATTCTTTTTTTTTTCTTTTTCTGGCTGCTTGTTACACACCAGAGGTCATGATGGTTGTTGGGAAGAGAAAGGGCAACTGCCTGTGTCATGTGGCTCATGGTTTGGTGAGGACAAATGGGGAATATGTAAGCTACATCACAGGAATATTTCAATTAAAAAAACGAATGGACATTCTTGAGGTTAAATTTGAGGCGAATTCGTTACCAGTTTTGTTGGTGATCGTCATCACATTTCTATGCTCCTGCCTAAATATAGAGGTACTATGGACGTGGATGCCTACCAGTGATGGGAAGCCTGGCGTGTGCTTGGGCTTGTGGCATAGACTAGTTTTGGTGATGATGCTAAGGTTGAGAGGAGAGCTGTATGTGGTGTGATGGGGGTAGGAGAAGTATAAATAGCAAGTAGAGTGGAGGTGCAACCGGCAGAATGAAGTCACAAACTTGAAATGTGTTGGTTAAAGTACAGTGCATGGTTTATCAGCTGTGAGAGATTTGTATCTAGCTGGCCAGGGAGTTATCTCAAAAGACTGCTCATTTTTTTCCTGAGCTGCAAAACATCTTGAACTTAGAATTTGCACTTTATGCCGTTTTGTAATTTGTTCTGTTTCACAATCAAAGTGCAGTGTCCATACATACCAGCAGACTGCTGAAAGCCACGCGGAGCCACAACACTGGTTTAGTAACATCTCTTCTGAAAGGTCTGTGTGAACAGTCTCGGTAGATGGGGTGTTGTGGTAAGCCAAATGCCCTAATTCACTCTTATCCACCATAGTTACCCTAGTCCTATAATTGCGTGGTACTGTGGGAAGTCTCTCAACATCCTGTACACCCATTGTAACGCCTTGAGTGTAGTAGAAGAAGAAGGAAGATATGCTGACAGAGCTCACTAGTGGTTTGTGTTCTGTTACTAAGTGTCCCTCTCCTGTTCTCTAGAGTCTGTGGAGTATCGACCAGGGCACAGGGCTGATCACTTGATCTCTCACTGGTTCTGCTACCTCACAACCCAGTTTCATAAACAGGCAAACAGGGATAAACAGACTAGTATGAACATGTCAAAAGAGAAACCATGTTCAGTGAATATTGATTAAAAAAAAGAAACGGATGAGCTGGCACAAGCAACTTTTTGTTTAACACATGATGATCGAGGGTGACGGATCAGTGGTTGATTAGTAGGTGCTCCGCCCCAGCTGTGGTGATATGTACTCTGGCAGTGATTATAGGTGCAGGTGGCACACCAGAGTGGTGAGCAGGAAGTGGTGCATGGGCCCCCCTCGCAATAGCAATGACATCACAGCAAATTGTCTATGGGTGATCCAGTGTTTAGTTTTTGCTTCATTGCGATCAGTGTTATGTTACATCATTTAAGCTTAATTTGTTCCTATATCCTCTATAACCTTGTGTTGCTTGCATCAGAGTTTGTCTTTGCTGTTTATCGTGTTTGCATAATTTTAAATAGTTATGATCTAGTCAAATATAAAATGTTTTAATTGATCTACCGAGCTTCCAGATGATCAATTGAAGTTCTGGGCGTCCATTGCCTTGTGTGACCTAGAGTCATTGAGTACAGGGAGATGATGTTTCAAGTTTCTCAGATGTGAACTGTGCAAATATTGTTGCAGTACCTGTCAAATTATTTCTTGGTTTCTTCAATATCCGGGTTGTTGACTCTTCCAATACACTTGCTTGAAACCTAGAGCGCCTGTTGCACTTAACCATGCCTTGTAGAATTAATGCAGTCACATTATTTTGCATACGTGTCTGATGATCTTTTCCAGATGGACTGATCATTACATGTTTCAAACAACAATCGACAGTATCTCATCCAACGCACCTTTTTGCAAACATTGTTATGGTGGACGAGTAGTAAAGTCGGATTAGGCAGAAACGATGACATCGCCATCCATATTCAATTGCTTGTGGGGTCTTCAGTGTGATTAAGTGGTGCTCGACACTGTCTATTGATAGCAGATAGAGTAAAGTGGAGGAGAAACGGTTTCTCCAGAGACTTTAAGACATCTTGGCAGGCTCTTTGGTCTAATAGTTGTTAAGCTTGTAGTGTCTCGACTTCTGAGTGTATAGCCCCCCATGGGCTCTCATTTCTCTCCTACTTAAAAATGGCTGGATATTGTATACCTGAGAACTCTAGTGTAATCTGCAGTTTGTCCTTTCTCACGATAATGTTCAAGTATATTTTTATTATGAAGATTGCTGCAAGTCTAGACGTGTCCTGTGGCCCTTTGGTCAGCAGACCTTTTAGAGAAAGCTTGTTTGTAGTGTTCCATTAAATGGACGAATCTACATTGCTGATCTTTGGGGGGATGGACACGTTAGAAATGGCATTTACATTGAGAACATTCATGCTGCTATATATTCCTTGAATAATGGGAAGACACGTTTGTGGGTGGGGGCGGTGGTCCTGATACGATTTGGAAGCAGGAGTATTTTACTTCTGATTTTTAGAAGTTGGGAGTAAAATGATTTTTAGGGAGTCAAAATGTAAGTCCAATTCCTAATGGAAGTGTTTTCTATAAGCGTGTCCATTTTTTTTTAACTGGAATACGGATATGTTTTTGTAATAATTATTTCTTTGCACATTGCAAAGATGCATGTTTACTTCTTTCGATCAAGGTGTTATAATAGTAGTTTGTAGCTCTGGTAGTAAGTGCCCAAACGTATCAATAGAGCTGCATGAGTGGCAACAGTAGCACAAGGTTCTATGTGTCTGTTTTCTATTTTTTTGTTGGCAGTATTTTTACTCCCCATTTTTATTTTTGGGGGAGTATTTGCCTATTTTAATGAGTAAAAGTGGCAGATACACCCCTTATCTGTAGGGTTGGTTGAGGGTGATGAACTCTACCTCACTCAATGATTGAAGTGTTCCATGCAATGCTTACTAAATCTGTGACTTGGGGAGTTCTAACAAGGTCCTTCCATCTCTTTGATTCGCAAAAGAAATGAAACCAAATAAACTCTGGCAGTAACAAACCTAATTATTTATTTTACTGTTTTGTATGGTTTTGGACCACGTGCTTAAACACAGAGGAGTGTCAGTGCAGTATTCAAATTAGAAAAGTAGCCACAATTGTGTAAGAAAAGCGTAAGAGGAGAAAGTAGCGATCGCAAAGGCAAATGACAGGGAGAGTAAGGAATACAAGCAAGATACTAACCAAATTCTAGAGCGCGTAGCAGAGTTAATCCAAACCAGGGACACAAGCAGAAAACTAGCAACATTCAGGAAGGTGGGAAGGGAAGGTGGGAGTAGACTGTGGAGGTGTGAGCGTAAGCCATCCGCAAAACATCAGACAGTAAGAGATAGACAGCCCAGGGCAAGGATGGATTCGATGCACACCTTCAAGTTAACAGCATGTATCGGGAGGATAGCTCAGCGGCAACATGCTCGCCTTGGAAGCAAGACGGCACGGAGCAACACAGGTTTGATTCCCGGGTCTGCGCTTAGAAACCTCTGGGTATTAAGCGCGTTATTAATAACCTATCATATCATATAGGGATGTCGAGTCTAGCTGATTGCTGATGGACACTGTTAGCCTTCCCAGGGGAATGGAGTGTGAGACAAAGATGCTAAAAAAATTGAAAGGGGAAGAAGATTATCAAGAAGTGCTGGAGTGTAGGGGATCATGGTTAAATGAAGTACAATTCAAGGACTGTCCAATTGACAAGATTCTGCTTGATTCCTTATGAATAGGACTTCCTAAACTGTAAAGGTTGGATTTCTTTCCTGAAAATGAGAAGAGGATGAACCATATGAAGTACTGGAAAAATTAAGTTTCCGATCTTGGATTGCTAACCTGATAAATATTGGTTTGTGTTGGCTGTTCCTTCAAGTTGAGGGTTATTGCCCGTAGATTCTCCTGCTGCAGAAAGCTCCACAATATAATGAGTTTTTTCAACCAATGAGTCTGATAAACATAGATTGGAACATTTTGGGCAAAGTATTATGCATTTGCCTTGGAAATTCCATATCCAATCTAAGCAAGGGGAATGAACATCGAATCATTGTGTGGGTGGCCTTCTGTGGTGGCATTCCCTCTGGACCGTAGGGAGCATTTGACCAGATGGGATGGCTGTATTTGTTCTCAACATTAAAGCATGCATTTTGGTCCACTTTTCCTGAATCTGGTTTGCCCCTTCTGCGCCTCTCCAATGGCCTCAGTCTATACCAGTGGGCTTTCCTCGGCACCGTTTGACCTTAAGAGGGAGTCCACGTAGGGTTGGCCGTCTACTGCTTTTTTAATTTGCAGTAACAATCATGCCCCTGCCACTAATAATCAGGTGGTCGCTGGTGTTAAGGGGCTAAATGACGGTGGTTTAGAGCAGGTAATCTGGCTGTAAAGTAACCACCCTTTGTTGTCTCTTAAAGATGTCCCCAGGGCAGCTTGCCTGTGGATGTTTGAGTCATTTTCAAGCATGTCAAGGTATAAGGATAATTGATCAATTGGCATTTTGCCATCAGAAAATGAAGGGCAAAGGTTTCCTCATAATTCTCTGACCTGAAGCATATTTACTATAACTGTTTGTTGCCCGATTATGACTAACTTTGTTAGGTGGTTTCCTGATAACCTATTTTTCTTTGAGGAAGAGTGAACACTAAAACAATTAATATTGCTCGAAAGAGAAAAGATCGCTGGACCATGATCACACTGTGCCCTTTGAAAAGGCAGATTCAGAAGATTAATATATTTTACCTTGTCGACTACTCACAGAAAATGACTGAAGGTCCCTTCTTGTTCACTAAAGTGTCAGTCTTGATGATCCAGGCTGTACAGCTATATTGGAGCACTTCATTACGATATCGGGATGACCTCCACATCCACCACATCCCAAATGTCCTCACCCCCAATGGCTACAGAATTCTACAACAAGAGTGTCCAAACAAGATGGGAGGAAGTCTCGCTATCATTCGCAAAGGAACATGACCATTCACCCAGCTGGACTTCGCCACTATCGGCTCTTTCAAAAACATTTCCTGCAACTTCCCGCTCTCACCATCCCACTCTCCCCAATGGACACAGTCACTTTCCACCTCATCTACATGCACTCCAAAACCAGCACCTCCTTCTTTCAAGGACTTCATGGATTTAGTTACCACCATGTCTCCCATTAACGCAAACATCATCTTCCTCTGTGATTTCAACATCCCAAGCAACCTAGCAACCAAGTATATGAAAGAAGATCACCACTGCCTACTCGAAACTCTGAACTTCACACAGTACATGAAAGACTCAACTCACACGAAAGGTAATCTCCTCAACCTCCTCATCACTAGCCTTCCCACCATCCATCACAACTTTTCAATCCTACTTTACTGGTCGGACAATCAGTCAATCCCCTTTGATGTTAGTCACAGAACCCTACTCGAGCAGACCCATCAGAAGCCCGGCAAACAAGCCTTCAGATCATTGAAGAAGTTCCCAGTGGTTGCCAGTCATAGGGTCGAAAACAAAAGGATCGAATGCCTTTTGATCGACAGTCAAAGGACCGAAAAAAAGGTTGAATTTCTTTTTCTTTTTTTTATGGGGGGGTTCCCCCCAATTCCCTGTTTTCTTTATTAAAAACATTTTTTTACCAACCCAAACTAAAAAAATATATATATAAATAAAGAAAAAAAAATTCAACCCTTTTTTTTCGATCCTTTTGCATTCGAGCAAAAGGTCATTCGATCCTTTATATTCGATCCTTTGACTGGACACCGTTCCCAGTTGAGGAACTCATGGAAGACCTTGCAAACCTCCACTTAGCTTGGGTAGAGCTACATGAGACAAACCAGGACTGTGACTTGCTTCTCCAAGTACTCAGCACAACCTTCACAACCAATATCAACCCCCATGCCCAGTGAAAGAATGCACCCTCAAGCCTACATATTCCACACCATGGTACACTCGAGAACTCGCCTTAAACAAAAGAACCATCAGAATACAAGAAAAATCCTGTTGCCCGCCCTATCTCTCACTGCTCAAGTCTGTGCGGCATGCAGACCACTGATCACCTCTTCTAAGGTCAACTTCTTCCAAAACACCATAGCTAGGGCCAGCAATGAAATCAGAACTCTTTGCAAAGCCATCAAGCCTTTCAAATGACTCTGCCAGACCCACCAGTACCACACTCCATTGAAATATCCCCCGCCATCAACTCTTTCTTCATCACCAAGTTCAGCATGATCTGCCAGCACATGGAAACCAACCTCACAACTGAGTACACATTACACATTCCATCACGCAAAACTACCATACCTGGGCAACTATGAAGACACTCCAAAGACCGCAATGCCACAAATCCATATTGTATGTGAATGACATCATCCCTGCCATCATCAAGACCCATCAAAGGAATCACTCCCTTAACATCCTCAGTGATGGCCAGCCATCGCTAATCATTTTCTGTGTCCTCCCAGCTGCATTTGACACAGTAGACCATCACGACATTCTACATCACTGCATTGGGGATCAGTGAGTTTGTCCTCAGCTGGTTCAAGTCCTACCTTGCTACCCACCACCAATTTGTCCAAATGGATTCCGCCAGATCACCAACTCCAACCATCACCTGCATAGTCATGCAATGATCCATGCTCCCTCCA
Organism: Ambystoma mexicanum; assembly: GCF_040938575.1. Lineage (NCBI taxonomy): Eukaryota > Metazoa > Chordata > Amphibia > Caudata > Ambystomatidae > Ambystoma > Ambystoma mexicanum. The sequence continues at coordinate 447,980,932 of NC_090926.1, forward strand.
GCAATCTTCAAGGTTTTACATGGAACCACTCAAAACCCTCATGGTTCCACACAACATCATCCACATCCATCAATATGCAGAAGACAAGCAGCTCTGCTTACAGATAGCTTTCATCAAGACATCCCCAGGCTCAAGAGTTGCCTCACATTGCTTACCTGAAGCTCAACCCATCCAAGACCAAATTACTAATAATGTTGTCCAAAGAAATCCACCGCTCTGACATCCAGCCCTAGCTCTCTGCTATGAACCTTGAGGTCTTCACAACCTAGGTGGCCATCTGTGCCAAGTCCTTTGGGTTTGACATCAACTGGCACCTCCCCTTCAAGCAGCAGATAGAAAGTAAGATACAAATCCAAAAATGGCTTGGTACCAACTTTATCTCCCTAGGAAAATCAAGCTCTTTGTCCCAGAAAACAACTTCAGATCTCCTGTGTAAGCCTTCATCCTCTTCCACCTGGATGGTGGGCAGGCCCTTCTGGAAAGCCTTCTGGTGACTACCTTGTCATCCCTAAGGTTTGTCCTACATACTGCAGCATGACACATCAAAACACTCCGCAAATTCAACCAGATCACCCTGACCATCATCGAACTGCACTGATCAAGCCACAAGCCCATATCATCTTGAATCCATGCTGCATCTTCTACAAAACAGTTGTCCTGAAGTCCCCAAGCTACCTCACTGAGAAACTCAGCTCTCCAGACGCCTACGATCCACCAGAAGTATCAACATGTGCAGACTTGAACTCCGCTGGTGCAGGAAGGAAAGAACCAGAAAAAAGGCAACCTCTCTCTACACCTCCAGACTCTATAACTCCCTCCCTGCCAACACCTAACTCACCACCTCTTTTCTGCAATTCAGGAAGGGGTTCAAGACCCTCCTTTTCAAGGAATACCTTCTCCCTAACACCTAGGTCCACATAGCCTCCGCTCCCCACTTAAACTGATAGTGAGGGATCTACTAACCACCCTCCCCTCTTGTTAGATGACGTTCCCTTGAATCTCTGCTTCCCTTATTGTGTCCTTCCCCCTATTACCTGTTAAGTGCTCTTTTGCTTAACAGAGTTTGGTCCGTGCTCAATAAACATAATAATAATAAATAATAATAATAATAATGCAGGTCACTGGGAAGCAGTCGAATTACTAACAATCAAATGCAGTCAAAATAACAGGATGGATAACACTCATACTCTGCCCCACACAGCCAATAAATCAGCAGTGATCCGAACCCTAAAGGTGAAACAAGCACATCCCAACAGTCATCCCACCTTTTGACCTTTATGATAAAACAGTTTGTGTTTGGTCTGTACTCTTCAGAAAGAAAATGTGAGCTGGTACAGAAGCGATCCAAACAATAGTAATGGGTACAAAAATAAAACAATGGTCAAAGTGCTATAAAAAATAGGCTTCCTTAAACTAGTAAATATGCACAAATGATAAAAAAATACCAATGACACTCTCCTGAAGGGAAAATACAGGGAATGCAGAGTTTGGAATAAATGGGAACTCTGGGTTTGAAGACCATGATGCACAGGTAATGTTTATAGTTGCAGTGTCACTGAAGATGTCTTGAGAGTGGGATCGTACTAGTCACTAGGGCTCTTATTCAGACCTTTATTCGTGCTTTTCAGCATCAAAACGGGAGTTTGTGCACTGAGCCAGGGTTGAGTTAGGGGGGCGGTATTGGCAGGAGCCAATGATCCAATAAGGTTTGGCAGCAGCAATGGATTGTGAGGCAAAACACTGGGAAAAGGCATGCGATGTTGGGTCAGCGGTACTGGAAGGATGGGCAGCCTTAGGTGCAGAAAAAAGGAAGACTTGCCTTTGGCAGCAAGCGTGCCCAACTGGCTCAACACAGCATCAAGGTTCAGCAGTCTTGACGGCTTAGGGCTCAAAATGACTGGTAACCAGAGAGGCAGTGTCAAATTGGGGATGGTAATTACTCGGCAGGTTTTCGATTTAGAGACATCAGAGCTTTGGCTTTGGCATGAAGTGGAATTCAGGGATGTATGAGGCAGTTGGCTGTGCATCGATGTCGAAGATGGATCCAGCCATTCCGTTGCAGCAGCTTGAACAGAGTTGAATGTGCCCAAAACAGCACTGAAGTGGTTCAGAAATGCATGCAGAGCCAGGGGACACTTCTTTGGTTCTTTGGTTGCTGAGGGTCCAGTCTTTTATTCTGCACTTCATATCTAGGAAGATTTTAGAGAGAACCTGCAGAGTTCTGCCACGTCCCAGCCTTGGTCAGCCAGAGGGCTTGTTCAGCCATCTGATCACCCCAAACGACCCCATGGGATGATTGGCAGGGGGCTTTCCTCATCCTTGAAATCTTGGTCTTCACCTCTAGAGCTGAGGACCTTGGACCAGTCGAGACCCTAACCGGGTTCCAGATGAATCTTTCTTCCTGTGTCTAAAAGATAAATCATCAGTTTTGCATTCTAGTCTTCTGTAAGGGGTTCAATCCAGGCTAATGTTTCAGCATCTTCCGCCTGGTGATGTCATACCTAGATAAATTTGTCTGCAGGAAGTGGGGAGGTGGTAATGCGGAATTTGGGAGCCCTGGAGAATCTAAGATGGGGATGTCTTTCTGCTTCTCTCCTTGCTACTCTAAGGGCCTCATCAGGAGTTGGGCGGTAGCCCTTAAATGCGGCAGTGACGCTATTACTGCTGCATTTTAGAGTCTGCCCAATCTCGAATTTGCAGAAAGTTTGGAGTTTTACCTCCAGCATTTTGCTGGTGGCAAAAATCCAGCTTTCCAGCCATTTTCATCTGTTTTCTATGATATTACCGCCAGTATTAGCATCCCCCAAATCCCACTGGGTCCAATGGACCCGATGGGGAATGGGAATTTACTGCTACTTGTGATACGACACTAATAGCGCCAAGTAGGTATTTGCTACTGTCTGCCTTCATTAAAGAGTCTCTGTCAATTACCAACCTGGTGTGAGTTCTGATAGCTTAGTAGAGCGAGGTCTTTGACACACTAAGCCTTTCCCTGCCCTCTGTGGACAGTTCCTGTTTATCTGGTAGGTGCCAACACTTTCCCAGAGAAGATAAAGGCTTTTGCTGTGACTGAGTGTAAATTGTTTGTTTTGGGTGAAACTCAGTCCCAGATAGTGAATATATTCAAGAGGCCCTGACCAACAGGTCATTAGAAACCAAGCTGATTATAAAATAACACCAAATAGTTTTGGCTGATATAATTGTGTAGTAAAGAGATCACCATGCCATAAAAAGACATTGCTTATATTTAAATTTGTGATCTGCCAACAGGGATCACATGTTTATAATTTAATTTAGATGCTGCATTGTCAACGGTTAAAGGCAAAGAAGGACTTTGAAATATGTGGTACCAACCGTTGCTGGCAGGAATGTGTTGGGAAGGAGGGAAGATTGTCCAGCCCCCCCACCCCCAAGTTCTTTCGGATGAGGCAGAGACCTGCAATTGAGTAGTAGGGCCTTGGGGAGGTTATAGGGGTGAGGAGGGTGCTAGCAGGGGCTAAAGTGTGGAAGCGATAGTGCATGTTTTCGCCTTAAAGTAAACTGGTAATCAAACACCATCTTAAATAACAACAGCCATATTAAAATCAAAGCCCCAAGGCACACGCAGGGAAATAAGTGATGGCATGCGTGAACAGGTCTTAGCATGGGCTCCTGTGAGAAAGGCCAGAGCTGCAGAGAATGTCACATGTTACCAGCATTCGTGTCCCAAAAAGAATGTGCCCTGCAAGGCCACAAGACCCCACGAGAAGGCGGGCACGAGCCTCCCATCTTCCCTGTCCCAGCTCTAAGTAATAACACCCAAATGCCCCCATCCCAGGACCCCCAGCATTTCAAAGTACCAGTCTGTCCCAGACCACTGACCATAAAACGGTTAAACCCCAATCGATAAGAAAATATCGGAAAGCAAGGACTAGTTGCCTTCACTTTAGCCTGGGCACGTTATTTGTGCTGCGAGGTGGCGGGAGGAATAAAACAACATAGCTAAAACGAGGGTGGGGAGCATCGTACGGGTGCCAACCTGTCTGGAATCGAGATAGTGTATGCAATGATATGGCCATCTTAGCCTCTGTCTGCAATACCAGGTGCACATTAGGTCAGAGATGCAGAGAGCTTTGTTTTTTATTCCTAATTGACAAATATTTGTAACTTTGTGCCTTCTGACATGTCAGAAGGAGCGCACATGGAAGAAGATGGACAGAAGATGCTGGAACCAATGTACTGGCATCCCCTATGGAGCAGGTAGCACCAACCAGCCATTTGGATTTGTACATTATGTACCTTACATCACTGATGACGCTGTGTGCCTTCATAAGGTGCTGCTCATGCTAATTTTAGCGCAACGTTCCAGAGCAGAAGAGTGCTTTGCTGGTGCATTTCTATTTTTGTGGAAATAAAACCTTGTTCTCCTTGCAAGAGGTGTGCTGGGCCGTTTTCCCTAGTGGGTTGAATTTTTTCTTCTGTGAGCATTGAGAGGCTTCTCTACAAATGCACATGTCACCTTGCGACTGCCAGGTTGGCAAACCACAAGGCACCTGAAGAGAAGTATTAGTAGACAGGCTCAGGAGAGGTACCTCTGTGCACTATGCTTTTTTGCATGGTTCATTATGAAAAGGGGCTCTGATTAGCAGACCTCCCTTTCAGAGAAAAAGCTACTTACATCATTTTTTAAACTAAAAATAAAAAATGCTCCGGCTATTCCTCCCTCATGAATGCCAGTCTGTCACATATCTGCACACCTTTAACTCTGCCCAGAAAGTCTAGCACTCACCTGATCCTCTTTAGATCCATGATGATTTACTGTTGAGGAATGATTTACTCTGAAACGTATCTCCACATCAGATGTAATTGGAGATTTTCTTTACTAAATATACATTTATAGCATGTTGTGCTGTGATACAGTGTAGAGCTAAATAAGAAGATCATCCTTGTAGGCCATTGCATATACCGTCAATGGTAATTGCCGCGACCACCTGACATATTTTGAGTAGCCATACCGCGCCTGTTAACTAATCTTTCACTTATATATGCATGTGTTATCTTGGGCATAAATTATGCTCGCCATGCCTTTCATTTGATAAGCTGCTCCTTGACAAGTGTTGTTCTAAGCAACATGATTCATGATATTAGATAACCGTTTAAGGCAGGGCATGTATGAACCTATGGCCAATAAATGTCTTTAAGTGTCCATTATTTGGTTCCAGATCTTAATATCCCCGCAAAAATATTGGCACACAAGAATGGCGCCATAATTCTACGGCAACATTAACCCATTAAATCTGTGGGGGACACCCCCGCATCCCTCATATTATTTTAAAGGGAGCGGGGTACACCCCTGCAACCCCTGCTCCCATTTACCCCAAAATATATCCCCACTAATAATATCGCCTGTGGCCGTTCCCGAAGGACATATATATGGCGATATTATTGGTGGGGCTAATATTACCTGACACCCATAATTTTTAGTCACACAACTATGTTTCCAACTGGCAACATGAAATACAGAATTCTAGCCATGTGTAGGTTTGCCCCCCCTGTAACTAAGATACTTGTCCGTATGAATCCTCGCAAATACTACCACCAATCTTCAAATCAAGAAATAAAGTGGTAATTTTGTTGCTGTAACTCTTTCGAAACTGGGAATAATTATAAGCAATTTCAAAAGTATCATTTTAAGGGTTGTAGTAGCTGCCTCGCTGCACTACGGAGCCTGAAATTCAGCAGTTCATAACATTATTTTCCTGGAAAGTCTTGGCCGAACTTCAACTATCAGAATATCCAGGGTGTCAAATGACAGTGCATATCTCACTAACTGATGACATCAAAGACATGCAGTGGCTCGGTTCCCACCACCGGGAAACCCAGGAAAATGCACCAAAGACCACAACTTCTGATATTTGGTTTGATGCGGAGGGGAGACTTTGCGTTTAGCTGTGTAACTCCAATCCATGAAATGAGTCACCACTTGAGACTCGAGCAGAGCTGTGGCAGAACAGTGCATAATACTGCAGAACAGGCGGCTGCGATGTTGCACTTGGTAATGGATATGCAGACTAGAAATCACCTGTCCCAGGTAGTCTAGAAGGGGGACCTCTTCCTTCATCAGCAAATGGATGGACTGTGCATAACGGTATGTCCCACAGGAGGGAAGCACACCGCATGCTTCGGAATAGTAGGACATTTCCGAACTCTTCTTCTTCCCATCATGCTTTGGTCACTCAGCTATTGCTTCCGGAATTATTTCAGCATATTTACCGGGACATGCATCCAAGTATATTCACTCGGCTACCGGAAGAACACGGCGGGGTGGGCCTTCGTAGCGCAGATCTTCTTGGTTTGTCCTTCCCATTCTCATTGGTTCGAAAAAAAGGTGCACGTTCGTTTAGGAAAAGATTTCAATCGATAATTTCTATGAAATGCCTTTGCTTGTTTATTTGTGCGAAATTGGGGCATGCTGCCTTCGCGCTTCTTCCAGGCTTTATATTGGGGCGTGTTATGCTAGTTTAGGCTTACATCTCCATGGCTTACACCTTCATGCACTGATATCCCAAAGCGAAATATATAGTTCTGAGGAAGCACTAATGCAGCGAAACACCGGCCACTCATTCTTGCACACAAAGCAACGCGAATTTAAGAAAGAAAATTATGCATTCGCGTTCTATTTACAAAAGAATATGTACATAATAAAGCCGATGATGATGGAATTAATATTTCCAAAATATTCTGCCTGGATATGAATGACTACAATTCGGGTCATGATATCTTGGAAATATGCATTCTAATACTCCCTTCTGGGGGTCGAGAAAATACTTTTTGGTACATGGTACTTTTATGAACTGGTAGCTGCCAGGTGTCTTCCCACAGACCTTGTGTGGGGAAGAGAACGTTGTGTTGTGCTGCTCTGCTCACACTGCTGTTTTCAAGTTCCACTTTGCACATGCACTGGGCCCTCGGAAAAGCGAGAGTTCTCTTTTGTGTCACGTGCTATTTATTAGCTGAAGATCTGTGATCTACATCGCCGATGGTCTCGCTCTAACATAACTTTCATTCTCTTCGAAAGCCACTCGCTTGCCATGTTTGCTCAGTTACAATGATAACGTTTCTGATAGCATCACTGCTAAAAATGTTCATTATAATTTAAGGCTTCCGGTTTCATGCTACTTATTTTTGTGCCATTTCCGTCTGTATTTTTTTTCCATATTTATTTTTGGACCTTTTTTCTCTATTTATGCACATTTATTTTTTGTCAGATAAAAGGGTAATTGACAACCAGTATTTTTCTGCATTTTTTTATAATAAAAAAATGCATTATTTAAAGCCAACATGCAGTCATATAGGAAATAAATGCTAACTCAGTTTTTTACAATACAACATACGGTTGCTCCTGTGACTGCTGCTGCCTTAAGATTTATGCTGTCAGCAATTTGAAGAACTTCAGTGCTAGCTTTATACAACTTTTACACTCTCCATGCTGCCATTCTGCAACGTGATTGGCCTGCGATGTATGAGTGACATCACAGAGAACCAGACAGAAAGGCCTGTTTTTTCCATTTTTATAAATGAATACAGACAGAAAGCAGATTGATTTCAGTCTTTCTTTAAATGTACAAATCAGTAAAAATTGAAAACCGGAAGCCTTAAATATAATAAATCATTGGGAGTATTCAGTTCGGAGGTGATATGGCATGTGCTTAAAATGCACGCACTTTGTTAGAATAAATTCTAGAGTGTGCATTGGTTACTTTGCATCTCTGGTCACCTTGATGGAGCACTGGAGCTTGGAGTGCTGCAAGAGCTGGCATGCGTGCCAGCTTGACTTTATTCACTGCATGTTCCCATCTTGTATGTTTCACATGCCTAATTAATGCTCAGTTAGTTCCTTGGCAAGTCTGTGAAAGCAGAGAAACACAATGTCACAATGATGTTTGCTGAGATCCTCGAAGCACTATGTACAGTAAAATTGTGGAAGCAATGGATTAGGCTGCCATGCTTTGCACGTGAGCTGGTTATGGAGGCTTTGATGAGATGAGCCACCAGGGCTTTAAGTGGGCCGGAGCTAGTCAGGGGCTGAGCCCCAGCATTCCCAGAAATAGGGTTTTGAGGTGGGGCACTGCCGTCCCCTGACAGCCCCGGCCGCTAGAGGACAAGGCTTTTTTTCTGAACCCTGAAGCTCTTGCTCATGTGTGAGAGCTTCAGGCTTCAGTAAAAAATGCCTTTTCTCCATAATGGTGGCTCCGGCACCTACGAGGCATCTTTTTAATCAAGAGATGCCTGTGGGCCGGTGCCACCATTATAGAAGAAATGGTGAGGCCAATGGAAGTGGAGGCTTTTTTTAAAGCCTGAAGCTCTCGCTCATTTGCGGGAGATTCAGTCTTTAGGAAAAAAGGTGTTGGCTTACATCAGCCTTACCTTTAAAACCTTAATGGTGCTGCTGCCCCTCATCAGACATCTCTTAGTTAAAGGGATGCCTGGCAAGCGGCAGCACCACCATTAAGGCTTAAAATGTGTGCCGTTGTCCCCCAGTCCTAGCGATTGGTAAAAAAGAACTGGCTAAACTCCAAGTATTGCAAAATAGTACTATTAGAGCGATTATGGGGATGCAGAAGTGTGAGCATGTGTCAGAGGTGCAGAGAAGCCTGCATTGGCTGGCCATAGTAGATTGGATAGATTTCAGGTTACTTACAATTACCTATAACTCTTTGGCAGGGCTTTTCCCACATATATAGCCTGCAGACTTAAAAACAAACCAGAACTACGCTCCCTGCACTCAAGTAGTATGAAACTGTTGCAAACACCGAAAAGCCTCCCTTGAATTAGTAAAAAAAGGGGCCTTCTGGTTGGCTGCTCCCTCTAAGTGAAATGCTCTACCTGTTGAGTTAAGAAACTGCCCCTCGTTGAAGTGTTTCAAGAAACAGCTCAAAATGTTTCTTTTTAGATAATTCCTGGGCTCGGTCTAGCCTGTGACTTTACCCATTTTAGCCTCTTCGGCGCCGGTGTGCCCCCGGGCGACTTTGGTAGCGCCTTATAAATAATCTAAAGTAAAGTAAAAGGGCTGCCTGGTGGGGCTGCCTGTAGCTCATTAAGCCGGGGCTCATCGAAAGGGCGTGACCTAACGAGCCAGCAGGCGACCCCCGCTGTAAGGCCACGCCCCTTGATGAGCCCCAGCTCATTTTCCCCTGACACTTAAGGCACTGGGAGCAACATTATTTTATTTGATGAGAAGTGTTGGGCTCTAAACATTGCAGTGCCTTGATGTTTATGGTTCCCTTTAGTTTGGACTGATTGGTGGCACAGCCATCGATTGCCAACTGTTTTTAGGCCCATGGAAGAGGGCCAAGGAGATCGACTACATTCCAAGCATTCCTTGGAGTGCACCGTTCCGCGTGCAAAGTAGTGTATCGAAAAAGGATCCACAAAGCAGAAGGGTCACCTGGTCATAAAAGGGGAAATAGCGTTTGAACTATCAAAGCTTTTTATTCCCTTCCCAATCCTCCTTTACAATACCCAGCCAACAATGTGAATATGTGGCACTGCCAAATGACGAACGCCTGTCCATGCAGAACCTGGATAAAAGCTTAAACTGTTGACTTTGTCACTGCTTGTTGTGTTTTCAGTCAGTACCATTTAAGGCTAAATATGTATGGGAGTCATAACATTCCAACCTGACTGTAAAGCATTGGAGCGCCATACATGGGGGACGCCCCGAGGGGAAGCGAGCAAAGGGGTTCTCCAAATGGAGATAATTAAGGACGAGACAAACGGGCAGTGACTGGCGAGATGTTCTCTGAAGAGTAGGATCACACCGGTCCCTCCTGAAGTGTAGGATGGAGCGGCCAGTCTCATCTGCGTTGGTGCATCGAGAAGGGGCAAGTATATCCGTCCGTGGACCACAGATTTGCAGGCGATTTGCAGGCGTTTTTAGTGGTCTGCAGAGGAGCCATTATTTGACTAGGCCATCTGGTCTTTGGTGGAGTAGTGCATACTGTATTATAGGTTTTATGGACCCTGGCTTGTTGACATCTTGGGGTCAGGTACAAGCTGTGGACTTGAGCACTGGCAAGGCATGACACCAATGCAGATAGATGTACCTTTAAAGGGAAACGCCTATTTGTGCGGGTAGTAATCGAGTTGTCAAGGTGATGAATTCCCTGGGGATTCTAGGAAGGCTTGGCTCCCCTGGATGACAGTGGTTTTTGTTATCTTTTTTTTGTCCATATATCAAAACCATTCCCCTCGACAGAAGTGTTAATTGACCTAAATGTGCAAGGTAGTGGGAGGGACATCACATGGCCATGACCTCACAGGCGGTGCATCACATTACCTTTTGCCCCAATGACATCAATGACATTTGTGGCGCTGACAGAAACAAAGTTGGAGGATTTACTGGGAATTACCTCCTCGGGGCGAGGGTGGGAGGTAGGGAGGATCACGTGTTCTGAAGTACAGATTCAGTTACATGGAGGGATGGTGCTGAGTTGAGTTGGTCCGTTTATGGGTCTTGACATTATTTACTAAACCTCCCTCTGCCCTCTTTCCTGAGCCTCGGTTGGGCTTCTGAGCAGGTTGGAAGGAGTTTCAGCGATCCGGTTAGTGTTCAGACCTGTGGCCTTTTTGTTCATGGTTTCCTTGATTGTGCCACCCTTGCAGAGCAATATATATTTTACACTGGGGTTTCTAACGCTGTTCCTTAAGGTTCTCATTTGGCATGTTGACAATGATGCTTTTACTAGTAAATTATATTGAAAAATGACACCTCAACTGTCCTCTTAATGTCTCTTTAGCCTGATATGGTCCAGACAGGTAGCATTCAGCAATGCATGTCCCGATGCTACACTCTTATGCCTGGTGTGCTGCAATCATATGCCATATGCAGCCTTTATACATGCCATGTAATAGCAATACATGCCTCATAGTTATGTGATTATTGTTGATTTATACAGCGTCACTGCGATACAGAATTACTGCGTTTGGGTTATTGGAAGACAAGACAAGGAGGGTACCAATAAACTGATCATTTGCACCTCTTGGTACATTCAGATTACAGTAAGAGCCAGAGGGCAAGGGGTATCAGTGAGCAACACCATTGCAACAGAGAAGGCAAGCGGTGGGGTGGGCAAGAGAATTTGGGAAGGGGAAAGTAGAACTGAGGGTATAAAAGAGGGGCGATTGGCCTAGTGCAAAGAGTGAATCACTAGAAAAGACACATTTCTGCAGCTGTTCTGAAAAGCTGATGGCAGTGGGGGCTCATTTAAGCGGGAAAGTTGCATGCAAAGGTGTGTTTTTAGCCGTTTCCTGAATTCTTTCAAAGCTGTGTGCCCGCTGAAAGGAAACTCCGCAAGGACGTTCCTCCCACATTGAGGGAGCGCTGTGCCAGGCATTTTCCTGAAAGTGAAAGGTAATCATTGTGTATCTGTGGAGGATCTTAAGGTTCAGGTGGCAAAGTACTTTGGTACCCTACCCTGCCATGCTTTATGTGTTAGGCACACGGATTTGGTTCTTCAGGGATGGTTTGATATGGTCATCCGTTTTAAGTCTTAGGATGAGCCTCACGGCTGGATCCTGGCAGGATGTCAGGTGAGTACAAAGGCAGGGAATATGGCAAAGGAAATGTGCACAAGATCACACTGTGAATAGCTTTGAGTCAAACAACATGCACACAGGAACCAAGACACATGTATACTAAAACCCAGGAGTGCAAATAGAGTGTGACAACAATACAAATATATAAAAAGGGATGTGGGGTAAGAACTTAGAAGCTCCTTATGGTTCCAAGGAAAGTCAGCAAGCTCCTTACCCAGAATTGCTGTTATACTGACAGCTCTAAGCCCACGTACAGGGCAAGCAACAACAGGATCTGTGACCTAACACTCTTGATGATAATGAATAAGGTAACTTAAAAACAGTGCTCACAGGGACGAGAACTACCACTTGAATGTCAGTAAGCCCACAAACCCTGTTGATCAAACAGGGACCCGGAAAGGCTATAACAGCAATGGCAGGATAACTAAATACATAAGGCTCGAGACAAGGGGCAAGTAGGAATAGTGATTACAGAATAGTGAGGAAAACAGGCATTCACACAGGAGCTAGCTACAACAGCACACCACACTTAATAATCAATGGGAAAATAAATGCAGAAGTGCAAGGGAAAACCTAGAATGGATTCCAAGTGAAAGTAAAGGAACAGGAGCAGAGAAAACATAATTACAAAGGCAAACCTCTCCCACCCATCCAAGGAAAAGGGCAGGAAGCTTAATCTATAAAGAGGAAAGACTAAAGAATCAAGGTTTACAGCAGCAAAGGGTAAAGTCAAAGAAATATAGAACACAGGCAAACTGGGCTGCACCAAAAAGGAAAGCACTGAAAAATGCTGCCTGCAAACAGAGGAAGACAGAAAGGGAATCTAGGAAGCAGAAATCAATTGAGCACATTAAATTCAAAATCTAGGGATAAGTTACAAGAAATAGGAACTAGGCACAAAGCTAAGAACCAAGGAACAAGGGACCAGTCACAAACAGGAACACTGCATCAATGACCAGCGCTGGACTGAAGCAAACTGAGGCCTTTAAAGCTGCTTAACGAGCACACACCTCAGGTGTGCTGCTTGCTGTACCTGCATCCACAGGCGTTGCCTACTCTCTGCCCAACCTTATCCTGCAAGGGTGGAGATGAAGCAGTGGGCCAGGCATTCTGGGAAGCATAGTCATTTGATTGAAGCAGCATGCTGGCTGCCAAAAACCCCAAATGGATCCGGAAGGGAAGTAGCTTGGAAAATAAGGATTTAGCGCTCCTACTTCATCACAGCACGGAAGCATAAGGTTTGGAAGGAAAGTCCAGTAGGGAATAAACCCCAAATCATGCCCCCAAGTGGTGGGAACGGGAGCCAAGGGAGCGAATCGTGACACAGGATACCTAATGTCATCGATTAGGTTTGCCACATATGCCTCAAATGCCCCATGAATGGCATTGAATGCCACTTAATTCTTCACATGAATAGTAACATCATCAGGTATAATGGGCCACTTCTTGTGATACACAAAGTGATGTTTCAAATGCGTCAGAAAATCCCTGTAATGCCAGTTAATGGCTCATATGCATGGCAGACTCCCACATCTTCCTGTGCCACCTCCAAATTGCGGCCATAACCGGCTCCCTCGTTTGCCTGTGATTACCTCTTAAGCTTATGCATGCCTGGTCCAGCTCCAATGATGCATGAAGCTACAGATGGAGGGCCTATGGGCTGCTCTTCTATTAATTCAGTAACGCATGGCATATGAATTTCCAGTCCATGTCCCACCTCTAGTTCTCCAGTAGTTATTAAAAAGCTGTGGTAGGTGAAATGGAGGGACCAGGGGCTGGAACCTTGCTTTCTATTCATGACACTGCCTCTATAATCTCTGAACCCAGGTCTCCAGGGGGTACCAAGCGACTGGTAGTTCTGTTGACCCCAGAATAACATCTATTGGCATGATGGCGGCAAAACGGCAAGTATAAACTCCATTTGAGTGGTTGTTAAGCAAAGGAGGAGCCTTTATGTCGACACGACAATCCATATTTTCAACCCAGTGGATATATCTAGCCCACGTACCTTTCACACATACACACCAACACAGTGAACACATTCCTCACATGCATTATATTAATTAAACTCTACCTGTATCACTCACAAAATGTCAAAGGAGTATTGTCTAGTGGTCATCTGCCATACTAATCATAAAACTGATTTATATTCCCCACATAGTACTCCCATGACATGATGATTTGATTAATTTATAAACGTGCACAAAGACGAACCAAATCGTATAGATGCGCAGATGATATCGGTCAAACAATGAGCACACAATACCTGGGGACTTAGAACAGAAAGGAGGGCTGGAGAGGTGGGGCAGAGATTAGATCATCTAAGGTCACATCATCTGAAAAGAATGGTTGTGAGAGCGTTACAAAACTTGATTGTTGGGTCTTGATTTCTCAGAGGATGCTATTCCAGAGCTGAGGGCCATAGACCGCAAATCTCCTATCACCCCTCGTCACACATTCAGAGCGTGCAATATTCAGCAACAATTGAGCCGCTGAGCGCAGGGTTCTAGACAGTCAATGTCGGCGGAGCTTATTGACCATATAGGTAGGAGTAAGCCCATTAAGGCTCTTGTATACAGGGCATGCGATCTTAAACTTAATCCTGTCTTCCACCGCCAACCACTTAATACACTCAACAAATTCAATACTCAAATAAAAATATTAAACAGTGCCCCCTGGCGATCATTCAAAGCAGTGTGGCATAAATGTTTTCCCTGGCGGGTGCTAGTGCAGCAAATGAGCCAAACCCACTCAGCGGAGTTTAGGTTTGTTTTCTACGCAAGATTTTCTTTTTAAATTGGGTCAAAATGATACGTCCCCATCCACTGTGAGAGACAGTTTGTGGAATGGTATCGAGGTTCCCCTATGCTTTGGGTGCCCTCCACGTTTAGTGTCTAAAGCAGGGGTGCACAACTGATTTTGACAGAGGGCTGAAAATACCTTACATGAGTGCTATAGTGGGCTGAAAAGTAAATGTGGGCGGGGCGGTAGGCGAGGCGTGGCAGGAGGCTTTTTCAACCCCCAATTTGTATTAAACACATGGAAAAAGAATATGTTTTTGAGGGGTAATGATTTTTATTTGCATTTCAAACTTACATTTTGTACAACACATTTTCCATTGTTATAATTTATTATTTCTATTTAGTAATTGTATATCGTCTGTTTAAGTAATTATATATATTTTATTGACCCTAGATTGGACATTCCGTTATTTTGGACTGCTATAGTTTGCTGTTTGGGTTGTCCAAGAGGAGCATGGCCTTCATTAAGTCAGGTGTCCTCAAAAAGCAAAGGATGTACATCTCCGAACTGGGCCTGTTTTAGCTTTATTATTGGGTTCACTCTTGAAGTGCAACACTATGCCCTATGGTTCCCACCCCCAACAAAACACTATGCCCCATGGCTCCCTCAACCCCAACCAAACACCATGCCCCATGTCCCTTGCCCCCAACCAAACACTATGCCCCATGGCTCCCTCAACCGCCAACCAAACACTATGATCCATGTCCCTCACCCCCAACCAAACACTGTGACCCATGGCCCCATCACCCCCAACCAAACACTATGCCCCATGGCTCCCACCCCCAACCAAACACTATGCCCCATGGCCCCCTCGCCCCCAACCAAACACTATGCCCCATGGCACCCTCACCCCCAACCAAAAACTATGCCCCACGTCCCCCCCACCCCAACCAAACACTATGCCCCAGGGCCCCCTCGCCCCCAACCAAACACTATGCCCCATGGCCCCTTCACCCCCAACCAAACACTATGCCCATGGCCCCCTCACCCCCAACCAAACACTATGCCCCATGTCCCCCTCACCCCCAACCAAACACTATGCTCCATGGCCCCCTCACCCCCAACCAAACACTATGCCCCATGGCCCCCTTACCCCCAAAACCCCCACCCCCAACTCAGCATACACACTCTCAAGCATGCACCCATACAGACCCGAACCCCCCACCCCCCAACTCAGCACACAAACTCTCAAGCAAGCACCCATACAAACCTGAACTCCCCCAACCCGACTCAGCACACACACTCTCAAGCATGCACCCATACTAACCTGAACTCCCCACCCCCCATCTCAGCACACACACTCTCACCCCAACTCAGCACACACACTCTCAAGCATGCACCCATACAGACCCAAACCCCCCACCCCCCAACTCAGCACACTCTCAAACATGCACCCATACAGACCCGAACCCCCACCCCCAACTCAGCACACTCTCAAACATGCACCCATACAGACCCAAACCCCCCACCCCCCAAATCAGCACACAAACTCTCAAGCATGCACCCATACAGACCCAAACCCCCACCCCCCAACTCAGCACACACACTCTCAAGCATGCACCCATACAGATTCGAAACCCCCACCCCCCAAATCAGCATACAAACCAGCAAGCATGCACACATACAGACCCTGTATCTCAACATACACCGCACTTACACTCCAAAACAAACATTCATGCACACCCGATACCCCCCACCCCTGCATCTCAACATACACAACACAAACATTCATAAATAAACATGCATGCACATCCGACACCCCCCACCCCCAACTCAACATACACAACACAAACACTCAAAAACAAACATTCATACACATCCGACACCCCCTAACCCCCCATCTCAACATACACAACACAAACATTCAAAAACAAACATTCATGCACATCCGACACCACCCCCACACCCCCATCTAAATATACACAGCACACTCAACAACAAACATTCATACACATCCGATACCCCCCACCTCCATCTCAACATACACAACACGAACATTCAAAAACAAACATTCATGCACATCCGACGCCCCCCAACCCCCATCTCAACATGCACAACACAAACACTCAAAAACAAACATTCATACACATCCGACACCCCCCCACCTCCCCAACTCAACATACACAACACAAACACTCAAAAACAAACATTCATACACATCCGACACCGCCCCAAACTCCCCATCTCAACATACACAACACAAACATTTAAAAACAACCATTCATGCACATCCAACACCCCCCACATCCCTATCTAAACATACACAACACACTCAAAAACAAACATTCATACACATCCGACACCCCCCATCCCCCATCTCAACATGCACAACACAAACATTCAAAAACAAACATTCATGCACATCCGACACCCCCCATCTCAACATACACAACACAAACATACAGCAGAACAGACCCGACACACAAACACAAACAAACAGACCACTTACCAGACGTGCTGGAAGGCAGGCTAGCTGGAACGTTGGCGAGGTAAGTGGAGTTGTACTACGGCTGGCGTGGCAAGCAAGGCTGAAATGCCTTCCGGCATCAAGCCTTATTGGCCACGCCAGCCGTAGTGCTGGCCCTCCATTGGTGCAGGACACACACACTACGTAGCTCGTAGGAGCGACGTGGTGCGTGTGTGCTGAGCCAATGACGGCCAGTGTTTTGTCCGACCGGGAAGACAGCAAAGACTTTCCTAATAGAGGTCGGCCGATGCTGCTTGCAGGCCGCCCTCCATTAGGAAAGTCTTTGTGCCTCGCGGGCCGGTCAAAACAGCATGGCGGCCTGCAACTGGCCCGCGGGCCGCATGTTGTGCACCCATGGTCTAAAGGCTATAATGTGGGCCCACCTTGTGGGTCCCATGCTCCGCCAGGGTGCAACCAGCTCTGCTGTGCTTGTATAAATGGGATGGCTCAGAGAGTGCTGCCCATTTCATAACTGCAGTGCCATAACCCGGAGCGAGGCAAGCCGTGTTTGGCCTCCTACCACCCACGGGCACAGTGGCAGGCTTGCACTAGAAGAAGGTGGGTCACCACCCTGTCCTCCTCAACTGGTAGCTTGCATGGTATTAAGATACACTGCCTGAAGGCCCCACACTCACTAACTTCATTAGATTTACCAAAGTCACAACGTCACCATACGCTCCACATTCACCACACTCGCCGATCCCTCCAACAGGTATGATCCCACGCCTTCAGACCAAGTGGAGACGTTTTGGAAATGGAATATTTTGAGCACCTATGTCGATGGAAAGCACCCATCTAACAGGCAAAATGTCCCTTACAGAAAGCTAGAATTACTGGCTTTGTGAATGCGTTTATTAAAATCCTAAAGTCGCCTGCTGCTGCTGTAAAAAACGGCGCTTGGGAGGCCCTGAGAAGGAATAATTTCAAGATCTGAGCTTCCTTCCCCTTTCTATGAAAGCTTCCGAAACAGAACAAACGCAGGCAACACTAGTTTCAATAACAGAGAAAAAAAGCACCGGGCAGAGCATCAAAAACTGGCACAGACTAAAGCAAAATAATCTTAAAATGGCAGAACATGTACAGGATACAGAAGCATCATTAACCGAAAAGGTGGGCAACATTAGCTCCAGCGGCAGAACCGCCAATACAACATCATGGGAAATTGAGGCCTCAACAGATGCAGGCATAGAGATTTTAAGGCAAGGCAGGTGTATGCAACATGAGATTCAATCACAGGAGGGAGGTAGCTAACAGAAGGATCCATATCGAGCAGAAGTAAATAACAGAACCATCCCTTGTTCTGTCTGTGGCTCCCCATTGGATAATTGGTGGCATAGCCCACTGATAGTTTATTGTATCACCCTTGCGTTGATGGCGTTTTGCTCCAACGCTATTTCTGTCACCCTGAGCACTGCACTGCCAGCTCGACTCTGCCCACAGTTCACAGCATCTCTCTGCAGGTCCCCCAGTCTTGCAGGGCCGCTTTTCTCTGGCCTGCCAAATGTTTTCCTCGCCCTCGTGTCAACAGCTGCCAGGATCAGCTAGGATCATGCCTTTGACACAGAGTCTTGCCCCGCCTCCCCTGATTTTGGTGCCTATCTTCTGGATTGTGATTAGTACACTTGAGCACGGCCGGCAGTAGCGGCTGTAGCGCCCTGGGCGGCAAAATAAAAATGTGGTGTTCCCGCACCCCCGTCAAGTGTGCCCCTGGTAATGAGGGGAGGGCACCACATTTTTAAATATGTGCTGATGCTTTGCATCAGCTCCCTATTGTTATTAAATTTTCCACGCTCCCGATAATGGAGCGCATTTAATTTCAATAGGACACATGCCTGCATTCTCCCACCACATTTGGATTCAGAGCTGCCAGAAGCACGGAAACTGCTCTCGCGAACATCCGTGAAGACCTGCTCTCCAACCTTGACTCTAACATTCCCTCTGTTCTTATCCTCCTTGATCTCTCCTCTGCTTTCGACACGGTCAACCATACCATCCTGCTCAACCGTCTATGTGACAACCTGGGTATCACCGATCAGGCTCTGGCCTGGCTGACCTCTTTTCTTTCTGATCGACCTTAAAAGCCAAACCGTGCGTTGCCACACGGCAGCCCCATATGCACTCCTAAAGGGACAGCGTCCCGGGTAGATTTTAAGAGATCTATAGTCCTGATGCCCCAATGCAAGGGGTATGTCCAGGAGTATAGATTGTATCGTACATTTAGTCAAATTCAATACACTGGAGATGAATTATTAGTAACTCTCCAAAGGAGAGTGAACAGTTTTCAATAATGTGTGGTAGAACAGCCTGTATCTTCCAACTTAGCTGTACAAACGTCAAAAAATTAATATACAGGTAAAATATTTTTTAATATAAAAATCATGAAATAAACTAACTCTTTCAACAAACTGTGTTCAATTCTGATATAAACAACACTTGTCAGATGTTTTAAATCTACATCAAAACATATTTCCAATTTAAATGCATATCCTGTTGTCAGGCAGAAGAAAAAATGATTAGTTCAACATAATTTTCAAATGGATGCATTGGGACACCATTCAGTATATAATACAAAAACAAAAACAAATAGGATGAATAGTGTTTACAACATCCACACTAAGTCATTCTGTGTGTATACACTAGGTCTATTCTGTTGCCAATGCATTCGGATTTATTTTATTTTTTTTATTTGTTTTTATTAATTTGTTTTGGCTTTACAACAAGAAAAAACTTTACAAAATCACAACAGTATTAGTAATAATAATTACATAAATAATCCAATAAAAAAAATGAAAAATAAAATAATCCATGGCAAACTAATCACAAGCAAAACCAAGGGTATCACCATGAGAGAGAAGAAGCAGCCAATACAATTCAAAAGGCCAAAAAAATAAAATAAAAAATAAAAGGAAAGAAAACATATTCCTTAAATTATAATGGCAATAACAAGAGTTTCTAGATTCATCTCTATTCTGGACAGAATTCCTTTTATGTTTTCCTCCAAGTCACACAAAATCTGTGATCTTGAATTTTTGAGGTGCTAATTTGCCTCATAATAAAGGGAGTTTTGTTTGCTGGTAATAATTTCCCTATATAAAGAGATAAGTTTCCAGTCTGCACGACACCCCAATGAGACCAAACCAAGCTCAAATCTTGGACACACCATTGGTACACACAACAGGAGTGCAAAAGATTTTTTCCAGATTGCACCCTCGATTTTGATCTAGTTTGTGTGCCAGCATAGGGGTTCGCCTCTAAACCATAGAGTTATACCAAGACTACTTTAGCCGTATAAATTCTGATCAGTGGTCGGATAGCACATTTGCAGTATTTTGCATTAAGTTTTTTCATTTGAGGAATTAATTGGGCAACTTTCTCCATCATTGATAAGTTTACTTTGTTTTTTGCAGGATGCGCGTAGATTTTATAACCCAAATAGGTCAATTCATCTACGTGGGGAACAACCATCCCGTCGAGGAGCCAATTACCATAACTGATTTTCTTTTTTGGATGTTTAAAAATCAGAATTTTAGATTTCGCAGGGTTAATTGTAAGCTCATTTAAGCTGGCGTATTCCCCCCAACTTGTTCAGGAGACATTGGAGGCTCACTGCAGAACTATCCAACAGGACAATGTCATCCGCGTGGGCCAGCCAGTGAATCCTTCTATCATTTATCACCGGACTGGCCAACGCTGCAGACAGCAAAAAGTTTCCTAGGTCTGAGAGAAATAGTTTGAAAAACAGTGGTGCCCCCATACAATCTTGCCTAACCCCTCTCAAAACCTGCACCAAATCGGAGAGGTGGCCTTGCTCATCTAACCGTTCTCTTAATGTTGTGTTTCTATAGCGCTAGATTAAAATTGCTAAAAGGTGGTGTGGTACACCCCGATCATAAAGTTTTCTCCACAGCCAACATCTGTCCACATGGTCGAATGGCTTGGAGAGATCCACCCAAGCTCCGAAAAGCGGTAGTTGATATCTCCCTTTCGACTTTTCACTGACCAGGTTTAGAATAAGGAAGTTCAGGCCTGTGCACAGACCCTTCCTGAAACCTGTCTGATGGCATGACGAGATTTGCCGTGCCTCAACCCAGCTAGAAAGATCTCTTAAGAGTAATTGCATGAAAGGTTTGCTCTCAATATCAACGAGGGCGATCGGACGGTAGTTTTCCGGTTTAAGCCGATCACCCCCCTTGAAGAATGGTATAACTAAGGCATTCTCCCATGACGGTGGAAACAGACGGGTCCTTAGTATTTCTCGAAATAGAAGGTTCAAGATCTCTGCCCAGAGCTTTGGTTTGTTTCTAAGAACCTGATAGTTTAAACCGTTTGGTCCCGCCACTTTAGAACTAGAGGGCCTTGAAATTAGATCGAGAATATCGTCTTCCTCGAATGAAAGGAACCAAGAAGAATCTATTTCGGGAGTAAATTCAAGAGACCCGCAAGATCTAAAATTCTCTGCAAGATAATCCACCCACTTTTCCTCTGGGACTAGGTTGCAGAGGGAGCTGTTAACACCTGATTCCAGTTTTCCCACCACCGCCCAGAAATTCCTAGAGTTGTTTAAGCATAAAAGATACAACATTTGTTCACCGTCATGTTGAATACTTTGGAATCTCTGGTTCCTTAACCAGTTTCTGTATGTCTGCTTTTTTACCTCCTGGAAAAGAATAAGGTTGTCACTAAATTATTTTTTTAATTTACGCAAAATACTTCTATATTCTCTTTTTTTTCTGGGTCTCTTCATTAAAGGTATGGATGTGGACTTGTTTCGAAGATATACAAATTTTGCTAGGTGGATCAGTTGCCCATATAAATTTCCCAAATTTCTCCGGGTGGAGTTCTTCTTTCCAGTCTATTATTGAGGTTTCCCCAAGTATTGCATTAAGGGTTTTCCCTTCTTGTTTATATTGTGCAACTCACAGCTTTCCCTTGCCACCCTCTACTTATTGTGCCAGTCTCGTTTCTTTAAGATTTAGCAAATCCAAGAAGGAAAGTTCCAGTCTGGAGTGATCACTCCCACCTTCATGATTTATGATCAAGCTTGGCTGGAGGCAAGACAGTTCAAAGGAGACAAAAACAAAGTCCAAGGTAGAAGCTGCATTCCCCCTGCACCAGGTTGTTTCTGCCCTTCCACCCATACTAGGTTTCGCCTGGATCTGCTCTAAGTTCCAACATACCAAAAAATCTGACCACATTTTACCTCTTCTTGAGGTTTTGCTCCCTTGGTACTCACCACAACCTTTAGTGGAGCAGTCAGAGTTAAAGTCCCAGGCTAAGAGGATAAAAATACCTTCCTGTTCAGACTTCACCTTGGTTAATACCTCATCGAGATCCACTAAAAAAGTATGTAGGTTGGATGTAGCCGGGTTCCAGTAGATATTGATAATCACCATTTCAAAAGGATTTTCAGTATTTCTCAACACCACTTTGCATGCTTTTATTCCAAAAGGTTTATTGCACACTGGAGTCAACCTTTTAAAAGTGGAGTTCTTAAAGGCAAGCAAAAGACCCCCCGATGGTCTGCCTTTGGCTTTTTGTGATGCATTTAGATTCTGAGTTGTAAAGCCCTCAATATCAAGCTGGTGTACGAGCCAGGTTTCCTGTAAAATTAAAACATAATTTTGCCCCCATAGCTCTTCTTTCAGTTGTTTCTTTTTCAAAAAACCTGGCCCTCATGTATTCCAACAAACCAGCTTCAAATCACTTTGCCTAAAGGCAGGTTGTCTCTGCTCCCAATCTCAAAATGATTTGCGATATAATCTCAGGGAGTTTTGCAAACAGTTCTCCATTTTGATTTGGACCTTGAAGATGGTTTACATCTTTTTTTCTGTAAGACGTTATAGAAAATCCATCCTCAGGGCTAGGATTGCTGTTGATTCCAAATGATCAAAATGTTCAGAGTGTGGGTACCTAAAGAATTATAAAGCAAACAATGACTAAGGGCTGAGAATAGAAGCTCAACTAAATACCTTAAAATATAGGATAATACCACCAACCTTACAATCTACAAACATAACTTATCGGGGAGATCAACCACGCTGGAGTTCAGTCACACACTGCAGCAGGGTGCAGATACGAGTCAGATGGTAGGAAACCGAGGACCCTAAAAAGAAAGAGAATGCTCAGTGTTGACAGTCACTAGGAAAAAACCAAGCTACGGAATAGCACATGATGTGTGTGGATACTAACTAGTCTATCTGGAAGAAAGATATCCTAACCATGCATAGCGTCAAAGATAGAAGTTCATAGATACTTAGTTACGTGAAAGGGTAACTGATCCAAAGATAATTAGACCGTTGTGACCCGTGGTGGATACCTACGACCAACAACTATCTGTGTGGTCAGGCGAAATACATTATATCCAGTAGGAAGCCCACAAAGTGAGTGAGGAGAGATTCTCCAACAACCAATATGACTTAACTCAAAAGCTAAGCCACAAAAGCATCTACAAACCTCACAGGGGAAGCTAAGGGTAGGCCCGCATGTAAGGTAGGCGTACCTCAGCCCATTAACAAAGTATTAATGTTTGAGTGCGCAATTCACGGCGGGTACGTGTATCGCCTTTCTTAAGTGGATAATGCAATGCTTACCTAGACGAAAGTAACAGGGAACAGCCACCTGACGCCGACGTGCGATGCTCATTCCATGATGTTATGATGGTCTCTATGGCAACGCCGCACATGCGCGCTGGTGCCAAGGACCACCATCTTAATGTGGGACTACTGGGTGACAGAAACAAACACGTGCATCTACTGAGATGAACATGAGCGTCAGCGCCTTGACCCGCTCCAAGAAAATGTATAGACAACTCCAATTCACTTACATACATGTAAACCACTGCCAGGCATGATAAGTGCTTCGTAATTACAAAACTAATCCCATAAGAAACCGGATGGCATGAGGGAGAGCAGTATCAGCTGCTCTGGCCCTACATCCACCGCCAGAGTGTAGAAAGCTAGTAATGGGCAGGTTGTAAATATACAACAAAGAAGGAATATAAGTCCAGTCATCAAAGGCTATACAGTGGTGGGCATGGGGGAAGCGCAGATAGAGGTCTGCTCTAGCCCCCATGCCCACCAAGTTAATATTGCCGAAGCATCTGATCGACCTTCCCAGGTACAACTTGGGTCCTTGCTTTCCTATATCTCTCTCTCTACCTGTGGTGTTCCCCAGGGGTCTAACCTCTCGCCCTGCCTTTTCTAACTATACCTGGCTACCCTCGCCTACTGCATTTCCATTTTCTGCTCAGACTTCCAGTGCTATGCTGATATCACCAAACTCATTTTCAGGCTTCCCTCTGACAACGCCTCTCCCTCCCTCATCTCCGATTGCCCAATCGCCAATCAAAATTGATGTGCCGCTAATGATCTTTATCTAAATGTCAACAAGACTGAGATTCTCCTCATTGGTACACCTTCACCATCCTTTCGCCTCACTCTCTGGCCCACCTCCCTTAGCCCTCACCCTACCTGTGAGGCTAAGAATCTCGGTGTCATCTTTGACTCCACACTTTCCTTCTCCACACAAATCTGACGTCTCTAAAAAGTCAAACTTCCTACTGCACCTCCATAGAGGTACTCTGCCTTCCTCTCCTTCCCTCAGAAGCTCACTGTCTCCCAAGCTCTGGTTCTCCCTAGGTTGGACTACTGTAACAGCCTCTTTCTAAATCTACCTGCCTCCACTCTTCCCCCTCTACAACTAATCCGGAACAGGAATGCAAGACTTGTCCTTGGCCTCAAGTCCTAGGATCGTATCTCTCCAGCTCTGAAATATCTGAATTGGCTCCCAGTGGATGCAAGGATTAAATTAATTTAAAACCCTCTGTATTGTCCACAAGACTTTCTGGGGCCTGTGTCCAAAATACCTTGATCTAGCCCACCGTAAATACCTCCCCTTTCGAGCCCTTCACTCCTCTACTTCTAACTCCCTCGGGATCAGTCGTTTTTCAAAGAAACGAGCTGGGGGTAGATCTCTGTCTTCGGCGGGGGCCTCCCTTTGGAACAGCCTCCCTGTCACCTTGAAACTTGGGGAGAACCATCTCCGGTTCCGGAAGCACCTCAAGACCTTCCCCTTTGCTTCTGCCTTTGCGCCTCCTCTCCCCTGCTGATCTGTTTTCTCTCTCGGCATCTTGCTCCTGGCCACCCTTTGTCCTTCGGGCCCAGGCACCTGCTCATCCTGCTGCACTGCCTACGGAACCACCCCTTGCACAGGGATTTGTTTCTGTACCCATACAGTGCCCCATTTTTCTTCTGCACTTATCAGATATACCCTATCTGACAAATTACACACTTGCCTTTGCCTGTATATATTTTATTTATTTATTGCATTTATTTATTTATTGCACTTATTATTTATTCTGTTTTCTCCCTTGTGCCACACTTTCCACTCCTCCCCTTCCTCGCACTCTCCCCCTTTTCCCTTTTCCATGCTCTTGCGTTAGATTGTTGTTTTTATTCTCCCTTGTTCCCTTCCCTTTGCTTGGTCGTGCTCTGAATCACTTGTGTATGAGCGCAATATAAATAAAATATCATATCATATCACATAACGGCAGCTCGGGGGAGACCTTGAAAGACTCCCCGAGCTGGCATGGTGGGGGGGTAGTGGCAGGGCGCCCCCCCCCCGGGTGTTTGCCCCCGCGTCCCACCCCTAATGCAGGCCCTGCACCTGAGCAGCCACAGCACATGAAGCCTGACCAGGGGAGTATCCAGTATTGTAAGAGTGGTGGGGCGAGCCACAAAAAAAAGTTCTGCTACTTTTCCCCCCAAATGCACTGCTTGCAGAATAACAGTCTCATTTGTGCCCCCAAACACCACACACATCAACATTTGTGGTAACATTAATGGCAGAAGACATTTTAACACATACACATAACCAAAACTGCAGGCACATTACAGATGCAGGAAACTCATCTACTAGAGCTCTGTGCAGGCTCCATGGGGTACAATACATGCAACCCTCCTAATTTGCATATGCTTCACACTACATACTTCGCCTTAGAAATATGTTGAGCAATACAAATATTGCTTTAGTTTTATAATCCCCATCCTGCAGGCAAAGTCATAATAGCATCAAGTAGATTAATGTGAGCCTAACAAATCCCCCTTGCGTTTTAAAGCCATAGTCATTATTTCCTAAAGCATGCAGCATTTTTCACCCTTCTCATTTCTAATCACCCTCATTCACATTTCTTAAGGAACAAAAGTCCCTGCTCATAGCCCCCTCCCTCCCTCGATTCAGTGCCTAATTGTGATGCTCTGTTCACACAGAGCAACATGACGTCCTCGGGAAAGACGCTCTGTTGCCCAGAGCTCTGAGGGACAATGTCCTGGCAGAGTGGTCACCTCTCCCATTCGCCACCCTCATTGAAATGAAGGTGCCGGACGGGAACGGCGTCCTGCTACCAGGACAATGACAGTGCTGAGCAGGAACACTCTGCTGAGCAGGAACACTGTGCAGCTCCCACCTTCATTATTTTGCCAGCTGGACACCTTTCCCATTGGCACCCTGAGGGTACCGAATGGGAGAATTGTCCCGCTGTCAAATATCCCAGTCTGGCTATTGAAAGAGCCAATGCAGGGGCAAACTGCCCACCCCACTCCGCTCGGTGCTCCACTGAGCCTGACCTTTGGGTGCCACTGGCTTTATAAATCCTGAGGGAGGGTTGTACTGGGTAGTGTGATCTTTCAGACCATGTTAAATACCCTGCCTGTTCCCTGGACTTTAAGTTAGCCTTCTGACCCATAACGGCACGGTACTGCCTTCCCTCGGCTTACATAAAAGCCATAATATAACCTTGGAATGTCAATGGGTCATTGGGAGCAATGGGTAGGCAGTTACATGGAGTTATGTTTCTCATCCAACATTATGATATGATATGACATTTATAACGCGCCTATACACAAGTGTTTCAAGGCGCGACGAGGCAAGGGAGGGGAAACAGAGGGAAGACAGAAATCGATCTCACTAGGCCAGGTGTCATTCAGATCGCGCAAGTCACGTGCAAGGGAAGGGGGAAAAGTGCGGGGGGGAGTACAGTACATGGGATAATAATCATAATAACATAAAATAAATAAAGAACGGCCAGCAGGTGGCAAGTGCAGGGTGAGTGCAGACATACGTGCTGGTTAGGGGACTGTAGGGATACAGAAAACAGTCCCCAGGTACAGGGATTGTCAGGAAGGCAGTGCAAGCGTGCAACTGGCAGGGCTTGGGCCTGGGATCAGATGGGTGGACAGGTAACCCGTGTAGTCTCAGTATCAGCCAGGACTTCAGCAGGGTAGAGAGAGAGAAAGCAGAAGCAAATAAGATAGTTTTTAGGTGATTCCGGAACCGAAGATGATTCTCCTCAAGTTTCAGGGAGGCTGGGAGGCTGTTCCAGAGGGAGGCCCCAGCCAAAGAGAGAGATCTACCACCAACTCGTTTCTTGGAGAAGTGACTGACCCTGAGTTGGAGGCGGATGAGCGAAGAGCTCGAGAGGGAAGATATTTATGAAAAGAGAGTTGAAGATATTGAGGCCCTAGGCCCCAGAAGGCCTTGTGGACGATGCAGAGGGTTTTGAACTTAATACTCGCAGCCACTGGGAGCCAGTGCAGAGATTTCAGTCCTGGAGAGATACGATCCCTGGGCTTGAGGCCAAGGACAAGTCTCGCAGTCCTGTTCTGGATGAGTTGAAGAGGGTGTAGAGTAGAAGCAGGCAGATTTAGAAAGAGGCTGTTGCAATAGTCCAGCCTGAAGAGAACCAGATCTCTGGAGACAGTGAGCTTCTGGGGGAAGGAGAGGAAAGGAAGAATACCTCTGAGGAGGTGCAGCTGGTAGTGTGACTTTTTAGTGACATCAGAGATGTGAGGGGAGAGACAAAGTGTGGAGTCGAAGATGATCCCCAGGTTCTTAGCCTTGCATGTGGTAGCAGGAAGAGGGCCAAGAGAGACCGGCCATAGAGCTACAGTAAAGGAGGGAGTGGGAGTGCCGATGAGGAGAATCTAAGTCTTACTAGCATTAAGGCAGAGGTCATTGGCAGCACACCACTCCTGGATAGCTGACCGACAGTCAGAGATGAGAGACGGGGAAGAGGTGGCCGAAGGTAGCCTGCAAATGAGCTGAGTGTCACCCGCATAGCACTGAAAGTTGGGACAGAGAGCGACAATGCGGTGGGCAAGGAGGGCCAGGTATTGGTTGAACAGCCAGGGAGAGAGGTTAGACCCCTTGGGGACACCACAGGTAGAGAAAAAGATAGCAGAGAGGAAGGACCCAAGTTGGACCTGGGATGGTCAGTCAGAGAGGAAGGAAGTCAGCCACGCCAGGGCCTGACCAGTGATACCTAGGTTATCACGCAGACACTTTAGCAGGATGGAATGGTTGACAGCGTCAAAGGCAGAAGAGAGATCAAGCAAGATGAGGACTCGGGGGGTGTTAGAGTCAATGCTTAGTGTCTTCCTTATCCAACATTTCACTGGGACAATGCTCACTCCAAGGTTCCTAGCATTTACTCCAACTTTTCTTTTTGTGATTTTAATATATTATAATGGCATTAATGCCCTGAGGGTGATGGTTGTACTAGGTGTTATTGTCCCTTATCCGTGTTATGCATCCTTGGCTTCATCTTAAGCCCTCAACTCGGATGTTGACCAATAACCCCTGTTGCAGCCCTCTCCTCAGGCTATAATGCAACAATAACACACATAGGCTTGTAAATTAGAAATAACATCAGAAGAGGGCAACAGAAATAATAAAACGGAGCACAGGTATGCCACGGAAGCAATTGTCAGACATGCCAACAGAAGCAGCAATAACAGATGTAGGCCACAGCTGCTATAGCGATATGCATCGGAGCATAACAAATAGATTCTGCCACAAAAGTGAAGCCATGCTCTCCTTGTACCTTAAAAATTCCAACAAAACATGGATGGCTGCCACAGAGTCAGGTGCTCATTACACAACCCACCAAGCCGTGCAGGGCAAGGTCGTACAGACTGTAAGTCCTCAGAGGAGCGCCTCCTGCCCCCACATTACCACGCCTCTTGGATGGAAATATAAGACACTCGCACTATTCGGTTTCCAAACTTCGGGCATGTAATCAGAATTGCGAATTCCCACAGACTTGTATTGCAGCATGAGTCAAGGGGAATTTGCACCTCGATGCCGGAAAACATTGATGTAACTGAATGACACATGGACGTCTTCCGACTTCCCTGAAACACTTTAGACGCAGAATGCGTCAGATGGCTACATCACCGCTCATCCGAATGGGCGGCTCTGGCTAACCATGTTAATTAAAGTAGCTTTCTGGAAGCATGCTGGTTGTAAAAAAAGTGGGTAATTTGTAGTAATTTGTAAAGTCTATACATTCCAGCCCTTACTCTCTCACCCATGTCATCCAGGTGAACGTGTCAATCGTCTTTTCCATTCGTTTTCGACCCCGTGATCACGGGTTCGCCTCCTGGAAGGCCCACTCACGCCCTCATCTTTCAAAGGGGACACAATTAGCACCATTGAGTTGGGCAGTAATAACCATCTGTTGTCTTTCTGCAGCACCAAGCGACCTCCCCATGGGGGGATGAACGTGTGCCCTACAAAATACACCTGTAATGCTGCGATGTCACCCTCACACATGATTACAAAATTACCCCTTTGACTGCACGTTTGAATGTAGGCCATTGTATTGCTTGTGTGCCCCTCCAGGTATGCGAATAGTGCAATAACAGGCATTAGCAATAGGCCAGGAGGCCCTCTCTGATAGAGAAGTGGACATTTGTAAACCACCATGAGCATATGCCCTTTGTTTATGTCCAAACCCTGATATTTTATTGTATCATTGTTGTCAGCTGGGTAGGTACATGCAGTCCTATCCTGTAAAGTCAACATGAATGTGTAGCAGTCTATTATTTATGCATATATACTGTTCTGTTCTATATGTTCTGTCTTTGCTATAGTTCTTTCTCACTTTCTGTTCCCATTTCTTTAGCTGTTTATCCATTCCAACAGCCTTCCCATGTATGCATTTTCACATGTCTGCATTTGCATTGTTTCTGCTCCCTGGTTGCACACATTGCTTTCCTTACTGTAGTTTCCTCCTTGGTGTTCCGCTTTGAATTTGCTCCCTAGTGCAACACATACATTGTTTGCCCTACTGTGACTTGCTCCCTTGTGTCCCTCATTGATTCTTCCCCCTTTTGGACCACATTTATTATTTGCCCTACTCTGTCTTTGCTCCCTACTGCCCCTTGTATATTGTTTGCCCCACTTGGTTTTGCTCCTTTCTGTCCCACCTTAAGTGTCTAACCTATGATAATGTTCTCCATGATGTCCCACATAACGTGTGTGGCCTACTCTGTTTGCTCCCTGTTGTCCCACATGCATGTGTTGCTGTTCTGTTGTTTGCACCATGGTGTCCCATATTGAGTTCCTCCCTGGTGCCCCACACACATTGTTTGCTCCCCTGTGACTTGCTCCCTTTTGATCCATGCAAATCCTTTCACCTGCTAGGATTTGCTCCCTGGTGCATCCCATAAACTATTTACCCTACTATGATAAACTTCTTGGTGTCCAACAATCATTTCTGCCTCAATATGTCTTTCTCCTTGTTGTCCTACATACACGTTTTGCCCACTGCGTTTGCTCCCTGGTTTCCCACATTGTTGTTGCCCACATTTATCCAACATAAATCTGTCTCCAGGTATGCCACAGGCTGCGATTTTGCTCCTCACTGTCCCACACATTTAACTCCTACTTCTATACAAACCTCCTTCAAACATCCCCTCCTTTGCCGGAAGCCTCTCCGGCACAGTCGCCAATCTCAATGAACCATCAGCCAAATGAATGATCTCCCACGCGGCCAGCCTTCCTCTTAAAAAATGGTCGAGGGGCCAACAGATTCAGTCGAACAAACACACTGGACATACTTTTCAGCAAAGAAGGCCTGATGCCTGCAGCCCCTTATCTCCACATTATGTGGAGTGACCGCCCCATTTGTGAACAACACACACTATGCTCTTCACAATGGACAAGCCACCATCGTCATGAAGTGCAGAAAAAAACCTCCACTTAGAGGAAACTGGAACACTGAAAGGGATCACCAGGTGGAGCATATGAACACCGGATTATTGGGTCACTGAGGAATGAGCAGTGACGTTTCATAACTGAATTGTGAAATTCATGGACTTCCTAACACCTATGAAACAACTCACCCTGTCAGAAAAAAGCAAACACGTGGTTCACGCCCCGACTATGATCCCTGAAGAAAGCAAACCCGAAACTGGAGCAAGCATTGAGGACACACTACAAACAGCAATACAAAAAAGCATACTAGTGACCGATCCAGTACTACCAAGCAGCACCTTAACATTACGTGAGACACATCACAACGGAAACTTACCAACAGAAAGAAATCTTCAAAATCATCAGGGAGATGAGGAGCCCTGCCTCATGCAACAAAACACAAACCCCATCTCAGAAACTATGCAATGACATCACCACGTATTTCCAAAAGCATGTGGCAAGTTAACTTGGATGCAGCCCAAGTCAATATAGATAAAGATGATACGTCTTCACAACACAAGCCAGCCAACTGAATTGCACAACTCATTCAAGTCCATCTCCAATGCGGATTTCTCTAAACTGGTGAAGGAGGGTAACATAGCACGTTCCCCAGCAGACCCGTGTCCTATGGACCTCTGCAACGGCATCCTGAGCAAGAACATTCAGGAACTGCTTACTATAACAGAGTGTATGAATATCTTTCAAGGCGACCTATGAGCACTCCTCAACCTGTGGGAAAACCAGAAAACCCCACAAACTACTGACCAATCTCCAATATTACATTCACAGTGGAACCTTGACTTTGGGAACGTTTTCTTGCTAATAACCTTTCATTAATTTCACGTATCCATCTGAATGGATTCATTGAACATTGGCACAGACTAAACCACTAGATGGATTCACTTCCAAGTCAAAACCAGTTGGGCGCAGAGTTGCGCAGATGTGCCTTTTGGTGGTTTGGTGCAACTCTGCCCAGTAATTTGTTTTAAATTTGGAAGGGGCCTGGGTGTCCCTGGCACCAACATCTTTTATATTGCAGCAATATAGCATGCTCTTTACGATGTGAGGTCTTCTCCTGAGAATGGGAAATTACAAGATACCAAAGGAGTGAAGGGTTTGTTTTCATTCAAAGCGGTTGAGGGGTGAGTGAAAGAATAGAATATGGTCACATATAAAGTTTGTGGGGAGACTGAGAACAAATAATCAGAGAATGTCCTCGTGGCTGGTGGTGATGGTTAAAGTGGAGAGAATGTTGTATATTGTGTATTTTTTTTGATGACTTCAAGCTTAAAATGTTTTAATTCATAACCGTACCAAAATTAAAAAAAATAAAAAAGTGTGGAGAATGCAGATGCCCCATGCCCCATCTAAGCACTCAAGTAGCCACTGGACCAGACCCTTTTACCCAGGCCCAGTGGCTGCTTTACTGTCATAGTGGGTCTGTGGGCCACAGGCTACGCTGCCTTCGTCATTGCCTTTTTTATGCAGGAAGAGATAGGGGATTGGCTTTTGCCAACATCACAGCCACACTCTAGAATTCCTACCCGAATGCAATCAGCACAACCCAGGATCACCTTATGTCCAAGAAATGGTAAAGACCTGGGTTTTCAATACACCTAGCTAACCAATAAACCATCCGGGCAATTGCTACTGTATGTAACGCCAAAGGCCCTACTGTTATTCCGCATGAGATGCCAGTTTGGATTAGAGCACACAAAATCTGATCCTTGCTGCCCAATAAAAATCATGTCCAGTTATTATGTGGCCAGTTAACTTAGGAATGTCTGGTTGCTTTCTTTCACCCTGATGCCCAACACAGGGCTCGAGGGTATTTGGCCAAAGCCCTGTTTAAAGTCACATGAACAGCGACTCTACAGTGCATCTGAACTCGCAGCAAGCTGAGTTGCTAGAAATACCTTATCTGAAATCCACCCCTACCAGAATCTCCACTCCCTCCATGGCAGTTAACCATGGTTCCTTTTCTGTGTTCCTACTCTCATCCAGAACCTCCTCCTGCACAGTGACCACCGTCGGAGATTGAGTTAGTGCCCACACCAGGATGCCACATCCCCCACAAGTTCAACACCAGTAGGGCACCTTCACCAAGACTTCTGAACGGGCAAATTAGATGAACACTCTAAACTGCCTACCGAGCTGTCTTCAAACTTCCCTCACTAACTTCTACGTTCAAGCAAACTATGTGCAGACCAACTCTGGCAGCCACACATGGCCATCTAAAAGATCCTTAGACTTCAACACTACGCCTCTGCAAGGAACTTGCATACCACATCCATGGGCAATACATCCTAACGCCACAAGCACTTGCATCTCCCCTCTGGAGAGGAGAAAAATCTCTGTACTTCTGACAGACAACACCTCGAAATAGACCTGCAAACAGATCTCAGGGTACTGCGGCTCTGCATGCACCAAAGCCAATCTATCTTGCCCTTCTCCTCTCTTCCCACTCCACTAACCTAGAGTCTCGGGAGGATAGCTCAGGGGCAACGCGCCTTAGAAGCAAGACGACACGGAGCGACACGGGTTAGATCCCCGGGTGCATGCTTAGAAACCTCTGGGTATTAAGCGCGTAATAAATAACCTATCATATCATATCATCATCCGACTCCAACGGAGTGCCTGGAGACCACGCAATGACAGCGGTGCATAGTATAAATCCCTGTAATATAACATCAAAGAAACGCGCATGTATTATATTAGCTTGCCAACTCTTTATTAACTATGTGTAACCCTCCTCCTATTTTGATTTCATATGGTTATAAAGTTAGAATGTTGTATGCATGTTTCTAAATCGGTAAACACTGTGGCACACATGTTCTTAATGTTATATTAGAGACTACATTGAAAGAATTGCAGGTATCATATAATTGTCAAATTTGGAGCAATATTGTAAACATCAATGAAAGCATCACAACTATAGCGCACATGCTGCCACTCAGGAGCATCTACCCACATTAGCACCCACTACTGCTGGAGCAGCCAATCAGGTTGCTTGGAGCGCAGGGAGGAGTCACCTGTGATGGCCCGTTCACCATGCAAGCTGATGGCTGCTCTGGCTGCCTCCTCCTGATCCTCCATTTCTCTGCCTCCTTCTGATCCATGTTTACCCCAGTTAATGATAAGGGTACCTGCCACCTCCTCTCCAGCGCCATTTCATCACTGACGCCATCAATGTCCTCTCTGCTTCAGCTGCCCTCCATCAAATGATGCTTTTCAGAAATAGTAAAGGGACTCTTGAAAGAGATCCCTTTTCAGTTTGTGTCTCTTTTTTCGTGGGAAAATGCCACGTGTGGCCCACACAAAGCCATTGCTACCCCAGATGTTAGGCTGGGGTTTTCATTGTGATAATGGCAAGTTCTGAGTAATGGCTCTCGAAGAAAGCTGTCACTGCAGTCAGACCTGTGAAACAAAGCTGATGGGCCCTTACATACTGCGATGGACCTCAGTCCCTGCCATTATTCCCACTATACAAATGGTCATCATACAGGGAGTTTACATGTGTACCAGGCTCAATGACTCCAGGCTAAAATGAGCATGTACTCCACAGAATACATTTTGATATCAGTTGACATCATAGTGCCCTGAACATGTACCATAGACCTGAGTGGTGAACACAGTGAGAGATGAGGTAATATCAGATGTGGAGCGCAAACATGAACCATTCAAGATTCGGGTGTCTGGGGTGCACGTGGACGGTATGGATGGCCCCCACCTTAGCCTGCTAAATGTGGGAGAGTAGAGTTCCTTCCACGGGTATCGACTGTGGATTGGTGGGAGTAGAATGGGTTTCCCTTCTCTCTCCTGACTGGTGGAGAGTGAAGAGGAATCCAGAGTTCTCTCCTGAGGGGTGGGGCGGGGTGGAAAGATGGCTTCCACTGCTGATCGTTTGGCCTCCCTCTTTTACTCGCCTGCAACTCCACGATTGCTAAACACACGATATGAAAATCAATAAACTAAATGAAGGGAGACTAATTATGAATGTTTGAAAAGACACACCAAATAAGGTATTCAGTAAAACCTAGTCTTACCGCAAACTTTTTAACAACAAACATGCAGCTTCATCCAAAGGAGATAATTAACATACAATTTAAACCGGAGCCCCTAACATGGCATGGTATGCCTCGGAGAAGGCATTGAGATGCTGGCACATCAAAGACAACACCAACTTTAGAGACCGATTAGAAATCCTGTCTCGGGAAAAACATGGTCTTCAGCCTGTATCGAAACTCCATATAACTTGTAATAGATCGAACAAGGGGATGGAAATTATTCCATAGTTTGGGAGTGAGAAAAACACAAGATGTACTGTTTGAAGACTGATATTTGATCTTCGACACTACTAACAAATTGTCATGAACCGCCGATTACGTCCGTTCTGGACTTTGAGGTCCATGACCCATAGAGGACTGAACTCCGTGATCCTTCCAACATGGCCGTTGGATACGGAACGCAGATTACCAGCCTTTACGCACTGCGTTCAACTTCCTACAAAACAGCCATGCCCCCGCGGCTCTGCGCGTCTCAACGCTACCGCTACGAGTAGTCAGACGTGTGTTGCCGGAGTTCGTTCGGGGCCTCCTTCTGAGTCCCATTTCCCAGTTTCCTGAATATACTCCCTTTTCCGTCCCCTTTCCTTGTACTACCTTCTTCCGAGCCCATCTTCCTGGATTTCTCCTGTGCTCGGTTCACAGGTTTCCGTGCCTCCGAGTTAGGGTACTGTTTCCTTCTTGGTTCCCGGTCCTGGATATCTGAACGCTACTTGGCGTAGGACTTGCAATCCTCACGCTGGAATCCGAAGACCTGCACACGGGCCTGTATAAATCTCGGACTATGCGAAAGAAAGAAGGTCACAAACAAGGAAAAACAGGTGAGAAGGGGAGAGACTTGTGACACAAATAGTCGGAAGCTGATCTTAGCTTTATGCCTGGGATATACCAAGTCAGACGTTCATGGCTAAAAGCAGCTCCATTGTGATGAAAATCTTAGTGACCCATAACAGCATTTTGAATTCAACCCTACTCTCCACGGGTAGCCAGTGCAAATCTTTAGTTGCTAGGAGGTGGAGGGTTTGAGGGGGCTATAGCCTCAGGTCTTTTGGTTGTAGCCCCGGATAGAAGCTGAGAGGCTACAACCAAAAGGCTAGCTAGCCCTGAGTGCCGACAATACAGACATTAGCGTAGCCCTGGATCTTTTCCAGACCTAGCAACACCGCTGCTGAAGACACTTGAGCCAGTCTATTCTAGTGAAAGAGATGGTGAGCTGCCATATTCGGAATATGTTGAAGTTTAAAGATGTTGGAAGCTTGAAGCATAACCCCTGTTCGGTGCACCACAGAAACACACCAAAATAACAGGCCGTGTAGCATGCAGCCATTCTCCAGCAAACCGAGACTCCTAAAGGCCATCTACCGTTCTGGTCTTCAAAAAATAAGTTTAAGAAAGCCCTTTATCATGAACTGTTAAAAAGATGTTACAATACTCTTATGGGAGAATCCTACTCAGCCTGCTGTTTAGAGGTCCTCTGTTTTTGTCTTTGCTATTTAGAAATTCCGACCTGTGAAAAACCACAAGTTTCCGTTTTTTGCATGATGTTGTAAAATATTCATGAAGAGGAAGTTTGTAGACCATCTAGGGCGACACAGTGCAGAAGGGAGCAATGGTGGGGATGGGCACCATGGCTGTCCTGTGAAGACCAACTCAAAACGGCTGCTGTAAATCCTCTTTCAGGTAATGAGGAAACGCTGTTTCCCTGTGGTTATCCAGAGCGGAAGTTGATAGTGCCTTAGAACTTCCTCTGCCCTGTTATGCTGATTAAGACCGTGCACCGCTACCATGCAAGGGCAGTCTGCAGGCGCTCACGTGGCTCTATAAGAAAGAGGACGGGATTGGTTAGTGAGGGAAGAGTTATAGCAAAGGTCCAGAACCAGGAGAAACTGACATCTGTGTATGTTGGTTTGCAGATTGTTGCTTGTGTGCACTGGCTTATTGTATCCATATGGGTATGGTCCAATGCTTGGGTTGTTTCTATATGACTGTTATGTAGTAGTGTGTCTTTGTTATGTAGGAGTGTGTCTGTGTGTTTTATGTGTAGATTGGATGGTATTTCAGGTTGTGTTTGGACTGTTTCCATTTACTTTACCCAGACTGGCTCTTTAAAGCATTAATATATTTGCTGAGCATAAGCGACTGCAGCTGAACACTAGTTCTGTATTCTTGTACCTGAGGGGTATAGGCGATGTTTTTGAACGCTTAGGAGATGTGGGGCTGCTCTCTTTACGAAGTCTCCTGATAGTGTGAAAATCCAGAACCACTGAAAGGCCAGTCTGTGTAGAGCAGTCAGTGGCCCTCATTACGAGCATGGAGGTCTGGGAAGTACGGTACTGGTAAGCATGCCGGTAGGATACTTCCCGGAACGCCATACATGCAGAGTTGTGCCGGTGCATCCGACGTCCCCATCCCCATTCAGCCCTATGGGGCAGAATGGGGATGAGGAGGCCCTTGATTCTGGCACCTGAAAATGGGCAAGGACCGAGCCCACCTAACTCGGTGTGACCCGGTTCTTGCCCATTCACAGGTGCCAGAAAAAATGCAACTCCGGCGGCAGCCATGCCGTATTTAATGGCATGCTACCGCCAGAGTTGTAATGAGGCCCAGTGACTTTTGCTTATAAATGGTAATACGTGCAGGTTACAGTGACAACTATTGCTCAAGCTCACACAGTTCTGGAATTCGGTTGAATTTCTCCAGATTCAGAAACTAGCTAAAGATTGTTTCTCTGAATCCCGAAACTGGGAAAATATCAAGCTCTTGCCTGACCTACCGCTAATGGCACTGCTGTGGTCAGCTACTCCTGGCGGCCTCAGGCAGCTTCCGAGCTCAGAAGAGCTCTGATAGGTGTTGTCTTCACTGTTTTCATTTGTACCCTTTAAAGTGCCATTAACGTGAAATGGCTGCAGACACAGCACTGAACGAGTGACTAGGAAGCCTCTAATGCGCCAACTTGCTTGCCAAATGTGGAATATACACATCTCCCCTAAACGAGCAACTCAACACTGGACTCCATGGTGTATGAATCATCAGCCAGGCATCTAATTGACCTTAAAACTTGAAAGAACAGAAACAAATAGGGTGAGCAAAAACATAAAAAGGGGATTCTGTTCCTCTTTTCAGGCACACATGGAGTATGCAAACAGCACTGATGAACTCTTCATTATCTAAAGCAATACCTGCCAAAGAGTATCCACACTAAACGGGGAAGAGGACAAACTGCATGAGCATGCAAACCCCATTGGGAAAATGCTGAATATGTGACAAACACACAACTACAGAAAGATTAACTTCTTCCTCAACTTCCCCACCAGTTGAAACCCTCCTCAACACTAATAGCCCATTTAAGCGCAACACTGATGATGTGTAGAAAATAGATCTTAACACTCTTCTCTGACATTTTTTGGGATTAAGGAAGAAACAGTGGGGCTAGACTGTCCCCAGGTGCATGGATACCTTACAGACTTAAGGAAAACCCTCCTGCAACTTCACAGTTGAGACCTAACACTGGAGATTCGTGGCTCATCACGAGTTGGGCGGTATCCTGGAGATAATACCGCCGGGATACTGCCCAAAGCTAATAGCGCTACCACAACTCGGTCCGGCTCAATGTGTGCCGGATCACAAATTGCAGGGGGCAATAAATCCCAATTTCCCATTGCATACTACCACTGGAGGTAATTGTGCCGCGGTAATAGTGCCGAAAACGGCCCGGAAATTGTCACTTTTACCTCCAGCAAAAACCTGGAGGTAAAAATGCCATTTTCCGTCCAACTCGTGATTTGGCCAGCGCTTAAATCCGGCGGTAATACCTTTACCGCTGCATTTAAGGGATCAGGCCAAACTCGTCATGAGGCCCAAAGTGTTCATGGCTCCCACTTAGACGGATTACTCGGGTGAATGCCTGCTGCTAGCATAGTTTCGTGATTTTTTAGGCATAAGAAGCAGATGTGCAGGCAGCCTGATCTAGCACACCTGTTATGCATGCAGGCTTCAACATTTTCAGTTGACCGTATCTCAGCCAGTGGGCGCTGGACTAACGAAAGCAACTTAACACACACACCCCACTCCCCCTCCTTTGATAGATTCCAGCGACATGGTGTGCCAGAGTTTTCTTACAAGACCTGATTCGACTGAAGGCATCCTCTTACAACAACATCAAACACATTGACTAACTTCTGGCTGACTGAATAGACTGCAGCAAAATATGTCGAACAAAGAGAACTTAATGAATACTAAAAATAATCATAAGTTAAATTTAACTCTTCCTTCCGTGTACCTTCTCGTTTTTAAAAAAAAACATGTTATTGTTCTACAATGGAAACGGAAATAGGAAATGGGAGGGTGGGTGTCAGTGCCGGCGGCAGCAGGCTATTGGTGGCATCAAAATAATGTTGCCCAAACAAAGAGGGGCCTCACAGCAAGGTGGGAGTAAGGGGAGCATGTGGCTGATTGAGAGGCGAGCATGTGATGAATTCTTCATACAGAAGTTATTGCTGGAAAGGACAATGTAAAGTGGAAATAGTCTCCACGTTCACCCTAATTAGAATAAGAAAAGTAGAGCTTGTCATGGTCCCAGTATACAATGGTTAGTAACATCCAGTAAAAGTGGTTGGATGGAATGCCGACCGACTAAATACACAACTCAAAAGTTACTTTGTGAGGACAGAATATCTAGAATACAGCCAGAGCTGGCATTCATCCAGGACACTCACATTACACATGCTGATTTTTTTTTTTTTAATGTATTATTATGGTTTTTATTGAGCACAAACCTAGCTTCATGAAGTAACGCAGTGCTTTACAATGATTGATGCAAGAACACAGTGAGGGAAGCAAAGAAAAAGGGCAATTGGCAGCAAGGGATCTATAAGCAACCGGGCGAGGTTTCAGTGAGGGGCAGATCAGAGTTTAAAGATGAGCCATTCCTTGAAGAGGAAGGTCTTGAGCTTTTTCCTGAACTGTAGAGGCAATGGGGAGAGTCAGATGTTGACAGGGAGGAAGTTGCAGAGACTTGGGGTGTGGACAGAAAAGACCTGTCTTCTAGTTCTTTGCTTCCTGCACCGGATGAGTTCAAGTCTGCACATGACCTTACTTCTGGTGGATCACAGGCCTCCGGAGAGGCTGAGTTTCTTAGTGCGGCAGCTTGGGAACTTCAGGGTGACAACCTTATAGATGATGCAAGAGGATTTGAAGATGATACAGGCTTGCAGTTTGAGCCACTGCAGTTCAATGAGGGTCGGGTCGAATTTGCGTGGTCCTTTGATGAGTCGTGCTGCTGCTGCATGCAGGGCACATCTCAGGGGATCCAGGGTAGTTGTGGAAAGCCTTCTAAAAGAGCATTGCCACCATCCAGGTGGGAGAGGACCACGTCTTTCACAGCAGATCTGAAGTTGTTTTCTGGGATGAAGGGATTCATTTTCCACTTGAGAAAAAGATGGTACAAAGCCGTTTGTGTCTTCCTTCCAATGTGCTCTTTGAAGGTGAGGTGTCTGTTGATGCTAAACCCAAGTGACTTGGTGCAGGTGGCCAGTTTGGGTTTGAAGACCTCTAGGTTCATAGCAGATAGCCAGGTCTGGGTGTCGGGGTGTTTGGTGTTGTTGGTCAGCAGTAGGAATTCAGTCTTACAGGGGTTAAGCTTCAGGTAAGCACTGGACATCCAGGACTAGACCAATGTGAGGCAGGCCTTGAGCCTGTGGATGTTTTCGATGGAGGATATCTTAAGGTAGATCTGCTTGTCATCTGCGTATTAGTGGATGTGGATGTCATGGGGAGGGTTCCGAGCAGTACCATTTAAAGATTGAAGATCTTAGGGGACAGGATGGATCCTTGCAGGACTTCACAGGTGATGGGTAGAGTTGGCGATCTGGAGGAATCCCTTTGTTTGAACTGTTGGTGATTAGCAGGGAAGGACTTGAGCCAACAGAGGACAATCTCGCTGATCCACATTCGATGATGTAGATTGTCAGTGAGTGTCTGGTGGTCTACTGTGTCAAATGCTCCTGAGAGGCCAAGGAGACCCAGGAGGCAAGGATGGCCATTATCAAGGATTTTCTGTGCGTCGTCGCTCACCTT
Source organism: Ambystoma mexicanum (assembly GCF_040938575.1). NCBI lineage: Eukaryota > Metazoa > Chordata > Amphibia > Caudata > Ambystomatidae > Ambystoma > Ambystoma mexicanum. Next base: position 448,021,951 of record NC_090926.1, read on the forward strand.
GTTGGTAGCTGTTTCTTTGCTGTATCTAGGTTTGAAGCCAAATTGGTAGGACTCAAGGAGGTTATTGGCTTCGATGTATTGGACGGGTTGTATAGTTAACCGATTTCTCAAGGGTCTTACCTTGGATGGGAATATGGGTGATGGGCTGGTAGTTGCTCAGATCACCAGGGTCCATTGTTGGTTTCTTGAAAGCATGTGGATTTGACCGGTCTTGAGGGTCAAGGAGAATGTGCCTTCAGTTAGGCATCTGTTTATGATTGTCAGGTAAGGGAAGAGTGCCTCAGTTGGAAGGGTGTTGAGTACGGAGGTGTAAAGACCGGAGGGGGGTGTCTGTACTTCTGCTCTCTATACGGCAGAGGAGAGGCACAGAGGACCCCGGCCAAGATTCTCTATTATTGGTCCGTGGTCGAGCAATCAAGGCCTAGCTTCTTGGGAGGTGATGCAGTCTGGTTCTTAAGTACAGTGTAGTCCCCAAGCACCCACAAAGGAATGTTCGCACACTGTATCGGTTAAAACACAGTCTTTATATATTCAATATTCAAGGTTATATGCAATATCACAATAATGCACTTTGTACTCGGTTATCTAAAATGGCAAATATATACAGTTTCTACGTGGTACCACAATTACTATTAGACCTCTTTAAAGGGCATCAACAATACGGTTAAATGGCACACAAGTCAAGTCATTAAGGAAACCAATAGTAGAGAGGAGAGGGAAGCAGTTGATAAGAACAATTGGCAGAAATATTGGTCACTACCGTTAAACACAGCTCTGTGTGGAGATCCCCCCCACCTGGGCAACCTGTAGAATAAAGTTACAAGCCCAGTCCATATATTGTTCACAAGAGACTTCCCAATAGTTCTGCAACCCCAAAGTACCTGGCGTTGTAGCGTTCCTCGTCGGGGAATCGACGGCCCTTCTTGAGTGTCCTCCCTTTAAGGCAGGAGTCACGGGTCGTCGAACGTCCGACGGAGAACAGGGTGAGCTACGACGGTGAAGTGGCAGCTTCGTTCCTAGCGGTGCTCGTTGATGGGGAAGCGTGAACGTCCTGCAAGGAAGAGGCATGCGGGGCACCTCGATGTCAATAGTTCTGGACAGCAAAGAGTTTGAAGAACTGTGGCACAGCAAGGGCGTCGAGTCGTTGGTGTCTCTGTGGTCTTTAGGTGGTGGGAAACCCACCGGCAGATGCTCCTCGGCGCGTCGGCGGTCAGGCCTTCTCCAGCAGGATACAGCAGCGACGATGCAGACGAGAGCGTCCTTGGATTCTAAAGTTCTTAGGCAAAATGGGAGCACGGTGGCTCCGGTCGGCGATGGCGGTCGTCGACAGTGGCGGACAACAGTCTGGGCGCTTCTTGGAATTCCGCAGCAATCCCCATCTCGGGTCGGCAGCCTGTTGAAGGTCTGTCTACCAGGGAGCTTTGGCAAAGATCAGCTGGTGCACGATGGTCCCTCATAGCTCGGGAAGAGGGCGCCTTACCAGGTCCTCTCTGGGTCAGTCCTTGGAGGCACAGCAGCTTTCAGATTGTGAAGGAGAGCAACAGCAATTCTTCTCGTCCAGCAGGGCTTCAAGGTCAAGCTTCAGTTACTCCAGTTACTCATCGTAGTGGACTTCAGCTTCTGAACACGATTCCTAGCAGTGACAGGTCCCCAGAAATACTGTTGATCTCCCATTCATTCCTCTGGGTCACACTCAAGCATCTAATCACGACTAAGGGCATTCATGCAGGCTGGCAGCAATCAGGCACACAGTGCATTCAAGCCATTCACTTCTCTCCAGACACTCACAACAAGTTATGTGTGTTGGGACAAGTACCCAGCTATTCAACACTCCACACTGCATTCATACCCGTTTCGGGCAGGGCTGTCTCAGTCATTGTGTCAAACACCAGATACTAGACACCCACAATATGGAATGCGTATTCGACACACACTCCATTCACCCAGGTCCCACCCACAGGCGTACCCACACCATACGGTAATTGAGAAGGCTCCAGCCAGTCTGGTCAGCACTTTCCCACACTACCATATATTGAACTTCCCCCCAACAGCGAGTCAGGGGGAAGGGACAGAGGCAGGGCTTCCCAGGACTTCGGGAAGATCAAGGTAACAGGTGATGGAAGGCAAGAGGCCACGGGGGCCGTTTTGTCTCCATCAGGAATCTACTGATTCCAATGAAAGGGCTTGGGCATCCCAAAATTGAGAATGCTCAGGGCACCAGTCATTTCAGCACGGAGCTGCCACCAGCCCGTACCCTGCTCTGTGGGTCACTCACAGGTGCCCAAAAACATACACTAGGGGCACAGGGTTGTACCCCTACACATGGGTGCCATAAGGGTATCCCATGGGTCTGTTCACCAAACCAAAAAGAGAGAGCTGCACCGCCAGGAGTCCCACACGAACTCCTGCGTGGAAAACACAACTGAACACATGATAAAAAGCAGTAAAGGACAAGGATACAGAGGTCCTGTCCCTCCGATGCATTTCCAGCATCACAGGAGAAAGGGAGGATGTCTACAGGATATGATGTGGCTTTTAGTGAAGCTAGGGTGGCAGTGAGGTCTTCCACGGTTAGTGTCTTGAAAGTTGTCTAGGTAGTTGTGATTTTGCAAGATGGGATGTGTGCTGTCAGTTGCAGTGTTGGTGTCTATGTGTTGGCGTATCATGCCGATCTTGATGGAGAAAGAGCTGATGGCTGTGGATTTTTCAATGGAGTGTTATACAAGTATGTTAGGAAGAGGATTGATGCAGTGCTTGGTCGCTTTGAGGAGGGCTCTCCTTTCATTGTTGGCCTTGGCTTTGGGGTTTTGGTAGAAGGTAGCCTTGGTAGAGGTGATCTGTTGTCTGCATGTAGCACAGAGTTCTTTGAGCGGGGCGAGATCAGATGCACTGCAGGATTTTCATCAATTCTTTTCTTGTTTTCTGATGGTTCGTTTGTTGAAGCTCAGTTCCTGAGTGTAGCATGGTGCAGAAGATTTAGGCTTGAGGGTGTGTTGTTTCACTTATTTTATTTATTTATTTGTTTATTTGTATTGCGCCGGTAGCTTGCAAGCTTCGGGCGTAGAGACAAGAACACGAAGGACGGAAAAATAGGCGGAACATATAACACAGACATCAAAATAATAAAAAGGCTGAAGAAGATTGGGATCTTGGCTTTACTTAAAGATGTGTGTTTTCAATAGTTTGCGAAAACGTTGATAGTTTGATTCCAATCGTAGCTAAACTGGGAGGTTGTTCCATATGCCAGCCACTGATACGGGGAAGGATTTACCTGCACCGTTTTTGTGTCTGAAAGGGGCCACAGCAATCAAGCCTTGATCCGCTGATCTTAGCTTTCTAATGGGCACGTATGGAATGAGTTTGTATTTGTGGTATGCGAGGGTTTACCAAAAATGCATCTGTGTGTCAGTGTAAGAGATTTACACTGGACCCTTTCCTCAATTTTCCACCATGGCCGTTATTTTCTCGCTTCGCTGATATGCTGGTTTCTGGTTTTCTGTTTGATGATTCTTTCTGCGTTGTTTTGTAAAAATTGGTAGCTATGATAGCATTGTTTGTTTGAACCTAGGATGAGCGCGTTGCCGTAGTCAAGGTGAGATAAAATGGCGGCTCTTGCGATTGTTGCGTTATTTTCTTCTGATGGGTAGGGTCTTATGGCTTTTAGTAGGCGAAGATGGTATGAGCAGGTTTTTTTGACACATTGGGTTTGGGCTTCCAATCCCAGAGATGCTTCTTACATCATCCCAAAGGTTTTGATCTTGTTTAAAACTTGAATTTGGGTATCTTTTATTGTGAAGGCGCTGTATGAGGGATGGAGCCTTGTTCTGGCTAGGTTAGTGCCAAAAACCATAAGCTCTGTTTTATTGCCATTAAGGCACATCCAGTTTGTGTCCATCCACTGCTCTACTGCGTTATATACCAAGGATAGTTTCTCGTTGTCTTTTTGATGGTCTCCGCTTAATTCAATTACCAGCTGAGTGTCATCAGTATAGTTGGTAAAGAATGTATCGATGTTATCCAGGACTGTACAGAGAAACCTTAGGTATAAATTGAAGAGGAGCGGGGACATACTAGCATCTTGTGGAACTCCACAGGTGATTTCTTTTTCTCGTGAGAACAGGTTTCCCCAGTGCACTCTAGAAGTTCTATTTTGGAGGAAGGACATAATCCATCCTATCGCTTCGTCTGAGCAATTCGCTTTTTTCTTTAGTGCTGTCTTGAGTAGGTTATGATCTAGTAGGTCAAATGCTGCGCTCAGGTCTAGAAGGATGAGGAGACCAGCTCTGGCCTGATCTATGATGTTCAGCATCTTGGTCTGAAGATCCAGCATAGCCGTCTCTGTGCTATGAGCAGGACGAAAGCTTGACTGTTGGTGGTGAAGGGATTCTGAGCTTTCTACATGGTCTTGGAGTTGCACTGTAGCAATCTTATCCATGATTTTAAGCAAACAGTTGCAGTTGGTAATGGGTCTAAGATTATTTGGGTCCCTCTGATCAAGATTGTTTTTTTTTACCAGTGGTGTGACTGTGACCCGTTTTATGATTTTGGGCACATTTTGATCTCTGAAGGAGATGTTAATCACTTTTGTCAGGGCTGGTGCGAAAATATCAGGATGGTCTAAAATAATGTTGGCCGGAAGTATACTTTTGGCGCAGGTGGTAGGTTTCATGGATGTAAGTGCTTTTATCATATCGCTGGTAGTGATGGGTTGAAAGATATTGTACAAAGTTGGAGCTACACACGAAACTTGAGGTATCCCACAAGAAACAATGGTAGGAGGTACTCCTGCCTTGGGAGAGAAGACTTTCATTGTTCTGTCTGAGAGGAATAATTTTATCCATTGGCTGGCATTAGGGGAAAACTGTGCTGCTGGCTTCAAGCGTTTGCACAAGATGTTGTGGTCCACAAGATCGAATGCGGCTGAGAGGTCCAGTAGAAGAAGTAGGGCTAACTTCGCTTTATCTTTTAGGCCATCCATTTGGACTGTTTCCGTCACGTGTCTCGGGCGGAATCCAGACTGTCGTAGTCCAAGGATGTTGTTGGCTTAAAGGTATTTCTGTATTTGAAGGTAGGCTACTCTGTCTAGAATTTTGAGTTGGAATGGTACTGTTATTGGGTGGTAATTCGTGGGTATGTTTGGGTCCAGAGTAGGTTTTTTTAGTAATGGTAATGACCAGGCGTTGTTTAGGTCCTTGGTCCAAGGCATTGATGAGGTTAGTGATGAATGGAGTGAGTTGAGGTGCGCAGTCTTTAATGATGGTTGGAGGGCACCTTGAGGGGTTTAGGCTAGAGATGATTTGGAGGACCTCCGAATTACTGACCTCAGTAAATTCAAATTGAGGTATTTCCTTCTTGTTAGGGGTGTTTACAGGGTGACTGAGAGGATCGGTGGGTTTAGCTAGGGTTTTCCTTTTTGCTTAAATTTCTGATTGGAGTTGAGTGATTTTGTCTCGGAGCACGTTCTGAATGTTCATACACCACCTAGCATCCTAGTTGCAACTTTCCACTGGGGGAATCAGGGTTTCTAATTCTCTAAGAATTGAGAACAATTCCTTAGTTTTAGATCTAGCCTGAACAATTCTATAATTATACAGCAAGATTTTTGTTAGTAGGACTTGTCGTTTGAATTCACGGGCAGCACTGTCAAAATCATTTTTGTTTAGTGCTGTGGGAGATCTTTTCCAATGAGATTCAGCCTTTCTCTTCGCATTTCTTTGCACTTTTAAAGTGGGAGTGAACCGCCCATTTTAATGAGCAGGTTGTTTGTCTTTGCGTAAGACAAGAGGTGCTCATTTGTTTATGGCTGCTAGTATAGTGTCATTGTACTGTTTAGTCATTTTAGTAGGCTTAGGGTTACCCATGTTTCGTATTGCCAGGATGGGTTGTGGTAATGGTAGTAAGTTATTGGCCGTGATGTTCTGTTTGTTTCTGGACGGGAGAGCTGGAGCCAGTTTTAGTGGATTGGTTTGGATAATCTTGGTGTCAATGTTGAACGTTATGAGATGCTATCAAACCACAGGTTGGGAGAGTTCGATATGAAGGTCGAATAGCAGTTGACGTCCGCCAGCCAGTTGAGTATACAACCTTTCACATGTGTAGGATTCTGGATCCTAAGCGACACGTCGTATGCTGACATGGTGTTGGCAATGGAGAGAGCATTATTGTCGAGCAGGTCATTAAAGCCTAAGTTGAAGTCACCGAGTATGATGGTTTGTGATTTAGGCTTGGCGTTGGAGGATATAATTTGGGTTACATAGTTCTTGAAGGTGAGTACGGGCGCTGGAGGCCTGTATATGAGGTGGATATTCAGTGTGGTGGTAGCGGACACCAACATTTTTACTAAGAGAAGTTCTCCTGACGTAATGGGCATGGTAGGTGTCTCTCTTATATTCAGGGAAGATTTAGCAATGATGACTATGTCTCCACCTTTGGCTATGGGTCTGTCCATCCTACAGATGGAGTAACTATCTGGAACTGCAAGGGTTAGGGCTGGGCCTGCAGCGGCGTGGAGCCAGAATTTTGTAATGGCTAGGAAGTCTAGATTATGTGATATGATTATGTCTGCAATGTCTAAAGCGTGGGCTGGTAGAGATCTAGCGTTGATGAGGGCACCTAAAAGGCTGTATTCACAATTGCTGATGTTGGCGGGGTGATTTAATGTGTGTGTGTATAGGTGCGGGCAATTCTGTGCCTGAGGAGTGAGTTCCTTGTTAGGATGATGGGAGGATTGGTGTTAGTAATGATTCTTGTGGGTTTTGTTCTGTTTGCTAGGTTGTTGTTTCTGAATGATAGTGGACAAGGGTGGCTCGGGTAATGACTGATGCATTGGTGTTTTGCCAAGGATGTCGGGCTGAGTTTGTCATTGTGCACAGACAGGTAGGTGTTCACTTGGCATGACTTGTGGTGGTGGTTGAGAGCTACCGGTATGAGGCAAGTCGGCTGGATGGAACGTGAGTCTGGCAGGTGTTAAGGCAAGGATATGGACCGGGATAGTCTGAGGCTGGGCAAGGTAAATTGCATGACTTGCGAGTTAGGTCAAGCATGTTTTTTCTTTGTCTGTGGAGTGGCTATATCTTGTTTGACTATGTTTAGAATGATTACCTTTTTAAAAGACCATGAGATAAGATTAGCGGGGTCAAGAAATATGCACACATTTTCAGTATGTTGATGTTACTGGGAGGAGAACTGTCACAAAGACGTTTATCAGGTCACACAGTGGTGGTTTGGGGAATTAGTTGCAGAGTTCTTTCTCTGGGTGTTCATTTAGATGTTTTCATGAGGTCTTTCTATTCAGTTCATGCACATTACAGATTTTAAAGAGTTTGTCTATGAAGACGTTTAACAGTTTTCAACATAATTGTTTTGATGAAGTCACATTTGGATCTCAAAAGCTGAGATTTAGAGGCTCGTAGAAGATTTTGAATAGATCACTGTGGCAGATGGTGAATTTGAGAGACAGAATTTTTCTTTTTTAGTTTTAGCTATTAAATGGTACTTAAAGGATAGTTCCGGGACTTTTTTTTTATTGTCCCTACGGTTCAGCCATGTGTTTTTAAGCATAAATTGGTAGATCGTAGAAACCTTTCCTATGGACCTTACCCGACTTTTCGTCCATTAACGCACTCGAAATCAGCCGCCATTTTCTGATAATCCTATCATTTCCCCCCATCGACCTGGCTCACCTGCTTTTGCGGCACTAAATCAAATCCCCCGCCCCTGAAACAGACTTTATCAAAACATTCATATTCCCCGCCTCTATCCGTGACGTGACTGTGCTGCGTAGGCAAACGCGCCCAGGCGTCTTCTACGCGACTCCACACAGAACCCGGAAACCAACACAGATCAGCTCACAACACAGCGCGCCACAATTCGGAATATGAAACTGTACTTTTAAATCAAACCGCAAGATTGTAAATTTGGTAAAGTACATTTATTTGACATCAAATGTTTAGAGAATATTCAGCGATTTGCATTTTTCTTTGCTCTCGATCCAAAATAGTTCGTCTTGAGGCAAGCGATGTTCCTTTGCTGTACACAGGGTCTTAGATCATCTCACAATACAGCGCCACAATTCGGAATATGAAACTGTGGTTTAAAAGCAAACGGCAAGATTGTACATTTGGCAAAGTACATTTATTGGACATCAAATGTTTAGAGAATATTCAGCGATTTGCATTTTTCTTTGCTCTCGATTCAAAATAGTTTGTCTTGAGGCAAGCGATGTTCGTGTGCAGTACACAGGGTGTTGGTTTACGATAAAATAAGCTCTTCGGTCGCACTGATAATCGCATGGCTGTTCCAACAACGAGGCACTAGGCCACCACAACGGTCTGTATGTTGCATCTAGCCATTAGTACCGCGTAAGGGCAAACTTGTACTTGGCGATCGTCCCATAAAATGGTCAGGGTGGTAACGTTGTTCACGCGGAGAAGCAACTGGTGGTTGAAAAAGCCATCCGCCGGTGTCTGGTACTCGTGACACATACAATAATGAAGGATGTACCTGTTTTAAAAACATAAAAAATGAAATTAGTCTCACCATCAGATCTTTATAAAAATTATTCATTTTATATATTAGGTCGGGAAATTATTTCATAGCTAGGACAGTGCAACTGGGTATTATACATCAAGGGGGGGCTGTAGGATACTGAGACAGTCCCCCAGTGCAGGGGTTGACAGGGAGGCAGTGCAGGTGGAGAGTGGAAGGGCCCAGGACCGAGGTCGCAGACAGTGGACCAGTTGTAGCAGGGGAGAGGGAGAGAGAAAGCAGAAGCAAAGAGGAAGGTTTTGAGGTGCTTCCGTAAAAGGAGATGGTTCTCCTCAAGATAGTGTGCGGTACAAAACAATATGCCACATAGAACGAACAAGTACAACTTAACCCGTCTTTAAAGCTACTGTATAGTAATTAAATTGCGGTATAAACTCATCTAAAGAGTTACTTACATTATATTTGCATTTTCCATTGTGTCTGTGCTTAGGGCAGCCCCGAAATACCACTCCTTCTATGCCGACGTTATTTCTTCTAATGAAAGAACATTAAATGGCTTTCGTTTCTGAAATTATATTCATTATCGTTTCTTACGTTATTGCCCAACACCCCCAAAAAGAAGTCTTTCGGGATGGTCCCGGCCTGTCAAGGTCAAATAACAATAGAACCTTATACTGAGTCGTGGGCCATTCCGGCACCCGAGCAAAAAATCAAAGCAGCTGACCTTCACTTTGAACGAGCACACATTCCTAGTTAGCTACATTCAGTGTAAGGCCATCTCACAGGACTTGAAATTTACACTCCATCTTTGCATTTTGTCTGCGTGCATTTGCAGCCCCAGCGAACCATAAATACGGAGACATTCTATATTTTTTGAAAAATGATTTATATTACTGTTTGGTTTAATTTAATGCGCAAATGAACAAGGGTGGAGAGACACATTGCATGTACACTGAGCAATCACTTTTATTTACACAATACATAGCTACACATGTTCAATAGGCCTGCGACATGAGGAGACTCGAGAGAACAGACAATCAAATTACAATAATTTAAACCGTGATGTGTATTTCTCAATGAGCTCTGCTTTAGGTGGACATGGAACAGAGGCAATGTTGGGTGGCAATGCAGTTGTCCCCTGCACAGGTTCGTTCACAACTCCATGTATGTGCCTATCTAGGACATCAACAATAAGTCTCTCAATAAACTCATATTGCATATCCTCAAACACTGGTTTGATCACCCATTGTTTACTTCTTTTAGTGAAGGCCTTATTGTAGCGAAGCGTCCCTAAAGTTCCGGTCGTCCTACTTTGATGACGGCCAACATTATGGTTATGCGCCAAGACCGCTAGAAGAGTCCGATTTATCATGCCCTCCATGCCAAAATGCAATCGTTTTGGCCTGTACTTTAGGCACATATTGTGGAACACCTCCAAATCTCCTGTGTGGCAGAATTCCGTGAGTCCCCTCAAATCTCTTGTTATAGTTTTATCAAATACAATCTTTTCAATGGCTTTGTGAGTGGGTGATGAAGGAATCAACCACTTCTTCCGTGCCTCCTCTGTGGACAAATGGCCATGTTCACAATTGTGGAAATGTTGGTTTGTGGTCCAGCGGTGAACGTTGCTACAGTGTAGCATTACTGACCGCCATTTTTCCAGTAGAATTTCCAACGACCCTCCACATGTTTTTGGCTCCACCAAAGATGGTTGCTGATTGACTTGGACCACTGTGAAATACCTTGCATATCTTTTTTTTTACCTGCAGCCGACATTTTTTTATTGATTGTTTTTGCAAGATGCCAAACGTCAAATTGGTGATTTATATTTTTGTACTCTTCTCTCATTGTCTTGGCAATTGAAACGTGTCTGTCCGTGGCTTCATTGTAGTTCTTGCAATGATGCTACAAAGCCAACTTTCTCAATGGCCACTGAGGATGTACTTTGTGACACCTGCACGACCACCGAACTCACAATTTTCTTACTTTCCATGTCCTGAAAGTGGTAGGTGCAGTACTTGGCTGAAAATCCTGGGCTGTCGCACTGTCCATCACCGGCTAGCCTGAACCGTTTGCCCGCGAATGTACTATCAATAGACATTTTTTCCATTCTCCAAGCTTCGCTAATGGCTGGAAATAGATAATCGGTTTGCTGGAAATAGATAATCGGTTTGGTATTTGTAGAACTGAGTTTTCGCAATGAAATGGATTCCCACAAACTGAAAGAAAGACTCTAACTTTTTAAAACTTGAACCACTAAAAAGTGCAGCCGCTGCACAAAGTAGATTGCCTGCTGGCAGTTGCCCCAGCATGGGTTGTGCAGACCATGAGAAAGGATGATATTTTGTACAGGTGGCATGTATTTTAAGGTTAGTGCCTCGAATTGCACGAGTCACATTAATCAATGGCTCCCCACATACTTCCCCACCAACCGAATGCCCACATTTCATCCGAATAATAATATCAATCAAACAACTATCGAATACAATGAATTTGGCCTCTTTCCTTATACTGTCACTCTGCATCCCAGCTGGTTCGGCCTGTAACGTTGAGGACATGTCACTCACATGAAAGGTAGAATCTCTGATATCGTCTTCCGCTATGTTCAGTGATATTGATGGTGTTTCATTGTCGTCCACTTCATTCTCTTCCATTGCAACATCTGTTCCTTCTCCGGCGATGGGTGAATAAAACAATTTCTTCAACTTTCTCGCGGTCTTAGTTTTTGCGGGTGTGGATTCTGTGAATTGATCTCCGACTGCATCCGAACTACCAGGAGGACATTCACTATCAATGGCTTGTGGTGGTATAGCTCCGTTGTCAATCACTTCATATTCTTCCCATTGGCACAAGGCATCTCCAGTCTCAAGTCCCTGCCAAAAGGTTTGACAAGCAACATCTCTCGTTCGCTTCACTCTCTCTGTAGATCTAGTTCGTACACCCACTCGCAACTAGAGGACAGATTGGAAAAGGGATGTTCAGTTTAAACACAACTTACAGTATTGAACTATTAACAGTGAAAAACAACATAATATAGTGACCAGGACACTAACCTTCTTTTGCTTTCTTTTCTTTGAAACTTTCTTGCCTCGAACTTCAACATCCGGACGCTGTTGCTCCGACTCGTGTGTGCATGTCTCCACTTCCTCTTGCGCTGCAACGACTATATTTTCATGATAAGCACATCCATCACGCACTGACGCTCCATCGACTCCCTGAAACATAGAACTTTCATTAGTAATTGCATTAGTATGGTTTTCTATTTTGTTAAAAAGAACATAAACTTTGTGCAGGCGTCAACGGCTCATCTAAATAGACCTGCACAAATGATCAGTTGTCTAAAATAAATAATGGATATGTAAATATGATTCCATTTGCTCGATCGTTGGAAGTGTCACCACCCAGAGATCTGCACCAACTACTAGGGGTGATGTTCTTGTAGAAGAAGCTCCGTCATCTCCCTGAAACATAGTACTTGCGTTAATAAAGAAGGAAGTATAGCGGATGTAATCACGTCATATGATTTCGCTTGATCGAACTGTCAGTATCCATACCTCGAAATGCATAAGAACATCAAGGGACGATGTAACTGCGGTGCACACTTCTGCAAGCTGTTGCGCCGACCCGTAACTGCATGCTCCCCCTTCTTCTTGGACTAATGCTCCATCGACTCCCTGAAACATAGGACTTTCATTAGTAATGAACACAATATTGAAAAAAGAAGACACATAGGAGGGCGACGACAGAAGGACATATCAATGGCTAAAAACGAAAGAAACATTGTGTGTAACAATCACGCTACAAGAATGCAAGATCTGATGATCTCCATCGATGGAACTGTCCGGAAACGTACCTCGAGCATCTGAGTGACATCAACGGTTGTCGTCAATACGTTGGACTCCTCAACATCTCCCTGAAAGACAGTACTTGCATTATTTTGGATAACAATAATTATAACTGAAAACAAAGACTAGAGGACGAGTACAAGGGTGTACCATTAGGTAAAATAATTACACGATAAATTAAAACTATTGATTTACATGCCTAAAACAAGTCAGTGGCAGAATAGCCAAGTAAGATTACCCGATAGGCGCTTGAAGTGGCTGATGACTGCAATAACGACACGGATGGAGAATCTTCCGCCTTCATATTGAGTGGATACATAAATGGGGAAATTATTGTTAGCTAATGCTACACACTACCGCAAGGCCGAGAGATAAATACGTAAACTTGACTCACCAGTGGAGGGATGTGGACGAATAGAGTGGGAATAGCGGTTGAGAGCAATTTTCGCTTCGCTCGCGGTGTGTTCTTCTTTATTAGCAATGATGTGGAGTACATGTCTGAGCTAAAGTGCCTGCTGCAGATGCGGTATCGATCACCCCTCTTGTCCGCAAAGACTTCTAGGACTCTACTTTCAAGCTCAGACGGTGGATATCCGCAATATCGGACCCATTCTCTTATCTGATCTATTGTCTTAGGGAAAACATGCATTATAGTACCTTCAGATTTATTATGGGTCTTCGAAGGGCAACCGCCAATGGAACAGGCAGGCATTGTGGAAAGTTCTGAAAAGTAAAGATCAACAATTCTCTATGAATACCAATGTGTTAAAAAATTAAATGACACATAAAAGGTTCAATGCAAGGTTCGTTTTGGTTCTTGGAACTATACACGTTATTCACATGCGGATAAGTATTTGAATAACTTTAAAAAAATAGAAAAATAATTTGACTAAACTCAGAACATGTGACTAGTTCCTTGCATGTACTGTCTTGAACGAAAAGAAATTGGACGCAAAATGATTATGGTACATGGCCTTACCTTGACGAACAAACAGTTAGATGCAGGGATCAGAGTAGTTTCTTGTCGTAGAACAGGGAGCAGTTCACAGGTTGCAAACTGACGAGTTTCCTCGAAGTGGTCACGGAAGTTCACAGAGATGAAGAGCAGATAACCAGCACCTTCACGGGTTGACTAGCAAAGCGCAAAGAAGTTCTCATTAGAAATATGAAGTGGGTTATAAAGAATTCGAAACGGGTGTGTTTGTGAATGAATGACGTGTATATGTCGTGGCATTATGCGGTTTGCAGGGGGCCATCCAGCGTGAGGGGGGATGCTTGGCAGGAGACACGGGGTCTGGAGGTAGACATGGGAACAACAACCCATGCTCTATAGACCACTTTGAAGTGTACATGGTCTTTGGCACCTCCTTGGCCTTTATCGCTCCCTGACAGCTCCACTTGCCAGCGCAAGTACCCCGGTGTGAACTGCCTTTGATAGGGCGGGGGGTGGATTGGGGCGGTGGTCGTGCAGACAAGACACAGGAAGACTCGTGAATGGAGACACACTTATGTGGATTGCAGGGGGCCGTCCAGCGTGAGGGGGGATGCTTGGCAGGAGACACGGGGTCTGGAGGTAGACATGGGAACAACAACCCATGCTCTATAGACCACTTTGAAGTGTACATGGTCTTTGGCACCTCCTTGGCCTTTATCGCTCCCTGACAGCTCCACTTGCCAGCGCAAGTACCCCGGTGCGAACTGCCTTTGATAGGGCGGGGGGTGGATTAGGGCAGTGGTCGTGCAGACAAGACACAGGAAGACTCGTGAATGGAGACACACTTATGTGGATTGCAGGGGGCCGTCCAGCGTGAGGGGGGATGCTTGGCAGGAGACACGGGGTCTGGAGGTAGACATGGGAACAACAACCCATGCTCTATAGACCACTTTGAAGTGTACATGGTCTTTGGCACCTCCTTGGCCTTTATCGCTCCCTGACAGCTCCACTTGCCAGCGCAAGTACCCCGGTGCGAACTGCCTTTGATAGGGCGGGGGGTGGATTGGGGCAGTGGTCGTGCAGACAAGACACAGGAAGACTCGTGAATGGAGACACACTTATGTGGATTGCAGGGGGCCGTCCAGCGTGAGGGGGGATGCTTGGCAGGAGACACGGGGTCTGGAGGTAGACAATGGAACAACAACCCATGCTCTATAGACCACTTTGAAGTGTACATGGTCTTTGGCACCTCCTTGGCCTTTATCGCTCCCTGACAGCTCCACTTGCCAGCGCAAGTACCCCGGTGCGAACTGCCTTTGATAGGGCGGGGGGTGGATTGGGGCGGTGGTCGTGCAGACAAGACTCGTTTGCCGCAGGGCCTCACCAAGGAGAGGCCATCTAACTGCATGTAAGAGGCAGGCTGCAGGATCTAGTACATGGAAGGCAGGGGGGTGAGTTTATAAATACCTCACCCTCCCAGGAGAATATATGGGTGCAGTTCACCCTGGAGACCCTGGATGCCTAGGCAGTTAGTCAGCAGCAGGCTGGCCTGTGGTGGCAAGGCGGCACGGGCCAGAGGTGGTCATCTCTGTACCCGGTGCCCAAAAGGATGATTTATTATGATCAACCATATTGATTATTTACCTATAACCATGTTTTGTATCAATAAAATCCAACGGCCTTTTATTGCCAACGCTTGAACAAAGTGGTGTGGTAAGTATTTTTGGGGGAGGAGGCAAGGCCGGGAGGCTTGATGCCAACCCGCAAAATAACATATGTATGTCTGCTGCATATGGGTTCAACGGTTATGTGGATTGAAGGTGGGCGGCCAGCGTGAGGGAGGATGCTGGCCGGAGACATGTGGTGTGACAAGACAAGGCACAGGAAGACTATTCAATGGAGACACACTAGATTCATTTAAAAAATCAAAACAACCATTGTTAAAATATATGTTGGGTTTTATTTTAGATCTTAATTTCAATTGAACATAAATAATAAACATTAAACATTGTAAAGTTCCGGTTGCAGCACATCCAGGGAAAATCTGCGGTATTGTCCACTGTCGCTGGGGAAATGTTGTCTAATGGCAAGTACCACACAGGCAGGTATTACTCTCCGAACGCGGTGTCCGAGCCTCCCGTGAAGCCACCAAGTGAAGCAACGATAGGCCACCAGCCTGTACCACCTGTGAAAATGAAAGATGCAAACTGTATTAAAATGACAAAACTTTCTTATCACTGTCGATTCAGGTAAAAAATGTCATTCAGCTTTGAAAAAAATTCTATCTAGAAAATGCACAATATGGAACCAATTTACATGCATTCGAATGATATGTAGATGTAATTTTATATGTGGGAGACGACCATGAAATAGTAGTGGCATCACTGACATCACAACCAGAGTATACTTACTCGTTACTCGGATTACGCAGACGAACAGTGCCGCGAAGTTCGTGCATAAGCACCATCATCATCCTCAACACGGTCCGTGAGAGGCAGGCTTCCCTGAACTCTGGCAGCTCGGTGATGCATTGCGGACTTGGCTCGCCTTCCGAAATGTAGGCCAAGCACCCGGAATTTTCACGGCAGCAGCAGTTCTCCTCCTCAGTTGGCATTAGCTCGCACCGATTGCACGTGCACCAGGTGGAGACGCCGTCCATGCGACATGGTCCAGGCTCTTCATCCGTTGACTGGTCCTCCCAACTGCCGTCCGAATCCCCATCGTTTTCGCGTGCTTGCCTTTCCAGTAGTTCTTCCTCGGTGTACTCGGGCTCGTACATATACGGCATTATTGTAGCCATTGTGTGGTAAAGAAAGTAAAATAATTTACAGAGATGGTACAGGTGTTCACAAGGCCTAGAAGCGGCGAAGGTAGCTGACCAGAGCACAGAAACGAGTCACAGAATACTCAAAGTAACACAGAGAGAGTAATGGAATCGAAAATCTGCTGCTGTGTGTTGTGAAACGGTGTGTTTATACTTATTGAGGAAAGAGGCGTCCTGCCATTTCCATGGCGACACTTCATTAGCTGAGGCGCAGCGATTGTTGACACGAAACGTGCTTTGGCGTTGGGAAATGGGCGGTACGCGTCTGCTGATGTCAGGCTCAGGGGCGGGGGATTTGATTTAGTGCCGCAAAAGCAGGTGAGCCAGGTCGATGGGGGGAAATGATAGGATTATCAGAAAATGGCGGCTGATTTCGAGTGCGTTAATGGACGAAAAGTCGGGTAAGGTCCATAGGAAAGTTTTCTACGATCTACCGATTTATACTTAAAAACACATGGCCGAACCGTAGGGACAATAAAAAAAAAGTCCCGGAACTATCCTTTAAGCACCAACTATAAGTTGAATCTATTGCATTGGAGCAGAGGCGTAGCCAGGATTGCCTGTCAAGTGGGGCCTGAAGCTAATGTAATTGGGCTCATCGCAGTGACATTAACATCTGTAAATGACCACACAGCACTGCTGAGTGGGCATTTACAGATTTTGGGTGGGACTTGCCCGCTCAGGTCCTACGCTTCCTACGCCTCTGCATTGGAGTACATCTCGGGGGGAGATGGTATGTGAAGAAGGAAACATAGCTTATATGTGTGTGTTGTTTGGTTAAGTATGCACCCGCTGACTGCTCATGGCCATGCTAATTCATATTGGTCTTTCCACCCACTATCTGACAATTCCAAAACATCCTCCTGCGATCTCTTTGAGTTAGCCCTTTCAAGCTGTGATATCAAACTATGGCCTGTCAATGTTCTCTCTAAGTAGTCTGTGGAGAGTTAATGGCTTAATTGCAACTGTAAATACTCTACTGGTGTAATAAAATGTCTTGACCAAGTGTCCTTTCAGCCACTTCATTTATATCTGTTCCTTGCACTGAAGTACTGTTTAATAAAACAAGCATTGACAAAGCCAACAGTTTTGGCTTGGGTACAGATATTAAATAGGCATCAGGCACTGTTATCATATGCCCAAGAATGACACCTTTTTCCAGATGTTCTCATCTTATTGCCAGGTAGTACCATAATGGCAGTGATGGGCAAACTCCTATACCATGCCCACCTACACAAAAGCTCAAACTGTTGGCTTTGTCAATGTTTGAGGTTATACATGGCTCTTTCACCCGCTTCAGTCTTTCTGCTCGAAGAATCAGAAGCAGACGATGACCCAGGCTTTGATTTTTCTGTCCGATGCTATGTCGAGCAGCAAAGTGTGTCATTGTGGGATGGCATTACGTCACCTGGATAGAGGATCTATGTCTGTTCGAAGATTTTGTTTAGGATGGCGATTTGGAAAGGTTCTAGAGTGGCTTCATTATAGATCCTGTGTGTTGTCGTGGATGCTTTTTATCACTGGGTGCTAGGCTAGGCCACCGGGATCCATTGGATTAGTGATCTGTCAAAGGGAGTGCTGTGTAGTCCAGGGTGATATTTAATGAATCTTTTATAATGCGCTTAATACCGGAGACCAGTCTCTAAGTGCCGGATTGGTATTCAAACCTGTGATGCTCTGCGTTTTCTTGCTTTCAAGACAAGCGTGTTGCCCCTGAGCAATCATCCCGGCACAACCCCTAATTTCTGTTCAAGCCTCCATTTCCAGGTGTTTCCTCATGCTGTGGGTGGATTTAATGTTCTGTTGGTGTAGTGATTGTGCTTTTTGTTATGTATTGCTGGTTAGGGGTCCTCACAAACTTTGCTGAGTGGGGGATTTTTGTTTGACAGCTCTTCTTCACTTCCCTATGAAAAATGAAGCCTCAGTGTCTTCAAAACAAATACATTATTCTTAAATGGAGGTGTGGATGTGTAAATAAAATCAATGAAAGTACTCTGTGTACTGACTTTTGCTGGACCTTTGTATGAGAGCTTATCAATTCTCTCCTCCCCTAACTACCCATAAATGTTTTGGTAAATCTGATAGCAAAGGGTAGACTTTAAAATACATTGGACCAGTAACATCAGTAGAATATTAAAAGTTCGAACTACCACTGCAAGTGGCTCAGCATTAGTGAAATAGTATAATTAATTTCCAGGTAAAACCATCTAACTGTCTTGGCGACCTATGCCCTTCTCCAGTCATCAAGGACTGCACTAAAGAACTAGCCCCATTCATCACCACTCTTATCAACTCCTCCTTCAAAAATCCAATGGTCCCAGACAACCTCAAAGAAGCCTGGGTCCTACCTCTACTCAAAAATCCCAACCTCGACCCCAATACGCCCACAAACTACAGACCCATCACTACTTTCCCCTTCCTGTTAAAGATAATAGATAGAGTAGCCTACCTCCAAATACAACAACATTTGGAAGACAATAACCTACTAGGCCTACGACAATCTGGCTTTAGACCCAGGCACGGGACGGAAATAGCCCTACTGGATTTAAAAATCCAAATGGATGAAGCTAAAGACAAGGGCAACTTGGCCATCTTCATCCTGTTAGACCTGTCTGCGGCCTTGACCTAGTTGACCAACAAATACTCACCAAACACCTCTCCGTGGCTGCGGTATTCTCCCAGGATGTCACAATTGGATTCAATCCTTCCTCTCAGACAGAACAACCAGGGTCTTCGCCCCTTCAGGCAGCGCAGCACCTGACCCTACTCCGATCCAATGCGGAGTCCCTCAAGGCTCCTGCATTTCCCCCACACATATCTTCACTAAACTCCTCTTCGACCGCCTTGACGGCCTGGGAGTTACATATACTAACTATGCCGATGACACCCAGGTCCTCATCGCGCTCTTGGGATGCTATGATGAGGATGTTTCAAAGCTGAACGAGATCTATCTCGAAATCCAAGCATGGATGGCCACCCACAGACTCTGCTTAAACGATGACAAGACAGAACTGCTGATAGTCGGATCAAAGGCCCGTCTCAATAAACTTGACCACAGATACCAATCCTTCATCATTGATAGTAATCTCATTAAAGTCTCGAAAGAAGTCAAAACACTTGGTGTATAACTTGACTCTACACTCTCCCTTAAAAAACAAATCAACGCTACCATCTCCTCCACAGCATATACTAATAAACGTATCAACGCCTGCAAACCCTTCCTGTCCACTGACAGTTGCCTCACTTTGGCCAGAGCCCTTATTCTATCCAAATTAGACTACAGCAACACTCGACTAACCCCATCCTGAACAGACAACAAATACTCCAGAACAATGCTCTTAGATACACACTAAATCTCCCACATAACGCCCACATCTCCTCAGCCAGAAAGGAAGCCCATTGGCTACTTATCCGTGAGAGAATTAAACTCTGAGAACTGGTCATCACACATAAATGTCTTCACCTATCAGCACCACAATACCTCTCAGTTAAATTCACAAGACAGAACACCTCCAAACCAACTAGATCCCCATATCTACACCAACTTTTCAACCCTAGGTTCAATCTGAAAACAGCAGGTGGATCTAGTTTCCCCGTGCTAGTAGCTAAAACCTGGAATGCTCTCCCCATGAAAATCAGAGCTGAAACCTTGTTCTGGTAATTCCGAGCCGAGGTAAAATAATTCTTCGCCTCTCAACAATAGATTGTCATCTGCACTTAGAATAAGCATGTGTCTGAATGTCATTATACTATTGGCTTTAATTCTATGTCAAATGTACCCCTCATCCTTTTCTCTCATATCCCCGAATGTCGACCACTGTGTAATCAGGTCACTCATACTTCATTTGTACCATCTCACCAATGACCTGAACTGTATGTGCAACTATCTGTAACATTGCTGTTCCTAATTTAATGCGCCCAGTTAACCGAGGGTTCGGCTGCGCACTATAAATAAACAAACCAAACCATTGGTGCCTTTTGATGCCCATTGGGCAGGAACACTGGCAGATGACGACGACATTCCGAAGCACTTTATATATCTGTTGGGGTTGTCCCAAGGCACCTTTTTGACCAATAGTGTCAAAACGTGCATTTAAAAATGCCTTGTAGCAGCAACTCTGACAGAAAAGTTGATGGCATGTAAATGACAATTTTCAAAGGTCTGTTAGGGTTTTTAACAAGGACATTTCTTAGACAATGATCACAAAATATGCACATTAACAAGGGGGTCATGGGAGTCCCTCTGCCAGACATTAGTCCTGGTTACTAGAGAATTACCCAGAGTCTTTAGCTCACTATCTTTTACAGAGAAGAAATATCCCAAACATATCAATCTTTGTCCTGCCCTGGGGCAGTACAGCACCGAAATGCTAGGCAATTTTCCTCTGAACAAGAGTACCAACAGAAACCCCAGAAACATGTTTCGGTCTGGTTTCAGTCTCCTCCCTACTGATGAGGTC
Organism: Ambystoma mexicanum; assembly: GCF_040938575.1. Taxonomy (NCBI): domain Eukaryota; kingdom Metazoa; phylum Chordata; class Amphibia; order Caudata; family Ambystomatidae; genus Ambystoma; species Ambystoma mexicanum. The sequence goes on from NC_090926.1 coordinate 448,042,501, forward strand.
CAACCAGACCGAAACACGTGTCTGGAGATGCTGTTGGTACTCTTGTTCAGAGGAGAATTGCCTAGCATTTCGGTGCTGGACTGCCCAAGGGCAGGACAAAGACTGATATTTTTGGGATATTTCTTCTCTGTGAAAGATAGTGAGCTAAAGACTCTGGGTAAGTCTCTCGTAACCAGGACTAATGTCTGGCAGAGGGACTCCCAGGACCCCCCTTGTTAATTTGCATATTTAAGTAACTTTGGGTCTCACCCTAAATTACTAGGGGAATCCAGACGTGGACCCCTTGCTCACTATTCTTAGAGAGGCACAGCTCCTCCCTACTGATGAGGTCCAACCAGACCGAAACACGTGTCTGGGGATGCTGTTGGTACTCTTGTTCAGAGGAGAATTGCCTAGCATTTCGGTGCTGGACTGCCCAAGGCCAGGACAAAGACTGATATGTTTGGGATATTTCTTCTCTGTGAAAGATAGTGAGCTAAAGACTCTGGGTAAGTCTCTCGTAACCAGGACTAATGTCTGGCAGAGGGACTCCCAGGACCCCCTTGTTAATTTACATATTTAAGTAACTTTGGGTTTCACCCTAAGTTACTAGGGGAATCCAGACGTGGGGCCCTTGCTCACTATTCTTAGAGAGGCACAGCTCCTCCCTACTGATGAGGTCCAACCAGACCGAAACACGTGTCTGGGGATGCTGTTGGTACTCTTGTTCAGAGGAGAATTGCCTAGCATTTCGGTGCTGGACTGCCGAAGGGCAGGACAAAGACTGATTTGTTTGGGATATTTCTTCACTGTGAACGATAGTGAGCTAAAGACTCTGGGTAAGTCTCTCGTAACCAGGACTAATGTCTGGCAGAGGGACTCCCAGGACCCCCCTTGTTAATTTGCATATTTAAGTAACTTTGGGTCTCACCCTAAGTTACTAGGGGAATCCAGACGTGGACCCCTTGCTCACTATTCTTAGAGAGACACAGCTCCTCCCTACTGATGAGGTCCAACCAGACTGAAACACGTGTCTGGGGATGCTGTTGGTACTCTTGTTCAGAGGAGAATTGACTAGCATTTCGGTGGTGGACTGCCCAAGGGCAAAGATAGTGAGTTAAAGACTCTGGGTAAGTCTCTCGTAACCAGGACTAATGTCTGGCAGAGGGACTCCCAGGACCCCCCCCCTTGTTCATTCACAAAATATGCACGACTTAAAGTACATTTGACCAGTGAGAGTGATAAACGTGTAATAGGATTTTGAGGTAACTTCATGTGGTGAATGTTAAATCTTCATATTTCCCGCCTGCATGCCTAGAAAACCGGTATCAGTAGCCTCCACATTCGCAGCAGCAAGTATGATCATCCTCCACTGGGCCAACAGCATGCATGGCCAGCCTCCACATGCCCCGAGACTGCTATGGCCAGCTTCAGCATTGCCACAACATGTGTGGCAGGCATCACCAGGTCCAGCAACAGCTATGGCCAGCCTCCAAATTCTATGCAACATGTAACGACCCCTGCATTGACCTATTTTGGTTCAATCTTGCTTTTATGTTTGAATACATCTTTTGATGACTAATTCATATTTCACACCTCCTTTATTTACGGTCATGCCAGTACGAAAATGGGGGGCGTGGCCTACAGCTCATGGTGTGAGGCTGTGTTTCGGCTGAGCTGCGGTGCAAATCCTATATTGATCCTAATAACGGAACTGTGTACTTTTGCTATTCCATACTTCCTCAACTGTGGGCTGTTGGTGGGTCACTTCTGCTGGTGGTTTTGCCTGCGCCTGGCGAGCCTGTGACTGGGAGATCGCAGAGAGACTGCGGCCCATGCTATGAGGCGCACAGGGTGAAGATGGCGGCCAACCCGTGCACTTGTGCGGAGTGACAGTGCAGCGGTGGACTGTGATGTGAGGGCTTAGGGGCTGGCTGGGAGCCCGTCCTCTCCCTGCTGATGGGCCCCCGCCGAATATCTCACCTGAGCTGCGGGTGGAGCTGGCCGAAGTGGAGGGGAGGCAGAGTCTGTGCCTAATACGAGGCCCGTCCTGGACGATGCCCCACCCGCTGGAAAAGGTCTGACAGCCACAAGAGGATCGCCTGGGGGTGACGCGGCGTGCCGAGGACCGGGGCTGCCCTTCTGGGATCCAGCGACTGCGGCAGTGGCGACAAGAGGAGGATCACGGTCGCTCTGCCCTGTGCTTGCGGTGAGGAGGAGCGGACCTCGCGGGGGGCGAGGCTTGTGTCCGGACCCGCTCTCTGAGAGCGGAGAGCCTGGATAACTAGGGCTCGGCCTGCCTGGTGTCGGGGGTGTGGTGGGTGGATTGTGGCCTGGCCCCCCCGGGAGGTTGGGTGAGCGATTAAGTGGGTTGTGCTTCCCTGCTACTGCACGCTGTGAGCCCCAGGCCTCCTACCCAGCACACACCAACATGCTGCGTGACCTGAGGGAGGCGGCTGCTGGACGGAGGCTGGTGCTGCCCTTAGGGCAGGCCCTCTGTGGAGGGGCCCCTGGTTCATCATGTATCATCCCCCTGGACATGGTCCTGGCTGAGTGAGTAACCCCCAATAGTGTAACAAGACCGTGCTTTGAGCAGGAGTGCCTGTGAAAAGAGCTGGTGAGCTGCACAATCATTAGGCAGGAGCTTTGAGCCTGTAGGGGTGCCCCTCGATTAGTTACAACAGTTGAGGATAAAGAGTGTGCCTAGACCCTCCCTGTGGGGTGACGGGGTTCCCCCCTCCAGGGGGCTGGTCAGAAGAGGAGGCATCGAGGACTGTGGACAGCCCACTCCTTTTGAGACTGGGGCACATTGAGTGGAGCACACGAAACAGGGCCAGTGTGATGACGGAGAGGAGGGAGGCAGCAAGGAGCCGGGCAGCAGTGTGGTGATACATGCAGCAGCACTGATCCACTCTCTGGCATGCACCCAGGTGGCACCATTTGATACCCGACTGCTATGAACAACATGAGGTGCTGGATTGCCCCCGGGGACAGCGGTGCTGTGACTGGTCCGGAGTCGTGTGGAGTCATCCCCCGCAGAAAGTAAGCTGCAGTTCACTTGAGGCGCCAGTGGCCTCACTCATGATGGGACCAGGTGGTGCAGCACTCCTCAACCACACTGAGCAGAAAGATGCCTAACAATAAGCACAAGCAGAAAGGTACCATCATGGACTCCTTTGCTGGGAGCGGACAGAAGCAGGGTTCTGCTGCGTCTCAAAGTAGGGGGGAACAGGCGCAAGCCGATCAGCCCTTGGAGCAACATGAAGATAAGGTTCTGGCGGCTATAGCTGCGTTACGAACCTCGCTGGAACACAAGGTTGATGAAGTCAAAATTGATGTCCAACTACTGCGACATGATGTGCGATCCCTGGCAGAGAGGGTTACGACTGCAGAAGAGCAACTGAAGCAGACAACTGACATCACCATGGACCTGACCGTCAGAGTAAAGATCCTAGAAACCCAGAATCGGTTTTTAGCGCAGAGAGCTGAGGAAGCGGAGGGACGCTCTCGCCGGAGCAATGTACGAATCCTGGGTATTCCTGAAGGAGAGGAAGGCAGGGATCCCACAATGTATATTGAAACTCTGTTCCAGCAGGAAATTGGAGCAGACAAACTGACGCAAGGATTCTCGGTTGAGAGGGAACATAGGCCCCTCCAGAAGAAATCCACGCCCGATCATTGCTAAAATTCTTAACTTTTGAGACCGCGAGGTGTTGCTACCGTTCTCCAGAGACGGAGGGGTTATTGAATGTTGAGGCTCGAGGGTCTCCATTTATCCAGATTACACCCCCCAGGTGCAGCAGCAGAGAAATCGATTTATTTCTGTTAAAGCCAGGCTCCGCAGGAAGGGCATCCGATACATGCTCACGTATCCCGCAAGGCTCAAGGTGATCCACGGTGGCAAGGCACGATTCTTCGAGAGTCCCGAAGCAGTGACTATGTGGCTAGAGCACAATAATTTGGACACTGATGATAACACAGCCTCACAGGGAAAGGAATCTGCAAAGTAGCAGGGCATGGCACTGGGTACTGTGGGTACCTTGCGCCGGCCACGTGACTCGGACTATGGTCAGGGGAGGCCAGTGCCTATCCTCTTCTTACTTAATGAAGCTACTATATCAAGGCTCCGTAATCACAGTGGCTATTACACCGGGGCTGGTGATCCAGCCCGGTTGAGTACAGCAGGAACCCCCCCCCATCTGGAATGGAAGGGTGACAAGCAGTCCCTGTCCCGACCCCTGGTGGGTGCTGGTCCATTACTGTCGGCACCCACAGGTCCGAGCAGTCTATATTTGCTGGGCAAAGTTGGTGCCCCATGTTACCGGGGTTGTTTGTTTTGTTTGTTATGCTTTTTTACCCAACCATGATACAGTACACGGGGGATAATGCCATACGTGCTTAAGGTGCAGGGATGTGCGGAAGATTTTATGGTCTGAGGGAGGCTTTGCATGACCAGAATTGTCCCATATATATAGGGGCAGGCAGCAGATTGAGACTTTTTCGCACCACACAATATGACACAGGTTAATATTATAACATGGAATGTCAGAGGTTTGGGCACATATATGAGGAGAAATAAGGTCAAGTTATATTTACGGCGGAGGAAGGTCATGGTTGCATTATTGCAGGAGACACACTTAACGGCCACAGATCAGGAATCGGTGGTGAAGCACTGGGGAGGTGCAGTGTATGGGGCCATCCATTCCACATTTGCACGTGGGTCCTTACATGGATTAGTGGGACACTACCATTTCAGTACCTTAGCTGTGACAGTGATGTGGATGTCACTCCCATTCGAAAATGGCGGGGTGCAACTGCCCAGGTTAGAATTGTATTACTTAGCAGCACACCTCAGCTTCCTAGCCAAATGGATGGCAGATGACCAGAACGCAGAGCACACCTTACTTGGGTCTCTGATACACCTGGTGCGGTTAAAGGAAATGCTTTGGTGCCCACCTGCCACACTATATGCACAACCTTTATTATTAACTGTAGGTAGGAGGATATGGCAGAGGACATGGAAAATTCTGAAGACCCCCCATCCCTACTCACCTCATAGGCTCATATTGATAGGTGGAAAAGCAAGAACAGAGGAAATACAGACAATGAGGCGCTGGGAGGAGGTGGGAATTGCAATGTGGGGGGACCTGTATGAGAATGGTACCTATAGAGAGTTTTCTGACCTCACACAAAAAGAGGGGTTGTCCAAAGGGCAATTCCTGAGACACATGCAAATCACCAAATTTGCAAAACTAACCTGGAAGGACTGGCCAACAGAACCAAGTTGGAAGGCACAGTTGAGTTGCTCTTTTATCGCTCAAGCATGAGTTGGAAGACAGCTGGAGGCCTGTGTCCTGGTTGTACAAAGCCCTTATAGAAGGCACGCTTATAGACCATACGCACTAAAAGCTAGGTGGGAGACTGACCTAGGCATAGCTTTCACGGACAAGCAATGGCAATGGGTGCTCGGCCATGGCAGAAATGTTTCACGAAATGCGGTGTTTCGGCTCCTGCAGATTAATGTGCTACACTGAACATATTTAACTCCGGCTAGGGTCGCCAAATTCAGCAAGGAAGCAACATCTAATTGCCCTAGGTATGGTAAGGCGGAGGCAACATGATGCATATGTTTTGGGAGTGTGAGTCTGTGCAGAGGTTCTGGAGGGCAATTAAGCACACCAGTGTAAAGGCAGGCATCACAAGGTATCGATGGTCCCCACAGGAGTGCATTCTGGGTATGTATTCCAGGGTTGGTAAACACAAACACACGGTCAGGTTCATGGACTTGGCTTGCATTTTGGGCAAGAGATGCATAGCCATGACGCGGAAGTCAAGCAAGGGACCGAAATATATGTTGTGGCTGAGTGAGATGCGACGCTGGTGTTTGGCGGAAACTACGGCTTGGGGCAGGGACATAGATGTACATGGTGGCGAAGTGGGCCTCTTCTTTGAGGCATGTAAGTCCCTGGTTAATACTGCATTATATCCCTCAGATGACAAACACCCGTGAACTTTGGACACCTGATACATGGTATACTCACCTATTTTGTTTACTTTGCAGCACAGACTTTTTGACATAGAGACTTACACCTATACCTGAGTATGAGTTAATACTAGTGGAGGTGGGGTTAACCGGAATTATAATGGCATAAAATGGTTGGTTTTCAGTTTCGTTTTGTTCCTTGTTGCTTTCTTCCTTCGTTCTCCTTTTCCTTAGTACTGTTCTCTTTCTTTTTTCTTTCCTATTTCTTCATTTAAAGAATGTCGCATAGCAATATGACGTGTATAATTGCCTTCTGTCTTCGTTTGATTCTTACTGTTTAGGCTTGTTGGCCTGCTTATTTGAAAATGTTAATAAAATACTTTTTAAAAAAAATGTCAGTACGAAAACTCACACATCTGTTAATTAGTGTTCCAGGTTTTGCAGACATCCTTGCCAGGCAACAATGGGACTGTGAAGGATTACCACCCTACTGGGGGATCCCCCAGATTTGTGGACATTTTAGGAGCTCTAACCCTACCAGGAAACTAAAGAGTCTCACATTCAGACAGTGCTGTGTGATTTACAGGCTTGTGATGGGGTAGGGTGGGCACCCACGGTATAGTTGCTGCTGTGCTGGGCATCAGTCATTGCATCTCAGCAGCCTTTTAGCAACATTAGGGTGACTCTTTCTGAAGTGCCACAGCTGATGTGTTCCCTAAAGTGTGCCATTTGAAGGGCATATACATAACTACTTTGAAAATGTGTGTTCCAAAGAATTGTTAGCTGTCATGTATAGCACCAAAGTTATTCTAATTTTCACATTGGTTGTTTTTAAAATAAATATATGAATACCTTTAAAAGTGAACAGTTTTTATTATAATTGTGCATCCACCAGGGCCTGGTGCTAGTTTGACTTATAACTACACATAGGTCATCTGTGGTTTCACATGCAATATACAATCATGCTGAGAAAAAACGTTTGATGTTATTGTAATGTCAGCCTGGTTTGCAGTGGCCCATTCCCCTGACGGGGACATTGTGCATTAGCTTCTGGGAACCAAAATAAACCATTTGGACTCAGGCTAGTTGTCCCATGTGTTCTCTCTGGGAAAAGCTTGTTACCTGACCAGAGGACAGGAACTACCCTAGGGGGTAAGAAGGTGGCGCGTGCTGTTAAGTTGAGCGTTTTCCAGGACAATAGGACGGTCACACCCAGGTGGTATTTACTAGAAGCTCTTTGCTGTAGGAGAGACCAGAGAATCTCTTAGGGCACTCACATTTGCCCCCACTCCACTTCCTGCAGACAATGTATTCTAGGACTGACATCATCAGACAAAACACACTGATCACAGCAGCCTGGATGGGGCCCTTACAGAAGGCTTGAAAGGGACAATGCCTGTGACGGATGGACTGTGTAATGGGGGCGAGGCCATCCCTTTAATTGAATCATCTTTGCTCTTCAAAAGAAGGGTTTCACTTAAACCTGTCTGAGATTAGTCTGCCCAGGTCCCCTGTAATAAGGGCGAAGATAAACATTTAAAGAAAGGAGCCAACACCTGCCCCCGGTCCCGGCCCTCCACCCACTCTAGGGGAATAGTTGGAGTGTCCTGCTGTTTGGATCGATGCCTCTATTCTCCCTGACACATTGGCACCCAGGACTCTGCCTGCTGGAGGAGGCAGTCCTGACAGTGCCCCCTGACAACCTTTATGACCAAGGAGTCACCTTATCCTTTAAAACCTTTCATTTGATCTCGCAGCAACCTACGGACAAAGGAACATCGCTGGGCTTTGTTTCCTACCTCAAAGTCCTTGTGAGCTTTGCCAACCCTGACATCATATTTCTGTCCTCAGCGTCCTCCCGGCCAAGAGCCATTGCTGCTTGTTGAACCACAGCACTTGTTGGGTCCAGTTGACCTGTTCACCAACCCGGCACTGAATCATTGCCTCAGAGAGCTTGCTCATCCCGGATCAACACTGCCGACCACAAAGCATGAGAGTGTAAGTTATCTCTTGAGCTTCTGTTGCCCTGACCTGGTTTTAAGGGCCCTAGTGACATTTAAGACCCCCTCTTTACCGTTTAAAAAGACATATTCTTTGAACTTGAACATTGCTGCAGAGAATATTGACTGTCTACCCCTTATTTAAGCCCCAAAGTGCCCCTGTTATACAAAGGTCTGCATACTATGTGTCTTCTTTACAGGGGTAGGTTATTCGTGAATTGTTTGGTGTTTGTGTTTTTTGTTGTATTGAGGCCATGTATTTTTTTAGAAGCTTGATTGGACATTTATTTTAATTTGATACCTCAGTAAAATGGGTGTATTGGATGCTTCCTTGCTGGCTCACGCCCTCTTGAAGAGTATAGTCCGCTCTGTGCCCACATTGCCATAAAAGGTGAAGGAGGTGTACTGTCCATGTTGTGCCCATTTTACCTTTATGTTTGGATCACGGCTGGCCTAGTAGCCGTGTGGGACTGAGTCCATGTTTAGAAACCCTTACTTAGTCCTCTACGCCTGCAAAGTAGAAGCCATGTCCTCACAGTGATCAGGAACTTCATATGAAAGAAGCAAAACTATGTCCCTAGCTTTACACCTGTAATGCGCTGTCGTGTTCAAAAGACAATTACATACATCTAAAAGCACCACTTCGTAGCTATATTCCAAAAATGTTTGCTCAACTTTTAATGGCACATTTTTCACATGTGTAGGTTAAGTTATCCAGAATAATACAACATTAGAAAATTATTATTTCAAAAGAGGACAGCATTAGTTGAATGAATCTATGCTGATCGTACGTGACAGTTCAAACATTGATTACATGGCTCACGTAAGAATTGAAGGACACTTTAAATATCGGAACATTCTTGTTTCAGATCAAGGCTTAATGGCCAAGCAAACGCATAGATGTGAGGATGGGAATCCAGCCGACTTTTTATGTATTTAATTGCATTGTTGGTCTACAGGAAGCCGTCTGCAATCTACATTTAAAAAGAACACATTTTAATAGATTTAAGAAAAAATATAACAGCAATGTATTCTAATTACAATATTTTTGTTAGCTATCCATTTCTCTTAATGTGTAAAAACATCTATCCGAAATATCTAATGCTGCTAGAAATAAGGAGGCCTGCAACCCTTTCATTATTCAGTCCTAGCAGTCTTCCAATTTAAGAAAAAGATCATTGTTCACACATTTGCCCAAAATCTCTACTTCGAACATATTCATCTCCTCACATTAAATACGTGTTTTAATGTTTCTATCACTTCTTGACACAATCTACCTTTGCACTTATTTCTGACAATCTTTGATTGAGCGCCCATCACGTCTAGCTTTCCTAGTGTGTTTTGTCTGAACAACATTCATGTCCATTGCTTTTCCTTCAAGGAATTTGGGCACTATTTTATTGTTGTTTCAATAAATCAGGAAATTACATAATCTTTTGACATTTGCGTGGTCGCCAAGTAACCAGCATTTCCACATGATGGAATAATATACTTTATTATTATAGGATATTGTATGTTTGGTTCAGATCATCTTGGATAAGTGATTGTCAGGATACTCATATGACTATAGTAATGCTCTTAGAATTATGCATTATACTGGACATGGGGCTTTGCTGGTGGCTTATTTGATGACAATTTTTAAATGTTTATAAATGTTTTAATTTTTATGCATAATGTTGTCTATTTTGTTTCACAATATGTTTCAGTTTTTTATGAAAAGATCATGTATAAGTTGTATATATTTATTCTGCATCTGTTTTGTAAAAGTGCTTCCACACCAAATACAAAAATAATAAAAGTCCCAAGAATGACATACACTTAACTGTGACACTATCAGGTTCAGGTTAACAATAAGAAGTTTCTACTTTGTCTCCATGGGAGAGAACAAGGACTAGCAACTAGCACACCAGGCCGAGCTCAGTCTTTAATTATCTGCGGGAGTGGGCGGAGCTTATAATGATTCCTTCGGGGAGTTCAGGACGAGCATACTCGCCCTTAGCACTTAAGGGGTAGCATGATCCTTCAGCTTCACGGCATTGGAGCTCAAGCTCTTGGCTCCATTCATCAGCAAAAAGAGGTAAGTAGCTGATACCTCCAGCACTATCTCTGCAGTCTCAGCTATCAGCTGGGCCCTCTTCCACTGAAAGGACCAGTGGCAATCTCACTGCACTGTTGTACATGATGAAGTGCCATGGCTCGACAATGAAAGGCACACCAGAGGCAATGCTAGGGGGGGCTGAGGGGGCGGATCTTGTGGTTGTAGTCCCGGATAGATGCTCAGGAGCAGCAACCAAAAGGGTATAGCTAGTCCCAAGTCCCGACATTATCGTAGCGCTGGATCTTTTCCAGACCTAGCAACACTCCTGCCCAAGCAGAACAAAGAAATGGATATACAGACTCCAGACTGTTTCAGCTCCTACCGAGACTGCCTCGCTGCACTGCTGCGCTGCCTTTTAAGGATCTGACATATGCGTAGCACAGATGCTGCCGCTGATGGAGCTAATAAACCAAACTTGTACAAAGGTCCCTCCATTCTACATGCAAAGAGAATCCTGATAGCTATAAAACACCATTGGACACACCCTTGGTATGTTGTTAATTATTACACGTAGAGCATGTGTATTCCGACTAGGGCACCAAACAGCTGGCATTTCATTGTACAATTGCCATAGAGTATGATAAGTCTAGGGCAGCCATGAATGACCTGGATATATGTTATGTTACTGGGATTTATCCTAGGCATGTGTGCCATTTGTGTGGTCTCTAGCGCAGCTCTGGTAGATCTGAACGAGAGGGGTGGGTGAGTTAGGTTACTGCGGTGGGCGGTAAGTCACAAGATAGCTTTGCTGTTGCCTTGATGCGTGCAGAAGGGAAGTAGCCAGACCTCTGCATGCAGGTCTGTTTCTGGGTGTCCTGTGTTTAGAGCATGGAGGCATTGGTGCCTAGAGAGGAGCTGTGTGTGCCCGTGGTGCTAGGATGCACTGGCTGGGACTATCATACACAAGTTGATTGTAGAGCTGTAGCGTTGATGTCTGCTGGGAGGGTTACTCAATTGCTGTGTGTCAGTGACTTATTTGGTATGAATATAGTGTGTTTGTGCATAGAAGCTGAGAAGGTTAGTGCAGGGAGGTTACTGGAGGACCTTGTTGGCTGTGGGATGTTTTTACCCATGCATCCGAGCCCTACCTCAAAAACTGTGCAGTACTGGCATTGAAAACATCATGATGGCCAGAGATTCCCAGAAAATGCCCAGGGAAGTGCATGAAGAATAGGCTGCCACCCATTTTGCCGATGTTATGGGCACAGAAGGGCACTGCCTAAAACCACCATTTGACTACCCACACAGTAGCCTGAAACCATTGGGAATGGCAATGCTGATTGCCAAAAGCAACCTAGAATTGTGGGGAATTCATTTTCTTAAATCCCAAAAATGGGTGCATTACCAGTACTCACCACTATCAGAAAGCCGGCGTTTTAAAACAACACCAGACTTTTTTTGTGTGTAAAACTGAATAAATGAACCCAAAGCAGGCCAAAGAAAGACTTACTGAGGGGTGGATACAATGTAAAGTTATATTCTGAAGTGACTTGAAGGTTTATAACAAGACTGGCTGAGCTGTGGATTTCAGCAGTTAAAGTAAATTTGGACTGAAAGACACTACAAATCTAAATGTTTAAAAGAAATGAGTGACCTACTTTTGAGTGTCACATAGGTTTCAATTGTTTAAATGTCATAGTTTTAAACTTAGAATCAGCATTCTAGCTGCATATGTAAAAATGGTTAGTTTTATTTGAATGCAGAAAACTGGATAACTAAAAGTGACATTAGCTGGGGCCTGGCTTAAGGAACTGAATTCTGCCCACCAGCTACCCCCGACAGGAGTTGAGACTTGCACAACAGCTGTGTTCCCAGGCCTAGCTGCCTTTTGCTGTTCCCACCAAAAGGGATATGACACTTCTCTGATTGAATTACCTGGGCTCTGCAGGAAATTGAACAAAGCCCTGTCCTGACTCAGGCAAATATTTTATTGGTGGGAGTCGTAAATGTGGCTTCCTCCTGGAAGGAAAGGGGAGGAGCACTGCCTGTGAGAGCAAGCTGACTTGGCAGAACTGGAAAAACCAGAAATTCAACCTTGTGCTGGGGGGAAACCACACCCCTTTGGGGCCAGAACATAACTCTAAAAAGATGGATCATTCATAGAGCGGACTTGTGAAAATTATTTAAATGATACCATAATTCTTGTGATTTTTCTGCCCACATTTTAAGAGGTTTTTACAACCGGTGGTATGATCTGGGGGCAAGCTAGCAGTTAAGAGGGTATTACTTAAAATGTATGCATGTTAAAAATCTGACACTTCATCAATTAATGTCCATACTCCTTGCGCACATGTGTGTAAATTTGGGTTAATGTCCGATATTGCAAAACCAGTTAAAAAGTGCAAAATGTTGCCATTTCTCAATGCAAGCTCTCAGGAAGAGCAGATTTGGACAGGGTATACCTCCTGTGATATGTGATGGGTGCATGTAATTTTAAACAAATGTGTACCTGTGCAAATATGTCTTTTTGATCAAATATAGATTGTGTGCAATTTGACAGAGGAGTGTCCTTTCTGAAAGCCATTAAATGACATCATTCTGACACACAATCCTGCTCTCCAGTGAGAACGCAAAGAATTCTCCAACCTATCAGAACTCTGAAGGGGTTGGGCCTAGAAAGCTAGCCTCTCCACCCACTTTCAAAACACATAAAAGCAGACAGTCAGGACAGATAGGGACATTCTATTCCATCTGCTGCGGGACGCTCTGCCGGGAAAATCCATACTTTACCTCCATCAACCTCCAGAGAGCCAACATAGAGACTTCAATCTATCCACCTTCAGAGACCAAGACTTTACTTCAGAATTTGTAGCAGAGAGGTCAACTACAAGCTAAATCCCTCTTTAGCAGGCCTCAAATCATTGCCATTATCACAGCCAGGCGAGCTGTTTGAATTCTTTGCAAGAACTCTTGCCATTTGCCAGAGAGCAGTGTTGTATCCAGAGAGAGACCAGCTGAACCGGAGACCGCTGTATCCGGACCCACAGACCTGATCAGAACCAGAGACCCAGACCAGACCAGCAGAGTAGAGCTGACCCCGACGCTGTGCGCAGAAACCGTCCGTGGCGAGGCCTATTTTAAAATATATTGTGAGTACCTAGCAGAACTGTGCAGAACCAATCTCTTAGTTAAAATAATATAATTCAATCTATTTTAATCTAACCAGAACTGTCTCCTAGAAGTTGTACCTTGTCATTTTGCAAAACTGTCACCTGTCATTTCTAGCTGCTAGCTGTAACTTGTCACTTTGAACTTTTAAAATTTCAAATCTGAAAAACGACCTTTACCATATCGCTCATATCTCTGTGACCGTTTGTCTTAGAGACTTGCAGTAACTTTCCTCTGAAAGCTGGGAATCTTGGCTTTTCAACGAACCTAGAACCGCATTCCTACTCCCTATACTTTTGCCGCAATCGCGAAAAACGCACTCGCGAATTTGCCGCGATTTGCAAATTTCTCCACGTGTGAAAACAGCAGCTTCCTTGCTTTCATTTGCCAAAAATTCGTTTAACCTGCCAATCATTCCTAGAACATTGCTAAAGTAAGCCTGAACTTATTTAAACCAACTAATCCTCAACCTGAACCTCCTGAAGGGAATTAAAAGCATTTTAGCACATTTTCCAATATATTGCTATCACATTTAAAAGCATTTTGAGCCTGTGTAAAACTCATATCTATTCTCCTCTAAGCTTGCTGGGAAACTGGAACTCTGTATTACATTGTGATTGTATACCTGAACTGTGTGCTCTTCCTTCCATCTCCTTACATTGTATAGGGGGGGGTGAATTGCCACAAAGGGAAAGTGATTACCTTGTCTTTTGTGAAACCATATCAGTTTATCTTCTATACTGCATTTCATTCATTCAACCTTGCATTTCCTTGAACCCTATAAAGCATTCTCTACCACATTATTCTTCTGTCCCTATTTACCAGTGTGCTACCTTATCCATTTCATGTCAACTCCTTAGTGATTATAAAGAAGTGGGCTAGTGCCAGATTCTCCGTTGTTAATCTTTATCATATCAGATTAAGTGTGATATTCAATTATTAATTTATTATAAAGTGTGATATATATATATATATTGTTTAAATTCTCAAATAAACCTTTTAACTTGCAAAACAGAACTACTTCTTGGCTCAGTGGGGTCAGGGGGATTCCAAGAGAGGGGTGTTATATAGGGGTAGTCATCCAGAACGCATGAACTGGACATAAAGATATATCAATAAGGGTTTCCATTCAGTATCCCAGACTAGGCATTGACTTAGCTGTAGTGTTGAATTGAATCCTCTTACAAATTGGGGGCTCGTAGCCGGGGATTCCGGATTAGATCTATCACTTGTGCAGATTAATACAGTGTGCCAGCTGACCAGATACACATATCCGGTCGGATCACCACGCTGTGTTACGCTGTAAAGCACTCCTCAAAGGAACGCTCTAAGGAAAAGGTCTGTTTTGCAAAAATAAAATACAAACTTCTGTAAGTCAGGAAGGAACTCAAATTCCAGAATGACGACCTTGGTAGATATGAAAATAGCCAGAGAGCACTTCTTACATAAGCTATTTGTGAGAGGTGAGTGGACTCATCATGACCAGACGGTCTGGTTGCAAGCAATCGCACCCCAGATCACGGAAACAGGGTCAGATATATGAAGAGACCAGGGTCCCTTACATGTGGCCCTGAGTGAACTATATATGTCCTCTAAGGCCAAGGATGAGCACAACAAGATTGCCAGGGTAGCGGCATATTTATATTTACATATGGGAGCCATGCAGGACAAATGTGCTGAAGGCCAAGATCTGGCGAGTAGGCAACTGCTGGCATTACAGAAGGCCCAATCTGATCTGGACTCTTCTGAGCAGAGGCTGCAGAGGAGCCAGGAGTCAGAAAATGATAGTAGGCAGTATATCATTAAAATAAAAGAGGACATGGATATACTGCAACAGGAAAAGGCTGACCAGGATACTAGATTTCTGGTCCTGCAGAAGGAGCACCAAGACAGTTTGGACTCCCACTGCAGAGCCAGAAAAAGCTGGAGCAACAATTAGACTTTAACAGGGCATGCACGGAGCAGGTAGCCACCCTGCAAAGTCATCTAGATAGAGTGAAGGCAGAGAGCAACAAGCTGATTTTGAAGGACCTGGATACCCAGGCAGAGTTTGATGAAGAACGCCAGAAAGCTGGTGCCTTTCAAAGGCAGAGGGACGACCTGGCGGCACAAATGCAGGCTCTTAGTCAGGAAAGAGACGCCTTAGGCCAGGAAGTCTGCCATTTAAAAAGAAAAACAGAAGAAAATCACTTGGCCCTCCAGGGGCTGGGTGACCTCCAAAAAGAACACCAGAACTTGTTAGAACACACCAGGAGGGTGGAGGATGCTCTGGCAAGAAAGGAGCAGGCCAATAGGGACACAGCTCAGGAGGTAACCCTCCTGCAGCAAAAACTGGCCCAGTGCTCCAGGACCAATCAGGAGGCACAGAGAGAGAATGAGGCTCTCTGCCAGCACAATGATAGACTCCAACAACAGGTAGCGATGCAGGAGAGACTGATAGAGTCTAGTAAGGCCTTAACTGAGGAACTGAAGGCGCAGGCTCTTGCATTGCAACAGGGAGCAGGGGCGGATAGAGATGAGGTTCGCTGGGAAAGAGAAACTCCTGAGCATAACCCCAGGAGCCCTAGTACCAGAGGCCTTTATCTCTCTCAGTCCCTGGACTCTGCCACCCACATGTCCCCTGGCGCACATGAGCACAGGGCCACAGGGATGGCAGATTACTATCCAGCCAGAAGCATGGGGCTCATAGGCCAGTACCACCCAGGAATGGAGGGGCGGGCATCCGGGTATGGGCACCCAAGCACAGTGCAATTTAATGGGGAACCCCAGGAGAGTAGGCCCATTAAGGGCATCCTGAAAACCTCTGCCCAGTTAGGTCAGTGGGGGGGGTACCCATCAAATCCTGGCAGCAAGGAGGGATCTGAATACTCCTCTGAGCGGTACAGGACACAGGAGACCAGGTCCCCACATTCTGCCAGCCATTCCCAGGCTCGCAGAATCCGGGAAAACCTGGAAGAACAGACGGGAACCTCTGGCAGCAGTGCCTCTGAGTCAGAAGATGAATGGACCAGGGTTACCCGGACCAAAAGGGCCAATAAGACAAAAAGGGCCTTGCTTAAGGACCCCTTAAAGCAGATTAAGGCAATCAGGAGCGTCATCACGCCTTATCATAAGAACGCCAAGTATTCTGTTTGGGAGCACTTAGAGTTGTTTGAGCACATGATGTAGACTTTCCATTTGAAGGACAGCCAAAGCTGTATTCAATATGTAAAGTGGACCTTCTCCCCGGAATACTCCAGTTTCTTTGCGGGGCTGGAGGACCAAAATCATTTAAGATGGTCCACCTATAAGGCGGCCATCATGAAACATTTTTCTACTCATAGAAATCCTCAAGAGGCTCGCAAGGCAGCCTACAATTTACATTGTGGGGAGGATCAGGCCCCACAAGAATTTGTGCAGGAGTTAAAGCGTGCTTTTGCACAGACCACAAGAAGGGTGCGCACGGATAGCAGAGAATTTATTAATACATTTTTCCATGCCTTGCCCAAATACATAATGACCCAGCTTGTGAGGGATTTTCACGAGAAAAGATCTTTAGACTGGGTCATTGAACAGGCGACCCGGATCTATGAGGTGCAGAAGCCAATAGAAAATAAAAATAATGCGCCCAAAAACCCCAAAGCCAACAACACCCCTGCTGCTGCCAAGGTGGCAGAGGTAAAGGTCACCCCCGTTTTGGATTTGGAGATGGGGGGGCCTAAAAACCGACCTGCACCTAATAATGCTAGGCCCAGAAGGTCCTCGGGCCAGTCACAGACAGGGAGCCAAGGAGGCAGCCCCACAAATGGGGTCCCTCGCTCTCCTGACTATGTAAGTCCCCGTTACAAGGGAAACAGACCAATCCTGGGTTATGTGTGGACTCCTCCAGCCCAAGGGGGGGGGTCCAGCCAAGCACCTGACCCGGGGAACTTCCCTCCTAACTTCCCCAAGGAGGGCAGAAATTCTCCAAATCCTGGGCAGAACTTTTTCCCCAGGTATCCACCCAATTTCCAGCCCCAAAATCCTCCACCCTTCTTTCCCCAATTCCCTAAGCCCAGACAACCGAATCCGGGAGAGGGGAGGCCAAGGGTGGAGGGGTATCCAAATCTTCCCAACCAGGGGTACTACCAAAGGAGGGATAGCTACCCTTCCCGGGATCAGCCCAGGGGAGAAAACAGGGCCCCGTATCAGCCTGAGCGGGTTTCCCAGTTAGAGCGCCAGGTTCAAAACATGGCGCGGGATCTGGGTCACATACTGAGGGCTCAGCAGAACCCTCAGATCGGCATGCCGGCGCAGAACGCACCCAACTCTGGACCTGGTGCTCCAGAACAATGACGGGGGCAGCACCCCAATAACTCACCGGTTCCCAGAGGGGAGGCACAAAGGGAAGGGGGGTGTAAAGCCTTGGAGGAAGCTTCCTTCCTCACTTGTAAACAGCCCCTGGAAACCCAGGAACCCGAAACAAAATCTCTTCCCCCTGAAAGTCTGCCTCCTAAGGAGCAGAGGGGGGGTAGGAGAAACAAAAGACCCAAACAGACTCAGTTTGAGGAGGAGGTACAGATCTTCCAATTTGAGGGAGAGGGATCCTCAGAGGATCCTGGGAAAAGGATCTTCTCCTTCAGAGAGGGGGGAACTCCTCCAAAAGAAAAATGGGTCCCTAGGGATGCAAATCCAGACTGGGGAGATGGGGAGACTGAGCTACCGCCGCCCACCATCTCATCCCAGAACCAACAGCAAGAAAATCCCCTGGTTCAAACCCATCCTGGTGACTGCCTCCAAAAAGGGGGGGGCGGCCCAGAACCGGAGCCAGGGGAACCCACAATGGCTCTGATCTCCAGTTGCCAACTTTTTCTTTCAGATTCCCAAGGCTCTCCACAGAATTCTGCCCAAATCTCTTCGCTAGCGATGTCCAAAACCAGAAAGTTAGCCCACCAGTTGTCCAAAAATGTGCATTATCTGTGCCCCCTTGAGGAGAAGGAGGGAAGATACTATGCCCCGGTACAAGTACAGGGGCAGGATACAATTTTGGCACTGGTGGACACTGGATCTCAAGCTACCCTTCTGTCCAGAAGGGCCTTTGACGAACTGAATGCAGGAAGGGGAGAGAATTACCAAATTCCTCTCACCTCTCTTCCTGGACAACTGCAGAACTTTGACGGGAAGGAAATTCCCGTTGAGGGGACTGCAGACTTGGACATTAAGATCGGGCGACACAAGGTGAAACACCCGGTCATAGTAGTGACTCCAGAGGGCACCCCTTGTTTACTGGGGAATGACCTCCTGAGGAGGTTGTCACCCTTAATAGATTGCGTAAACAAGGTCCTCTGGACCCAGACTAGCCGACCAATAAAATTAAAACAGAGTGTCAACCATGTTAGTTTAAACGGCACATGCCACATGGTTGAACAAAAATCTGACCAAGTAGAATTCCACTTCCAGAACAACCAAATTCCAGACGTGACAGTAATAGCAGTAGGACAACAGACTGGTGATGGGGGGTCCTCTCTATTTCTGAAAATCAACCTCCCTTCCAGTTTAAGGTGGTATTCCACACTGGAAGGAAACACCCTGAAATTCTTTACTAATCCACAACCAGAAACTCCCACTCCTATAGTCCAGAAAGATGTGAAATCAGCTCAGAGCCTGGCTGATATTCAGCAAATTGGAGAGCAGTTGTTCATCCCTGTTCAGTTAAATGATGGGAAGGACTCTGTTCTCGCTCGAGTGTGTGTGAACAACGGTAAGAGCTTCATCAGCGAAGCCATGTTCCGCCAACTCCCAAAAGATCCAGCCATTCCCACATTCAAACTGATAGACAAATGGGAAATGGACCTGGAAGCACCCAATTCCAAACATCTCCTGCCAAGCAGGTGTATGCTCAAAATCTCCATTGGCAACAAGAGCATTGTATGCACATTTGTTGGGTCGTGCGAGACGTCACTGCCGCTTTTTACTTAGGCAGTGACATACTCAATCGCTTTGCCATTAGTTTGGACCTAATAAACCTCAAAGCTTGGTCCCGATTAGCGGATAATCCCATGGGCTTTGATGATCCAGAAAAAGCATTTAGGTCAGCTCAATTGCTACCTTATGCAGTTGAAATTCAGATCAAAGAGGAAGTCACCATCCCAGAAAGGACCCGACAATTCTCCCTGGAAGTGAAAGCTAAAAGAGGACAACATTTGAAAAACCCTGATGCTTACATACATCTAAACGCTTCTCTCCAACAGCAAGGGTTGGGGGTAAACCCAACTCCATTAGTCAACATAGAACATGACACCATTCTAATAGAGGTGGATAACAGCGACTTAAAGAGTATTACTCTAGCCGCAGGCACCATTATTGGAATGGCGGTTGATGACCGACATTTTTCCATTGATTTAGGTAATGAACTGTTAGGACCAATCCCCAAGGACTGTTTTGACAGTGACAGTGAGGACAAAACAACACCAGACAGGATTTTTACCCGGCATGGGGGGAACTTCCTAGTGTACACTTCTTGCCCTTATGGTAAGGAAGATGTGACTTGTGACTTCAGGAGGGATGAGGTGATTTTCCAGGTCCATGAGGGCTGCCTTTCCCACCTGAAGCCTCAAGTCCAAATCAGCACTCTGACCAGGGACTTCTCCACCCAGCTGGAGGAGGCCGCTGAGATAGCCAAACCAGAAGTCTTTCCAGGCTTCAGGCAGATGGTGGAAGAGAGAGTCAACCTAGCTGATGCCTGTGTGACTCTGGAACAAAAGCAAAAGTTGAAACAAGTTTTCTTGGATTTCCAAGATCTCTTTGCAGTAGACTCATATGACTGTGGCCGCACCGACATCCACACAACAACAATCCCCACGGACCCTGGCATGACTCCAGTGTTTGTGAAGCAATATCGTTTGCCTCTCGCATCCATGGAGTCCCTTACTGAAATAATTAAGAACCTTGAGTCCCGGGGAATAATCCGTCCAGTTCACAGCACCTTCAATAATCCGGTGCTGGGAATATTGAAACCAAACGGCCAGTGGAGACTCTGCGCCGACCTCAGGGAGCTCAACAAACGGGTCCATACTTCCCGATGGCCTCTGCCCTACATTGACCAAGGGCTGGCCCAGATCCAGGGGTCACAGGTATTCACTGCAATAGACCTGACCAATGGATACTGGACTGTGCCTGTCAGCAGGGAGGACCAATACAAACTGGCTTTTACCTTTGGGGGCCAGCAGTACACATGGACCCGGACTCCCTTCGGATACCTCAACTCCGGCAATGAATTCAACATTTTCCTACACAAGGCCATGCCCGACCTGGGTGCAAGGGGTAACCTGGCTTATGTAGATGATGTCCTCATCAAAAGTTCATCTGTGGAGGAACACATAGCGGAGATCCGTTATGTTCTGACGCAGTTGAGGGCCGCCGGAGCAAAACTTTCCTTTCAGAAAGCACAGTGGTGTAGAACCCGTGTTAATTTCTTGGGGCATGAGATTACTCCTCAGGGTCTCTGTCCCCAGGAAAAGAAGGTGGAAGCACTCCAAAAACTGAAAGACCCCACAACTCTGCGGGAACTAAGGAGCCTCCTTGGACTGACTAATTACAGCAGAAAGTTCATTGAGGGCTACGCAGAGATCACCAGACCCCTGATTCATCTCCTGAAGGGGGGGGTCAAGTGGGAATGGGGTCCAGAACAAGCCGAGGCGGTAAAACAACTCAAAAGAAGCCTCTCACAAGCGCCTTGCCTAGCGTACCCTGTCAGAAACAAGGAGTTCTTCCTGGAGACGGGGTTCTCTAATACGTGCTTGACAGCAGTATTATACCAAAAGCATGACAAGGTTAATAAAGTAATCTCCTATGCGAGCAAAACTTTATCCTCTGTGGAGGAAAAATTCAACGATTGTGAGAAGGCACTCCTGGCAACGGTGTGGGCATTGAAGAATTACCGCCCGTTTATCCAGGGGGAACACATCATAGTGGAGACCCCACACCAGCCTCTGCAATATCTCCAAAGTGACAGAATCCGGGCCGGAAATGTGAGTAATTCCCGAATTACTTCCTGGATTCTGTCAATGCAAGGCTTTCCTGTGGAGGTCAGATATGGCCAAAACAAGAAGAGTCCCCTCGCGCAAGGTCTGGCTGACTTGCATGATTGTGCCAGAGAAAACTGTCTCGAGGATGAAAGTCTAAAAATCAAGGACAACACGGAGGCATACCTTAATTCCCCACACAAAGTCTTTGAAGAAGACAAGTGTGAGGGAATGCCCACTGTCTATGTGGATGGATGCTCTTACCATGTTGACAACGACGGGGAGAAAGAACTGGTGGCTGGCGTAGGGAATGCATGGGTGAAGGAGTTTCCAGAACCCTCCGCTGGATACAAAATAGGTCCCCGAAGTAGTCAGGTGGCAGAATTGATGGCTGTGCATCAAGCCATCCTCACTGCTGTCCAACATCAACTCCACGAACTGGTCATAATCACAGATTCTGATTATGTACGGAACGGGTTCGTGGAGCACCTGGTTAATTGGAAAACCAGAGGCATGTTATGTGCTAACAACAAACCCTTGAAACATGGGAAGTTGATCCAAAACATTGACGATCTGGTCACCTCGAATGAGATGACCATCTATTGGAAAAAGATCAAGGGTCATTCCAAAGTAGAGGGACCAGACAAAACTGGAAATGACTTAGCTGATCAGCTGGCCAAAACCGGGGCCATTCAAGGGGATCTAATTGAGATAGAGTCCCTGTTGGGGGAAATCCAGGTCACTGCTGTCACTAGGTCCCAGACAAATGCTCACAATAATCTTTCAACTGCCCAATGGAGTAAGGAGACCCCTGATGCTGATTTAATTACAGCTCAGAAGGGGGATCCAATTATTGGTAAGTTTTACCAACACCTTGAGGACCCTGAGAACTTTCCCCTGACGGATACCGATTACATTGGGAAAGAGGACCTAAGAGTGTTGATGAAATGTCCAAAAATGTTCCGAATCCAAGACGGTTTGCTGGTAAGGAAATCCAAAGCTGGCCACGATCAGTGGGTGGTTCCTACCTCATTCCGAAGCCTGATGTTAAGTCACACCCATGATGCGGCCACCGCCGGTCATAGGGGGTTTCACACAACACTGGAAATCTTAAGAGAGGTTGCATACTGGCCACACATGGGCCAGGATCTTAACCAATACTTGAAGGGTTGTCTTGTGTGTGCACAATTTCAGCCAACATCCCTCACGCACCGTGCACCCCTCCAAAAGAGGGGGATGACACTGTCATGGTCAGATTTGCAAATCGACTTTGTAGGCCCCGTGATTCGCTCTGCTAGGGGGAATAAGTACATGTTGACTGTGACATGCTTGTTTACCAAGTGGGTGGAATGTCTCCCAGCCCCAAATTGCAAGGCAGAAACAGCAGCTGCCCTGATGATTAACCACATCTTTTCCCGTTTTGGTCTACCTCAAAGGATTGAGTCAGACAGAGGTAGCCACTTCACCAGTGAAGTAATGACAAAGATGTGGGAGATACTGGGGGTCAAGAGAAAGCTACATATTGCTTACAGGCCAGCTTCTTCTGGGGCAGTAGAGAGATATAACCGAACCATTGTGAGCATATTAAAGAAGTTTGTGGCAGATTCTGGCCAAGTTGGGATATCCGATTACCTCTGGTCCTAATGGCCATCAGATCTACCCCTTCATCTGCAACCAAAATGTCACCATTTGAGTTGATGACTGGACGCAAGATGGTGCTTCCGCAGCATTTGCTCTACAGGACCCAAGAGCAGACACTAATAAATGCCTCCACAACTCATGAGTATGTGGAGAATTTAAGGAAACACCTTCAACATGCTTTTGCCTATGCTCAGCGGAATCTAGAAAGATCAGCTGAGAGTATGAAGACCCACTATGACCTGAAAACTTCCAGGAAGGAATATCAGGTGGGGGACCGGGTCTATTTATACAATTTCCAAAGGAACCAGGCCAAACAGCGAAAATTTTTGCCTACATGGAAGGGACCCTATGAGATTATAGACAAGATCTCCCCTGTGGCCTACAAGATCCGCATCCCCAAAGGCGGTTTGGCAGAGGGGGAAGACAAGTGGGTCCACATTAACCAGTTGAAGTGTTGCCATCCCAGGCACACTCTGCAACAACTGGAGGAATCCTCTGGAATCCTAGAGGGTACTGTCTCAGATTAATTCAGTTCTAACTTAAAAGATCCTACATATCGCCTATCAAATTCTGAGTTTCTCAATGTGGGTGTTTTCGTTTTTGAATGCAAAAAGAAATGTGCATGTTCATAAGTTTTGACTATAAATTTATATGCCACCCCACTATATCAATGGTGGGGGAAAAATGTCTATGAATAGGTATTGCCGCTCTTCCTTTGTCGTCCTAGGAGAAGGAAAACCTGCAGGCTGGCCAAGGAGGACGATCCGGAGACCGGGAGCAGAGACGCAAGGGGCCCAGTGTACCGCCCAATATTCCCATCAGGACCAGCGAGGAGAACCGATCTATCAGTACCGGATGGAGGAAAAGATGCTGAACTGTGCCATCTATTGGAAGAAGATGAGGAAACATCCCAGGTCTTGCGAGTTCCATCAGTGAAACAGAATGGCCATCGCAAGAGGGGGGCTTGTGGGATGTTTTTACCCATGCATCCGAGCCCTACCTCAAAAACTGTGCAGTACTGGCATTGAAAACATCATGATGGCCAGAGATTCCCAGAAAATGCCCAGGGAAGTGCATGAAGAATAGGCTGCCACCCATTTTGCCGATGTTATGGGCACAGAAGGGCACTGCCTAAAACCACCATTGGACTACCCACACAGTAGCCTGAAACCATTGGGAATGGCAATGCTGATTGCCAAAAGCAACCTAGAATTGTGGGGAATTAATTTTCTTAAATCCCAAAAATGGGTGCATTACCAGTACTCACCACTATCAGAAAGCCGGCGTTTTAAAACAACACCAGACTTTTTTTTTGTGTAAAACTGAATAAATGAACCCAAAGCAGGCCAAAGAAAGACTTACTGAGGGGTGGATACAATGTAAAGTTATAGTCTGAAGTGACTTGAAGGTTTATAACAAGACTGGCTGAGCTGTGGATTTCAGCAGTTTAAGTAAATTTGGACTGAAAGACACTAAAAATCTAAATGTTTAAAAGAAATCAGTGACCTACTTTTGAGTGTCACATAGGTTTCAATTGTTTAAATGTCATAGTTTTAAACTTAGAATCAGCATTCTAGCTGCATATGTAAAAATGGTTAGTTTTATTTGAATGCAGAAAACTGGGTAACTAAAAGGGACATTAGCTGGGGCCTGGCTTAAGGAACTGAATTCTGCCCACCAGCTACCCCCGACAGGAGTTGAGACTTGCACAACAGCTGTGTTCCCAGGCCTAGCTGCCTTTTGCTGTTCCCACCAAAAGGGATATGACACTTCTCTGATTGAATTACCTGGGCTCTGCAGGAAATTGAACAAAGCCCTGTCCTGACTCAGGCAAATGTTTTATTGGTGGGAGTCGTAAATGTGGCTTCCTCCTGGAAGGAAAGGGGAGGAGCACTGCCTGTGAGAGCAAGCTGGCTTGGCAGAACTGGAAAAACCAGAAATTCAACCTTGTGCTGGGGGGAAACCACACCCCTTTGGGGCCAGAATATAACTCTAAAAAGATGGATCATTCATAGAGCGGACTTGTGAAAATTATTTAAATGATACCATAATTCTTGTGATTTTTCTGCCCACATTTTAAGAGGTTTTTACAACCGGTGGTATGATCTGGGGGCAAGCTAGCAGTTAAGAGGGTATTACTTAAAATGTATGCATGTTAAAAATCTGACACTTCATCAATTAATGTCCATACTCCTTGCGCACATGTGTGTAAATTTGGGTTAATGTCCGATATTGCAAAACCAGTTAAAAAGTGCAAAATGTTGCCATTTCTCAATGCAAGCTCTCAGGAAGAGCAGATTTGGACAGGGTATATCTCCTGTGATATGTGATGGGTGCATGTAATTTTAAACAAATGTGTACCTGTGCAAATATGTCTTTTTGATCAAATATAGATTGTGTGCAATTTGACAGGGGAGTGTCCTTTCTGAGAGCCATTAAATGACATCATTCTGACACACAATCCTGCTCTCCAGTGAGAACGCAAAGAATTCTCCAACCTATCAGAACTCTGAAGGGGTTGGGCCTAGAAAGCTAGCCTCTCCACCCACTTTCAAAACACATAAAAGCAGACAGTCAGGACAGATAGGGACATTCTATTCCATCTGCTGCGGGACGCTCTGCCGGGAAAATCCATACTTTACCTCCATCAACCTCCAGAGAGCCAACATAGAGACTTCAATCTATCCACCTTCAGAGACCAAGACTTTACTTCAGAATTTGTAGCAGAGAGGTCAACTACAAGCTAAATCCCTCTTTAGCAGGCCTCAAATCATTGCCATTATCACAGCCAGGCGAGCTGTTTGAATTCTTTGCAAGAACTCTTGCCATTTGCCAGAGAGCAGTGTTGTATCCAGAGAGAGACCAGCTGAACCGGAGACCGCTGTATCCGGACCCACAGACCTGATCAGAACCAGAGACCCAGACCAGCAGAGTAGAGCTGACCCCGATGCTGTGCGCAGAAACCGTCCGTGGCGAGGCCTATTTTAAAATATATTGTGAGTACCTAGCAGAACTGTGCAGAACCAATCTCTTAGTTAAAATAATATAATTCAATCTATTTTAATCTAACCAGAACTGTCTCCTAGAAGTTGTACCTTGTCATTTTGCCAAACTGTCACCTGTCATTTCTAGCTGCTTGTCACTTTGAACTTTTAAAATTTCAAATCTGAAAAACGACCTTTACCATATCGCTCATATCTCCGTGACCGTTTGTCTTAGAGACTTGCAGTAACTTTCCTCTGAAAGCTGGGAATCTTGGCTTTTCAACGAACCTAGAACGCACTCGCAAATTTGCCGCGATTTGCAAATTTCTCCACGTGTGAAAACAGCAGCTTCCTTGCTTTCATTTGCCAAAAATTCGTTTAACCTGCCAATCATTCCTAGAACATTGCTAAAGTAAGCCTGAACTTATTTAAACCAACTAATCCTCAACCTGAACCTCCTGAAGGGAATTAAAAGCATTTTAGCACATTTTCCAATATATTGCTATCACATTTAAAAGCATTTTGAGCCTGTGTAAAACTCATATCTATTCTCCTCTAAGCTTGCTGGGAAACTGGAACTCTGTATTACATTGTGATTGTACCCCAAAAGTGATGGGTGGAAGGTTTCGAATGAATCTAAACCACTGGCAATTGCTCTGGGCAACCTTCCACGCCACCGTTTTTTAGCCCGTCTGCGCCATTGCAAAAGGGGACCAGCCATGTGCAAATCAGTCAGCAGCTGCCGCCACCGAAGGTAGCAGCCCAGCCCGAACTGCTAGGCCAGGTCCCCTCTGCACAGAAAACCAAGCAACCCCAGACATGTTTCGGCCTTGTTGGACCTCCTCAGTGAGGTGCAGCCTGGTTCCCTGTGGCGCAGCGAGCAAGGGACCCACGTCTGGGCATACCCTCTCTCAAAGGAGAAACAAACTGACCACAAAAGTGATGGGTGGAAGGTTTCGAATGAATCTAAACCACTGGCAATTGCTCTGGGCAACCTTCCACGCCACCGTTTTTTAGCCCGTCTGCGCCATTGCAAAAGGGGACCAGCCATGTGCAAATCAGTCAGCAGCTGCCGCCACCGAAGGTAGCAGCCCAGCCCGAACTGCTAGGCCAGGTCCCCTCTGCACAGAAAACCAAGCAACCCCAGACATGTTTCGGCCTTGTTGGACCTCCTCAGTGAGGTGCAGCCTGGTTCCCTGTGGCGCAGCGAGCAAGGGACCCACGTCTGGGCATACCCTCTCTCAAAGGAGAAACAAACTGACCACAAAAGTGATGGGTGGAAGGTTTCGAATGAATCTAAACCACTGGCAATTGCTCTGGGCAACCTTCCACGCCACCGTTTTTTAGCCCGTCTGCGCCATTGCAAAAGGGGACCAGCCATGTGCAAATCAGTCAGCAGCTGCCGCCACCGAAGGTAGCAGCCCAGCCCGAACTGCTAGGCCAGGTCCCCTCTGCACAGAAAACCAAGCAACCCCAGACATGTTTCGGCCTTGTTGGACCTCCTCAGTGTATACCTGAACTGTGTGCTCTTCCTTCCATCTCCTTACATTGTATAGGGGGGTGAATTGCCACAAAGGGAAAGTGATTACCTTGTCTTTTGTGAAACCATATCAGTTTATCTTCTATACTGCATTTCATTCATTCAACCTTGCATTTCCTTGAACCCTATAAAGCATTCTCTACCACATTATTCTTCTGTCCCTATTTACCAGTGTGCTACCTTATCCATTTCATGTCAACTCCTTAGTGATTATAAAGAAGTGGGATAGTGCCAGATTCTCCGTTGTTAATCTTTATCATATCAGATTAAGTGTGATATTCAATTATTAATTTATTATAAAGTGTGATATATATATCTATTGTTTAAATTATCAAATAAACCTTTTAAACTTGCAAAACAGAACTACTTCTTGGCTCAGTGGGGTCAGGGGGATTCCAAGAGAGGGGTGTTATATAGGGGTAGTCATCCAGAACTCATGAACTGGACATAAAGATATATCAATAAGGGTTTCCATTCAGTATCCCAGACTAGGCATTGACTTAGCTGTAGTGTTGAATTGAATCATCTTACATGGCAACGTGTAGCATCCATCCATTGCAGCCTTGCAGGCATCTCAGTAGGGGTGCACCATGGATAATGTTTCAGTAGTGGTGCCCTTTGGATAAGTTACTATTGAGGAGATGTCCTGGGGTACCTTGGAGTGGGTTTATACCCATGGTAGTGAACAGTGACTGGTCCTTGATGAGAGTGGGGGAGCCTGTTGAGTAGTGGAAGGCATACTAGTATGCATCACTGGGCACCAAGTAGACAGCGAAAATAGTCCCAGAGGGGAGTTCCAAAGGGATTACAAAGATGCCACCGTCTTGGTGGGGTCCCTAGGAAAAACTTGCCATTCAAGAAATATCTAGAAGCCAGTCATGAGAATTTCATTGGGT
This sequence comes from Ambystoma mexicanum, assembly GCF_040938575.1. Lineage (NCBI taxonomy): Eukaryota > Metazoa > Chordata > Amphibia > Caudata > Ambystomatidae > Ambystoma > Ambystoma mexicanum. The sequence goes on from NC_090926.1 coordinate 448,070,712, forward strand.
ATTAGAGAGCAGAAACGCAGCGCTATAATTGCACTGGACAACACATGCAAAAGCATAGTGGAACATTAGGGAGCAAACCAGATGGAGGCTAATTTACAGTGGGTCCAACAGGAACACAATTACAATGGGACACATGAGAGCAAATCACAGTGGGGGCACCTGAGAACAGCATAGAATAAGGTAGGAAGTACAATGTTGATCAGGTGAGTGAGCGGAGCAAACAATCAGGCCACGCATAGCAAGACCAACATGGCCTAGCAAGGCATGATAAGGCAAGATAAGAGCATGACACAGCAGAGCAAAGCATTAGAATTCATAGCAAAGTATCTAAGAGGCTCAACAAAACAAACAGCTGATCTTCTCACTGCACTCTCTGAATTGCCTGAATAGATACATTGTGCACTGCGTGCAACAAGGAACTGGGAATTGGTAGATGATGGGAGGGGCAGTCTGGAGTCTCCACTCATTACCATAAATGGAGTGGTAAGGGCTATAGGGGCCATGAACCTTCGGTTCGGAGATGAGGCTGCCAAAGATATGGAAACCCCAGGCACTCACTTCACCTTCCTTAGAATGTTGGATGGTAAGGCATAGCACCTTGGCAAAGGTCACTCTTAACGTGCTCATGTGCTGTACTTTATGAACCCTGCAGGGACATTTGCCTATCAGGACAACACCCATTGGGAAATGAACCGCATTTGTCAGCGGTTTGTCAGGCCATCTGTGCAGGAGCCAGAATCCATATTTGTTTCTCTCAGAAGTATAGTCAAGGGTTCCCAAAAAGATCTTAAACCCCTGCCCCACTGTGCACCAAGCCACGGATCAGAAATGCATCCCTGCTCCTGCCTGTCAGCCTCCCCTAGTGTTGAGAGAGACCCATAACTTCATTTTCAGAATGAGGGAAAACCCTGCAGGGGGTTCTGCATAGGGAGCACAAAGAGATGAGGTGCTCGCAATGTAAAAGGTGGAGTGTGTATTCCTGAAAGTACCCTGCAAAGCTGCACACATCATCCCTTCCCCTAAAGTAGGGGTGCCACAGCTGCTGGGGGTTAAGAGGCTTGCTGACAGTGAAAGAAAGTAGCTTGTATGGTCAAGCGCTTTGAGGTGCTAGGACAGCAATCCCACAACATTGAAACCTCAGATTTGCAGTATGTCCAGACCCATACCTGGTACTAATATCTGGCAGATCTCATTGAAAACCTTTTCTCAGGGGTTGAAGAATGGACCATGCCAAAAGGCACTGGGATTTCCATTGCACATGTGTACAAGATTTGTTACCCCAGAGGCAAGGAATGTAAACGCTGTCCCCATCTGTTGTCATGTTCGGAACTACAGAGGGATGAATAAAGTGTATATTCTATGCAAAGAGTTAATCTGGGAACAAGGAGGTTTTCAGGCCCTCAGTGGAATTCAAATGATCTTCAATAACGCGTAGTGAGTATGGATTACTGTTGCAGCGTTTAGCCACTTGAGTCCTTCAGGTTTTCCAAGAGAATAAGTAGACTGATATTTCTCAAGGTAAACGTTGCCTGGGTTTATATCTTTGGCATTTTTCATTCAGAAATACAGGACATTTCTGGAAGAGTTTATACAGAGAAAATTAAGGGCTTACTGTGGGACCGAATGCAATGGGCCCAGTGACCCATGCCCCTCCGCAATCACAGTGCTCACCTGGAAAGTCTCATATTCAAAACATCAACTGGCAAATAGTAGGAAGGACTATCTGCACAGACATCCCCTTATCGCATAACTAGGTATCAGGCACATTCCCAAAGCCGAGGTATTCATTGGTCAACTGATCCCACATGCTTGCGTAGCTGGGGCCAGCCTTCTACCCACGTGGGCTCATTAATTGCAACTACCCAGACCTTAAAGGGCCCACTTCCCAATAGCAGTTTTAGCATTTTCACCTCAAATGCTGCGTTTCAAATTTAAAATGATTGAAGTAAAAACTCATGCTTTGGCCAATCGCCGCCACCATTTTGCATGAACGTTTTACGTAGAGCAATGTTACCAAGCAAGTGCACTAAGATTCATTTGTGGCATTGTGCTTTCTGCCACGCCTGCAACAGAGGGGTCTCAGGCACAGTGTAAAGTGCTGCTGATCTGCCACGGTTCAGGTTGCCCGTAGTGGTGAATTAGGATGGGCTGTGTTCCAAGACAGGCACCCCCCTTACCAGGGGCAGCTCAGCTCATCCATAATGGGCGAGCGGGCGTCTACCCACTGGGTCTTGCCCCCCCATCTTGCCCATTATGGAGGAGCCAGCCCAGTGAAACACTGAGCGCTCCCTCAGCTGTTTTTTTCAGCTGAGGGAGCACTCTGAACTGTCAAAGGGAAACATTGTTTCCCTCTGACAGTTTAGTTCCCCAGTCACGCAAGCTCAATGAGCCATGCAAGTCTGGGGGTGTTTGCTTCCCCAGCCTTGCATAGCTCGTTGGAAATGCTGGCAAGGTAACTGCATGTCTGTATGTCTGAAGGGGCACTCCTGCGCCTCCTCACACATGCAGACAGATCAGGCTCACATGGGGTGTCTACTCACCCACTCTCAGGACCCTGCACATGTATAGAAACCAGGAAGCTTCCTGATTCCTGTTCATGCTAGCAGGGGCTGGAGTGTTTGAGAGGAAAGACTTGCAACAGAAGGTGCGTTTGTTTATGTTCATGTATTTTTTTTAATTTAAATGATGTGTATGGATGCGTGCATGCTTGTGTTAGGTGAATGTATGATGGATACTTGCTGTGTGTAGGTTGTGTAAATCTGTGTGTTAGTATGTTAATTTATTTATTTATATATGTGTATGGATGTGTGTATGCTTGTGTTATGAGTGAGTGCATGATGGGTGCTTGTGTGAATGAGATAGAGTGCTTGTAATTGTAATTGTTTTTTTATATAGCGTTTATACACAAGTGGAGTGCTTCAAAGTGCTTCAAGGTGGGAACGGAACAAGGGAATACAGTAGTCATTCTTAGGCCTTGAAGTTTCCGAATGATCTATCAAAAACTAGCGTAATAGGCATGACAGCATTTCTCCTAGTGCAAGTGCATGAAGTGTTTCAGGTGCGACAAAGCTAGGGAGGGGAGACAAAAAAACGAGGGGCGGGCAGGACAAACAAACTTACTAGTCTTAGTACATTCAGGTCATGTAAGTGCGAGGAAGTGGGAGGGGAACCAAGTGCACCCAGTCCAGCAGGGCCCTGGGTTAAGTGTAGAGAGGTTACCACTCTCCTGGAGAGTAAGCTGAAAGTGCAGTAATGCTGAAAATAGTGCAGAGGCCCGGAGGCAAGTGTAAAACTTGCGGGGCAGCCTGGGACCTGCAAGGCTCTGGAGGTGAACCAGGGGAACAGTCAGCAAGAAGCTGAACAGAGTTAAGGAAGAGAAGGAGGAAGAAGGAAAGGAGAGAAAAGAAAGTAGGTTTGCAGAGCAGAGGGAGAGAGAAGGAGGAAGAGAAGAGTAGTTTCCGTAACTTAAGGTGATCCGGCTCAAGATGGAGATAGGCAGGAAGTCTGTTCCAGGGTGAGGCACCTGCAGAGGATAAAGATCTACCCCCAGATCTCTGTTTGGAAAAATGGCTCCCCCGCAAAGAGTTGGAGGAGATCAAGCGGAGGACTCTAGAGGGATAGTGCTTAGGGAGAGAACGTTGTAGATGAGCCCCAGTCCCAAAAAGCCTTGTGGATTATGCAGTGTCTTGGACTTGATCTTTGCAGCCACAGGGAGACAGTGGAGGGATTTCATCACCAGAGAGATGCTGTCCCGCGGCTTGAGACCAAGGATAAGTCTTTCAGTGCTGTTCTGGATGAGTTGAAGAGGACCGAGAGTGGCAGTAGGAAGGTTGAGAAAGAGGCTATTGCAGTAGTCCAGCCTAGAGAGAACCAGGGCTCTGGAGATGGTGACCCTCTGGGGGAAGGTGAGAAAAGGTAGAATACCTCTTAGGAGGTGCAGCTGGTAGTGAGACTTTTTTGAGATGTCAGAGATGTGAGAAGAAAAGGAGAGAGTGGATTCGAAGATGACCCCCAGAGTTTTTGCCTCATTAGCAGGTCAGGGCGCCGGGCCAAGGGAGGCTGGCCAAAGTGAAGTGGGAAAGGGGGAGCAGGGGTCCCAATGAGGACGATCTCTGTCTTATTGACATTGAGGCAGAGATCATTTGCACCTTGCATACACACATATTTACTTTGATTGTGTGCGTGTGTTTGGCGCTGTGAGGCACAGAGGACAGGCATGGTATTTTTCTACTCACTATCTATCATAGATGTCCAGTAAAAGATACCATGCCCACTCCCTGGACCCCCAGTGCCTGGCATACACACTTCACCACATTGATTGTGTGCGTGTGTGAGGAGATGGGTACCCAGGGGACAGGCATGTTGCCAAAATCAGCTCTCCTTCTCGGGTGCTGTGGGGCCCAGGAGCCAGGGATGGTATTTATTACTGGACATCTATTCTAGTACAAAATACTAGACCTACTCCCCTGGTCCCCCCATTGCCTTACATACACACATAATCACTTTGATTGTGTACATGTGTTTTGCGTTGCGGGGCCCGTGGGCAGGGCTAGCTTTTTTTTAATGGACATCTCTCATAGATGTCTAGTCAAAAATAACCTGCCTGCCCCCTGGCCACCCGAGCACCTCACACACACATAATCTCATTGATTGTGTGCATGTGATAGACCCTGTGGAGCCCAGGGGACAGGCATGGTATTGTTTTACTGGACAAGATGTCTAGTAAAAAATACCATACTTGTCCCACTGGGCTGCCCAGCGCCTTGCATACACACATAATCATGTTTATCGTGTGTGTGTATTTGGCGCTGTGAGGCCCAGGTGACAGGCATGGTATTTTTCTACTCGACATTTATGATAAATGTGCAGTAAAAGACACCATGCCCACTCCCTGGACCCCCAGTGTCTGACATACACACATTACCACATTGATTGTGTGCGTGTGTGAGGAGCTGTCTACCCAGGGGACAGCCATGTCTTTTTTTTTTCCAGCAACATCTTTGATGATGTCCAGTAAAAAATACCATGCCTGAGCCCTGTGCCCCCCAGTGCATCACATACACACAGTGTGCAGTGTGCAGTGTGCAGTGTGCGTGTGCGTGTGTGTGCGTGTGTGTGTGTGTGTGTGTTGGTCCAAGCTGATTTTGGCAAGTGGGTGGGAGGAGGTTTGTACAACAAAGGCATTTTAAAAAGGCCTGTGTTGCACAATCCCCCTCTCCACTGCCTAAAATCAGCTCTCCTTCTGAGGAGCTGTGGGGCACAGGGGCCAGGGATGGTATTTTTTACTGTACATCTGTGATAGATATCTTGTCAAAAATACCATACTTACTCCCATGGTCCCCCCAGTACCTTACAGACACACATAATCATTTTGATTGTGTGCCTGTGTTTGGCGCTTTGGAGCCCAGGGCTGGCATTTTTTTACTGGACATCTATCATAGATGTCTACTCAAAAATACCATGCCTGCCTCCTGTGCGCCCCAGCACCTCGCATACGCACATAATCTTGTTGATTGTGTGCGTGTGATAGGCGCTGTGGAGTCCAGGGGACAGGCATGGTATTTTTTTACTGGACAAGGCGTCTAGTACAAAATACTATACTTGCCCCTCTGGGCCCCCCAGCGCCTTGCATACACACATAATTACTTTGATTATGTGGTGTGTTTGGCGGTGTGAGGCCCAGGTGACAGGCATGATATTTTTCTACTCTACATCTATGCTAGATGTCCAGTAAAAGATACCATGCCCACTCCCTGGACCCCCAGTGCCTGGCATACACACATTGCCACATTGATTGTGTGCGTGTGTGAGGAGCTGGGTACCCAGGGGACAGGCATGGTATTTTTCTACTTGACATCTATGCTAGACGTCCAGTAAAAGATTCCATGCCCGTTACCTGTGCCCCCAGTGCCTGGCATACACACATTACCACATTGATTGTGGGCACATGTAAGGAGCTGGGTACCCAGGGGACAGGCATGTATTTTTTTTACTGGACATCTTTGATAGATGTCCAGTAAAAAATATCATGCCTGAACCCTGTGCCCCCCAGTGCCTCACATACACACAGTCCCATTCACAGTGTGCGGGTGGGGCACCGGGCCCAAGGGGCATGCATGGCATTTTCTACTGGGTATGCTCAGTATAGAATGCCAGCCCAGTCCACTAGGATTCCTAGCACCTCACATGCAACGTCAAGCCTGACCCCTAAGCCCCCCAGCGCCTTGCATGTAGACATAATTGATTTTCTGTGCATGTGAGGCACTGGAGGGCAATGGGGGAAGGAATGCCATATATTAATGGGCATCTGATAGATGCCCAGTAAAAAATACTATCACTATATTACTAGGCCCCCCAGCACCTCGCACACACACAATTAATGTGTGCCTGTGAGGGGCACAGGGCCTCAGGGGGGGGCATGGATTTTTTTTACCGGGCATCAATGCCCAGTAAAAAAAATGCCACGCCTGTACCCTGGGACCCCTGCTCCTGACACGTATCTGTCCCCCCTCCCAGTTCCTACCAGTCACACATAATCGCATTCACCATGGAGCAGTTATGCTCCACTGGGCAGGGTTGATAACGCAAGCATGATACGTGTTATTATGAAGCAACACTGGCATTGTTTATGCAACCAGTCTTGCCATTTCTTATTGAGGCATGACATTTTGCATTGTGCATCTTTGATAAAAACAAGCATAAGTGTTATTATGTAGCTAGACTAGCATGTCAATGCAGCCAGACTAGTATTTTTTTATTGTGGTATGACATTTTGTATTGAGCAGCTTTGATAAAGCAAGCATGATAAGTGTTATTATGAAGCAAGAGTGGCATTTTTATGCAACTAGTCTAGCCATTTCTTATCGCGGTAAGACATTTTGTTTTGTGCATCTTTGATAAAGCAACCATGATAAGTGTTATTATGTAGATTGACTGGCATTTTAATGCAGCCAGTTTGGACACGTTTTCATACTTTGGCATGCATTTTTAATGGTAAAGCCAACTGGAGTATGTTCTTATGAGGCAATACTACCATGTTCAGGCTCCCCTTGGCCGCCTCTACTCCTTCTCTTATACCTGACTGTCCGCAATTCAGGAGTGGTGTGCCACCAATGATCTCTGCCTTAATGTCAGTAAAACGGAGATCCTCATCGGAACATCATCTCCCTCTCTGCCCACTCTGGGACCTCTTCATGCGCCTAACTGTGAGTCTAAGAACCATGGGGTCATCTTCGACCCCAACCCTCACCTTCTCTCCTTACATCTCTGACGTCTCTAAGAAGTCAAACTATCAGCTGAACCTCCTCAGAGGTATTTTTCCTTTCCTCACTTTCCCCCAGAAGCTCACTGTCTCCAGAGTTCTGGTCCTCTCAAGGGTGGACTACTGCAACGCCTTTTTCTAAATCTTCCTGCCTCTACTGTCCGTCCTCTACACCTTATCAAGAACAGGGCTTCCAGACTTGTCCTTTGCCTCAAGCCCACGGATCGTATCTCTCCAGCTCTGAAATCTCTTCATTGGCTCCCAGTGGCGGCAAGCATCAAGTTCAAGACCCTCTGCATTGATATCATATGATATGATAGGTTATTTATAATGTGCTTAATACCCAGAGGTTTCTAAGTGTGGACCCGAGATCGAACCTGTGTTGCTCTTCGTGTTGTTTCGCTTTCAAGGCGAGCACGTTGCCCCTGAGCTATCCTCCCAAGACTATCCTGACCACAAGGCTTTCTGGGGCCTGGGACCTCACTACCTCCAACTCTCTCTTAATAAGTATCTCCCATCTCAAGCTCTCTGCTCATTCACCTCCAACTCTCTGAGAGTCAGTCGCATTTCCAAGCAGAGAGTTGGGGGCAGATCTCTATCTTCAGCTGGGGTCTCCCTCTGGGACAGCCTCCCTGCCTCTCTCAAACTTGAGCAGAGCCATCTCCAGTTCCAGAAGCAACTCAAGACCTTCCTCTTTGCTTCCGCTTTCTCTCTTCCTCTCCCCTGCTGATAACCTGTCTGTTCCACGCAGTGGTCACCTGCCCACCGTCTGAACTTGGGCCCAGGTCCCTGCCTGTCCAGTTACACCTCACACTGCCTCTTGGCTCCCACAGCACTTGTGGTCTAAATCTGTAACCCTACAGTCCCCTCTCTCTGCACTTATAAGCCACCCGTCGGCTGCACTTTCTGATTACCTGCACTGAGCCACCCATTGGCTGCACTTTTGATTACCTGCGCTTTGCCACCCTCTTGCACTTCTCTCTGTCCGCATCCCAGCGCTTGCGTGATCTGAATGACCCAAGGCCTAGTAAGATTGTTGTTTTGTCCTCCCGCTGTTTCCCCCTCCTTGTCTTGTCACGCCTTGAAAAACTGGTGCACAGGCACGTTATAAATGCCATATCATATCATATATTGACAGAACAAACATGGACATGTTTTCTTATAGTATCATTACTGCCATTATGCGTGTTATATGGGAATACTAGAGTATAATGGTGCAGTCAGCATGGAAATGTAGGGACACAGCCATTGTGAAAATGTTTTATACTGGCATAAATTGTGGGAAAAGGCAGCATGAAAATGTGTTGGAGAAATGCTCCTGTACACTGGTGGTGGCTTGCATCTATTGGGTTTTTTCATGAGTTACCCTACACAACCAATTGCAAAACTGTTTGTTTTTTTTACCCAATTTTTCTAAAAAGTGTGCTCTAAAAAGCTCAATTTTAACCCATTATTTTTAAAAAATCTGAGGGTGGGGGGCACCCCACCAAACACCCTTTAATTGCTGCAAGTTCCCTCGCCCTCGCTACGCTCAGTCGCTGTGGCATATCTGGGACATATATTTACGCCCCTCCAGTTATGAAATTCACCAGCCGCCACTGCCTCTGAACCTCCCCCTGGATGTAGTCTGCTCATCGACAGGGATTCACAGAAGAGAATCTGAACAAGCTGAACTTTTTGCCTAGACAGCTTCATCTTTGGGAATCCGCAATGCCACAAAATGTGAGTGTTTTGCCGAGTGGATGAAAAAGGTTTTGTGAAGTGAGTCTTCGTCCTGAGCAGATCTCTGCGTTAATCTCTCCTCCCTCCATTACATTCTTTTTTTCCTACTTAGCTTAGAGAGTGTGCCCAAATGACTGCACCCAGTCTCTCTTCCAAGGCCTCCTCCCCCAGCCGTCCACGGTTGATATATTATGTGCCAATGTATGCACTGTGTATCTGAGTGAGGACGATTAGCTCAGCGGCAACGTGCTCGCCTTGAAAACAAGACGACACGAAGTAACACAGGTCCGATCCCTGGTTCCGCGCTTATAAACCTCCGGGTATTAAGCGTGTTATAAATATGCAACTAAAAGACATTTTCCTGTAACAGCGCCTCGAATGCCCCCTGGCTGTGTGAGTGCTTTAAAAAAGCAAAATAAAAATAAATAAATATTCCTTGCGGTTGGGTCATTCATAGGTATTGACAGCACGGAAATATTATTTTTCCCTCCTTTCTTGTCGGTGCTTTCTCAGGCCATCCTGTTTCCAGACATGCTTTGGAACCAGAGCTCGTGACATCCGTTGAACCTCCCCAGGATGGACAGGAGGTGGGGGTGCGGTTCTCTGCCCTTAGATCCCTACAGCTGACCAGGCTCCCAGCCCCTATCTGGTGTGATTATTTTGAAAGCTGGGATGCCTCTGAACCTCCCCAGCCTCTTGACCTGAGCCTCTGCCAGGGGTCTGCTGCTGTTGACCTCTCTCATGCCCTGACAGTGTGTTGGTTCACAGCTCAGCAGAACACGGCCGCCCTCCCCCGTTTCTCCCCCCTCCCCAATACCGCAGGGCTCCTCGAGGAATGTAATGGCAAATATGCAGAGCCATATAAAATCAACATCATGAACTCAGAGAGCGAGAGACGCTCCCTGCCTTTAGTTGCCGCTAGCAGATTGGCGAATGCATGCGCTGTTTAAAAAAAAAATGGAAAGTTCGAAATGCACGCGCGCGGGTGTGCACACAGAACAACACGGCAAGGATGGCAATGGATATCGCCCCAAAGCCGGCTGTAATGCAGTTCGCATGTACTCTGCAGCTCTCTCCTCCCACATGCGCCACAATGCGGCCTTTGCTCAACGCTACCATGATTTCTTAGCGTATCTTGGCCCTGTTTTAGTCCTCCCTTTTAGCTCTCTCTTAAAGCAGATCTTGTGTTAATATTACTAGTACCCTGGACAAAACGACGAGACCATGTCAGCCAATCCGGATTCTAGACTTCCAGGCAATAATCTAGGGTGTATCTGTGGATCTAGTTCCCTACTATTTCTCAGCATCTCCTCGTGTGCCGCCATCCTCAACAGCTTCTCTCTCCACTGCGTCAGCTCTTTCTCTGGTCTCCTCTTCCATGCCTGCCGCTCTTTGCCCAACTCTCCTCTTGCCCGGCTTGTATGACATTGCGAGTTGAGTTGGATGCCATGGCCGCCGACTGTCGTGTTTTTTGTGTGTTTTTCTTTGACTCTTTTTTTACTGCGCCACAGGTGCCTGTAGCTGGAAAATGACAGTCACAGCATATCACCCCGCCACGTCATGGGTTGCTAGTGTTCTAGCCCCTAGTGGCATGGCAATGCCGGGTGTAACGGATCCTGTTCCTTGCCTTCAGCTGGAGCCAATGAATCGGCCATCCGAGCCCCGAACTCTGGGAAATGCCCTCTGCAACAGGCCGTACTGCTATACAACGAAAGAAGAAAACTCGAACTATGACAGGTGACAGCCTGCCAGCTAATGTGTACATTGTTTAGAATCCGGATCTTGGAATAAAACGTTATACAATAAGACAGTGTAGAGATTGTCTGGGGGCAGCATGTGTCTGGAAATGTGTGCTTATTTAAAAGGCACTTTCCAATGATGCCATATTGATGACTCCGCCTTTGTGGTCTGCGCTGTTGAATTCCCGTCTCTTGCAGCACTGGAGATTGTATCAGTCGCCTGACGTGCTGTTCCTCTTAATCTATATCCATGTCGCTCGTTTCTTAGAAAATCGTTGTCATTAGCAAACACCAAACACCTGTCCTGTACGAGTCCGATAACTACATCATTAAAATAAACGCGCCCGCCTATGCCTTATGCTTCAAACAACCCAGTGAGCAATGCTGTCTGTGCAAATCGGTACCACATTTAAAGCAGTGCCACTGCAACATAGGCGCCTGGCCAGCCTGACACCAATACAGCAAACTTTTAGTAGTCAACTTTGTAAGGGGATTTGAACTATTGATGAAGTTATTGGTTTCAGAACTAGGCTATCTGAGTTGTCATTCTGGCTTCCCCACTGTGAACCCCTTGTGTGATCCTCAACAAATAGTTCAATTCCCTCTTCCTCTGGCCCCTTCTCTTTAATAAATGCGAGCAGTTAAGCGAAGTATAACCTCTTTTCTGGATTGCAATATTGTCAACCCACCCTTAATTGTTGGGGAGCAGTCGATTGTTGCCAATGTGGGGTGTATGCTTAAGGGAGAGAGGGCAAACCAGGCATATTCCCTCCGATCTCCCTGTGCCCTTGTGGGTAGAATCGGAGTGATACGCCTGTATGGCACACGGGTCAACATGTCATTGAAGACCTTGTGAGTGGGTCACAGCCCTGAGAACAAGCTATTTTAGCTTCTGTGGTCTAATTGTCTAATTGTGAGTTACTTGGATTCTCACCCCAAATGAGTAGAGAGATACGCACAGGTAACTTTGTGCCTTCAATGGTACTGTAGCTGCTCCTCAACGATGATGACATTGAGGCAGAAGCATGTATCAGTGGTTTGTGTTGGCACTTCTGTTCACAGGAGACTGGCCTGGCATTTTGGACTTGTGTGCCCCTAAGGTCACAATCAGACAGACATGATGTGATAAGTATTTATAACGTGCCGGTACACAAGTGTTTCTAGACATGATAAGACAAGGGAAGGAAGACAGAGCGATGACATACAAATGATCTTACTAGGCTTTGTGTCATTCATATCGTGCAAGTGCAACAAAGCAAGTGCAACAAAGCAAGTGCAAGGGGAGGGAGAAGGGTCAAGTGCTAGGAAGAGGGGAGGGGAAGTGCAATCAGGGCAGCATTGCTCTGAGGATGAGCAGCCAGGGAAGCGTGACTCTGGGTAAGTGCAAGGAGGCAGGGGACTGTAGGGTAACAGTTACAGTCTCTAAGTGTACCGTAGGCCCAGAGGCAGTGCAGGGCAGACTGATCATGGAGGAGCCTGGTACCCAGTAAGACTGGGGGTAGCCAGGCAATCCGTCAGTGCAGTAGACAGGGAGGTCAGCAGGGGGGAGAGAGAGAGAGAGAGAAAGCAGACGTGAAAAGGAAGGTCTTCAGCTGCTTCCAGAACACCAGGTGGTCCGGCCCAAGTTTGAGAGGGGCCGGGAGGCCATTTCAGAAGGAGGCACCAGTACAGGAGAGAGATCTACCCCCCATTCTTTGCCTGGAGAAGCGTCTCAACCTCAGAGAGTTGAAGGTGGCTGAGCGAAGGGCTCGAGAAGGAAAGTATTTTGGAAGAGAGAGTTGGATGTAGTGCAGGCCCCAGAAAGCCTTGTGGACGATGCAGAGGGTCTTGAACTTGACCCTTGCAGCCACCGGGAGCCAATGGAGGGATTTCAGGGCTGAAGAGATACAGTCCCCCGGCTTGAGGCCAAGGAAAAGTCTCACAGTACTGTTCCAAATTAGTTGCAGGGGGAGGAGAGTAGAGGAGGAAGGTAGATTGAGAAAGAGGCTGTTGCAGTAGTCTAGCCTAGAGATAACCAGGGCTCTGGAGACAGTGAGATTCTGGGAGAAAGTGAGAAAGGGAAGAATACCACTGAGGAGGTGCAGCTGGTAGTGGGCCTTCTTGGCAAGGTCTGTGATGTGAAGAGAGGAGAGAGTGGAGTCGAAAATGGCACCAAGGTTTTTTGCCTCACAGGAAGGCAAAGGAAGAGAGCCCAAGGAAGGCGGCCGGAGTGAAAGATGGTAAGCGTGGGCAGGGGTCCCAATGAGAAGGATCTCCGAATTACTGGCATTAAGGCAGAGATTGTTGGAGGCGTATCAATCCTGAATAGCGGAGAGACAGTCAGGAATGAGCGGGAGAGGAGAGGAGGCTGAGGGGAGCCTGAAAGAGAGCTGAGTGTCATCCGCATAACACTGAAAGTTAGAGGAGAAGGCAGAGATCAGATGGGCCAGAGCGGCCAAGTAAACATTGAAGAGCCGGGTTGAGAGGTTAGAGCCCTGAGGAACACCACATGAGGAGAGAGAGGTGGTGGAGAGAAAGGACTCAAGTTAGACCTGTTAAGGTCGGTCCCGGAGGAAGGAGGTGAACCACTGCAGGGCCAGATCCATGATGCCCAGGTTCTCACAGAGTCGATTGATCAAGATGGTGTGATTGACCATGTCAAAAGCAGAGGAAAGGTCAAGAAGGATGAGGACAGAAGGAAGGCTTGAATCAAGATTAGTGAGCAGATTTTCACAGGTGTTCAGCAGAGCGGTTTCCGTGCCTCTGGCTGCTCTGAAGCCAGACTGATGGCCATGGAGACAACCAACAGATTCAGTGTGTAGAGTAAGCTGGGAGATAGCCAGATTTTCCCAGAGTTTGCCCAGGAATGGAGTGATAGAAAACAGACAATAATTTGCTGGACAGGTAGGGTTGGCAGAAAGGTTTTTAAGAAGGGGGTGCACAAGGGAGTGTTTGAGAAGAGGGGGGGAAAGTTCCAGTGGCAAAGAGTGATTGCGGAAATCAGCATGCAAAAGGATATTCTCCTCTGAAGTGAGAAAGGAGCACAGGTGGGACTGAGGACCTCCTGAGGGGTCTGCCACTCAAAGGAATTTGTTTTGCTCTCAGTGGAGGAATTCCCACGTCTTTCACTAACGTTTGTATACATGAGCACACTGAAATATAGTGTGATGGTGTCCTGGGACATAGCAGGAGTTAGAGGGAAGTTGGAAAGGGTGGACATTACTGAGTTTCTGAAGACTCATGAACTAATGATACAATATGATATGATATGATGGGTTATTTATTACGCGCTTAATACCCAGAGGTTTCTAAGCGCGCACCCGGGGATTGAACCTGTGGTGCTCCGTGTTGGCTTGCTCCTAAGGCGACCATGTTGCCCCTGTGCTATCCTCCCGAGACAAGGAGAGGAAACCTGGGCCCTTGATATCCCTCTCTTGGATGGTTATGTTTCCTATGGCATTCCCGCCAAGAAAAACCAAAGGGTGGTTGTTACGGGTGAATGGTCATCTTGGGTAAGGTATCACTGAACTGCAGATTCAAGGTGGTGGAGATGGAGTTGGACTTCCTTCAGATGTTGCTGATAACCTCCCCTGGAGGTGGCAAGATTGCCATCTTAAACTTCTACAATAGTCCCCATAAGGCAGAAGTGAACAAGGGCTTTGTGGCTGAGTTTTGAGGGAAAGGAGGGAACAGCTGAACCATATTCGTCTGGGGGGGTGACTTTAACCTCAGAATGGGGTCTGGAATATCTAAAGATCTTTATGACCGTTTGAAGGATAGACTCATGAATGGTCAGGAACCGCAAATGGAGGATACTATGGTATGTGTGAAGGGTTTATAGCTAAGTGCGTGGCTGATTAAATGGGGAATGTGATCGGTCAATAGACGTATTGTGCCTCATATCCCGGGAAAAAACTAATCTTCCATAATCATCTGTGCTCCACTACGATTGATTTCTTTTTCATATCCTTAGACTGGTGGAGAAACATAGTAAGCTTTGAGGTGGTGGCAGACCCTAATAGTGACCACAACCCCTAACTTTGAAATTAAGTGGGTTTGTCGGAGGGGAAGGACCGTCTGACCGTGTCCTGCGTCAGGTTGAAATAGAAGCAGTAGCCGAGTTTCCTGGGAGAGGATTTGGGTTTCTGGTCTGCATCTGAGTATCATGACAAGGATGAATTCGGAACTCAACGGCATTCGAGAGAATGAGGCCAACCCAGTGCAAGTTGTGGAGTGCTTCAAGAGTATCATAGGGGCTTTTACAGAGGGCTTTGTGGTAGAGTGCAACCAAAAAGGGAAGGCTAAAAGGAGGGGATGGTTTAATCTAGCCTGTACGACCGATAAAAACAAGCCCTCTTGAATGCTCTAAAATCTCTAGTTATTTTAAGAGGGGAGATTATTCAGGCAAGAGACCATTATCGTTCAATGGTATAGATAAGAAAAATGGAATTGAAGGAACAGGCATGGAAACGCTTCCTAGAGGCATCCAGAACAAACAACTCCAAAGGATTTGGGGAATTTGTAAAGGGGGTTGGGGGGTGATCTACAATCCTTCAGAAGGCATAAGTGGCACCCATTTGGCAGTGGAAGCCTAGGTGTCACATTTTGCCTCTCTGTATGGAGCTAGAGGGGCATCAGAGGTTGGGAGGAATAGCAGTTGTATCCTATGCTTTAAAATCGAAGCGGTCTAATTGGCGATTAGGTCACAAGCCCCTGGACCAGATGCATTACCAGCTGACTTGTTTCTAGACCAAATTGACCTATGGGCACCGGTGCTGACCATAGTTTATAATTCTTGCTTAATGTCTAGTCAGCTTCCACCTTCATGGAAAACTGCCATTATTTTTCTGATCTTTAAAAAAGGAGACCCTGCCAGCCTGGTGTCTTATCAACCAATATCCCTTTTGGACACCTCCTTTAAAATCTTTGGAAGGGTCTTGTTGGGGCACATAGAGTCCTGCCTCTCGGAAGGGTCAGTTCTTTCTGACATTCAGTTTGGATTCCGTCCGGGGCTAGGAACTATGGAACAGGGTCTTAATTTGTATCTCCTTTTTTCCAATTCTGTATTTTGCAAGGCAAACGCGGGTTATCTTGCTTTTAAGGACCTAAGCACAGCCTTTGACAAAGTAGACTAAGTTGTGGGTCGTTGAGGTGTCGAGAAAAAAGAAATACTGATTGTGTTGCGAGAAATTCAGATGGAAAATAAGGCCTGGGCTTGCATTGTTCCGGGGGGCGAGGCAGTGTACGGAGTGTTTTGATGTCGGGCTGGGGGTCCGACAGGGCTATGTGTTTGCGCCAATACTGTTTATGCTATAAATAAATGGGCCTCTTAATGCCCTGGTGTGTACTAGAGTGGTCTATTTGAACCTGGGTGGAGGGCCTTTCCGGTACTGGCTTATGCCGATGATACCGTTTTAATGGCCAGAACCCCAAGGGCCCTACAGGCTGTGATTGATGCTTACACAGCCTTTATGAATAGCATGGGGTTAAAAATTAATTCCACCAAGTCAGCGGTGATGGGGTGCGTAGGTAGGAAAGGGCCTGCAGTGAGGCGCCCTATGGTGTCTAATGGGTAAATCATCCCAAAGGTCACAGAATTTGACTACTTGGGGGTCAGATTGTTGAGGCATTTATGGGCAAAGCACATATCAGAAAGCAATCTCTGAAAATGAGCCTGTATACAGAAGGAATTCCCCATTTCTCAAATAGGTGCCAGGGACTGTCCTTGAAACGAGTTTTGAAGGTTTATACCGCCCAAACAAAGGCAGCTACTCTATATGGGGCTGCATTGTGAGGCCACAGGAAGGCCATAGAAATATAGGTGAAATACGTTTTTCGGACAGCTCTTAAGCCTTCCAGACTCAACCCCCTGTGCCTCAGTTCACAGGGAGTTGGGGATGGAGTTTTGGGTGGATCAATGGGCTGCCACTCCAAATATTTTTTGGTCATGCCTATGGGCAAATGAGCATGCAACCTTATGCCATTTTATCATTAGGAGCATTATCGGTAAGGGAAGCTGGCGCAAAATACCCTGGCTGGCATACATGAAGGAGTCCTTGCTCACCAGTAATATTCAGGACCTGTTCCCTGCAGATACATTGCTGTCAACCAAGCAACTGAGAGCTAACAAGCAGGTACTGTATCAGGGGGCACAGGAAAAGAAGGGGAACATGGAAAGCACAACCTACTCTGAAAGTCAATATGTAATTAATAACGTATTGGTTCATCCACTGCGCATAGTCAAACAATGTAGCTTCAGGAGCAAATGATCACTGTTCAAATCCTTCTAGGTTATTGTTCACTAATGATTAATAATCAAAATCCTTCCAAATTCTTGCACACGATATATCTCAGGAATCTTCCATTTTCCAATCCTTATTTAATTTTCCAGTGGTGATTTGCAAATTCCTGCCAACACGTGTTTCGACCTCTTAGAGCAAAGGTCTTCCTCAGGGCCAATGAATCACTCTCATTTACACATATTCCAATATCATCATTTTATATAAAATTTGAACAAACAATGCAACACATTGTGTTATAGATTTGAGTCATGGATTTCCAAAAAAAATCATAAAAATTGGTAAATACTGCATAGCAAGTGTATTAGGGACCGTTCCACATCCAGGGGACGAGGTTATATTTTCAAAGGAAGACAAAGAAGAAAAAATAAATATGTATATACATAAATACATCATAATAAACCCATCATGTGCCATGTCTTTCCATTTCAGATACAATCACCTAACTACCATGTAGTGCCTCTGTGTTCAGCATGCATCAAACTGAATGTGTTTTACCACATATGTAAAGTTATTATTATTTTGCATGTGTTTAGATAGTCTATTAGTGCGGCCAGGCAAAGTGATCCCCTGTCTCCAGCATCCACAGGTGCTGCACTGACTAGAGAGTTCCCCAAGTGAGGGCCGCCATTTCATTGTGATCAGAGGGCCAAGCTGATTGTCTATTCTGTGATTTGAAAGGTGTGTTCTTCGCTTTCTGTCCTATACTACTGGACCAATTTGGCGGACTACTGTCCAATTGAATAAGGTAATCTATAATAAAGAATATAAATCAAACTGTTGCCAACCATTTAACATATCCTTAGTAAATAGACACCTGAAGGCTTGTTTCTCTTACCTTCCTTGCAAGCTTATATCCATGCTTTTGGATGTTTGCCAACCTAGCTCCTGTGAAGGCCATGGCACTTTCCCTTGCACCAAAACAAATATTAGAAGTCAAAACGTGATGGGTAGAGAGCTGTAAATTAGTCTAGGCCATTGGGATTTCCTCTGAGCAGAAATAGCAGGTATATTAAGGTGTTACAAGGGAGATGGAGCTTGGGATCCTAGCCTTGGAACAGTCATGCCCGCACTACTTAGAGTGACTCATAGAAGAAAAAAAGATGGTGGTTGAAATGCTTTGAGTACATCATTACCACTGAGTATTACACTGGGCAGCTTTCCACTTTACTGTGCTCTAGCCTGCCTGTGGCATGGCACAAGGGGGGCAACATACCCCATGAATCATGATATTGAAAGATAGTGCACTGCTTCCTCTACTTTCCGCACCAACTTCTTCAAAGTCACTTCATCTTCTTATGATGTTAAAACTTGGGGAGGATGAGAAGTATGAGGATAGCTCAATGGCAACATGCTTGCCTTGGAAACAAGACGACATGGAGCAACACAGGTTCGATCCCCTGGTCCAAACTTAGAAAGTTTTGCATAATAAGCACATTATAAATCATCATACCTATCATATCATATCTTATCGGATACGGTCACCGGCAGCTCTTTTGCATCATCCTAGTTATTGTACAGATGTGTGGCACTGCCTGTTTCAGATACTGAATGTGCACTAATCTTTCGGAAGGACACCACCTGTGTGTTCATTGCCACCTATTCTAACTGCTGATAAGAAAGACAAGGAAACTAACCGTAGAAAGTAGTGGCAAAGTCTGTCTTTTATGAACTGAAATAGGTTTGTCTGCTAAACACGAAGATATGGGTTGTGCACTATTTTGTAAGTCAGGTTGTGGAAAATGAGTTAATACATTTGTGACTTGTTTGGTAGTGAGGAGTTGTGCAACTGGACCGTCCAGAAAAGTGTCTCTGGTTTTACTCCGTTTACCAGCATTTACCTCGTTTCTAAGAGCTTCCAACTTTAGAGTGATTTCCTCAGGATAATACAATTATTTTAAGTGGGAAAGATGGAAGATGGGGATTTTGCCAAGATCACACAATTTGGTCAAATAGGAACGCAGGCAAGGTCCCCTCTAGATCACAAGAGGGATGACAAGTGAACAATGGGGCGAGGCTGTCCAAACTTGAGGTAATGCCCAGCTTTTTCGGGGTCCAGTTCCGCTTTTTGATAGTCCCCCGCAGACAACATAAGGCCTGTTTTTTGGTTACTGTTTTTAAGGGCTCCACCAATTTTAAACAAAATGGGACGTGTTAGTAACAGAAAATTATTTCGCCTTTATCACACCATTTGATCAAGTGGTGAAACCAGGAGACAATGAAAGTTAGCAAAGGTAGGATAATGGCCCATCATGCCCTGTCCGCTAAACTAAGATCCCCGCTGCAGGCCTTCTCAGCTATCTTGCTGGTCCTGGAACCTGTTGCTTACACAGTTCTGCAGACCTGCCAAGGCGTGGCTTATATATAATACAGTGATGGCTCTGGAAAAGCAACCTTACATTGGGGTCCAGTGAGCAAGCAACCCCTCACATGTTTCTGCAGGTGTGTAACGAAATATGGGTCCCATGCTCTCTGTGCCTTCAGAATAAGGCAGCAACTAAATGATGAGATTGCTTGTGTTCCCACGCAGAGGAGAAGTGGCTATTACTGAATCCTGGCACAGTACCATGGATGATTGGCTATCTAGATGCAAGGGAACCTTGGAGCATCCTTCCCCACGTGGGTGACCTGCTACCGGGTCAGCTTGTTTTTATCAGGCTTCCAGGATCCACCCCGACTCTTTCGCAAGCCTGAAAGAAGTAGAAATAAGTCATTAATATGCTACCGTAGTTGGTCTCCCTCAATGGAAGCAACCTTTGCGCTTGAGGATGAAAACGCTACATAATATCCTAACTCCATTCTTGGAACAATGCTAAAATGCAATGGACCAATCAGATGGATTTAATGCTTAGTCATTGTACTGACTGATAGAATATATGCATTAGGTCTGCAAGAGACTCTATCTAGACATAAAATGGACTCTGTACAGCACAGGCAATTTAATCTTCTTGAAAAATCCTGGAAAGAAGCATGTGTTTGCTAAAGCAGATAACTTTCACTTGGGTGTTTGCCAAATCTTTTTATGTTATGTTATTGTGATTTGTACCACGCACCACTGCCATTTTTCATGGTCTCCAGGCGCTCCGTCGGATCTGTAAAGGAAGGGGGTTGGGATGGTATGTTAGTGGGGTTGAGAGGGGAAAAGCACAAGAGAGCTTTGATGCCCTGTTGGTAGCTTCCGTTTGGAAGAATCAGTCACTGTGTGCTGGTATAATTTGAGTTGATTGACATTTGTGTGATGTTTGTGGGTGATTGTATGAGGGTGTTTTATGTGTGTCATGGGTGTTGTGGAGAGTTGGTAGAGTGCCTGTAGTCTGGGTGTTTGTGGCAAAGGTCTCTGTCATGTTACTTCTGTGTTGTGTGGTGGGTATGCAGAAAGTTTTCAGCAGGTTATTCATGGTTGCCCGTGTTGTTTTGTTTTGCATTTGGTTAAGCCTTTGGGTTAGTCTTGTTCCTATTGAGTTTGAGGTCAGATTTTTGTTTGGTGGTCTAGTTTCGTAGATTTTTCTTGCAATCCAGTGGCCGAATGTCTGTTTCCGGTGCTTTTTCTTCAGGTTGGTGTGTTAAAGAAACGGGTCTTTAACAGTTTCCTGAATTTTAGGTGATCTTCTGTTGTTCGTATTTTCTATGGGGGCGAGTTACAGTGTTTCACTGCTATGCACGAGAATGCTGATACCCCAAATTTCTGTTTTGCATATTGTTTTGGTTTGAGGTGAATGTCGTTGCTGGACCTTAGTGCTGGAATTGGTTTGTAGATGGAGGTCTTTTCCTGTATGAATTTCTGCTCCTTGCCGTGGATCGCTTTGTGTGTTATGCAGTGAGTTTTGAAGGAGATTTGTTTTTTGACTAGTAATCAATGCAGTGTTCTTACCACTGGGGTGATGTGTTCTCTTTTTTTGAATCTGAGGATAAGCCTTGCTGCCGTATTCTGTATTCGTTGTAGCTTCCTCATAGGGTATTCTGGCATTCCGAGGTAGATGCTGTTGGCATAATCTTTTCTTGATGTGACGAGAGAGATTGCGGTCCGTGTGATCAGATGTTTAGCAACATTTTTGACTCTATCTTTCTACCTGAGGTGATGCCAGTAATGTAGTTTGGGGGGGGTGGTAGTATTGTGGGGGCAAGGAAGTGAATCTGATATTAAAGGGTCATCAAAAACCAAGGTTTAAAACTCCTGCATGTCTCATCAGCATCACAAGTAACCCTCAGAGCAGCACTCCACACAAGAAGCACTTTAACTGGGCCGGTCTGACCCGGCCCTCAGTACCTGCACTTCTCAATGCCTGAAAGAGAGTACCAGTACTCAACTATGCAATGAGGCGAAAATGACCGCATTTCATTTTCACTTTATCACCACATATGACTAAGCTTCTGCAGCCTTTTCCAGCGAAAGCCGTGCCCTCTCACTCCTCCTCTCTCCACCACCCACAGTGCCCATAATGTCTCCTTCAGGGCCCGCCCTGCAGAACAAGTGGAGAGGCGGGCCTGCAGCTCCTGAGCTCTCGGCACTCCACCAGGCGCGGAACACCATTTTGCTATGTGGGCTTCACTTGTTACCAATGAGGTCCCTTGAGAGTTTGCATATGCAGCATGGATTGATTTGGAAAGATGGGCAATTACTTGTTTAAAACGTTTTTCATTGTTATTTGCAGTGCATTTCCTAATATGTAAATGTTTAAGTTATTGGAGTTGTGATGGAACATTTTGGGAAGAAAACCCACACATAGCTCCAGTTATCTAGCAAATTCCTTAACATTAGACAATGAAAGCAAACAATAATAAAGCCACCCCTTTTAAAGCTTAGTTCGCAGCTGGGATATCTGCTAGTTAATCACACAAAAAATAAAGTATTCATTTATATGGAAATTCACATTTTCATGACACAGTGCATAGCAAACTGGAAGTTTGTGTGACAGAATCCCAGACACGCTGCTTAACGAAAGTGTGTGATCCATGGCTCATAATTTGATCTCACTCTGCATTACCTGGAACAATTGAGAGTTCCCAAAGTAGGCTATCTTTCATACATAACAATACTGGTGTCACAACAGGTCAACATCTGTCTGTGATTGATGAGCGTCTTTGATAGATTGTTGCATTAGGCTGACAGAATCAAATGTAATGGCAATGACTTAACAGTAAACCATTATAGTGAAATTTTGGTTGGGACCATTGAGATGTTTTAGCAGCGCATGCTCCAAAGGCCAGTCTCCACAGCGAGTTAAAGAGGGTGTGAGAACATAACTGAAGTGTGAGTGTGGGGAGTGAGACTTATAGAAATGGACACAAATAGAGAATGAGACACAAAGAGTGAGAGACACGTAGAAAGTGAGACAAATGGAGAACTAGGAAAATAGAGTTGCGGAAGTACACACAGTGAGACATTAATTGAAATGGGTCATTGAGCCCCGGCTAGCTCTTATGTGAAAGCGATTTAAAGACCCTACCAGGCTGAGCCCCACCCCACTTAAAGCCTAGGTTGATGAGTACTTGCACTTCTTTCTTCCATTTAAAGCACTGCACATAAGTACCGATCCATAGATAACATTTTCACTGGAAAGTAACTGCAACCTATTTATTTTTCCAACTAGTAGATTTGTAACTTGCAAATAAGCTTTGCCAGCCTGAAATGTTATCCTTGCAGAGTCCCCCAAATGAAAACAAGGCTGCAGCCAAGAACAGAATTAATTTCCCGTGTCTGGCAACTCATCAAGAAGTCCTGCAGCTCTACAGTGCAATCGCAAGCCCCCACCCAGCCAGTTCCAGCCCTAGGATGACACAATGGGGGTCGAGATGTTTTCCCTGAGATCAGTCACCGGTGGGGGAGGGGTCCGGTGATTCTTTAATATAGGGCCTGTGCAGGACTCTTATCTGCCAAACCCTGACGTATGTTTTAGTTGAGTTTAAAAAAAAATCTCTAAAACAGCCATCTCCTTCTAGTCCTTACTTATTTGCAGCTAGTAGTTCATGCTAATTAAAAGATGTGCTTTTCACTTAAATTCCTCTGATCCGAAAATATCATGGAGTTGTGTGGGTGTAAGGTGTAATTTTACTCGTTGCCAGTAGTTGCCTGTGTGTAGGTGGCTGCTAATGCCACTTTTCTGTACCACTGACTGCACATGTCACTCGCTCTGAGGGGTGGGGTGTTTGCTCTTCCTGTCCAGGTCCATTCTCTATTGGGCAGGGCTCTGTAATGCACTCCATTCTGGCATCCGTCTTACAGTGCATCCATTCAGTCCTTCAGTCATCACCGAAAATGGTGTCCCCTCCACCGCTCAGCCGCCACCCCCTCCACCCAGGATTCAAGCCAGAGACGCTCTATTGCGTGTAAACAAGCGCGCAATCACCTTCAGTCAGGCAATGCTAGTTACCAGCCACACAGCCCCACGCAGGTGCCGCTTAAGAGGCAGCCCACAGGAGAGTGTAGTGTTTGTCTCTACCGCTGTTGGGTGCGCCCTCTTCCTGGACAGTGGCAGTCTCCTACCAGAAGCAAACACTCTCTGCCCGCCTGCTCATCAACCTATCACCCATCCCCAGGGATGCTGAAGCCCTTCTGAATGTGGACTGTGCTTCTCTGCCTGGTCCCACAATCTCTTCTGGACCCTATTCATAATAAACCCATACGAGGTGGGGTAGGTTTACACGAATTTTTAGTAGGGCCATTGTTTAGTAGAAGGATACGTTACTCTTTTCCTAGGGAACTAGGCTAAAATACACAC
Source organism: Ambystoma mexicanum (assembly GCF_040938575.1). NCBI lineage: Eukaryota > Metazoa > Chordata > Amphibia > Caudata > Ambystomatidae > Ambystoma > Ambystoma mexicanum. The sequence goes on from NC_090926.1 coordinate 448,094,431, forward strand.
CAACACCAAGAAGGTGAGATTAGCCAGAGAAAACAGTGCTTGTTGACATTACCTGCTTTTCTCAGGCCTGAGTAATCTTGAAAGGATCGCTTGAGGTGCGGGATGAAGTTGAACTGCCTCGAAAAGCCCACTTCTCTCCAAGCGTGTCATTCTCCCAAATCCTAGAATGAGCACAAACATTTCTGCAATGTGCATCTATAAATCTACACTTGACACTTGCCCCCAGGCCAATCCAGGCTGCCCATCCTCCTGCTTACTGTGGCACCAGACCATAGCAGGTCTCCAGTTTTATACTTATTTGCTCAGTGCTAATGTGTTCTCCAGCCTGTCGCATGCCCTTTAAAAAGGAATGTACTTGTTTTGTCTACACTGTTTCCTCAATAAGGCAGAGGTATTGCAATAACCCTTTCCTTTAAAAAATATTCTTCCAGAGTTACTTCTCAGCCATACTTACCCCCAGGTCTCATATGATAGCATACACTGTAAAATGGACTCCCTAAAACCGTGCCTTTCTCAGATGTTCCAAGATAGAACAGAGGGCCTACCTCTGACCTTTGAACCTAGATCGGTGAGGGACCTGGCCGACTAGGGTCTTATTAGATGGGAAGACTTATTCCAGATAGGAAGTTCCTCTCCCTGACTAGATATGAAGAAATAGGAGGCAGCTGCTCGGATACAAATTCATTCATGCGTCAGTCTGTGGATTTCTGCATGTGCGTCCCACCTTTCTGGTCAAACCCCCTAAGAGGGCAAATCTATGACTAATAGATACCCAGGGGTATATCCAAGATCACCTTCTGCATTATATAGTTTGGCTGTCACACACTAAAACGGTATCACTGTATTATAAATATTAGCTTTTTATATACGAATACATTATGATATTTTACTACACACCATCGAAAGATTACGAAAGTCTCCCCAGTTGCCACTGCTCAAGATGGGAGGAGCTGACTTTCATCACGTGGACTGGGAATTACCCCTGATTGCTCCCGTTTGGGATGATGTGTGGGCCACAGCGTTGGCGATCGCTGATAAATAAGTGTAAAAGACGTTTTGTGGGAAAGACATGATTTTTAGCACCACTAATGGTGGACAAACGATGGTTGAAGGGTCCTACCCTTGCAGTTAAAGAGGGGCTGAAACATAAGGCGTGGTGAAATGAACAAGGCGTGAGATGCAGGGAGCTGGTTCATCCATCTTCCATCCCTAGAGGTTACTGGTCTGCTTTCGTAATTAAATAATTAATCCATAGAGAGCAACCCATGATGCAAACTGTCAAGACGCTGGTACAAACACACATGGGGTGCCCGCTGAGGCTTCTCCTGACAACTCAAACTGGATATGATGTTGAAATGGTATTACCCAAAATGACCTTTTACAATTGACCTTTTGTCCTAATTGACCTAATTATAGTGGTCCTAATTGACCTTCCGCACAATTGACCTTTGTATTATTTTAGTTATTTTATATATGTATTGGGTTGGTTTTGGATTATAAATAATATAAGGGGATTGGGTGGGGGGGTTGCAGGGGTTTTTGGATTGGGTGCGGGATTGCAAGGGTTTCCCCCAGCATATATGTCCTAATTGACCTTTTAAATTAGCTAAAGTCTCCCAAGGTCAATTCTCCTGAGGTCAATTGTGAAAAGGTCAATAAGTATACATCCGATTAAATTGCTGAGATGTGCTCAACACTGGATTGTAACATGTACATGTACACATGACCTTGCTTGATGTTCAGACACTTACTATCAATAATGGTCATGCTTATTCATGATGTGATGCATACGAGTTTGAAGTTAAAATGAAAAGTGCAGCATCTGGTTGGTTTTGTAGTCCATTTTAGACATCCTTTGAATAATTTCCCTCTAGGAGCCACTTAATTGTGATGGCAAATACAAATAAAGATCATGGGCCTCATTCCAAGTCTGGCGGGCCGGACGTACCGGTACCCTATCTGGCTCACATGACTACAAGTATGCCTGCAAGGGCCGTTGCTCCCGGTAGGTCTAACCTACTAGGGGCACCGGCCCCTGCAGGCATAGTTTTCACGGAAGCACCGGCACAGTTAGCAACGGTGCCGGTGCTTCTGTGTCCCACTCCACCGCCTGACATCTGCCGCCTGACATACCGGGCCGCTGGGACTTGTAATGTCCTGGTGGCACCAGGATATCGGGCGGCGGAACGGTGTTACGAGTTCCGCGGCAACCCGACAGTAGCACCGGCAGGTTATCAGCAAACTCGTAATGAGGCCCATCCCATTGAAATGTGATTACATTTTACAGCCTAACCAGAGATCCCCTCCATCCCTCTATCAAATGGATCCCCCTACGAATAAGAACTGCATTCTGGATTGAAACCATGATGTGGATTTTGGTTGCTGTCTTGTCTGGTTTAGAGCGCAATGTAGGCTTGGGCAGTCCTGCCCGTGCAATATGATTGCATGTGTAGATGTAAATAATGCATAGAAATTTGGGCAGTCCTTGGTTTCCGTGCAACATGCAAACCATCGGAAATGTTGCCCGCCACGAACATGCACGGCGGGCAGCATTCTCATGGAGTCCTATGGAATCCGTCTGCTTTTTGCGAGTGCAAACAACACGCACCTTCCATAGGAATACGACGTTTTCCACCCGCATGAAAATTCAAATCAGTCTTTCCCATCTGGGCCCCTGCTCCATGTTCCACATCCATTGGTGCATTTCAAGCATGTGCAAAACGTTTTACGCATGGTTTCATTGCACTTTGTGCACTGCCCAAGAACTTGAAAAGCAGCACCTCTGTCTCTTTCAGGTGCCATCTACGTTCATCTGCTCATCGGTTACCTGGGAATGTCTTCTGTAGATCATGTCCATTTATACATCTAGCATTTAGCCTGTACCTAAACACCTTTCATTTTGGCAAATGAAGAAAGTGAGGCAAAAGAGTGACATTCCCCAGATCACTCAATTTGGCAAAGTTAGAAGGGCATAATTAAAACTCGTGTGTTTTGTTTCACAAGACAGAAATTTACCCACCCTAACACCTTGCTATATTTTTTTTCTAGGTCATCTGTGACAAACGTGTTTCATTCTTTATTTGCAGCTGATGGAATTAGAGCAGTGCAAGAAGTAAGCAATGTGTAATCGACTACTTGCGGCCTGCCTCTGAGGTACCCACGAGACATGACCTCGCTCTGCGATGAGGATTTAGACATAGCCGATTGGCTCTCTGCCATCCACCTGGAGAGGTACACGGATGACTTCAAACTCCATGGCTACCACACAGCTAAGGACACCCTTTCCTTGGACAACGAGACTCTCCAACACATTGGCATAATTGCCACCGGGCACCGGAAAAGAATACTGAGCCGTCTGTGGCACGTGTCTGGGAGGGTCCATTCCCGAAGCAGTGTGGGCACCAGTATGCAGAAAGCACCGGCTGGCCTCTTGGTCAGTCCTGAAGACAGTCGGAAGGATATCCACAATCTAGACATTGCTACTCAAGGAACCGTGCTCGATTCTCCTGCCCAAAGCACCAAGGATATAGCATTAGAACCCCTTCCTAAGCCAGTGCCTAAACCCAGGACAGTCTTCCCCAAATCACTCCCAGCATCCAAGAATGACCAGACCCTAACACCAACCCCAGTTGCCCGGACCTGGCGGGCTTCAAATCACCAGGGTTCAGATTCGGATTCAGGGTTTGGAAGTGGTGACGTGACGTTAGATGGACTGATCTCAAGTGATGGTAGTACAGATCATGTGGAGAATAACGCCACTGTAGCACCACTACTCAAGGAGGAGGAGAGGCGACTCACTTACACTTGCACTCAGGATACGCCTTCTGAAAGGAGGAGAGGAAGCCCTTCAACGGCCCTACCACACATTATAAAAGGGAGTCCTCTGCAGAGTTTAATAGGTCAAACCTTCACAGAGACAGCCTTGTCAAGAACGTCGCCACCGCCATCATCCCCTGATGTCATTGGAAGCGACCATGCGCCCAGGTCTCCATTTCCTTTCTGTCTTCCCACATCACCATTTCCTGAGACAGAGTTTGAAATGATCACCAATGTCATTTATGATGGGTCTTCCCCCAGAAACTGGTCAGCGGGTTGGCCGTGTAGCCAGGAAGCTCAGCAGAGTCGAACCTCAGCATCACCGCTGGATGCAGCTCGGGAGGAAGGAACCCAGTCACTCAAGAAGCAGAAGTAAGTTCATTTTGACACCACTTACTTGAGCAATGCTATATCCTCGCAATTTTATGTTGATGTTCCAAGTGATTGAAGATTGAAGTAATCATAATACATTTAGGTTAAAATGGACTAATGCGAGTGTACCCAATAAGTATTCTCTGTTAGGATACTGCTGTGTACATTACATTATTCTAAAAAACAATTGATTAGGTGAATGCATTGCTAAAGTCACAGATGCAGATCACAAGACAGAGGCGATATGTTGTATGTTCAGAAACAGTTTAACAAAAGATGTATTGATCCAAAGATGGGCACGTACAAGGAGAAAAGACCAGGCGAACTGTGCGACTGCATCATTGACTTAAAAGCGTTTGAGATAACCCTTTGGTGATTAGTTATGAGTACGCAATAGCCAGACAGCCATTTTTGAGCAAATCAGTATTCCGATGTATATTATAATGTTTTACTGCTGTCCTCTGTCTCTGGCAAAATGTTCTGGTATGCCTTATTATTGAATGTTCCAACAGGCATTACCACCCAGGGATGGGTGAACAGCCTGGTGCAGGTTCTTCAGTTGGCTAGCTTTATCTAACAGTAAAAGCCTCTGATCGAAGGAAACTGTTTGCTGCTTCCAGCCTCCCTCTGGTGCTCGCCTGCCTCCCGCTCCCACTGCTTTTTCATTGTCTACGGTTGAGTAATATAAAAAATCACCACTTACCTTGCATCCTGCTGCCGCAGCGCACCCGCCTCAGACTCCTCCTGCACTCCTGGCATCTGCTCCTTCAAGGCTGCCATGGACATGTAAGCAGGGCTCCTCCAAGAGCTCTGCCTGCTTTTTCCATGGTGACTATCTTACTTATAGATTCTTTAACGCACGGGGAAAAAATTGGTCACACTCTCCCATGACGTATTTCTACTTCACAAAAGCCCATTATCATCCCAGTCATTACCCTGATATTCTATTGGTTAGATCAAACTCGCGGGCAGGCTAAACCAAGAATGGCCCTCGGTTCACTGGGGAATTATGTCCGCCATTACTGTTTCCTATGGCCTGCCCGAGCTCTTCTCGTTTCTCGGGATTATACCAACATGTACTTACAGGGTATGTTTGTTTCCTCATTTTCTGTTCTTATAAGATGAACTTAATGTATACAGTCCTTCCCTCAACAAATATATATCAAACCATTTCCAGTACTCATAACCTTGATGTCATTCATATCCTACGTATTAACAATTGCAGACAAAGGCAGCATAACATGCCTTGTGGTCTCCTCCTCCTGATGGCTGAAGAGATCAAAGGAAACATATTAAATTGATTCACTGTAGTTTTGTCTTATGAAAAATGATTCCTAAAAACAATGGGAAAGGGGCTGTCATCTTTATAATAGAAGGATAGAGTACCACGTGCATGAAACATTTACAAGACCAGATGGAAATTCCAAGGGTTCTGAGAACCAACCATTACTGAGAAATGTGCTGATCCCAGAGCACGGAGAAGTATAGCACTCACTACAAAAAGTAAAAGAACGAATGGTCCCTCCACCAGATAATCCTATAGGGAAGTGAATTCTGTAAAATAGGTTGACTCTCATAAATCTGGATTTTCATTCTGTGATGTCCTAGTATTATCATTAAACCATGTATCAAAGACACATAGAATTATAGATAGCTAACTATCAACTAGAGTGATATATTTCCTGGTGGGATTCGGAGTGACAACTGATAGACAACAAGAGCGAAGCTCAAGTTAGCTGTGATGTCACTAGGAACTCCAAGGTGCGCTACAACCTGTATTTGAAAGGTACCATCCCTAATTTCTGGTTATGTATGGCTCCAGTGCTAGCGTTTTCCTCTGAGAGTTCCCCATTGACCGGCATTCCAAGGGCTGGAGAGGGGAGGCATGTTGGAGCTGTGTACAATGTAAAGAAAATCCTAGATTTCCTCTCAACTCACCCCACAGTGATCCAACATTTTTTAAAAAAAATAATTCTCTGGCAGAGAAAATGCCACATCTACACTGTGATGTTATGACAATTGATTATGAATGACTTATTCTTAGGAGGAAACAACAATCAGAAAGGATATGTTGCTAATGCCATACATAGTTGAGCATTGCTGTTCCTTCCTAGAAGTGCATCATTAATAGGGTATATTTTTAAATTATATAATTGATTTTCCTTTCACGTGAATTCTCTGACATATTTCTCTCTATCTCAAGTGGGGATTTCAATCTTACAACCCCGCTGAGTATCGGTTAATATATCATATTTGCGAATGGTCATCAGAACTGAAATATCAGTTAGGCACCACTTGAGTCAACATGTTTCATACTTTTTGGGTTTCATCAGGACAAAATGAATACATTCCTTGTCAGATATACTTGAACATGAAAGTAGCATGATCACTTTTGCCACCATAATCTGTTTCACCATGCCTTCTCATAGTATTTGCAATCGGAGTTTCTCCTGTAGCTTCTCGGTTTGCCCTACCCCATTCCACTGCAAGTGCCCACTGACTATCAAGTTTACATTCTAAGTTGATGTCAAACCTGCGTCATCATGTCCTGTGCGAGGTGTGTTTGGTAACCCTTCAATGAGATGCCATGAGATACCTCCTGTACATTGGTAACTTGCAAAGAGATAACAGGTCACCCGTTCTCTTGCCTCATGAATAAACACTGATCATTGGTTGGCTTTTATCCAAACAGATTGTTTACATTTTGAATTTAATGCCGATTTAAATGCCACATATTTTGCACAGAATATAAGTTGACAAAGAATTGTTTATTCTTGTGTGAAACCAGTGTTTGTCTTCTGGGATTCTACTGTAACAACATAGTGTGCCAAATGGAATATCGCTCACAACCTGACTTATGAAATATTTGCAGTCCAAAAAACTTGGATTTTAAAACAATCTGGACAAATAGCAGCAAAATATCAAATATGCATTTATGAGATGAGAGCGTGTGTGACCTGTTATCACTTGGTAATAGTCATCAGTCGCTGAGATCATGACTAAAGCAAGTATTGGGCTGGGCCTGACGCAGCACTGGTCCACAATGGGCAACCATTTGTAGTCTTATCTGAATTAAAACTCTCCTTCAACTTCAGATAAATGAGCTGTAGGACATTACAATCTCCACCATAGCCTTTATAAAAAATGATCGCCCCCTCTCCAAAATCTATTGTCCCCTTTTCCCTTGAATCAAGGTCAAAGGCCCATGCTAACTGTGGCCACATTTCGTATTTATTTATTTATGTATTTATGTATTTATGTATTCATGTATTTATTTATTTATTTATTGTTCACTTGAAAGGCGCTTATACAGGAAGCAAATACTGTTTCAAAGCGCCCACAGGGCAACAGGGTGGGGACATGGGATGATAATTACAATACCAAAAAAAAAAACATGTACCCCATACACGCGTATGAGGTGCATGTGTAGCCCATACACATGTAGGCAGGGAATTCAACAAATCTGTTCTCTAGTCTTCAGAAAATTGCATGGGGGAAGGTAGGCTCGCTCTAAAATGAAGATGCAGGGATCATGTAAAAGCAGCACTGGGATCTTTTCACCGGGCCACCAGGAGCATTCAGGATGAAACTTTAGTCCCACTGCTTGACACTTAAGGCCACTTTCATCAGAGCTGCGGTGTGTACTCTAAATGCCTTGCAACTGTGTCTAAACCTTTGCAAAATGTTGGTGAAGGGGCAGCAATCCTGAAATGAGCTACCAGCGTAAACTCAGGCTAAAACCTTCCTTTTACCAGTATCGTATATGTATCCATTAAACCCTTAAGTGCTAAGGGCGAGTATGTTCCTCCTGATTGCACATAAACACATCATTCTAGGGTCTCCCCACACGTATTTGTGGGCTCTGCATGGCCTTTCATCCTTGTACTCTGAATCTAACTAAGCCAGCATGCAGTGCTTTCCAAAATCCCATATCATGACATATCGGCCAAAAGCATAATGGTAAGGGATGGGTTTTTGCAACGTGTGACTGTCTAACTTTCACAGGTTCTGCTAGTCTTCTAGAATTTGTAAAGCTCTGGCAGCTGTGCCCTCAGAACTCAGATGTTAACGCACGCACCAGGCTGTCCATTGGCTTCATAGCACTGAGTGATGCTTCTAGCGCTGAGCTTTTTTTAAGTACCTAATGCATTCTGGTTGTTGTCAACTTTGATTTCTTCAAATAGGTTCCCTGGTAACCTGGAGTCTTATGGCCCGTCGGCTGTAGAGTAGTGGAGCGCTGGAAAGACTAGGCCCTGTGCAGTCCTGCTGTGGGACTGCCAGGTCCAAGCAACGTTTTAGATGGAGCCACGTCTCCTGGCAGTTTTGAAGTATTCCAGGCCGTTTTGCTACGAGCGAAAGAGAAAATATGCTGTAACACACTCCAGCGTTGCTATGGTAAAGGCTAATTGATGGTGGAGGACAGTGGTGGACGCCCATGTTGATTTCTCCCACTAAAGTGAGTATTGCCCGTTTCAGAACACATACACCAGTTGCCGAGCCCATTCATGCTGTGTAGTCGCAGTGTGAAAAGGTGCATGTTGGTCAGCCCAAAACGGACATATTGGTACTATAAGAACGCACACATGTTGCTGGGCATATTGACACTGTAAAAAAAACGGACATTCCGGGTGCACCAGGAAACATTCCCCCAGCCTTCTGAGTTCCCCCGTTCCCCCCAGCACACCCCGGCACCTTGACTCTCAAACTGCACCCGGCCCAGCACTGGCACGTCGACTTCGCATCCAACCAGGCACACACATGCATGATAGTACATTCATTTGCATGCATTCACATGCGAGCACAGTCACACATGCAATTTGAAAACACATTCAACCACTTACAAGAGCACAGACTGCCACTGCTATTCGCACAGCGCTCCCAAACAAAACGGACAACCATTTGTTTTACTGCTGACCTCTGCTGCCTGGCCGCCCAATGTACCACGCCAACATAGAGGGCGTTCGTTCCCTATACTCCGGACCTTCCACAGGAAAAAGGGAGGGAAGTCGGCAATGATTGACAGATTCCTTTCCTGAGTTCCGCCTTCACAGGTTCCATTGAAAGGTAGCAGAGCCTGCACATCCGACGCCACCCTAGCTTCCTATGGGCCAGTTTTCCCAGAACCGCGTGGTGCCTGTTAGGATCGAGGCCCTCGGGTCTCCACGGGCCAAGGCCTGCGTCCCTGCAGGCACCAGGGGGATTGTCCCCGAGTGCTCACCATGACAGGGAATCTGGGATGGCTGGTGCATAATGGGCGGGGCCGCAGCCCAACACCCATTATGCACAGCTGATGCATTGTGGGCGGTCGAATACCCCGACTCCCATTATACACCAGCCATGCTTGTCATCGTCTGATGTTAAACACATCCCAGACTGAGTTTTAATTTGTTTCCAATCCATCTTTCCCTTACCCTGTTAAATCATGACATGTGTGTTTTTCTTTTTCAACTCCTGGTTGTAGCAGCTATTATTCAGAAAACGATACATCTGAATGGATTATAAGTGGTGTTGGATGTAGCTTTAACAGGGATGCGTTTAATACTTTGGTCATTTCAACACCGCACTTTTCCTGCTCTTCCCCTTGTCCGCTCTCATTGGCTTCACTGGTTTTCTCTTCACCCCCCACTGACTGTGGTGGGGTTCGCCTCGACGTGGACAAGGCTCGCTGCTTTAAGACCACTTTAGTTTTGATGTGCACAGTATACACGACAAATAGCAACATAGTTGTGCATGGTGCTCTGACGCATCTGGATGTCTGGTTTTCACTTTATCAAAACATGTTTTTAATAATCATAACAATAATAATGAATGATCTTCCACCCCCGGTTTCAATTTTCAGCAGCATTATTCCTGTATACATTAAAATGCTATGCAGTCCCCTGCCATCTAATGGCCGCTTCCAAAAATATGTCTCAAGATGAGGTCAAGGGAGAATGCCTTGTTTAGCGGCCATGGATCATGACGATAGGTATAATATAATAGGTCATTTATAACACGCTTAATACCCAGAGGTTTCTAAGCGTGGACCCGGGGATCGAACCTGCGTTGCTCCGTGTCGTCTTGTTTCCAAGGCGAGCACGTTGCCCCTGAGCTATCTTCTCGAGACCCATGTGGTTAATGCCCAATTCCTGATCGAGATGTATTTCCCTTGGGATAGGACATTCAGGGCCAAATATTAGAGGCTCAGACATGAAAAGAGTCATTTAAAAAAGTCTGTGTTTTTTCTTTCTTACAGCGGGGAAAGCCATCAGCTATTGTCCACTTCCCTGGGCCAAGTCTAGAACCATGACCAGTGATGAATGTGGACAAAACATCTTGGGATGAGCCAAGAGAGTGGTGCTCAATTCATTTCAAGCCGACAGTGATGCCAGATGGAAAGAAGCTAGGATGTCATCACCCAAGGAAAGGGGATCATACCCAGAACGGGCATCGCCTTCACACGATGAAGCTGCTGTTGATAGAGGAATGTAGAGGTCCGTTAGCACTTATGAACTAAATTAATTATGAGTCCATGGAGAGAATCTTCCACTATAGACTTAACATGTCCCAGTTCTGGGAATCACAGAAAGAACAAAGAACTCTTTTAAGCAATGACTTCAATTAGGGCAGGAGAACCGAGCAGAGGAAATGAACCTAGGCCGTCTCCATTAGACCCGATACTTATCAAAGGACCTCTGAACCCCACTGAGTAATAGTTGCCCTGCCAGAAAGTGATCATAAGTACCTACATTCCACCCCCAGAAAGAGAAGGAAAGACATGATATATGTTATTGGGGAAGGCTCAGTGGAACTTGTATCCCCAGCAGCCACCTCTACACCATTGTTGCAATAGATAGCAAGGGGTGTGGCGGTCCCAGGGTGCTTGCCATTAAAGACCTTAACAGAGAGCGACACAAAAAAGTAAACAAAAAAAGGAACCAGGGTGGATATTATTTTCTAGCATACCTACTATGTCATCTTTAGAGATAGAGGTGAGATAATACAAATATAAACGAAATGCGGGCGACCTGCGGGATTCCACAGCAATTCTAGTCCTAATAACTATTGAGAACTTCCTAGGGACCTGTGCTTGTCAAATAACAACAATCCTTGTCTTGGTTCAGGATTGTAGGGCTTTGGCCAAAAGTGGCAATTCACATAATAAGGGTGCTTGGTAAGCACGTGGCGGGGGCACTTGAGGACGTGGAGGAGAGTGCCACAGCAGCGGGGGCTTTGCAACAGGGCACGCTCTTTTGGTAGGGCTTCAATACAGCCTAGGGGGCTTTCCATGGCCGAGGGAGTCATTTTAGGATTATGGCTCGTAGGATGGGCCTCATACTTGAGGCACAGTGGAGGTGTAGCTGGAAGGAGTGCATTTTCGGCAAAACAGTGACTTTCATTCCCCCCCTCCCCCCGCTCTTGCTGTGCAGTTCCAGCACTTCTTTTGGCGGGGATTGCAGTTGCTCACATAACAATAACAGCAGATACAACAACAGACAGTTATTGCATTTCATTTGAGGAAACATTGAGTTGAATACCACCAACAAAGAAAAATGGGAAACCGCAGCGTATTGAACTTCTACAAAAGGTGGTTAGAATCTAATGCATATGTTGGAATAGAAAAAGAAGGACCACGCAGAACCTGGAGTGTACCTCACCCCCACCCAGACAGCAAAGAAGGCCAGCTTATTAATGGTTGTTGAATGCGGTTTCTGTATTTGCCATGAAGGAGATTGCTGTCAGAACTTCTGATGCTGCGTGCGTCAACCTGAGGAGACGGTAAGGGTTATGGAGAAGGGAGGGGGGGGGGGGCAACCGCCTTAGCAGGCCGCTTTGGGGGGTGGGAATTCACGTGAGACTGCAGGGTTTTACCTCAGAGCTGCCGCACTGAGACACATGCAAAGCAGGACAGTGACACCCTTCTGTGCATTGTGCATTTCCATTCCAGAATCGGACCATCTGAGATGCCCTGGTACTGCCCCCCAGAGGTCGTAGCTTTTTGTCCCCTAGATGAAGTGACGTGCTCTCATTTTCTACTTGCATTACAGACCTTTTTTTTAAACAATCGTAGCTGGAATTTTTTGCCTCCACCTTCTGGCCAGAGGTGCTATAAACATATGCATTCGAGCGCAGAGTTTCCTCTAAATCATGAGGCCTTTAATGCATGCGCTCTGAAGTGGTCGTTAAACTTGCATTGTAGTGGCTCAGATATCAATGAATAATTCAATTTAAAAAATACTGCATTGGCAAGCTCTGTACAATCAGGAGGTCTTCAAAATGCGGCCTCTTTTTACCACTAGCGCAGTTCTCGTAATGAGCGCCCACGAGCCATTCTGGGCTCTAGGGCCCGAGGCAGATGGTTGATGACACTGGATTTGGGGATACATGTCCAAACTGCCATTGCCCCGCTCCCTGAAGGCAACTTTAGGGGCACCCTAGATCAGAGCGACACATACCTCCATTCAGCACAAGACACCCTTCTAATCACTGCCAGTTTACACAGTGGCCAATGGATGCCTCCCCATTCCAGGGCGAATGGCTGCTCCATGAGAGTTCTCCTTTGGAATGTCTGAAGGCAACAAACAGGAGTAGGTGTAGCAGCATCTAGATTTCATAGAGAACTTGAAGAAATGTCTCACTCAGACAAGGGAAGAAAGACAGTACTGCCAAAAAACGTGTTGTGAAAGGCTCTCTCATAGGATGGAATACTGTAATTGCGGAAGCGTTTTCCCTGGTGCCAGCCATCCTGATGGTTGCCAGTATGGGTAATCATGATGCTTTTGGGCATCAGGGTTGAATGCTTTCCCCATGCCTTATTCTGGGTTATGCTGTTGTCTCACATACAGCAGAGGCTCTGTCCAGTCATTGACATGGTCTCTTGGCAACTTTTACACCACCAATGGTGCAGCTAGACACCTAAGAGTCGTAACCAGGGCACTCTCCGAGGCTTCAGTAAGTGAAATAGCAGAGGCAGAGGAGGAATGGAAAGGGTGAGGGTTTTCAATCTAAAAAAGGACGGGATGTTAAGATACAGGGTGTCTGGTGATCACGAGTAAGGATGCACGCATGTGTGCCTAGATGCCTGGGCACATGGAATCTGGCACAAAACCAATTACTCATAGACTTTGTAGGATTGAGAACAGCTGGTTTGGCTTGTACGTGCTTTTAGAGGCATTTGAGGGAGACAGTAATTTCCATCAGAACAGGCAACACAGCCACAGTGCAGTGCGCCGAAACATGGTGTGATTAGATACTTGAAACTTCTGTATAACATATCATATCATACTCTGTGATACCCAGAGAGCCCCAACCTACCTGGCCGGCCGAAACGGAATCGCCCTAATCATACAGTATGCGCTGGAAACGGGGCACATTAAGTTGCAATATTCACAAACTTAGTCAGTAGGAACTAAGAAAAGCAGTGACAGACAATTTATTCTAGGAATGGGGAAGAGAAAATTGCAAAGAAACAGTAGTTCAACTCGAGAGATCCTCAATTGGGGTCACATGGCACGAATTATTTGCACATGCCTTTCCCCAGTATTATGAAAACCACACCTAGATTATTGAAGATCAGTAGATCTTCCATGACCATGATAATAATACACAGAGACATTGGTGAGGCTACCTTGCTTTGGTATCTCCTGGAAATGCAGGGATCCCCACGCAAGAGACTGAATAGTCAAACAATATATTTTGAGCCGAGAAAGAGGGGGAACATTTCCCGTGTGCTCACTTTAGCAGCATGGATCGCGCACTCGTAGAGTTTCAGGAATTAAGAAGACCAACCAGTAGATGATGCTATTCTCTGAAGGGGGGAAGATGTGCCCTAGAGTGTTGAGATGAGCGTATCAAGGTATTTCTGTGGCATTGGCAGCGTACAAGACATCTCCACGCTGCCCTCTTCCCAAGATACCTCTGAAACATGCTTTTAACTAGGGGGCTTAAGTGAATTGTGATATCAACAGGAGTGGCCAGGCCCACAGAATTCAGTTCAGGCTCCTTCTGATAACCCAAAAATGCATTGTAGGCCCAATGCCGTTGTATCTGAAGGAAGCTATTATCGTGAAAGACAAGGGAAGGTCACTGAGATCAGACAACTCAAATGTACTTATTGTTCCTCGGCACAAGACCAATAAGACAAGACAAGGGTCCTTTGAAGTTGCGGCTCCCACAGCTTGGAACGCCCTCCCCACTCACATGAGAACCCTGGTTTCAACAGAACTCTTAAAAAAAAGCTGAAAACACTGCCCTTCGTTTAGAGCCGTGTCAGTATTAACCATGGACTGCTTTTAGACCTGATGTATATGTAGTTCTGTTCTGTGTTTATTAGTCTGCGCCCATCAGCCTTCGGGTACCAGGTGCGCACTATAAATTCCTTAACATAACATAACATAACATAACATAACACTTGTTGTGCAGACACATGTCTTATCGGCTTCCCTTTGCACCTTTTGCCTGAATAGGGATTTAACATCTCCCATTGCAGCGACTTTCAGATGAATAGGAAATATATGGCCCTGCATATTTGAACATATACTAATCGTTTCCATCTTGCCTGCTTTGCACTTACAATTGTATCCAAAGCAAAATGTATGTGGGTCTCATAAAACCAGCAATCAGCTGGTGGAGTCGGGTCTAAGCCTGGGGGAACATTTTCAAAAGTGGTCTGCGGACTCCAGCAAATCTCCTGGTGAGAATCAAGTAGGTTTGTGCGTTCCAGCTGATTTTTCCTCCAGGCCGAATATGCCACAATCTCCCTTTAGAGCTATACATATCCAGGGAGGTTTGGTAAACATTTTGGGCAGGATTGAGCTGATAATTGGGGAAAAAAATCCTCCACAAAATAAGTTATAAGTTTCAGGAAGGGAGAACAAAATTAGGGGACAGTGATCAGGTGATGCTGGGTGGGAGTTGAGAAAGGGCCAATTGAGTACAGTTTATCTGTGAATGTTTTCCAAGTAGGTCTCCATATTAAACTCTGCGTTAAGATAGCTCAATGGATTAATGCACCTAATGCAGAGATCTGTGTGTAACCTGCAGGTCTCAAGTTTGAATCTGGATAAGAAGAACCCAGCCTTTTATTCATCCTTCTGATGTTGATCAGGTTAGTAAAGTTGGAGTGTGGAATTGTACGATTTGATGTCAAAACCAGATATTCCTGGGTCTCCTTTTCAGCATTCAGTGGTCGACACATTGAGTATTATTGCAGTTTATAATATTACATGTAGGCAATTCATAACAGACATGGACCTCTGAAAGGCTTATAGGGCTGTGGAAGAGTATGTCGTGCATTAGGTGGTGTGGGGGGTTGAGGTTTCATCCTGCAGAGTTTGCATCCACGAGAATTACTTGACTATTTATTTTATAATAGGGAAAGTCCCATGTTTTCAGTCCATTTACCTCAGAACGTCCATTAGCACTGAAGCAGAGTCAGTGAAAACCGTTGTGATTTAGACTCTGATATTCCCTAAAAGAATACAGTCTATTTGGGTAAGGTTGCAATGTTATGAGCTCTGTACCTGGGAAAACACACAACACATATCTACAGGAAGAGGCCTCTTTTCAAAACGTTTGTTGTTGCAAGGGATGAGATAGTGAATACAATCAGATCCATTCAGGCTTATGCTCTAAAGTGTGGAACTGCAGTGGAATGCACCTATGCTGCCCCCCTTGCATTACTATCCCTCATGCAAGGATAGCATTTTACGTGGTTTTTCTGCACATTTCACAATGACAAGCCGTTTAAGGGTCCCTTATGCTGAACTGCTCCCCCTGCCCCCCCAGCATCCACGTGGGTGCAGTTAGCACTGTACAGGCCCCCGATACTAATGTGTGCAAGGGGCCTGTCCCGTAAACTGGTTGTGCTTCTACACAGCCCCATGGATATATGCAAGCCACCTTTATGAATAAGGAGACCTGTGCACTTCTCAAAGTAATGCATATAAAATGCACTCTGTGCATTTTCTATTTGCATAACTTTTTTTTTAAAGAGTACAATGTGTTTGTCAGCTTAAACAAAGAGTTTCTATATTAAAAAAAAACATCCACATGCACGCCATTTTGACGTTTTCTTTGGGCATCCCAGGCAGGAAAAGTTCTGAATTTCTGCCCAGTTTCCTCAACATACACTTTGTTTGCTTTGAACGTGTGCTTTCAGGAAGGGGTCTGACATGCGCAACCCAATGTTTACTGCAACGTTTCATCAGCATGACCTGTCATGAGCTTAACCTGAATCTGTCACCCGAATCTCTTAAATGTCCTGCCAAATCCGAATCACCTGAACATTATGGTGGTTCAGGCTTCAGCTGAATATATTCTCCCAGGCTTAGTCAGGTTCTTCCTGAATATATTCTCCCAGGCTTAGTCAGGTTCTTCCATTTACTGGCAAGGATTCCCTTAGTATTACTCCTGGTTTTATTAATATGAAGTTTACAATACGGCTTGCCGATTGTTCATCGGCCCTAACTCTAAGAAAACTGTTCGCTGGGTTAAGCTTTCCAACTGATTTGCAATCTGAGAAACGTTTTGGAAATTCCTTACCAATTATGCCATACCCTGGGAGCAGCACAAACATATAAGGAATGTTGCCCGTAAAAATAAAGCATCCTGTGAAATAAGCACAACTATATGGGTAGCATTTTTTAAAATGATCTGGGATGCACTATAACCTACAGAGCCCCTTGTATCGTAAGATTGTAATGTTCAAAGATATGCGTATATTTAAGGAGGCATGCAAGTTTAAAAAGACTATATTCATGATTTAGGGAAAGTGAACGTTCAACTTTATTTTATGTATTTCTGTTTACGGTTGGAGTTTTTATTTGCAGTAAACGGCTATGAGACGCCATTAGGGGAAGACATGGTACACAGAGATGAAGAGTAAAGGATAGAGAGTTACACCGCATAAGGTGATACATTCCTGGTTAACAATAAAAAGTCACATTACAGTTACTGTAGTATTTTAGACCCCCATAACTCAAGTGTCATAAGTTAGGCTTTAGGCCGACAGGATTCATTTGAAAAACAGTGCAGTCCGGCTACACGAGCATGAACAATAATTTGGAGCCATGGTCATCTTTCAGAGCAGATTGCTGGTTACACATCAGCAAGACCTGTTAGCCTCGGTTACTCTCGAAGGCCTATGTGAAAAATTGTGTTTTCAAAGTCTTTTTGTATCTGTACTCCACAAGATCGAGCCCCTTTTCCTGCCTCATGGGCTCTGAATGGTGATGCAGGCCCTAGTGATCTTGCACGTCCACAGAGGTAATGCCCTATTTGCAGGGCCCCAACTACTCCCCTGGCCCCTTAGAAGCAGCCCACTCCACCCCGGCTCACCTCGAGCAAATGTGAACACATCACCCCCACCGTGCAGAAAGTACAATGGATGCGCATTCCGGCTAGGGTCTGGTGCAACACCGCAGGCGTCACCTATAAGGCAACCCCTGCAGTATGCTGGCCTACCTGATGGCAGAACCATTGAGCAGCATACAGGAATTTCGCAGCATGACCATAACCAAATTGGAAACTAGGCTGGCTCACAAGGAGAAGACTAGGAAACAGTGCTTTTCATTCTAAGCTCTGGATTGATTTCCCCTGGAAATCCATCCCAGTGGAAATCTTGACTGTTGCTAGTCTCCTTCAGTTTAGGAAAGAATTGAAGCACTGCCTCTTCCAGCAACAATTTCTTCTTTCTTGTTGGCAATCTAGTGCACCCCCAATCCATATAGTGTACTGTTATATTATAATTATTGCTAATGTTTACTTGATTACTTGTTAAATTATCTCTACCAGAGTTGTTGGTCTATGAACTGCACAGCTTTATGTGTCTTCTGAGCTAGGTTCACGCTATAAAATATATAATAATAATAGTAATAATAATATGTATACCATAGCAATCAAACGCCCCATGGGAAGGCCATTCGGGGGGGGGGGCTCCTTACCTTGGTAGCTATTGATTCAGGGTGGGTAGTCAAATTATGTCAACATAGTAGACCAGATCTACAGTTGGTTATTGCTAGAAATAGAGAGGTGCATACTATGCTCATATTTAATCTCTACAATAGGCCTAATGGAACTAATCCAATGCGGACATTATTATTACTCCAAGAGCTTATATCATCTTGTGATTTTATCCCATCAGAAAAGCTGCACATTGTGGTAGGGGTGATTTTAATTTACAATTCGAACCTCTTAGAGAATTGAAGGGATTGTGGGTTGAGGTCAATCAAGAGTGGGATATTCCATCGCTAGAAAAAATCCCCCTAAACCGGGCCCATAAATACACCCTGTAGACAGCCCGAATTTTACATGGCTTTACATTTGAGGGCATGTAATGGAAGGTGTACAAGTGATTGCCCAGGAGGTTGTACGTTCTTTGCTATTAGTTGCTTGTCGTGGATTGACTATATTTTGGTCTCACTCCGTGATTGGCAACTTATAGAGGAGTTCACCATAATTAGCCAAAGAGATAGTGATCATAAACCCATCCAGTTGTTGGTAAACTGGAGGTTAAGCAGGAATCATCTGTACCACTAGTAATTTTAGGAATGGTAGACATGTTGTAATCTGGGAGCATATAATGATGGTAGGTTTAAAACACTCTATCGTGCTGCACTGGAAGATATCACCCATATTTCTGATGTTAAAACTTGTGAGAGGGAGGTCCTGTCATCATACAACCATTCAGTAGTGGGATCGGTACCTTTTTTTACTAACCCATCAACTGAAATAAAATGGAAGGAGAAAGAAAGATGTAAGTGGTTTGACAATTAATGTAGGATCTCCAAGAGAGCCTTATTACATTGCGTTGCCAATGGCAGCAAATTAAATAAGGAGGAACTGCGATCCCGTAGAACCACATATAAGAAAATAATACGGGAGAAAAAAGGCTATTACAAACTCAAGTGCAAAGAACTTCAGGAGGCAGCCATTATGCGAGATTCCAAGAGCTTCTGGTCTTTGGTTTCGGATAAAAGGGGAACCAATGGCAACAGGTTTGACTCCCTCATCCCACAGGAGGATTGGTTAAATTACTTCTCTGCGTTATATAAATGCGAACAGGCTAATGGGGACGCAATTGCAGGGGGAATTTGGTGGAAAGCTCAGTGATTGTCCATCCAATTATTGATATAACCTTTGCAGAAGTGAATAATGCTATCCTAAGTGCCAAAAGTCATAAAGCACCTGGCCCTGATGGGATTGCAGTGGACATGTTGAAAGATGAGCCAGATGTCTGGGCACCGGTTTTGTTAAAACAGTTAATGTCAATGGTTAAATAAAATAAAGTTCAGATTCCTGGCGAAAGACACAAATTGTACCTCTTTACAAAAAAGGCGATAAAGGAATAGCTAGTAATTATAGGCCTATCTCATTGTTAGGTGGAACAGGAAAATTGTATCCAAAGGTGATCTTAAATTAGCTGCAGGATTGAGGAAATTTAAATGATTATGTTTCCCACTTACAGGCAGGCTTTTGTGCAGGGATAGGCACCACAGAGCAATGTTTTCGCTTATCTCTTGCTCCCCAGAAATATTAAGGAGGATGCGATTCTACGCTCTGTCCGTGGACTTGCAGACTGCTTTTGATTCAATTCCTAAAGATCAACTCGGATGAAACGGGGTGTTCCCGTAGAATTGATAACTGTCATCCGGCATCTGAACAGTACAAATATTGCAGTGGTAAATTGGGGGACTGTTGGAGAGTGCACTGAAGAATTTGAGGTAGACAGTAGTGTAGATCAAGGCTGCATGCTTGCTCCGCTCCTGTTTTCCCTTTTCATTAATGAAGTAATCTTGGCACTATTGGCTGAGTGCATAAAAGGTAACCTTGATCCCCCTAAACTTGACATCGATATTATTCCGGCATTATTTTATGCCGATGATGCAGTATTATTCGCTACTTCTCCAATGGGTATCACGCATAGTTTAAAATGCTTTGTCACCAATTGCTCTTGTTTGGTTCTGACTTTGAACAATGGTATTTAGCCCCGCAAACCCTGTGTATGTCGCATGGAATTAGAGGGGGCAGTTTATTTATTGTTTATTTATTGTGCATTTGTTAGGCACCTATACAACAGGTAATTGTGTTTCAAAGCGTCCCCATGGCAATAGGGAGGGAGCAAAGAACTGAAAAACAATATATACACTGGAGGATAAAGATGAACCTACTATACCTTGTGAGTATTCAGAACGTGCAAGTGCAGAGAGAGGAGGGGGTAAGAAGGAGTGGGGGTAAGTGCTCAAGTGTCCATGCTTGTGGGTGAGCAGCAGATGCAAGTGCTGAGTATAGTAAGTGCAAGGGAGCAGTGAGCCGCAATAACCGGGTAAGTGTAAGCCTACATTGGTTTAGGTCAGTGGGTGCCGAGGCACGTTCTGTGTGTAAGCAGAGGCTGAGGTGATTGGATGTGGGAAGCCACGGCCCGAATGACACATAAGGGCCATACTCACCAATCACAGCAACTGTGAGGTTAGCAGAGGAGGGAAGAAAGGAAGGAGGAAGTGAAAAGGAAAGTCTTGAGGAGCTTTGGGAATTTGAGGAGGTCCCGCTCAAGATGAAGATGAAGCGGCAGGATGTTCCACAAAAGGGAACCATCAGGAGAAAGAGAGCGGCCTCTGGCCCTCCGTTTAGCAAAACACTTTACACACAGAGAGTTGGTTCTAGAGGAACGTTTTAGTCTGGAGTAAGAATATTTAGTAATAGCAAGTTGGAAATAGCGTGGTCCCTGGCCCCAGACAGCCTTGTGGGTGATGCAGAGGGATTTGAATGTAATCTGTATAGCAACCGGGAGCCAGTGGAGAGGTTTTAGGGCAGGAGAGATGCGGTCCCTGGGCTTCAAGCCAAGGATAAGTCTTGCTGCCCTGTTCTGGATTAGCTGGAGGCACTGTAGAGAGGAAGAGGGTAGATTCAAGAGAGGACTGGCAGAGTAGTCAAGCATAGAGAGAACCAGAGAAGAAGTGCTGCAACAAGTACCTTATTATAACTATTTGGGGGTAAGATTTGCTGAAGATGGGTCATGGTTACTCGAGATGGACAAATCACAGGTC
The DNA here is from genome assembly GCF_040938575.1 of Ambystoma mexicanum. Classification (NCBI taxonomy): domain Eukaryota; kingdom Metazoa; phylum Chordata; class Amphibia; order Caudata; family Ambystomatidae; genus Ambystoma; species Ambystoma mexicanum. Next base: position 448,115,643 of record NC_090926.1, read on the forward strand.
ATCCTTGGCAGGAATAATGGAGCCATAAGGACATTTTTCGTTACCCATGAGAGTACATCAGGTAGGGGATCTCTACCATGCCTGAAGCATGTCAGAAAACAATTGAAATGTATGGGTTTAGAAACCTTCTGGGATAACACTGAGAACATATCAAACGACAAGTGAGATGAAGTGAAGCTTGCCATAAACAAGGTAAACTATGAAAAACGTATAAATGATTGTTTAAAATTAAAGGTAGGTCTGAATGATCTGTTTTTTTAAAAATCAAACAGGGAATTGAAAGCTATTTGGACCTCATAACACCTGGTTACGCCGGTAACCTGTTTTTGGAATTCAGTACTGGTACCCTCCAAATTGCAAAATGTACAAGTGGCTGGAAAGGCCAAACTTTGCAATGTTGCCCGCAATGCATCTTGAATGCAGAGTCTGTTATGCACTTTTTGTTATTCTGTGCAAAATATAGTGACCTGAGAAGACAGTATTTACTACCATTGTTGAAAAAAGCTTGTGTAACCTGCCTTTTGGAGGCTGTATCACTATGGCAGTCTACCAAAAATGTATTGATTGATATTTTAAGGTAAGATTTGTACACCAGGCTTGGACCCGTTAGAAGTATTCGTAGTTAAAGAGAGATGAGCTCACCAAAACTAGTAATATCATGAACTGTCCCAGATCTTATGAAGTCACATTTTTACAGCTATTTTAACTCATTGTTTGTTATCCTCTTCTATGTCTGGAGGGTTATTTCCAAGGCATATTGTTTTACTATTGAGATAATGGATTGCCCTGTTAAAGCTATAGAAACGGGTGTATGTTTTAGATATATTGTTATTTTAGTCATTGTGATGTCTTTGTATTGAATTGGTTGCTAAAGAAATCTGTCGACTGAAGCACACAATGATGAATATTAATATCTCCTGAATTTGGGTTCCATTTTGCAAGGTGGTCGTTTCACTGCTAGCATTCTGCCTCCATGCCAGAGTTTCCTGGTGGTGAGACCATATTGTTATTAAATGGTTACCAGACATTTGATCGAAAAAAATGGGTCGACTGGACAAATGGTCGAACCAATTTGGTCGAAAACCAAATGGTCGAATTTCTATTTTTTTATTTTTACCCCCTTTTTTTGGGGAGGGGATCCCCCCAAACTCCTTTTTTTTTCTAAAAAACCCTTTTTTTCCCCTAAACTACAACCTTAAAAATATATATATAAATAAAAAAAAATTCAACCATTTGGTTTTCGACTAAATTACGTCGACCAAATGTCCTGTCGACCAATTTTTTTCGATGAAATGTCAGGACACCTTATTAAATGCTGATCTCAGATTTCTTCTTGGGATATGTTTGTTGATTCCATTCGTTAGATAGTGTGGACCAATGTCCAAAGGCTGGCATGGAAGATGTGCAGTGTCTTGAACACGTTTCCATGCCTCATTGATAGCCAATGACGTGTTTTTTTATGGCTGGTGTAATGGAATATATTAGGCAATAATCGTTTTTTATTATTTGTTTTGCAAACATTTTATTCAGTTGTATTCCAAAATAGGGTCCACAAACATCAGCAGCATTCATTACACTAGTGAATACAATAAAGAAGAATGAAAGCCTCTCGGTTCACCAAACCCTTGTCCTAATTCCCTGGAGCCCTGGAAATAATCGTTTTCCGGTAGATCACATGCTTCCTGAATGTATCTCGCACAAGAATCGGGTTCTGATAGCTTTAATTGGACTAGCTGAGCATGGTAGGATGAGATTGAAGAATGCATTAACGTTGGAAGCTCTACAGACTTCCTCAGATGGTGCAAGGTTAGTCAAATGAAAATGTCTAAACCTGCTATGTGTGTGGTTTTAAAGCTGGACTTGCACAGGGGAGAACCAGGAAGGCATCTAAAGGATTGCATGTTGGTCCCTTAATATAGCTTTATGGAGGGTCCCCAGTTATTGGAAAAGTGCAGATAAACCAGCGCTAAACCAAAAACACTTGCAATGCTGACATTTAGGAAGGGACACACGTGTGACTGTGTCCAACCAGTTCACAATCAGTGATTGTGTAAGTCGTAAGCCAAACATCTTAAAATATTTTAGATTATGACATTTGGTAAAGTCAAATGTTTTCAAATATGTTTAAAATATGTATAGTTTGACTTGAATATATTATTTATGAAAGTGAACATTTGTGGTAAAGCGTTGTTCCTTATACAATTCCACACTGTTTCACCAATCTGCACCAAACTGTGCATATTTACCTGTTTGGACCCTCTGGACAATACTGGCTGCATGGCATTTGGACACCCCTCCCCTTTCCCTGGATTTCAGTCAAGTCAAAATGTGTGTGTTTGTGGCTTGCAGAAGCATTGTTCCTTATACAATTCCACACTTTTACAACAATCTGCACCAAATTTTGCATAGTTACCTGTTTGGACCCTCTGGACATGACTGGTTACATGACATGTGGACACCCCGCCCCCTCCCCTGGATTTCAGGACCTACACACATGAGACAGTTGCCTGAAGTCCTTGAAACATCAATGTGGTTGTAGAAGGAAAGGCCTTCAACCCTAAAATTCATGGTTTCTGGTACATTTGCACCAAAATGCACCACAACGAATTTCACCATGCCAGGGTGAGATAACAGGTTGGGAGAGAGCACAGTAGTTCCCAGTATGCAACAAAACACCAACACACGCCTCCCCGCTCAGCATCTGCTCTGTGGAATGTCAGCCAGCCACACATGTCCATTCTCCGTGCAGTTTATTTCAGGGTGCAAGAAACAAAAAGCGATAAGCAAATTGGAATAGCGACCTACAGGATCATTGATTTTCAACAATTGGCGAGAGTGTTGTCATGTCTGTCCACAGAACCCGTTTGAAGAACGGTTACGTTTTGCTAGTGCAAAATACAAACGAAACCCCTTAGCGCTCTTTAATGTAGTTGCCCAATTGTATAGTCTTAATTTCCTGTCTCCTGCTATTGATGTGACATCTATGTGACTGTCCTACCTGGCAATTAAACTGGACAAATAATAGAATCAATTGTTTATTCGGGTTCCCTTAATACAGAAATGCACTTCAGCAGTGTGGACATTTTAAAACATATATGTATACTTGGGGTAATATAGACCATTCGAATCAATGTATGTACCCCGTAATGGAAATAGGATTCGAAACCCAGCCCTTAAAGTTCTGAAGGGCCACAGCAGCAGTCGCCTTCTTTTTAACCCCACCTATGCCCGGGTCCTCTTGAAAGATCTCAATACAGACACACAGGGCCAGGAGCGAGTGGCACTTGGAAATCACACCAGCCAGGCAAAGAGTCAAATTGGCCGGCACACTTGGTAATTTATGGCTATAAAAACTTGGTATTTCTATTAACCAAAGTATCCTCCTCATAGGTAGCCACTTTTATGTGAATTCCAGAACTGAATTAAAAGCTATGATAAAAGGTGGAAGTTATGATTGTTTTTTTTTTATTCCAGGAACAATGAAGAGACATTTTTTCTAAAAAAAAGTAAAATTGGACAACCCGAACCAGCCCCATGCTCAGTTTTGATTGCAGGAAGTGTTGCATTTTGATATCACATCCTGTGCAGTATCATTGAAACACTGAATACCTCTCAAGGACTCGGGGGGGAATGCAAGTCCTACTCAGGACTGAATTGGCCTGTCAGACACTTCCTCAGCATTCGGGAAATGACGGGCCAGCCGGGAGCCTCGCTCTGCCGTGGGATCAGTCATCAGAGCAACACACTTGGTATGTTCCTTCATGGCACGCCACGGGACAAAAAATGTTGCACTATGCTACCCAGGTTACAGCAGCCGATATGTTGGAAATGACCCGTAGAATACATTTGGTTGTCTGTGTTTAAGAGGGCTATGAGTTGATGCAAAACACTTAGCTTGGTATCTTCCTCCCTTTTTGATAAGGCTACAATCTGCAAAAGGCAGGGATTCTCCTTAAGCAAGAAAGTACAAAACTGCTTCCGGGCCAACACAGGCAAAACATTTTTACTTTTATTTTTAATAATTTTATTGGTTTAATTACAAACCTTTAAAATAACATATCATTACAAAATTCCTCTCCCAATCTTACTGTATACTCTTCTTTCCCTGGATCTCATACACCGAAAGATTGTAGTTCGGTTTCACATCAAATTAGAATCAATTCAAACAATCAGCCGATTTTCAATTCTCGGTAGAAAAGATGTTAAAGGCATTATTAATTTCATGTCTATTCCATTAAACATTTGTTGCCACCAATCTTCGGCACAAAGGGAAGGATGAGTCTCACTCCAAGGGCCCAGATATCGTGTTCTTTCCATACGTAAATCACTACAGAATAACACCAAATGTTTTAAACATTCTATTTCCTTTGTACAGCAACGACACATCGGATTCAAATTTGCGTTAGATGACCATCCTTGCATTCGTTCTTTAGTTTTGAAAGAGTTCAACCGAAGCCCCATAAATAACCTTCTGGCATTTGGATCAGGAAATAATGCAATGTACTTTTGACTGATACCGAAAGCCTGAGCCTCAGGCGGAGCCTCATTTATCATTTTAGATGCCGCTCTCTCGGTACATGTTTGCTCCCAATCTGCGCGCCAAATTTTTTTCTTTGCTGCTTTTGGATTGTCATGGAGCATGTCAAACTTGATGTCAAAATCCACCAACATGCATTTGCATCATTTCAACCTCATTGACATCATACCTGGCGCAGACGAGGTGGCATTAAAGAAAATTTTGAATTGTGGAATTCAGTCGCAAGCCTTTGTTTTGCGATACAGTGATAACAAACTCCAACAGACATGTGCGTGAATTAATAATAATGATAGTTCATATCATATGGAAGACGTTGCAGTACCTTTAGGTAGGCCCAGTACTTTGGTCCAAAAGATATTATCTAACGTGGACCACAGCGCCCAATCGCAACCCAAGGCGTTTTCTGCCCCATACGTTAGCACCGGCATTACTTTTTGATGATAAAATTGCAGGACCGGTTTAAGAGAACATTTTCCAAATCTGTTTTTTATCACTAATGCTTGACTTGCCAATTGCTTACATTTGCGTTTTGTCACAGTAACCCAGGGGCCGTCATCAATACAGGAACTTAATGTCATTCCAAGACATTTTACGCAAGATGAAATCTGCAACGTTTCCTGCCCCATAGACCAAGATGTTCTTTTAGCCGATCTGGCCGTGCCGCCTTTGAGGTTTCTAAGAACAAGAATTTCACATTTCTTCGTATTGACCACCAACAGATTGTCAGTAACATATTGTTGAATGGCATCAGGTTTCCTCTGTAGGCCAATTGGTTAAAGACAAAACATTTGTATAAACATCTTCGGGAATGCCATCCTTACCTGTTGCCTTGCCTTGTCAATTGGAAGATCCCTAGGAGCTGAATAGATGTTGCGACCAGCCAATAGTTCTTTTATATAGTGCTGTTCTGCATGGGGTGAGCCAGTTTCTTGTATGCAATTCATCATGGCTCCATGGAAACATGATGCATCATTCTTTTTTTACCATTTGAGGGTCATATGATCCAACCCATGAGCCAGGCAGGTATGCAAAAGTCTCAGTGGATAAAGTCAGTTGCCTTTGACCTGTCAGATAGAGCTCACATCTACACGCATGAGCAAACACGCTGAGAGACATCAAGCATACACCAGACAGTCCAAGGCTCCAGTAAAGGAGACCAGAATATGTGGGACACTGTGAGAGACCAGGTACCTCATGGTATGCCAGATACCTGGGACATCGCTACTTAGAGGAAACCCGAGTGTAGACCCCATCTCCACCATGAGAGTCTGGTGTGAGCCCCAGGCCACTGTGAGTGGAAGCCCAGATGAGAAGTCAAGCCCAGAAAAGTGGGCTCACCAACTCTGAGCACAGCAGCTCTAGGAACCTCGTCCTGAGCAGAAGCAGATGGTTAACAAGGGAGTGGACTGCAGTCTGGGAAGAGCAGGGAAAGCTGTGACTGCTGCAAATGCCCAAGAGAACAGGGGAGCTACCAATGCCACAGGAGTACCACCAGGTATATCGTGCATGATGAAGTAAGGCTAAGCAGAGCGGCCAGAGCGGATGGGTGAGAGCCCCATATCATGTACCAAAATCCATAGCAAACTGTGAAAGTATGTGATGAGTGAAACGGTGCATGCTGCACACAGAGGGTTAAAGCCCACATTGACCTGAGAAAGTATTCGATTACTGCCACCTTCTGCTTAAAAAATGTGGTATTTTTTTCGATATTTTCGTTTAGGTAAAATATCCTTCTCTGAAAATGATTTTATTATAATCACTGGGTACCGCTTCACATACTGAGGATCTAACCCCCCCCCCACCCCCGGCTTGTTGTGAGCCAGGCAGTTGAATGCGTCCATGCTTCCACCATCCTAAGAAAAATATCCATAAATTGCACTCATGCAAACGAGAGTAGCTTGCCTCATCCTGGGATTAAGGAGATTTGCTCCCACGACCAAAGCCCTTCAGTGCCTATACCCTTACTCAAAGCCATACCAAGATGGGAGTTTAGAACTCTGCGTATCATCCGAAGAGCATTCTAGAATCTACTTAATTACCAGATGTAACCACTACATGTGCAAAGGGGCCTGTGACCAGCCTCTGCTAACCAATGGAGGCCACCTTACCACTGAGGCAAGCAGACAGAGTAAAACGCTTGCTCTCTGAAGACATGAACCATGGGATCATATTCTCCCGGAGATTTACGAAATGAAAACCCTACTGTTCCAAAAAGCCTTCCAGCCTTGAGCTAAGCTCCCGGTTGGTTCTCATCTCTGTTAGCGTCTCAAGACATGTGGAGTGCATTTCTACTAAATGCTGAGAATGATTCTCAGTTTCCAGTTTAAACCCTATGTCTATTTTCCACCTACTTCTACCCTCTTCCACCTCCTCCCACACTTCTTCCACGCCTAGCGCTCAGAAGGGATGCTCTTAAGCATGCGGTGTCTCCAGAAGCCCCCAAACAATATCAAACTTAATACTGATAGGCTGCATGTTGGGAATCTGAGGGTTAAAGCTCCCAAAATAAGAAAAGAGTTTATTGTGAAATGCTGCATGTTGAGAGAGGGAATGCTATGGCCACCCCATGTTGCATTAATGAAGTGGAAACCAGGGTCTGTGCAGGCAAGCCACTCGCCTTGATACAAATGCACCCCACCAGCATTAATACAAATGCACCCAACCAACACGACAGGTGACCTGCTTCAAAGGATTACACACCAGTGACTGCCAACCTTGGAAATGGCCACCAGCATGCCACCCTAATGGCTGATGCTGTCTGGTGGCTCCTGTAGCATTTATTGGAGGGGGACAAGCATCCAGATCCCAACACCCCACCCCCAAGAAATCACTTCAGTCATTAGCTGTAGCCCGGTGGGATACTGAGTGGGGAAGCCTGCAGTGAACTGAGAAGGTGAAGGACTATTGAAAGGCTGTCCACTAGGAAACCAAAGCCAAAAACAGACTAAAGCTGTATCCAGTGATTATAACGACAACATTTACAGAGAGGTACTTTATAACGAAACTATAATAACGACTAAAGCACCCATTGGACAACTATGATTGTGTATTTTGTGGCAACTGGGTCTTAAAGCGCACCAAGAACTCCGAGATCCTCTGAACACTGGCAGAAAGCCTGGCAGTACTCAATAGTACAGTTCGACAAGAGCTGTGCAACATCCTGTACAATCGGGTGCCAGATACATTTAACGTGCATTTCTGGGTCCCTCGTCTCTCTTGCGTTCGAGTTTGTGACATTACATAATGTTAGTGTCCAAATATTGTTCAATAGAAGCTTGGTTTGAGAATAGCTCATTTGTGTACAGATGTTGATCCAATGTGTCATAGTCCGTGGCCCTGAGTATCTAATGTGCTTGAGTCATCGTTGGACTGAGGGCTCTTTTCTGTGCCTGCAGTGCCAAAGTGCTGCTGCTTTAAGCACTGCATCTATATGTGGCCATGTTCAGTGACTGAAGACATTATGAATGATGTGGATCTCTGCCCTCCGAGAAACCAAAGTGTCTGTCTCTCAGATGCTGTACGTGTGTTTTATTGTGTGATTTGGCCCCGGCATCTTTCCGGAGCCTTTAAACTCTCCCATATTGTTATCCTCCCAATTCCAAGTGCTACTGTAAGAGATTTTTAGCCCTTGACGAAAGCTTTAAATGTATCCGCAGAGCAGAACGCGTATTTCCCCCCAAATTAGATGCAAAGAAACCTGCAATTCAGAATGTATCGAGGAGCGGAATGTGTCACTTTTCAGCATTTTTCCAATTGATTTCCGCCCAGTGAATCATAACGGGTGATCTAGCCCTTATGCGGATGATCACTAAATGGAGTGTTTTCAGGCCATAGCTCACCTTCTTGGGGAATGTCTACATGGCTATGAAGTGAGTGAGAACTTCCAGCACAGACAATGCCTTAATAGGAGTATCTGAGTAGCTCCGCTGACCCTGCTCAGCACGGGAAGCATTTACAGACTTTAACTTCTGAATTAATGTGGACAACAGCTACTTAGTTCTCATTTTTTTAGTACCCTTTTTGTTGACTAAGGACCAGAACAGGGTTTAAAGCAAAATGAAAGTCAGAAAGCTCTACTTCTTATGGCATAAAAAGGGCTGGGACCCCTCATTAGCAGTATAAAACAGGGCTAAAGTTAGCAAGATGGATGACGTGTACCAATTGGCACAAATCCAGCGCCATTTTGCCTCTCTTTTGGCTTCTCTTAATCAGAGCGCGCTTTTATATTTGACGACAAATATTCTGTGAGTATTAAATGGTTAAGAAAATATTTGCACCACCCCTGTGTGCTGTAATGGGCACCTATCAGAATAACAACTGTGTGTCTCTTGGCGATAGATCAGAGCACATTTTAGATTTTTTTTATGTAAGAGGAAACCTGTGCACGGGTCTTCAGAACAGTGCCATTGGCGTGCCAGCTACACCAGCACGGAGCCGCGCGAGTATCCGACCCTCTTATCCATATACACGTTTTAAACTTCCAATAACCTTCTTCCCCGGATATAGCTCTGCCAACAAATACTTTGTTTGCAAATCTGCAACCACGATATAGCATAGTACCCTTCTCGCCTGATCGCATAGTACCCTTCTCACTTGATCGCATAGTACCCTTCTCGCTTGATCGCATAGTACCCTTCTCGCTTGATCTTCTTTCATAGCTCTTGCACCTCTCACCAATCACCTGCGACGATCCCTCACAGACCCCTAACAGGTTGCAGAAGCCCTGTGGAGTCTCTGATGTTCAAAGTCTAGGAAGAACCAGATAATGGGAAGGCCATGGGCCCAAATGGAAAATTGGTGCATTTCAGAACGAGCTGAATATAGACGAATTCCATTCACATTTTAAAGATTTGAGTGGTTACCCAATCCATACAACAGTTCAATTGAACAAAAAAAGTCAATTCATTACTCTGTTATACACCAGCAGTGCATTTAATTGTCTCAGGTAAATGAGAGGCCTCTAGGTCGTATACTGACCTATAGGGATCCGATTGCTCCAACATTCGACCAATTTGATTTCCCGTATTACACGTAGGATCCATTTTTATTCAATTGATTGCTCAACGGGCTGTTGAGTTTTTTATGCCAATGCTAATGAATTGCATTTTGAGGTACATGTTAACGAAAAGTGCAATTGGTTAACAATACAATTTGCGAAAAAAACATAAAGGGCATTGGTGGGCAAATGTGTAGAGGACTGGGAGGGACAGGGTTAGGTAGGTGGTGGGGAAAACAGGGTGTAGCACCATGTAGTACAAGTCGTGAAAGGGTTCATTAGCCAGACCTAGATTCATAAAAATGAAGTCAGGCTAATGAGGCCCTAGACAGCCGTCTTCACTTGATTTCTCGCCTGCTTGATTTCCAGGTTGCAAAGAGAGTTTGGGGACTTTTGGCATCAAGGCGGTACTAACTAAAATCTTCTGCTGTTATAGTGTTTTCTTTTTCTACCAATAGCTACTGCAGATTGCTTTGCCCTGGAATGTAGAAAATCCACATTGATTGGTGTCAGCCAAAACTTCTGTCTCCATGAACTATTTATCCTCAGCAAATTGGATCTCTGAAAGAGGATCTGCCAGTCATGTTTTGATGTTGGGATTTAGGAAGCACTTCACTGCTTTTGCATGGTCTCCTGGTGCTATGGGATCTGACATAGAAGGTGGATGGGTGTGTCTACCGGGGACCGAGGCAAACGGCAAGATAGCTGAGCCATTATGTAGTCTGGAAGAACCTGCTCACTGTGTGCAGGTCAGTTTCTAGGTGATTTGCGTCAAGGGTAATGTCTCCAGAGGGGTTCCACTTGTCCCTGTAGTCTGAGGGTGCATTGGCTAGGAGTTTGTTATAGAGGTTGGTGAGAGTTACTTAGAGTTTGATTCTTTTGACGTGTTTTGGGAGGGGTTGTTCAATTGCTGGGTATGGGTGGCCTAGCTGGTATGCCTATTATAAGGTGAATATCAGAATTTGAGCACGTTAGTGCAGGAGCAGTGCGAGGAGACCCCAAAAGGGCATCTGTACTATCTTAGCTCTTATAAACGTCCTTGCAGTGGTGCGCCTCAGGGTATATCAGTTGAAGGAGAAATACCCGAGCACCATAGAGTGGGGTTGGTGTCCCAGGCACCAGACAGCATGAAGCACCTGGACCTTAGAATACAAGTAAACTTAAAAACGTGCAAGTTATTGCACTGATTTTGGGTATTGAAGCTCAGGTTGGCCTATCTGCTGGTGTTGCTGCTCCGTTGGGCCCTGGGACTTTAACCATACCTTGATCCAGACCACTCAATATGGCCTTTCATGGTATTTTACTATTTAGAGTATCGAATCTTTCTGTAATGATTTGAGTAAGAGGTCTCGGCACCCATTAAACACGCTTGAACAGGGTAATGGATACGCTAGGAGAGGTGATGTAACTCAGCGAGTGCACCACTTGAAGTGAAGTCACTGTGCCCTGGAGAGGGTTGTATAGCTGCTTCTTCGGACCTTTGTTTTTTTATCCCCTTTATGCAAATTAGTGATCTGCCCTTCCAAATCAGCCATCAACACATTTGATGGCAAGTCATAATTTGGATCAGGATCCAGATTGCCAGTCTGTTAATATCTCTGGGGCTGGGCGCCCCAAAAGTTAATATACATTTAGTGTGTATGTGGCAGATGCACAGTGTCTTGTGTGTAAAGTAGTGAGGAGCCTGTAACGTTCTGGCATATAGCCTGTGACTGTGTCTATGTATTGGGACCCGACTATGTTTTGGGCATAACCACCGGATCATCTTGCCAAGTAGCCTGAGGGCCATTCTCACTTGCCAATCAGTGGTCGCTCCCTGCAGACTGTGAATCTGGGCTCTGTAGACAACACTAACAGTGGTCGCTCCCTGCAGACTGTGAATCTGGGCTCTGTAGACAACACTAACAGTGGTCGCTCCCTGCAGACTGTGAATCTGGGTTCTATAGACAACACTAACAGTGGTCGCTCCCTGCAGACTGCGAATCTGGGCTCTGTAGACAACACTAACAGTGGTCGCTCCCTGCAGACTGTGAATCTGGGTTCTATAGACAACACTAACAGTGGTCGCTCCCTGCAGACTGTGAATCTGGGCTCTGTAGACAACACTAACAGTGGTCGCTCCCTGCAGACTGTGAATCTGGGCTCTGTAGACAACACTAACAGTGGTCGCTCCCTGCAGACTGTGAATCTGGGCTCTGTAGACAACACTAACAGTGGTCGCTCCCTGCAGACTGTGAATCTGGGTTCTGTAGACAACACTAACATCAAGGATACTAAAAATATCATGAAGTGTGAAGTGCCGTTCAGTGGCGACGGGCCCGCCATTACGAATGGTTACTTCAGTGAGGTCCAGCAGCTGCCTCTAGCTGGTGAGGTACCCCTGGTAGTTTATCTACCGTCACCAGAGTTTAACTCTGTTGTATTGGGAGGGGTGTTTACATTTCTTTATAGGAGACCTACTGTCAACTTGCCACAGTCGATAAGGGTTGGGCTCTTGGCTCAGTCCCATGGGAAGAACAGCATAGGTTACAGCACTTTTCCGTACCGTAATGCTGGATTCAAGTGCAACAAAGTGCATACGGTCTGAGGCACTGTGGGAATTTCTACATATTGTTCTATTTCATATGAGACGTTTTGTTATGATTTTATAGTCTCAACTGTGCACTGTGAGAAGGCTGTGGGAGTGTGTGACCATTTCTCTGAGCGCACTGGAAGTGTAGTATGACAAGGTCAGAGTGAAGACCGGCACTGGTATTGTCCTTTTGAGCCCAAGTTTGGGAACAAGAACGTCGGAGTACAGTGCCGACACACACTGATGATAGCCCTTGCATGAGGCGCTGTGGGTGCATAAAGAGCAGAAAGCAGGTACTTCTCGTAGGGCTTAGTCCTCAAGGGCCTCATATCAGGAAGGTAGCATTTGGTTACTTCACCGAGTAATAAAGTAGATGAGCCTCCCTCTTACACGTCTTACCACTAATTGCAAGCAACGAACAAATGTACTGCTGAAAAATGGCGCTCTTTGTAAAGGTAATCATTGCTATTGTTGTCCACGAGTTGTACACAATGCATTGCCCTTAGTTTTGACTGCGCTTGGCCCTTCTGTCACCTCACCCAACATCCTTTCCACCCTTTTTAAGTTCTCGAATGCAGCCTGAACGCCCCATCCTGTCTCCCTGGAGAACTGAAGTTGTTTTATTATGGCAACGGTGTGCCTCATAAAACAATAAAGAATTAATAGCTTTGAGCGGAACATTGCCCCTCCGCCTACAGATCTAAGCTAAAATATTAATTCCAGTGTTCGTAATTGCAGTGTCACACATTGTTTTGAATGATGCCTGACACTAATAGAGCAACTTCATGTCCTACATCTACAGTACGTCACCAGGTTTCTGACACGTGACTTGAGGAGAACCAATGCTTTATCTTGAGTCTTAAAACATCAGACCTATTTTTAGGACAACAAATCACGTTTTGCGAGAAGTACACCACATTGCTAAATTGTGGCTGAAACTGGTCATGTATGGCCCTGAAAGGTGGGAGATTTATCAGGTATGTTCACGTTGCAAAACCCGTGTTCCAGTAAGCTGGGATATTATCCCTGTGCAGACGAGAACGCAAACAAAGAACTTCAGCCCCGAAGGAAAGCAGTGAAACGCGAACTTCGACGGGGCGAGGAAGGAGAGGGGGGCGTTCTCTCTGACACGCTGTGCACGTCGTCTACAAAGCTCAAAGTGGGGAATGGCGGCTATGCCCCTTCATGGACTGCGTATAGTGAAAGGGGGTTTCGATCCATATTCTGCCCGGAGATGTGTACTCTTCAAGGTTTCACGTGGACGTTAAACAGTCGGTTAAGAAAAGGAAACATGGGAATTGAAAAGGGACGAAGAGCACCCTGTCTCGTCGTCGTGTTTGATCCAGTGACCCTGTGGCACAGCCCGTGGCGGTTTTTTGTGGGTTTTCTGACAGCATTTCCTGGCCTGGCTGCCAAAGGAAGGGGCGGAGGTCAGGACACAGATGTCGGCGCACAATGACAGGAAGTGTTGACCTCACTGTAAACGGTTTGTCCCGGGTTTCACATGGTTTGCTAAAGGAAAGAGCTGCTCCCTAAACATACTACCTCGAGGGAAGGCGCCGTACCGGTTGACTGCGCCGAAGAAGGGAGGCGTTTGGCAAACATAAGGTTTCCAGAAAGGCCCCTTTGCCATTTGATTCAGTGAACATAGGATGAACGTTGCTTCACTGAGGCCTGCACCAGTAGGTGATGCTTCATCGGCAAGCCTAGATCCGGGTTGGAATCCTGCTTCGATTAGGCTTGCACCAATAGGGAACGCTTCATCGCCAAGGCCGGCAAGGAGGACTGATGCGTCACCAAGACTCTCACCAGTGGGGCATGCTGGCCCACCAAGACTGCCGCAGAGGAGGAACATTGTACTACCGAGGCCAGTGCCGATAGGCAATGCTGCCGCTCCGGCACTAGCGCGGGTGCAGAATGCTGCCTTACCAAGCTCAAGCCAAGCAGGAACTGGTTCAGGGCCTAGGCTCCTGCCAACTGAGAATGGAGATGCATCAGGCCTGCTGCGGATGAGGACTACTGCATTACCAAGACTGTCACCAGTAGGACATGCTGCTTCCCCAACTCAAGCAAGAAGGGGAAATAGTGCTTTGGCAAGGCCAGCGCCTGCAGGCAATGTTGCCCTTACTGGAATGGCTGGGGGGCGGAATCCTTTGCTACCAAGCAACCAGACAATCACAATTGGTGTATCCAAAGGCAAGGCTGCTGCAGTGAGGGTCACCAAAGCCAAGAGTGCAGCATCGCCAAACCCACCATTCATAGGGAATGTTGCCTCATCCAGATTGGCCCCACAAGGCAACACAGCTTCTCCAAGACTAGCACAGAGATTGAGTGCATCATTGCCAAGTGCAACCCAGCAAGGGAATGCAGGGTCACTCGAGTTCATACCGGTTGGAGATTCTTCTTCATCGCCATTGGATCCTACACGGAGAGCTACAGGTGCAGGACTACTGCCATCAGGCAGTGGGATTTCCCCCAGAACAACAGAAGAGGAGAACACAGCTTCATCGGAACAGGCTAGTGGGAGGAGTTCGGAGTCCCAGTTGCCAGCATCGTTGGGGAATGCGTCTTCCACTTGTAGAGCGGCTTCAGTAAGACCAGTAACTATTGGAAGAAATGCTTCCCTGAGGTTGGCAAAGGTAGTAAATGTTCCTTCAAATCCAGCGCCACCAAAGGGGCCTGATGCAAACCACAGGTTAGCCCCAGGAAATCCATTGCCATTAGGAAACGGAGCATCACTCCAGCTGGAACAGGCAAACGCCTATTCCTCAATGGGGACCTCCACCATTGGTCAATCATCATCAAGAACCGCAGGAATAATGGCAACCACTTCACAACACTTGGTACAAATAAACAAGGGATCTGCACTGCATCTGCCACACAGTGAGAGGTTTTCACCAAAAGCTCCCTCGCGAGGAAGTGGAGACTCTCCCACATGTTTACCTTTAAGCAACGGCATGTCTCCAAAACCAGCACCTAGGCCCAAGGCTGTTTTACCACAGTCAGGGGGAGGTACGAGTGTCTCTTCATTGAAACCAATATCTGCAAGGACAGCTGTATCACCAAAACCAGCACCAGGAAGGAAAATGATGCCACCATCATCAGCAACAACGATGAATGCTCCATCAACAAAACAAAAATCTCGGATTGCCACTCCTTCCTGTAGGCCATTGCCAGTGCCTGAGGATTCTTCACAGAGGACGAGGCAGAAGATGAATGTGTCTGCACCAAAACTCACATCGGGGCCCTATGGTTGCCAGCCAAGAGCAGAGCCACAGTTCCTTATATCATCACCAAAAGTGTCAACACCCACTACTGCATCTTTGACTAGACCGGCAGGAGCCTCCGATGCATTTTCAGCAGGAACAGGAAAAGCTAGGATCAATGATGCTTCATTAGATCCTGCTCAAGCTCTTCATATTGTTTCACCAAAAGCAGTACCACAGAGAACTATCCCTTCACCAAAATCATTACTGGGGATGAACTCTTTGCCATTAAATGATATTTCATGCAAGACATTTACATCACCAAAAAGAACTGGACCTAACCAGAATGTTTCTTCACCACAACCTACTGAATTGGTAAATTATATTTCAAGACAGCAAGGTCAAAAAATGAAGGCTAGCTCACCAAAATTGGCAGCTGAGATGAATTCTACGTTGCCAAAGCCAATGCTAGGCACCCGTTTTACAAAACAAGTACTAAAAAGGAATGATATGCCTCCTAAAGTGACCCATGATAACCACAATGCTTGGGCAAGATCTGCACAAGAGACAAATAAAATTCCACCAAAGCAAAAATCCAGATTGAAGATTGCATCAAAAACTCCAGAGCCATCAGCAAGCAGAGCTTTGCCTAAACGCGCAACACAGACAAACGCTACTTCACCAGAATCAGTACCATCAATGAATGCCATTTTAGAAAAACAAGTTGCAAATACCAATATGGCCACAGAGGAATTCACCCCAGAAGAGAATGCGTTTTTACCAAATCCAGAAATTTGTCTAAACATTGCTTCATCAAATCTGCCGCAGTGGACCAAGGTGTAATGCAGCAAATCATCGCATGGCATGACCATAGCATCGCCAAGGCCAATTGTTGGAACCTCTGCCTTCCCAGGTTTGGATCATTCTAGCCTGCTAAGACCCGCCCTGATGAGAAATCCCATCTCGAGGAATCCAACAGAAATTGACAAAGGGGTTTTATCAGGACGGAACAAGTCCTAAGTGCTGCTTTACCAGATTGAATCATGGCCTCTTCAAGGCCTTTACCTAGGAAGAGTTCATTAGGCCAAAGGCTTCCTTGGACAGTTGGGTTTTGGAGCCGGCTTGGACACAAACACAACATGTTCCTTGAAGAGCAACATTGCTCTGGAGTCATAGTAACTACAGCTGGGCCAAGGCCAGCATCAGGGGTACTTGCTGGCTGCATTGGACCACCCACAGTTTGGATTTCAGATTTGATAAGTGAATGGAAGTTAGCAATGTATTCCTCACTCATTGTCGCAAGCAAAAATATTGTTGTTTTAGGCATGGTGTGCACAATCCTGGCCCTCAAGTCTACAAACGTTTTGTTTTGTTCAAATTGGCATTGCATATGTAAATGTTTTTTCCATTGGATCCATTGAATACAAACTTATCTCATGAATATTCATGCTGGATATCCTAAAACCCTGACCTGTTTGCATTGCTTGAGGAACAAAGGTGTGCAGCCCAGTCTTAAGTAGAGAAGCAAAGGCGAAAGGATAAATAAGAGGACTGGAAGGAGCCTGTACCATGAGTAGGCCATGAAGCGGGACACATCGAGACAACCTTTGGGGTACATCCAACGAGTCACAGACATCATTTTACAGGTCATGCTTTTTCATCCATTGAACCAGCCGGGCCTTGCTGCCATTCTCCATGCTTGCTTCTTGCAGATCGTCATTACCCCTGGCACTGTGACCCTGCGTTCCCACAGGTTGCCACTGTTACTTGCTCATTTTCTATATTTTTTCCTTAGTCAGTCTTCCCGGTTGCACAGAGCTTGTACCATTCTCCTGCACTAGCAGTGGAGCTCATTTGTCCCTATGTTGTGATCCACGGGGCACCCCTGACATTTTCCATTTGTAACCATGAGCCAGACCTGTGACCATTGTCCTTTTTTTATGTTGATGCCCCGTGCTCAGTCTCTTCGTGAACTCACCCCGCTCCCAATGAAAACCATTGTCGACACAGAGTCTAATCCAGCAGAATCATGAGTGTGAAATAATGACCCGATCGCGATGTCTGTTCAGATCAGTGTGGGGGCAATGGCATTGATTTAACTCCCCCGATGTCTCTGGCAGCATCATGTTACAACCACTAGCTCCCAATGTTCTCTTTTAACAGCGAATTGCAACCTGGGAGATTCTGTCATGGTTCATTTTTGTTGAAGCCTTTAGTCTAAAATTATAGTGGGGTCAGAAAGGAACCCCCAGACTGGGAACTTGAAGGTCTACGGCCTATGTCAGCAAAACATTTGACAACTCAAAATCGGTATTTAGCGTTTGAACTCTTCATTGGATTAATTGGTTTACCTTTAGCCCTAATAGTCCCACTGTCAGCATGCATTACATTGAATCATGCATTGGTGCAGCACCCACTCTAAAGGACCAATGTCCCAACAACAAAGCCCCTGGTCCAGACTTGACTTCCATTTTGCTTCCTCAGCACTTTTAATACAACTTTTACTTGTGTCCCCACATGTGCTGGGAACTGGATTATGAAAGTCTCATTGTTGGGGCTAAGCAGACATTCAATGCAACGCCTTTCTCTGAAGTCTGGTTCTGGAATTCCGCCCCTTGCCCAATGGTTAAGCGTCCAGGGACAATGTCCTCTTTAGGCAGGATCGGTTTCCCTTCCTTCTCCTCTTCTAGGTTTCTGGGGACGGGTCAACCATCATGCAATGCCACAAGAAGGCTTCCTTAGCATCCATGGGCAAAGGTGGGTTGAGGAAGTGTCTATATTTTTCAAGTGGCTAACGATGGCGAATAATTGGATCTGACCAGTAGCCTGTTGTGTTTCATTGGCTATGTGTGAGTGCTCCCTCTGTCTGGCATATTTGGCTAAGACAGAAGGCCTGGGTGGTCAACCAGTGTGAGCACTGTGTAGAGGTCACCAACTGATATCTTACTTGATGGGTGGCGACACGTGTTTCGTAGTTTTCGGCACAGGGAGTGAACAGCATTTCTTCTAGTTATGAGCTTTGAGGCAACGCAATGGTGTGCCAGTTCCCCCTTTTTTGTAGACGTATATGTAATGTTCTATGTATGAACTGCTTTTACCATGAATTAAAATATATTAAATTGTTTTTTATATTTCTCTGATGAAAGTGCATTGTATTTTTTCAACCTTAGCACTAATCTAGCTTAAGGCCATTGACAATACGTGGATAAGGGAGGGGTAGCCTTTTTCCCTTTTTGTTTTTCAGTTCTACTTATGGGCTGTCATTGCTGCTCCAGATTTGTTGAGGCTGACTACAGAATACAATGAATGTAGCCAACTTTGCATGAGGTGTAGCGAGGTGTGACCCAACGTTCCAACAGGTTGGATTGATAGAGATATGCATTCATCCACCAGTGGCTGATCCTGAGGGAGTTTGTCCGGTGTTCTGTTGTTCATTGAAAATGATTCGCTGGGTTCTAGCTTGTCTGAAGGCCTATGTGGAGTGGCTTGATGGGTTTGTTCGCGTGAGCACCCACCTGCTTCACAGTTGGCCACATTCCTGGCTTTGGCCTGGCAGAGGCCAGGCTTGACTGCAAATGGAATTGGAAATTCCATCCCCCACGGGATGGATTGAGGTACCCTCAGCACACAATGTTAGTGGGGTGATTGCTCTGCTGTTGTTTAGGCACCAAGAGCTATGGGTATAGCTAAGTAGCACAGCTGCTGCCAATGCTCTGCCCGTTCTGTGTGCAAAGGATGCTTGCCCTGCGGTGGCATGTGCTTGCATTTGAACGTATTTGTGGTTTTGTATATGGTTGAGGTTTCTGGGGGCTTGGCTGGTATCTCACCAGAAAAAAACTAAAGAAACATGCTTGTTCTTTGTCCCCATGCCAGTATGATAAATTGGCCAGTGTCTAAGCCCTGGGGCAGTTTAGCGGGGTTGGAGACATTGGGCCTCATTATAAGGCTGGCGGCCACGGTATGAACAGTGCCGGCACCGTTCATACTGGGCCGCCGCATTACCAGTTCTGCTCGCGGGTTCCTGACAGCCCGCCAAGTCTTACCTGGCGGGTTGTGCGGCACCCGTGAGCTGAACTTTGGATTGCATCAGCACCGTTAACAATGGTACCGGTGGAATCATGCTCCCCACCCCCATTCTGCCCCATAGGGCAGAATGGGAATCGGGAGCCCGGCATTACCGCTACCTGCAAATGGGCAATTACCGGCCCACTTGTCTCTTTAATGGGAAGGTTTTTGCCCAATTGCGGGAGGCGGTGCCGGTAGCGAGCATGGCATTAGCCATGCCTGCCATAAAAGCACGGCTACCGACATGCTCGTAATGAGGCCCATTGGGTTTACTAACCTTGTAGGTGGCAACACTATACACAAGGGATATGCACGTTTCTGGTACTGTCTAAATTTTTTTGTATTTTGTGTCCATTCCACCTGAACTTGAATAGAGCAGAGCATCAGGTGGGCACTGTAATACATAACCTCTTCTCACAGTTTATATAAAAAAAACATCTGACCGTTTTCTGTGCAAGTTGACCTGTTTGTGTGTCCAGATCCTTGCTTGAATTGCTAAAATGTGGAAAGATTCATGAAGGAGATTTTACAGAACAAAAGAAGTACAATTATGTTTGTTGACTGATTTGAATTTTTGATGAAAGTGAAGGAGTAACGACATCTTTGGCTAATGAACAGTGACGCTACTTGGTAAATTGACAAGGTTGCCAAATCTTGTGGCTTTTTGGAGTTATAAACTTGGTTTCGCGACTTTGAGTCACAGTAGCTATTGACCACGAACTTAGGCTTTTTTCTGAATGGGCATGGGTTAATGAGCTATTTGCAGAAATGAAAATTTAAAAGATGCTTGTTCTGGGTTCAGGGTTGATTTGGAGAGATGGAGTTTGTTAAATTTCTTGTTGTGGAGGACAGTCAATGCTTTAAAGATGGTTGCGACCCCTAGGATCAATTATGTGTTGAGTATGCTTCCGTTGGATGTAAAGCCTACATTTTGGAAAGAGTTAGACAGATTAATTCAGGAGTTCATCTGGGACCATAAATTGCCCAGATTAAAATTGTGGAAATTACAATTTCCAATTGAAAAGGGTGGGTTAGGAGTTCACAAGTTTAGGTATTATCACCTGTCGTTCATGTCACACCGTTTTGCTGTGTTCTTTAAGGATAGTTCCAATGAATGGGTGGAAGCAGAGACTAGTTGTAATGGACCTCTTTTGCCTAAGGCGGCTTTGTCGACGGTATGTGGTCCAAGGAGTGTGAGTTGTCCATTGACTGAGTGTTGTGGAGGAAATTATGTGAGTTGTTCAAGACAGATGCCTTAAAGGATCCTACATCCTTTATTTGGTTGAATCCTAGAATTAAGATCTTGGGGAAATCTATCTTTTGGCCAGATTGGTTCTTGAGTGGTGTAAAGTGGATTGCAGATCTTTACAAAGATGGGAAATGGCTGACGGCCAAAGAATTTCAAGATAGGTGGAATGTTACAGATTTCAGTATAACTAACTATGCAGGCTTAAAAAAGCAACGGGTATAACAGCATTGCAAACCGGCCTTGATTTGGTTCTCTTTAACAGGGACCCCATACCTGGAGAGGGGGGATTGGCCAGTAGAATTTACCATTGGATTGTCTCTGAGTACCGGGGAAATTATGAATTGAGAGAAGACTGAAGGGGTAGAATAGGTTGTGACATCTCGGTGATGAAATGGACACATATTTGTCAGAATGTCAGACTTTGCTCATTAAGCTTAAGTGAGAGGTCACGCCAGATCAAAATATTAAATAGGATTTATTGCACACCATACGGTTATGGAGAAGATGGTTCGCTGATAGTAATGATTGTTGGGCGTTTGTTCACGTGGCGGGGCCTTTGGAGCATATGATGCGGGATTGCTTGAGAGTGAGAGGTTTTTGGCCAAAGTTTGGTACGATTTGTGAGGAGGTGCTTGAGGTTAAAATTGAATATGATTTCAAAACTTTGGTTTGGGGTCGGATGAACTTTTGGAGGATTTGGCCACATGCAAGAAGAAGTGTTATTCCGTGGTGCGATGACTGGAAAGAAGCTAATTTTAGCCATCTGGAAATCTAAAATGCCTGTGGAGCTAAATGCGTGGATGAAAGAGATGCATGTGTTGGCAGATGTTGAGAGAGTTATATATAGAAGAGACAAGAAGTTATCCATGTATGAGAAGGTCCTATTGTTGTACTAGGCTACTTAAGGGGTTGGGGGGGGGTTCACTGATCTTTATGATTTGTTGTCTTAATACTTGATAGCTGATTGTGTTAGGTGACATTTTATCAACAGTTATTGTTGGGTCTGATTTTTCTGTGTATATCTTTTTTGTAAATATGTATATATTTGGAAAATGAATAAATAAATATTTCAAAAAGAAAAAAATAATCTATTTGCAAAACCACATCTCCTGAGTTTTGAGGTTAATAAGATTTGGGCAAATCACCCAAACTTCTTGAATGTGCAAAGCAGGCATGCAGGAGCTGTTCTTTTGTGACAGCTACAAACATAGAAGAAAGACTGGCATCTGCAATCTATATATTGTCGATTTAGCAGAAGGTATTCCTTCTATTGCATGTATCATGCAAGCAGGACAGGAGCAGAGAGCTTTAAATATGTATAATGCTACATTGTCCTATCGGGTACTGCCCTCCCCTTAAGGCACTTGCATATTAAAGTTATACAACACTTCCCAGCTCGAACTTGCTCTCTATTACAGGATTTTAGAAATTCAATAAGGAATGCAAAGTTTAGCATCTCCCAAAACCTCTTAAAGTTTTCTCGAATCCCACTTTCAAGTGGTGATTCGGGAGCCAACAGCACTTGCAAATAATTGCGAATCTACCTGATTCTGGCACAGGCCAAATGTCTTTGGGTCACTTTCTGGGTGACTTGCCCAAGCCTATTTCTCTGTATTTATGTATTTGTGTTTTTGTAACACAGTGAATACATAACAGAGTTGCTTCCAAGGCTAAGTGTGGTGGGAGTGTGGGAATCCGAGACATGTTGGTGGAGATTGGGATTAAAAGGTATCATTCACAACATTTAGTAGAAATACAGACATTCCACAAATATCCAATCCGAAAATATGAATCAAAACGGCAAACTGCTTTCTCAGAAGAGGTCAGAGAGTTTAGGACCGTTTGCAAAAGAGCCTCATGTTGCACACTGTCATGGAGGTGTCCTGAGACATCACGTGCGCGACCGGTGGTGGAGGCTGAGTGTGTTCTCTTCTTGAAAATAAAGAAGTGCCTGCTGCTGACAGTTCACTGGGCGTAGCGCAATGCCAGACAGCCTTTGAATGTCCTGGCCAGCAGTCCCACTGAGAATGTCTTTCAGATTCGATGGCTGTGTAGCTCTATTTTGGCATGCTTAGTTCTCTCTCGTTTCTTCCCACCACAGCCCTGAATGTGTATTCCACTTAATTCAAAATAAATGACTTCCTCAATGAAAAAAACCGGGCTTTTGTATTGTATTTTCGGAATTAATAGGACTTAGACAACATGTTGTCCATTAACCTGTGCAATAACCCGTTCCTTATCCTATATGGGAGGAACTCCCTAGTTTACTTTCCTCTATTGTTCTCACTGATCAATGACTTAAACATCCGATATACACTTGTTATATATTCTCCAGAATTCATATATATCCAGTCAAGCCCTTAGTTGGTTCTGCAGTGTGTCCATTTCAAACACTCCGGTGCTTCCTCTCAAAGCACAACACAAGTCTGCCCATAGGCTGAACTAAAGTGTGGCTACTTTGCACACGATTAGGAACATGGCTTGCTGTAAACCCAGGGGAGTGTGTGTGCGCGCATGTACTTGTGCATCTTCACAGCACAAGAAGCCTTATACAGCCCGTGGTCTTGCTTTGTACCTAGTACGCCATGTGGAAAGAGAACTGATCCAGAATGTACGGAAGCCCAGCGGTTCCCAGGTGAGGCCTATGAAGTGGAGTCCTCCAGACTGCACTCCACAGCCACCATCGCTGGCCATGCATTTGGTGTAGCCACTGATCCGCCGCAGAATATCCACAGTTCAATGCTCGGACTGATCCAACATCTTTTTCCGTGATGTTTCCCCCTGTGCAAAGCCTGCGGTGGGCTGGCCTACATGGAACTCTGGAGATTTCCCAGTGGGCCTCTGCACCATGGGCTCCTTCACGGGGGCACCTTGGTTTCCTGCTCTTCCATCTCTCCCATCCACACTGCATCTTTCCATCCATCACTTGGCCACCTCACACCCGTTTGATGTAAAGAATTTGTTATAAAGCTTCAAATGTGTTAGTTCTCACTCTTAGCAAATCGTATGTCACTTTTGTGTTATTTTTAGTTTGATTTATTTATTCATTTATATAGCGCTGGAACAATGGTCCATAGGCATAGAAGCGCTAATGACAAATACAACACATGACAAAAAACATATATGGCAGCAAAGGGTGTTAAATTCAGAAGACAAGAAAAGGACAATAGCCCACAAAGCAAAACCATCAGTCTAGGACAATTCTCATTTTAGACCCCAGTGGCAGATTGCCAATCCTCTGTAGCCAATTCCAGAAAGCAGGCAGGCAGTTTATACCACAACCAATGAGGATAACAAGCGCCTAGATACCTAAGGGTTAGGTGCGCTCTATAAATAAACAAATGAAACTAAACTAAACATCTGTGTTGGCTTCAGAACACCAATCCGGAACGTAAATCCGCTGCAAAAGTTTCAGGTCTTGCAGCCTTATACAACCATGAACTATTTTAGCATGCATCCATGAGAGGGCCTTATTCTGCAATGCCTGCCTGGTCTCATACCTTTCTAATTTGGCCACATTAGTGATAATGAAGTTCCCGTGATCCATAATGAAAGCTCTTTTGTGCGAGTCAGCAATCTGCAGTATTTTGGATTTTTTTCGACGTAGGTCACAACCTTGTGAAGAAATAACTAAGTTATCTCTCAGGGCCACCAAGTCTGATGATGTTTGCACTGAAGATATGGCAGTGCTAGGAGGATCAACAGGCACACAAACCGATGTCACATCAGGGGTAAGGCAAGCCGGAGTCAACCGATATTCCTTGCTTTTTCCAGAAGAGGTAACCCCTATGTTATCATCCGTCGGGTCAGTTTGACAGGCAGTCTCAAACATATTGGGAGGAGCAGCCTGTATATTAAGCCAATCAGTTTGACCCTCTGTACCAGACCTATAGGGGGCGTCTGTGAGACCAACTTATCTAGAGAATCTGCCCATCGGCATAAATCTTAGCTAGTGGTACACTGGATAAAATCAGAAATAATCCTCTCGTTGATATACACGCAACTCACGGTCTGAACACGGCCGGCCTCTGAAACCTTAGCGATTGACTGGACCTGTCTAAAGGACTCAGAAATAACATCATCCATAGATTTCAAGGGGAAAAACAGGGCCAAATCCATAACCGAAAAAGGTTTGTTAGAATCTATTGAATGATTACCAATATATGTTCCTCCAGGTGGACAGGCTAAACCATTTTTACACAACTCGTCTTCTCTATAAAGTTCAAATCTGCCCATAGGGGAGACTTGAATAAACCCATGGTCAACTTATGACCTCTCCTCAAGGAGCCGCTGTCTTCTACGGATACTGCTCACCATAACCTCAGCCACCCGCTTATTACCTAGCTCCCTGTGCAAGGGAGGATTACCATATCCCAGGAGTGCCTGCTGCATAGACCAGGATCTTAGTTTTCTCTGAGGGGATGCCTTATTATGCTCCATAGAAGCCATATTGGGTAACTGAAATGGCATAGCCAATGATGAGACCATTTCGGCAGAACATTTGCCAAGGGCCAGCCGCTAACCCCCAATGATATCAACATATAGCAGACACTAAGAAAACCATTGTTGCGGGAAGCTGTACCAAAAACAGCAGGAGCTTTATCTACCAGCATGGTAGGGTCATACTGGCACTGGTATCCCTCCGAACAATTACTTTGAGACAACATTAGCCCCTACATCCGTTACTTCCCGGAAAGCCGCAAGCCGGCCAGGACGCCAACCACCCAGGGCGATAGAAAAGAATGGCGTAGCATACCTCAGCACTGCCGCTCCGAAGCACGCCGGCAACTCGCCATCCTTTCCAAAAAGATGAGAGGAAAGGACCCACCAACGGCAGCTCAAGCGTAAAGCCACACTGCCACAAGTGCAGCCGCTTCTGACCTGTTGCGTGTCAATTCTTATTAATCATTATATAATTTTCACCATTTGGATCCCTTTTTTCAAAATTTTGTTGGGAGCGAACCTCCCAGGACCCTGCATAGATGTGTTGGTCTTGCCTGCTACATTCACTTGGACAATGTAATATGGGTTACTTTGGTTCCCATTCCACCCCTGTGCAATACACATATGAGTGCATCCTTTTCAAAAATGCTAGGAGGCCCAACAAGGCTGAAACACGTGTATGGGATTGCTGTTGGTACACTTGTTCAGAGAGGAATTGCCATAGCATTTCGGTGCTGGACTGTTCATGTGGGCGGTTCAAAGACTGATATGTAAATGGGTATTTCCCATCTGTGAAAGGTACAGTGAGCAAAACGCTTGTGCTGCAAACTCTCATCTCAGAACAGGTTATCATGCCATGTTCTTTCTGGAGAGGAGCGCCTGCTACCTTTTTTGAAATAAGAACGAGAACTAGCTCTGTCCAGCAGATCTTACGCTGATCTTTGGCTCTATCTCTCTCACTCTGCTTCTCTTTTCCCCCTCCCTTTGTGCTATACTGTGAGAGCCTCACTGAGCTCCCCTCTTCCTCATCTCGCTGAGTGTGTCCCGGGATCCAAGGGAAGGAGGGGCTGAGCATGGGAGCATGGCTGTAGTTGTCTGGACAACCTTGCTGTGAGTTGGGAATTGTTTGCGGTATGGCATGCGATGTAAGAGACTAACTGACTTTTGGAAGAAAGGACTGAGAGGGGGAGACGCAGCTGTATATCCAGGGTGGCCAGATGCTCAAACCAAAAACCAGGACAGGCCACCGACATAAAAGTAGGACTACAGTGTAACAGTGGCAGACAATTGAATAATAGGATAACATATCAGTAGCGTGAGTTCCTGATGGCTCTGATATAGAATGATCTCTAGTTTTGAATGCCACATGTTTGTCAGCGAATGCATCACTTGGATTTTTAATCAAGGTCACCAGAATAAAAAAAAATAAACTATTTACCTATTTGGAAGTTGCATAGTTAAAGTGTTATTTAACTGAATTGACTGTAAAATGTACCAGGAAATTATTCTCTCCCCCTTTTATTTGGGGAGATGTGCAAGCAGAGAACACCTTGAAATTTAACTGGAAGTGGCTCGTATGGAAGTGTGTGTGAGGGGTGGTTTTTGTGGACTTCTCATCCCCTGGCTCATTGTTTCCTCCCCATTTGCTAGAACCACCACACACATTTCTGGCCACTGCGTGACTTGAGAAACAGCGCAGATACCTTCAAGGGGCAGGGGACTGTGTTTTTTTATAGTTCCAAGTAGAATCCAAGCAGCAGTGACAGAGGTATCCCGTGGGTTCCATGTCATTTCATCGCGGGATGTTTTTTCGCAGGTTTTTTTACTGCGAATTTGTTTAACAAAAAAAACCTCACATTTTTTACAATTATTATTGGGGGGTTACCCTCCAACCCCCATTCCGTTTCAGTTTTTATCTATTCCCAAACACCCACATACCATACATATAATTTTCTAACCCTCCAAAAAAAAGAATCGCGGTAAAACACCCTGAGAAAAACGTCCGCACTGAAAGGACGTTGTACCATCCCATAGGGTGGGGGAGGGGAGCCTTATGTTTTCATTGCATGTGTCCTGCAGGTGAGTCGCCATCGTACTGAGGGCAGGTTGTCCATACAGGGGCACTATTTGGATAGGCTGTACTGGGTTCTGAGTTCCTCACAGACCTCATAAGGGTCCAAAGAACCAGTCTGCAGGGACTAGAACTGTGCTGGCTATATTCTATTTTTTGCAAACTATTATTGTTTGTACATACTCCTAACACATTTGTGAGGTCAGCAGAACTCCCAGCCATTCAGTATTGCCACCTTCCCTGTTGTTAGCTCCACCTCCCTTGTTTCTCTGCTTCCCACACCGTGTTCTTCATCCTATGATTGTAAAGCGCTCCGTTGCTCCTCGTAGCAGGTCCATGCTCAATTCATACCATAATAATAATAATTAATGTTCATGGAAGCTCTGAATAAAATCAAAGGACAATGTTTTAACGTAAGACTGATCACAGATCTTTATATTTGAAAAATGCAGTAGGTCTGTGATAAAAAGAAATGTATGCTTGAATCACTAAATAAATAATGCACAATGGACTTGGTGCTCATTTCATTTTTTTGCAAGGCTCACCGTAACATTGGTGTGTTTGCAACCATGTACCATACACACTTCTTCAGAAAATCTCAGGATTGGGATGTGAGAATAAAATGGCCGCCACATCTTGTCACTCCATTGGGGTCCGAAGGCTGTCCTTTTCATTTTCAGAGATAATGTTTACTCTAACTGAAACTCTCAGCCTCCCCGAATTTTAGAAGAGGAGGGACTAAGAGGGGAATTCTGACCTCGAGATAAGGATGACTCTGAATAAGGAGCTGTGTGCCAGCTCAGTCCCCAAAACAGACATACTATTATAATTATGAATTTATACACACAGGATATCATGAGTTTTTTAAATATCACTTAATGACAGATCCCGCCCACATCAAAGTGCTATAACAATATTTTCTGAATGTATGGCTGGTCAGCCTATCCACCTCAGAATGATGAAAGGCTGAGTCGCTCTTGCATGCTGACGACAGATTTCTATGTGAACGCAGAACTTGCTGTGCCACCTTTTCACTTTTAGTTCCCAATATTCTGGTTACTTATAGGCATGGTAAGTGCCAGTGCCCATGTCTGCCTCCCCTTAACTCCAAAATCATAGTTCTCTCATGACGTACTCCACACATTTGCACATACTTCCATTTAGTGGCCATCTAGCGAAATCATTTAAATAAAGGTATACATAAAAAAAAAGTGGCACTGTGGATGTCCTCTACCATTCCCATGATCTCCTGACATTGACTATGCTGTACAGGCCGGATGGGAATGGTAGTCCAAACACATCTGGGAGCCAAAGGTTGCAGACCCCTGGTCTATACCATCTGCAAAAAGAGAAAGTCTATTTTTCTTTTGATCCTTTGATGTGCTGTCTGGGATTTACACTTATAAATATGCTATCGTTCACTAGAAAGCATTGTGACCCTTAACAAAAAGATAAATGGGCAATCGCCCCCGTTGTCACACAAAAGAGAACAAAACAAGTTATCCAACTGCTCTCATTATTTCAACCAAGTCTACTATCTCATAAACAACTGGACAACCCAAAACCAGCATGGATTCCCGCCTTGAGACTTCTTAAAAACCTAGCCATTCCCAGCCAACTTCACCATGGATCCCCGGCCTTCACTGAAATCATCAATGGGCCTGAAAGAAAAGCTGGCATCACTCACTTTCCCAAAACAAATCTGGAGGCCTCCAGGAACGCCTTTCCTGCAGTATACCAACCTTTTATGTACAAAGGGCAGCCAAAGTCTGGCAAAGGGGGAGTTCCCCATCAACTTCAAAACCATACCAAAGAATTAGCACTTCTTCGCAATCGAATGTATGACTTTAGGCCATCCATAAAACCTGAGTAAACTCGATCAGGAACCAGAGAAGAGTTATTAAGAACTATTGCTAAGGACCAATGTGTGGCTGAATAGTCCTTGACCTCTCAGTAACCCGTGGTTCTGTGGCTCATCATAAACTCCAGAGGAAAGGTTAGAGTCAAAGGCTACCCTAGTCATGGGCGTGAGTGGGGAGTTCACCTAACTGGTAGCATTTGAGCTAGATATTTGCTAGCTCGGATAGAGATCACTGAGCTCTAAAAAGTATGATTCAATTTAGAAACAGAAAAAAGTTTCATTTCACATCACATGAGAGACATGAATACATAAATAGGCAAGTGCCTTCAGGTAGCACGTTTATTATGCATATGGAGATACATTGTGGTTTGCATAAGAGTGGGTTAGTAGCAAAAAGTGACAGTTATTTCCTGTATTGCTGAAAACAAATCATGTAGCAATACGCTAACATTGTCAACAATTTCGGGAGAGAAGATCAATGTGCATGCGCTCTCTTTCTCTCTCAAGTAGGAACATTGTACACATTGTGCAACAAGGATCAGGGATTTGCGGCATAGAGTGGCAATGATGCCCATGTATTTAGCTTGTATGGTCTGAATAAGACTGCGCTGCATCAAAAATGCTGAAAATAAAACATGACGAATAGCTGAGGGGAGGTGCACAGCTCATTACCGTTTACACTTTAAGTGTCATTAACACCTTTTCATCGGTGTTATCCATTACAGTTTTTACATTGTTTGCCTAATCATGCCATCTAGTGGTTCAATCTCGAACTGTCCGAGCAAAAACAAAAAGAGCCTGATCTGTTTCTGTTAAAGTGTGTTGATGATAGCGCCGTTTATCGGGTCGGGGCAAGGGGAGCGGTTGCCCAGGGCGCACAAGGTGCGTGGGGCACTAAAGAGTCGGGTGGCAGTCTGCCCGCTGGCGCCACAGAGAATTCCGCCACCTAAACTCATGCACCAATGATGTGCAGTGATTCTGCAAACCTGGCAACATGCTTGCTGAAATGTCTGATGGGAAGTTGGGGCCTGGGTGTGGTTGAAGAGGGACTATTGTACAGACAAAGAAATAAAGCTGCACACTGTTAGACCCAGGCTCAGCAGTTTACATGAATAAAAAGGTGTAATTGTCGGCTCGAACTGCACTGATGGTCCATGACTCATCCACTCCCTCTCTATTCACTCTTTCTTAGCGATCATTTTGGTGGCATGAAACACCTCTGTGCAGTGTAGTAACTTTGCTGAAAATGTTGGGTGGACAAGGGTGGCATAGAGGGAGGCTGGATGGTGGCTCTTATGGATCGTTTCGGCCAAATTGTTCAAAAAATGCAGTGGAATGGTAAATTTGAATTTGGTCGTCACCATTAGTTCGAAGCCAAAGATACCAAACATGAAGAGATAGGGTTGCGGGGGTATCCCCCGCTCCTCATGTTCTGTATTTCTGGATTTGGCGGCTGCGGGGGTGCCCCCCGCTGCCTCAGCATTGGTGGCAGTGGACCCAGCAAAAAAAAAGAAGAAAAAGGGATCCTGCAGTGTCAGGTCCGACCCGCGTTAGATGTATGGATCTGATGCTGCAGGGTACAGGAGAGGCGGCGGATGGAGAAAAGGTAAGCAGAGTGGGTTTATGGGTCTACTGGCGGTTTGGAGGGACATGGGTTTGTATTTTTGTACCAATGTAAAAAGGTATTTGCAGTGAAAATTACTACGGTCAATTCCGCTGTGATTTTGTACCTCTGTCAAACAACCTAAATTCCTGAGGGATAACACTAGACTATTACACCACAAGATTCCATTGCTGATGCTCTGTTATAACTTTCATCAGACTGGTGGCAAATTTTTTAAATTCAATTGGGCCCCCACACATCTTCAGCTGGCCTGCCATGCACCCAGTGACACAACATAACATTCACAAACTTAATTCCAATAGAACATACAAACAATGCATTATTTATCATTCATTCAGACACAAAAGTCAACACACATATGCTTGCATACACTCTCACTCCCACACAAAAGCACCCGGTACCTCCACTGACGTACACTGTGGGCACACAACATTTATATGTACATATACAATAACACATGGAAACAGAAGCACAACGTCCATTGAGCAGACCAGACTTTATCACCCACTGATCCCTGACATTTTGGGCTAAGTTGACTTGACCAATAAAGCCATGGCCGCAAGGAACAGATTCACTGGAATGTCAGCAATTTACTTGATTTTTCCTTTCATTGAAAGGCAGAAGCCATCAGTTAATGCAATGCAGTGGGTGACCAAGTATACTTGGTGTCCATTTTTAAATGCCATATACCTCCAAACTTGGGGTCTGCACAGCACCTTATATGTGTACTTGCTGATAGACTTTTTCTACAAGATTCTGACTGATTAAAATTAAGGTATGTTTTCCTGTGTTGAAATGGATGTGGAGTACTGAGCAGGAGAGGCTGGGCGGTGGGGCAAGCTGCCCCTGTGACTCTTTTAAGAGCCAAACCGGGACATTTCTCATTGGGACACCTCTCCGGTTCAGCCCAACGGTAAAGGTGTCCTGCTGGCAGGACAATGTGTGCTGAGCAATTCCTGCTCAGCATGCTCATTGCCCTGGCAGCAGGACACCTTACCCGTTCCGAATGGTAGAGGTGTCTCGCTGCCAGGACAATGTCCCAAGGAGCTCCGGGCAGCAGAGGGTCCTCATGTTGCTCTGTTTCAACAGAGGATTACAATGTGATCCATTAGGCACTGATGGGAGGGAGGGGGTACTATTAGCAGGGACCTTTGTTCCTTTAGAAATGGGAATGGGAGGGAGTGATCAGAAGTGAGAAGGTTGCATAATGTTGCATGCGTTATGAAATAATGACTATGGCTTTAAAACCCAAGGGGGGTTTGTTAGGCTCACATTAATCTACATGATGCTATTATGACTTTGCATGCAGAATGGGGAGAATAAAACTAAAGCCATACTCCCATTGCTCAACATATTTCTATGACAATGTATATAGTGTATAGTTTACTATGAAAGGCTAGTTTATTATGTAATTTGGTTTGCTTCCAAGGCATTGCTATAAATAATTATTTAAGCACATGAAATGTAAAGCAAAACCTTAAGAAATATCGATATCAACTAAATCTGGACAGATGTGCGCGGTCACGTAAATTGTCCACATCCCAGTTTCACCATTTAACCAAGTGTGTGATCCTGAGCAATCCATTTAATCACGTTGTGCCTTATCTGCAGCTCTGCAAGTGACTTTGATTCACTTAAAAGCTTAAGTTACTCTATCATGGTATTATAAAGGAAAAGCCTAATGACTATAGAGTTGCTCCACATATAACAATAGTGCAATCTAGATATTTTGCCCTACAAAGTTATTTGTCACTTGACTTAATTATGGCAACTTATTCTAAAGTCACTTCCATGGTGCCTCCAAGTATCAAAGACTGATGATGTGTCTTGCAATGTCCTTTTCTGTGAAGTCACTTCTGTTGGTGCAATCTGTATAATATTAGGAAGTTTGCATGTATATTGGCTCAGAGGGCTTGCACATAGCTCTAATAGATGAGTTTCCTGCATCTTGAATGATCCTGCAGTTTTATTTTTTTTGTTGTGCCTTAAAATGCCATCTTCCACTAATGTTACCAAAAGAGTAGACTGGGGCGGGGGGGGGGGGATGGAGTTTATTGGGCACCAATGTGACCATGTGGAATTCCACACACTGCATTTTGTTGCTCCCCTGCCCCCACACTGTTACAATTCTGGATACTCCCCTGCTTAGTTTGGTAAGTGAAGACGTTTTTGGTGGCCTTTAACCTGAACCATGACACCCTTTTACTCATTTGCACCAAACCACCCTGAAAAAGTGTCTGCAAAACTCAAAATACTTTTTACCATTTTGGTGAAGATTATTTTTGGCGGCAGGCGGAAAAGGTATACAAGGCTCCTAAAAGGGTGATTTTAACACAAAATCCAAAACGGTTCCTTCTGCGGACCTAGAGCAAAAACTGCTTAACAAAAGTTCACCATGTTTGGAAGGGGTATAGCACTCACCGTAATTTCACAGAATTTGCAGAGTACGACATTTTTGGGTCACAGGTTTTCTCAACTTGACTCTTTCCACTCTACTTGGTGAGGGCTCACCTTCCGCCGACTTCATTTTTCAGTTGGGCTGGTGGTGTTTTAGTAGCATCTGAAAACTGACAAGACTAATTTTAGAGGCGCTGCAGAGCTGTGGCTTTCCACAGAGAATGCACCATTTGTTATTGTTAGTGTGTCTTCATACCTGGGGCCTTAATGTGTACTGTGAGCTCTGCTCACATTGTCCAAATGAGACACGCGCCCTCAAGCAGCCCAGCTCCCCAACAAACATAACAAACACAATTAAAAATTATATATTTTTTAAAAGTACCCCTGCTCTGCTTTTAAATGCCGCCCG
Organism: Ambystoma mexicanum; assembly: GCF_040938575.1. NCBI lineage: Eukaryota > Metazoa > Chordata > Amphibia > Caudata > Ambystomatidae > Ambystoma > Ambystoma mexicanum. The sequence continues at coordinate 448,149,073 of NC_090926.1, forward strand.
GGCCACGTCTCATGTTACACACCTCCTGACAGAAACCAGCAAGCTGAATGATAGGTTATTATTTTTTTTTATTATTTGAATGAGCTTCCTAGTTCCTGTCTGTGTGTCGCACGAATACAAAGCCGGATAGTGATTCTCTGAGCCGCGGCGCCTGGATGTGCTGCTGCTAGCGTGGCAGCACAGACGCCAGTCCCTGCAACACCCAGTTCAGCACCCTGGCTACTGACTTTGAGTCAGGCCAGCCAGGGCGGGGGACTGAGCCATGCAGGGCGTCCTGGCCCTGAATGTGTTGCAGTGCGGCTGCCAGGCATCTCAGCATTATGTAATGAGACAGCGCAAGCCTTGCTGGCCATCCCAGCCGGGCTTGCGCTGGCCAATTACATAATTGATGATTGCGGCCCCCCTGCCCTCCCTCCAAAAGATGGGGGGACAAAAAGGCATGCCACAGGGGTTGGGGGGGACAAAACCTCCTTTCCCCCCCTATAATTACATCCATGCCTCTCGGAATACGCAAATGCATGTATACCCACACAGATTGATAAAGTGCTGTCTCCTAGTTTTCTGGGAGTTTAATAAAGTAGTTGTTTAATGGCATTGTTAGTCTCATTTTCTATGTTCAGCGCGCGTACCTGATCATGGCTCATTACATATAACAGAGGCGCATTTATGAGCTGGAAAACATTGCAATTTCTTTTTAAAGAAGGTGAATTATCCTATCTGCTGTAACATTATGTTGCTCAAGTCGTTGTTGCAATGAACTTCGTAAAAAGGTTTGACTTTTCTGATGGGTTTAATTACCGTAGATCTTGTGGGCTTACAGTGGCGCCCTCGCATTTGCCAATATTAGCAGACATGTGTTTCTAGAGAGCGTGACGAGTGCTAGCGGAAGAGCCCTGATGACCCAAGGTGATGCGGTATATAGCTTTAGAAGCTGTCTCCTGAGCTTTAATAGAGACTGGCCAATACGCAGCCTTAATGCTCAACCACTGGAGCAGAGTGGCAGTGCCCACCACGTCACAGCACCCCATGGTGGAGTGCTTTTGCGATCATACAATTCCCCATGCAGTGGTCGAAGTGCATGAAAAGAAGTGGTGGAACTATGTTCCCAGCTGACCTACCCCTGCTCCCCACAAACCCCATCGCCACACACCCCCTTGTGTGTGTCCAAACCCCCAGACAAGCACACCTGCTTTTTAAGGGAATGTTCCGTGCAGTGCACTGAAGTGCAAGTTTCAACTTCTTCCTACATTTTTATTTTAAAATGAAACCATTCCAGAATGGTTTCTTTTTCAAATAAAAGTATAGGAACAGTAATAAAAAGAAAAGAAGGAGAGGAGCAACTCTCCCAACCACTTCGATCACTGATCGCCTGCTAATAATCAAAAGGTGAAAGTAATGTTTCTAATTCAGGGTTCTGCAACATTTGGCTGTCCAGATCTCTTTGAGTACAAAATCCCTTCAGCTCTGGACTTCAAACCCCATCAGCTCTAGCCAGCATAGTGAATGGTGAGGCCTCATGGGAGTTGCAGTCAAATGCATCTGGAGAGCCACAAGCTGCAGACCCCTGTTCAGTTTGCTTACGTGTAAGGTTACAAGTAGTTTACATGGTCTGTTGCCCCTCTTAGGGCTGCATAGTTAGCACCACTTTTAAAACCAAACCTGGCCCTGCTTTATGCACGTGTGGATACTGGTGTTGTGGACAATATTAACAAAACAAGCAATTGCAAAGTCAGTAGGCTTTGTCGGCCATGGGTCAAGAGCAGCGTTAAGCTCCCTAATTGATACCACCATAGGCTATGGTATAACCCCACCTATGCAGGAATGTCTTAACATGGCATGGTCATGGTACGTCACCATATGTAATGTGTACCTTCACAGAAGCTGCTATCATGGGGAAAAAGCCTTCTAATGCCCTAATGTCAGCACAAGGTTTGCATAGTCACCATATCTAAGATATCCCCCACATGTCCAGGTGCTGGCAACATATGCCATTTCAACCCTCAACTGCCTCACTGAAGATAGCATTTTCCTGGTATAGACACCCATGCGCAAGATGGACGTTATTCTAAATTGTTTCATTTGAGTGCTTTCTGTTCACTAAAGCACTGCTTTCTAATAAAAATCCTTCCAACAACAAGCATTGCGCTCTATCCCGAGTTACTGAGGGCATTCAGCTAAACTGTCAGTGATGCATTAGGAGTGCATTACTAGATAACATTCAGTGAAACAAAAAAAAACAATACTAATACACTTTAAGCCCTTACTAAAGTGCATCAATAAAGCGTACACCATTGCAAAGTGATAACACACATTTATCATATTTAACACAAAACATGCCCAATCATCAAACAAAAAAAGTGGAGCTAAACGCACGCTATTCTGCTATGTCTTGGACATATAGCACTCTTCATGAGACTGCCAACACAGGCAACCAAATGCAACTAATGGACCCACAGACTATCCGTTTGTTCAGTAGATCACAAAGCCCAAAAAATACACAAGGAAACAATAATGGCACATGATGGATGTGTATTGATGCACGCATTTACAAAACATATCTAGGTATAGGATATGCGTACTCGAGTCATTGCGGTAACATTACAGATCAACAATGTTTATTCAATTTTGTGACGATTGACTCACTGAGTACTAACCCCCAGTCACAACACGTTTTTTTAATATCTTTTTTTAATGTATTTTTGATTATTTGTGATAATTGTGGTTTTAACAAATGAAACAGAATAACATACTTATTTGTGTATTATTATCACTCATGCTTTATGCCTGCAATTCGGTAAGCTATAGAACAGGTCTGATTGTGGATACAACTTAGTGTTAAGTGTCAAAGGAGGGGTAGTCGGCTCCCTAATAAAGTTGTTTTGAAGGCCATATGCCACCTTCCAAATTAAGTGTTTCCTTGCTCGTGTTAAGGGGTGAGCCGCAAATGCACGAGGGGCGTGCAACATTTGCTGTTTGCTCCGGGCACCAAATTGGGCCTCATTACACTGAAGGCGGTAAGGGTTAACGGTCACCGGTAATGGTACCGGTGACCGTTAACCCTTACCGCCTTACTACGAGGTCCCTTTGCGGGTTGGTACTTAAACCAACCCGCAAAGGGACCAGGGTGCTAATTACAGTACCGCAATTTGCAGTACCGTAATTAGCACCTTCCCCATTCCCATTATGCCCTATGGGGCAAAAATGGGAATGGGGAAGGGCAATGGGGGAAGGGGGAATTGCCAACCCACCAACCTTGGAATAGGGCGGTAATTCCCCTTTCCTCCAAGGTGGTGCCGGTATTTTACCGGCATGGACCAAGGTGCTAATAGCACGTTGGTCCACCGCCTACCGTGTAATGAGGCCCATTGTCTCGAAACTGCCCTAATAATAATGTAAATCAGATGGGACTCGGAATGAGGATTAGGGAAAGAATGGCACGTGCCAAAGTATGAAAGCAAAGCTCAAGAGTTCTTCCTGCACAATGGGGGTAAGTAAGCGCATCGAGTATAGGAGTGCATTAGGTGAAAGGCCGTTGTGCACAAGTTGCTAGGCGAAGGGAGTGAGTGCCCGTTGGCACGGAGAGGGTGATGGACAAGAAGGCCGCAGGATATATATATATATATATATATATCACTCTTTCTGGAGAGAGCATAGCGACGCTGACGATAGGAGTGCATTGCAGCACCGCGCGGACTAGTCATCAGCAAGGGGCCCCAGCTGAGAGTTCTTTCTTCATAGACAGGTAGAGGGCACCCCTCTCTCATGCACTGTGGGGACAAAAATGGTGTGCCATGAAAGTTGGGGGGGACAAACGCCCCTGTCCCCCACTAAAATTACGCCCATGGAATGCCTTTGTGTTGCAGCAGGAAGGCTTCCTATGAGATTCAAGCATAGTGTCTATGGAGGTCCACAAGTTCTCTGTATATTCAGAAGGCTGGCCTAAGCAATCGTGACTTTTAGGGGAAATGACTGGTGGAGAAGTAGAAAGCAGGGCGATAAAAGGTGGTGGGCGAGTGGAGTGATGGAGGCTTGCATACTCTGGTATTCTGGAAAATAATGGGCGGGGTTTACGGCTTAAATTAGGTAACCTAATATATGCATGGCAGGGACCACTTCTCTGCAATATGTAAGCAGGAGGCTGTTTAATCTCATTCAAACATGACAAAAGGGACTTGCATAAGAATTAACTCTACCTAGTGTTTTGAAATCCTGCTTGGTCCTGGGATCCTAATCCTCTGTGCCTAGAGGTGACAGCGCTTGTTTGGGGCGTCATCGATCGCGGAATGGCGTCTACATCCCAGAATATGCCTATTGGACTAATGAGATAAGTGAGGAACTGTGCATTAATTGCGCATATTCAGGGGAGCAATTGGCCCGGAACAAGACTGAGCTGTGATCTGGCAACGTTTGTCTTGCGCACACGCCATTCCATGCAGCCAAAGTAGCACACAGCCCCCATTGCGCAGAGTCCATTGAAAACCTCTGTACATAGTTGTGACCCTCAGCAGTTACTGAGAATTATATGAATACATATATTATACCTAGCACGTAATAATGGGGAATGTGAGGTGCTTGGTGTCCAAAGCATAACAGTATATCACTATTATTCAGTTGGTTCCTGTGATTGTCCTGGCGGCAATGTTAAGATTGCACACACCAATAACACAAGGCTCATGAAGGCATGCATGGTTATGTTGGGGACACAAAATGGCATCAGGTAACTGCCTGTTTGTATAACACACTCTTGCTACTATTCCATTGCCCTTTTTTCTAAACAAAAGAGGACAAACAAGCTACACACATTGCGGTCATATAAGACTGCTCTGCTTCTTAAATCGTCTGCGATTTGCACACTGGAGGAGTTCTAGATGGTTCAGGGTTGCACCAGAGGGATACATTGAATGGGGCTTGGCACAGGGTTCCACCACAGGAATGCATTGAATGGGGCGTGGCACAGGTTCCACCACACAGATGCATTGAATGGGCCGTGGCACAGGGTTCCACCACAGGGATGCACTGAATGGGGCGTGGCACAGGGTTCCACCACAGGGATTCACTGAATGGGGCGAACGGGTTCCACCACAGGGATGCACTGAATGGGGCGTGGCACAGGGTTCCACCACAGGGATGCATTGAATGGGGCGTGGCAGAGGGTTCCACCACAGGGATGCATTGAATGGGGCGTGGCATAGGGTTCCACCACAGGGATGCATTGAATGGGGCGTGGCACAGGGTTCCACCACAGGGATGCATTGAATGGGGCGTGGCATAGGGTTCCACCACAGGGATTCACTGAATGGGGCGTACAGGTTCCACCACAGGGATGCATTGAATGGGGCGTGGCACAGGGTTCCACCACACAGATGCATTGAATGGGGCGTGGCACAGGGTTCCACCACAGCGATGCATTGAATGGAGCGGGGAACAGGTATGTTTCCATCGTACAGGAAAAGCAAATGTGTGCAGCCTGGAAGAGGCGGCTCCCCAAAATAGACATGAGCAAAACCGGGGCATAGGCGCAATGCAAGAAGTAGCCCCTGCAGTGGTTGCCTCTACTGAGACTCAGCATTTCAATGACCATGTCTAGAATCAGGAGCCGATAGATCACTGGAAACATGCGGTTTCATCATCATCATCCTCCACTGGAAACCCTGTTGGAGCAGCCAAGCACAGTAATGGTTATAAAAACATGAACGAACAGGAGCAAGTGGGTTTAAACCTCCCCTCTGAAGAGGAGGAAGTAAACGGTGCGGTGGACTCCGGTGTGTGGGCAGCTCCTTCAGTATAGCTGAGCAGCAGTGAATGTGAAAGACATTCTTCCCGCGCCTGCCCTCTTCATCCTTGGACTGGCCACTGGAAAGGACAACCTGAATGTGGTGGCAAACTCTAGCCCTGTTCCTGATGTGTAAGGGAGTCGTGACGCACTCTCAGTCAGCCTTGGTAATGTAAATGGTTCTAGAGCCTCCACTGCCAGTGAGTCCAGACTTCCAAGCCATGGAAATAAGTGCTGTGAGCAGGAAGCGCTGGTCACTGTTCTATTCAGGAGTGCATATAGTTTGCAGATTCATTTCTCTGAAGCATTGCAGCCGCGTATGTTTGTGCCAATGGTCGCTCTCCCATAGTAGGTTCATTGACATAACTGGCTGGATATACTCATTTTATAACCTCACTACATTGAGGTGCTCTTTAATGAGGGCATTGGGGAGTGTGATGAAGTCCCATGTCTGAGGCTAGCTGAGGGGACCGAGTTCAACCTGGGGCTGAGTGCCCCCACCCACTCCAGGATTAGGGCTCGAAGGGATTACCCAGGGGATCCCCATGGGGTTCAAGTTTCTATAGTTGGTCCCCAGTACATAAAGGGATGAAGAACAGGGGAAGGAGTTCCTAAAATGTAACTACCCCAAGGACTGTAAAACAGAGTCAGAGTTTTGAAATTCAGGGCTGCAGGTCAACCAGACAGTGCAAGAGCCCGCTGCCTAGAAATGGGTGATAATAAGGTAGAGATTTCAGTCCCCATGAGAAACACCCCTGCAAGTAGAGTTGATACCCTTACACAGCCAGAAGTGCCCTATCATGTCACCATAGACTGTACTGATACTGTGTGTAACAAAGATCAACGTTTGAGTACTTTGCCAACGTAAAGCAATAATAACCCACTTCCACTGGTGTCCGCAGGACTCAGAATACTCAAATAACAAGTTAGTTTCACAGGTTCTGTGATATCTGCGTAACTCCCACAATGAACTCCAAAATCTACTATATTATTGCGACGGTCTGCAAGCAGAAAGGACATCCAAGATGGCTATAACACCTTAAAGTAGCCAGGGTCCATTGCGCATCCTGCAGAGCGGCCCACTGCAGTAATACAGCTGTAGACATTGTAGTCTCGGAGAGAATATATTAATTGCCTGGCTTGTTCCCTTTGTCAAGACAGCTGAGACCACTTGCAAAGACATGTATTAGCCCTCTAGGGTACACAAAATAAAAATTGCTATGACAGCCAGAGCAATGTGGTAATCGGAGCTTTGGAGCAGCAAAGAGGAGAAAAGTAGATTGGAGAGAGTGAGCTTAACTGGGGAGGATGAGTGGAGAAGAAAGAGGAACATTGGAAGTCAGAGAAAATAAGAAGGAGCTAGCTAGGGAGGAAGGGAAAAGGAAAAGAACAGAGGAGGAAAGTAGGGGGTGGGAGAAAGTAAGACGAGTGTGCTTGAAAGAGTAGGAAGGGAGAAGAATAGAGTGGCAAGGAGTAAGTAGACGAGGCAGGTTGAGTGTAGGAGCAAATAATCAAGAGGAGTAATCGGGAGGAAGAGGAAAAATAAGACCTGGGAGTGAAAGTGGGAAACAGGGTGACTAAAGCGGAGGGAAATAAACACAAGGGGAGGGAGGAGACGTGATCAAAAGGAGTGGAGTTGCAGACTAGCAGTGACGAGGAGAAGGAAACAATGAGGAGAAAGAGAAAGTGGAATACAACCAGGGTGAAAAGAGGAGGAAGGGATTGACAAACTGTAGTAATCAAAACGTGATGCTTATATGGAGGCACAGGTACGTTTATTTATAAGATTACCCAGCGCCCTACCTGCATCCGCCTCACACTAGTCTCCCACTTCACATTCAACGCTTCCCGCCCGCTCGAGCCTTCTCACAAACAAACATAAACATTCACCCACACGCGGATGCAAGCGCTCTAATAGAACCTGAACAAAGGACCACACGCCTGCAGTCCTTGACAACCATAAACATAATGATGAATACAACACAAACCAAGAGCGAGAGAGATGGAAGTGTCTAGAAAATCAGAAGAGATGAGATAGAGGATAATATCCAGGCACTGTGGAGCACTGAGGTGCAAAGTGATAGTGATAGCGAAATTGGGAATGAGGAGATGACCAGAGACAATGGAGATCAGAGAGGGGACTGGTCAGGTACTGAGACCTTGTGGAAACATCTATTCGAGTGAAAGAGAAGGAAAGTAAATGAACTCAGCAGCCTGCAAATTATCTCAAAGTGTAGAATGTCCAGCTCACACCCTTACAACCCAAGACTTCGGATGCAGTTGTGTCGTATTTGTTACAACTTAAGTGTGAGATCCTCACATCAGCTATAGAAAACAATGACTAAGAAATGTGTGTAGCATACTTAAAACCTTATGTACTGTGAGTGACTTCTTATTTCTTGCCAGGATGGTGGAGTCTAAGGCAGAAAGGGAGAAACTGGGGGCAGTGATCCTAGATAGAAGGCGAATCTGTGTTGTTGTTTTACTGAGTAACTACCAGTATCCTTGGAGACCACCGAACAATGTGTTATTTGTTGTTTAATAACCTTCAACCTTGCCACTTAGCTTTGCATCATCGGTTGTGCCATCAGCCTGTGACAAGATTCAAATGCGTCCTCTAGTTTTTTCTCTTTATCCGGTTTTGATATTGTGTTCCCAGCTATGTGGCTATGAACATGCAATCTGTGTGATCCCTGAACTTCAGAGTAGGTCACAAGGCCGCCACCTCTTAAGCAGCTAAGGACCCTGTTTACGATAAAGATCAACCCCAGAAAATCCTGCCATTCAACCTCTTCAGGCCTAAAACCTATCACATTCAGATCTTATTAATCTGGTTAACCTTAAGGTGAATAGAAGCTCCCTGAAAAGCATGTGATTTCAGATTATGTTATACAACAGGGGTCAGCAACCTCCAAATGTTTTGGACTACAGCTCCCTTTGATCTTCCCAGCACAGTCAATTGTGACAGATCATGATATGATATGATATGATATGATTGTTTATTTATATAGCGCCTATACACAATGTGTTTCAAAGCGCTTAAAGTGAGAGTCATAGTCCACATCATCTGGAGAGTCAAAGACTGCAGACCCCTGTCATAGAAGGAATCTGCCTTTAGAAATGACCAACTCCATGCCCAGCAGGCTCCTTTATTATTTTAACCGAGGATTTCCTGGTACGATTTCAGATCCATCCACTTAACCGCATCATTCTGAGCAATTTATGAAGCTATACATACATCAAGATTTAAAAATAAATGCTGCAGGTAAGTACCCTTTCCTTCATTGACCTTTTACTGACTGCCCAGTGGCACTTTTACAGCAGAGGGCATTAAAAGCTTGGTAACCTGCATGCACCACCAGGATGGAGGGGCCATTGTTAAAGGTGAGTACCTTGTTCATTATGACTATGGTTTTCGGTGTTCGAGGTTTGTTGTTTGAATTCTGATGGTGTTTTTACATTGTGTTCAAAATGTGGGCAAAAATCGGTGTATCCGAGCTTACCCATTGTTTCCCTCCAAAAAACTGTCAACAAAAGTATTTTCCTAGTGTAGACAATTATGTATCTTTTATTGCTACATATACATCATGCATACTTCTTTTTAAGCAAAAGAATCACGCATTATGCTGATGCAACAATAGTTATCTCTGTGCAGTCTCAGATTTGTAGTCCTGAATTTATACATCGGAAAAGGAAAACTACATATCCAACAATGCAAAAGATCAAATACAGGCCCTCATTAGGACCCTGGCGGAAAGGGGTTTACGCCGGCGTAAAGCATGGCGTACCTTTCCGCCTGACTACGAGTTCCCGTAGCGCCATGGTGATTTTTACGCCTGCTTTTTGCAGGCGGAAAAATCCATGGCGCTACGGGACTTGTTGTTAATTACGCCACCGTAATTTACGGTGGCGTAATTAACGCCTTCCCCACTCCCATTATACCCTATGGGGCAAAAATGGGAATGGGGAAGGGTAAATGGGGATTGGGGACTTACCGCCATGCCAAGGTCGGAATGGGGCGGTAAGTCCGCCAACCACCATGGCGGAGTTGGCAGCTTAGCGCCATGGACCTTGGTGCAAATTGCACCATGGTCCTCCGCCAGGGTCGTAATGAGGGCCACAGTCTTTTTTGGGCTCATTTGTTGGGCATGGAGCAAGATCAGAGCTTACATTAATTTCGAAGTGAACCCTAAGAAATGCACTAACCAAGGTTAAAATGTGTTATGGTGGAGAGGAAGGAACATGTAAGAGGCAGGTTTATCTACATATTAATTTTCAGAGTGCCATACAGAACAAAGAATTGAACAACCTTTCCGTAAGAAACTCTTCTGGGGAAATAAGCTTCTCATCCAACAGATCACAAAGAAGCCTTAATAAAAAGATAAAGGTTGCATATGTTCTATGTGGATGGCTAAAGATACTCTGGAACCATAAAAAAGTAACTGTATATGTAATTCAACAGGAATAAGGAATTTCAAATCACAGACCTAACTCTTTAACCTAACTGCACGATCAAATTTTGCAGAACAATTTGCATTATAGGAAAAGCAGTGACCTTTCCTTGGTCCTTTTCCCAACATAATTTGAGTGGAATGGTGTTTGATGGAGGATCATTAGAATATAAGGCACAATTTGCTTAAGTAGTCAATTTGGATCTTCTCTTACAAGTAGCTGAGTGGACTCCAATAATTAACTTTAAATTGCCACTTTTTAAAATACATGGTCCATTAAATGAATTATTAGTAAGAGGAACATATGATATGGCCTATTTCATTTTGGATCATCGGTACGAACATGTCTGTCCACTAGCAGTCAGTGCTGACCTTTCTTTTAATGTTCGATTTAATACAGGAGTCAATGTGTAGCAAGATCAGCATTGCCATCTAGTGGACATTTCAGACATTTATTTAATACACTCCTAGAAGGGAACATTATTTCCGGTAGGGCAGGAATCAGAAGAAATCAGATGAAATCATATTTTACTGAAGTTCAAAAAGCCTGATGATGAGCTTCAAAAGTACTTACAAAATGATTAACTTATTAAACTCTAACTGCAAGAAATCAACACCCATTTAGAGCTAACGGTTTCCGATGAGTCATAGGGCAAATTCCGTTGGTATTCTTAGTTCAGTTGGGCATGGTCAAGACATACTCATGAAAAACATGAGAAGGAGAGCCAGTTCAAAAGGTTAAACAAGTGCAGTAAAATAAATGGTGGTCCTAACCAAGTTATACAAATAGCCACTTTTATTATTTTATCAGTTTATAAATATTCCAGGAGAAATATAGTAACAGGTAAGCCATGAAAAAATAGGCTTAACCGTTTCAATAAAGTCAATAGGATCCCAGTTACTATGGGTTCCTACAGAAAGCAATGTTAATCACTTGATCACTGTAAGACATTAACAATTACCACATCTTGGGAATGGTGCAAACATTTGACTAGTAGGGCAAGTCAAAAGATGTGGTCTGCCCATGGCTTAACGAGGTCAGGCAGCACTGCAAATGCTTCCTCGTGAGCAATTCATTTCCTGTTAAAATGCTGGCAAAAAACCCAAATGTGTTGCTCTGCCCAATAATCTGACTTTCAGTGGCAGGCTTTCTGTTTTGTGTCAGCCCTCCACTGTTGTATTCACCGACCTAGGGGACTCTTTCCTGGTAAACCTTTGGACTCTCTGAAAGGTGGTAAGATGCCCTATGAATGTCTCAAGAACCTCCAGTAGCCCCTGAAGGCACTGGTTTTGTCCCATTGATTCTGACTCTTCTAGTAGCTTTTGACTAGCCCTGGATCTGCTGGCACCTAAAATGAGTATGACGACCTGAACATCTTAGTTGGCAAACCACCGATAGCTCAGCATGTGTGTCTCAAGTTAGTTCCTATTCCATTGCTGCGATCTTTGTCCTCAGTTCAGGCATGCATTCCCTCAGAAACAGCTCATGACGCAAAGTCTTTCCTGGAGTCCCAAATCAAGAATTATAATATAACACTGATCACATCCCCTTCTAATCCCAATTCTCAGGGTAGGGATAGTTGCCAATCCTATCCCATCCCTAGCTAATGCCCATCTTCCTGTTACCTCACTCCCTGCACTTAAAGGTTAATTTATTTTGTCACCCCCCGCCCCAATCCAATATGGCTGGAATATTTGCTCACTAGAAAGAATCTGCTCTAATCTCAGTGAAGGTCAGACCACCTGTGCTACCCACACATAATATTCTTGATTTGGGCCACCTGGGCAGTCCTGCTCACATGGCGGTGACCTCTGGTGGGCACTTTATCTTGAATATGGGCAAGTATGGCCTGGAATGTAGGACTTCAGCCCCTTGTCATAACCCTCTAATCACCCAGGTTCAACTCTGCCCTCCAGGGATATCTTCTAAGAGAGAAGTTGTGTAAAGCCTTTCACATGAAATGTGTGGATGGCCAGCAAAGCTGTGGTTCTGACCAAATCAGTGTAAGTGAATGGCGTGCTGCATCTTTTAGGTATGTAAAAGATTGTAACACAATTATACTCTAGGATAAAAATAAAATGAATTTTCACATTTCATTCCCAATTCCTGACTAAACCTTTACAAAATAAATTCAGTTGATTGTCACAACCAGGAAATAAAGATTTAAAATGAATCTCCAATGTGTTAATGTGTGAGTCCAGATTTAACTGGGAGAGCCTCCCACAGCACTTATGGTGCAAGACAGGAAGGGGAAAATATCCCTTTTTTATAGATGCCTCTTTCCCCCTTAGGCCAGGCACTTGAGTCCTTTAAGCCTACTTCCGGTGGCTACCCGGTGACAACCATACGTGTACACTGTAATGTACAATCAGCATTCAAGGGCCCATTATTCAGGTTTCTGGAGCCAGGCCCCCTTTACTCCCCAACAGTGCTGAGGTAATGGGTGCTTCAAAGCAATGATGGCCATTTCACAGAGGTACAGGGAGCTGAGAACAGTCCTTGTATGATCCATTTCCCAGTGGAGCCCTAGTAGAGTGCAGAAAATTACCCAAAAAATGCATAAACCCTGGGGGAGCAGAGAGGGCAGGCAGAATAGAACAGTAGCCTATAGAATCTCACAGTAGCCAATCCTTCGGTTTTGCCCTGGTGCAAGTCCTTTGCAGAGCCGAACTTTAATGTTTGCATTGTTGGGGTTTGGGCCTTAAATTGCTTGCATAGTTAAGACATTTTAATCCTTTTTGAAACACGCTGATGTTCTCTTTGTGGAAGTAAGTTTGTCATCCTTCGTAGGTTACGGCCTGCTAATTAGTCAGTATTTCTACAGGAAACGGGAAAGCAGCCTATACGTAAGCCAAGCCTACACTGTAGAGTGTCGGTTGGAACCTATTGGGTAACGAAATCTGGTTTGTCAAATTACGTGCCCTGCAGGTGTATTAAATAGTCTCACCGTTTTAAACCTACCAAATTCACAGTCCACCAAAATTGAGAAAAACAGCGTGCAGTACTCGTAAAGGTTGACGCGGTTTTGCTCCTTGCTGCAATGTTAATTTCGTAGCACTTTTTTACCACCATTTTCAAAGTCAAGAATTATTAGTGAAATAAATCCCAACTTTTTAGACATTCTAATTAATGATTTTAGATCTCCCTGTAGCTTTTGTAATATTGTAACTAAGAACCTCACACTGTATTTGGACTCTTCTTTAAAGGGCAAGCAGTATGGTTACTAATGTCACTGAACATCAGTATTGCCATTTTGCAAGGTTGTTCTGACAGAAACACAAATATGCCCAGCTTTGATCCAAAACATTGCATTACGTCAGAATTGATTGTAGCTCTGGTGCAAAATATGTAGTTAATGTTGCTTATTTCTGCAGCATTTCACCAGTAGATAAAGGTGCCCTTTACGCTCTTCATTTTACAACACAATGCACAAAAAGCAGCCATGGAGCAGACTGTTATCATGTGGGAAACAGAAAGGATGCCACGCAGAGTGCAGGTGTCCTTTGGCCTTAGTGCCATCCGATCTGGGCTCTGAGTGGAGCAGAATTGTCTTCACCCATTGGCCAGATGGACAATTGGCGGCGTTCAGTAGATTGTAGAGAAAGATAAAAGGGTTGGCTCCTGAAAACTGCTCACAGGTTATTTGGATTGGCCAGATTCTACCGGTTCGCAGAACTAGGTCCAGGTCATACTATGCCCCGCGGGCTCCTAAAGTTGGTACTACCTTCCTAGCACCCATGCAAAGGTGGGCATTATCGATGAGGACACCAGTGAACAAGGTTATTTGGTTGCATGGCACATGGCCTGTCTTCAGAGCCTGCCTTAAGGCCCTGGCGCCCTGCCATTAGCCCCCCACCATGCCAGCTCGCAGTGGCGTCGCGAGGGGGGGGGGGAGAGGGGCTGAGGCCCCCCCCTGTGAAACCCTGTGCCCCCCCACCTAAGACGAGCAGTGACCATGTTTACCCCCTACTTTTGTCTGTGCCCCCCTACTTTTGTCTTTGGCTCCCTCTGTGCCCCTCCTAAATTTGATTCCTGGCGACGCCACTGCCAGCTCGGGGGACTCTTTCAAGGTCTCCCCCGAGCTGGCGTGGTGAGAGAATGCGTGGCAGCAGCCCTATTGAAAGTAAATGCGCAAGACAATAGACCACCTAACCGTGCATATTAAAAAATGTGGGGCGGTGGCGCCAAATGTTTGACTTGCTGCCCAGGGCGCTGCAGCTTCTAAGGCCGGCCCTGCCTGTCTTAGACCTGTGCAGTCACTCAGGCCCAGCATAACCCGCACCTCTTTCCCTGTGCACTGTGCACTTGGCATGGCTTTCCTCTTGTGGCGGTTTCCTGTTGCTCGTGTACGTTATGAAGGCATCAGAATGCATGGAAGAATGGGGGCAGCGCATCACAGCAGCTGCAAGGCGCGCACATGCACAGAACAGGGTCTCTAATCTACAACGTAAAGCGCAAAACCATGCACGTGGATTTACGAAGATTATTTATGAGGAAGTGTTGATTTCAAAAACATTTCACTTATTCCGTCATACAAATAAAGAAAACGATAACTCAGCTCATTGTTAAGAGAATGGAAAGTGATGCATGGATGGGAGCATGTGTACTAAGCAGTTCTGGTTTTGTCTTTGCAGCTTTGTGACATGCGACCAGCCGGTGGTCCCCGAGAGGTCCAGCACCAGCCTAGGTGAGGAATGACAGAAGCCAGCCACATCTCTAATGGCGTGGGGTGCAAGGCCGCCCCCATTACATTGTTTGCAATGTTGTCCTCGAGGACAGACCAAATCAAAGCACTTATGCATCTCATGTTGTGTTGTGGTCTGTAGACCGCAGGAAGGAAGCGTGATGCACAAAAGCACTCTGGAAAAACTCCTGCGCACGATAGTGTGACACGCTTCCCCTGAACGGACTACAAGGGTGCGCAGGGCCGGGCAGATGGGACGGGCAGGTGGGAGACGGGTAAGTGCTACCTGGGGGGTGTGCTGGGGGGTGGAGGCTGTCTGTGAGGGGGTAGCAGAGTGGGACAGGGGACTGGGTGTTCCCCCGAAGGCAGACAGTAGGGGGAGAAGGGAGAGAGAAGACTTCAGCAGGCAGCCCTCTGCAAAGTAGGCCTTTTGTGAGCAGCCTTCAGACCTACACCCCCATTGGGCTTCCTTCTGTGAGTGCCCGGCATGAGTCCTACTAGCAGCACTGCCATTCTGCCAGCTCTCCAGCGGAGCCCTCCGCCCTTCCCCTGAGTAACACATGTCCATGTTTGACTGTGAAGA
This sequence comes from Ambystoma mexicanum, assembly GCF_040938575.1. Classification (NCBI taxonomy): domain Eukaryota; kingdom Metazoa; phylum Chordata; class Amphibia; order Caudata; family Ambystomatidae; genus Ambystoma; species Ambystoma mexicanum. Next base: position 448,164,565 of record NC_090926.1, read on the forward strand.
GTAAGGCTGAAAGGAACCGCATGTAACCTTATCCTAAGCCTGCTCTTGGGCAAAGCAGTACTGGGAAGACATCCAGGGCACTACCAAGAGGGAACCAGCATTTGGCCATGCGGGTGGCAAATTTGCCAGCAGAGGTATTGCAAAATGTTAATGTGCCTAGGATGGAAATGATCCTAGTACTGCCTCCCTAGTTTCCTTTTCTGTGAATTAATCCTTCACCTGCTGTCCTCCTGTATCACCCCTTTTCAGGAGACTCAAGCACACACGTGGCTGGTGCCAGTACCTGCAATACATTATTTGCTATTAAAAGGGCCCCTGCATAGGGTCCCAGGAAACGTGCCCCCGCAGCCGAGATACAATAGAATCAAAAACTGCTAGACCAATGCTTTTGAATGACTGATAATTCTCGGGGATTGATCCAATCACCCCAACATACCTTCATTTGTAAGCCTCCCGGCTCCATTACAGGAGGAGACCAACCGTATGCAAATCCGTTTTTTTCCCGCCATTAACGGGAGCAGGCCAAGATGAATTGCTTGTTCGCGTCCCCTGTTTGCGGGAATACATGCAATCTGCAGCGTGTTTCTTGGTGGACCTCGTTTGTGAGGTGCAGTTGGATTCCTTGAGTGCAGTGAGCATGGGGGCCATGTCTGGGCACACCCTCTCTAACTTACTAAGACAAACCAAAACCAACAAGTGATGGATGTCTCTTATTTTAATGCCCCCCATGGAACTCCCAGTTGGTGTTGTCATACTTTCCCTATTTCGTTTGTGCTCCACTTGGGCCCACAGCCCCCGGCCCATGCCATTTGCCTCCAATGGGCAAGCATTGCGCTTCTCAGTCAACCATCACTGGCATCGCCCCCAAATTGGGCACATCTGTCCTATGCCTTGCTACGGCTTTACATTAGGGCTATGTTTCAATCTGGCTGACTCATCTTTCCAACTGCCACAACAAGAGACGGGCTACAGCCCACAGTCCTGGTCTCTACAGGAGCTTCCGGAGCATTCCAGCTTTGCGTGGGTTGGGTGCCACTGTGACTTCATGATGCGGGACTGAATTTATGCACGCGGTCGTCGAGTGGAGATTCCATCTTAGACTACTTTGCCATGTCCAGGGTGAAGGTGGCACCATCTTTCAATATTACACAGGCAGTCAAACCCTCAAACTATTTTCCACTGCACAAATACCCATTGCATCTACTTTATGGAAAATCTGGGATCGAACTTTGCATCGAAATCTGGACAGAAACCTGTACCTAGCTATAAAATGATAGGAGAAAGGTTGAGTTCTAGTTCTGGAACTCTCCAGTGCTAAGTTCTGTTTGATGGTTTTAGTGGTCCTGTTTTTACTGTGTGCAAGGTCACAGGTAGGTAGCGTTGAACCCACATCGCTGGACAGGTAAAATGAGACAGTCCTGGTTACTTCACAGTTCCACTCTTGAGAAACTTGTGCATAAGGAAGTTTGCACGCTAGTTGCAGTGTTTTACAGTGACATTTTTATAATAGTGTAGACAACCTAGTCTAATGGTGGTCAGCCGACACGTGTTTCGACCACAGGGGTTTTTATCAAGGCAAGAAAAAGAATGTCAGATGGGAGAATTTTGGCCCCTGGTCCAGCCCCTTAAGGCTGAATATTCAGATTATTTCCCGTTTTGTTTCTTGAGATTAGAGCTGGCAGCTCTGGCGACACTGCTGATATAAAATGATGTCCAGTCTTAGGAAGACCTTACAGATGTAAGCAAGCAGAACAGAGTAGAGAAATGAAACATTATTGGCGTTAATAGACTCGAGTAATAGCACAGGACATTTGAGAGTTAAATGGCGGGCCTGAAGAGTGTGAGCGATCTTATTTACCGTCCACTCCACATTGACCGAGCTGCAAATTAAGGCAAGAAATCCCCTGTTCCTGAAAGTGCCAAATCAGAGCCACAATGAAGGCCCCAAAGTCTCAGGATGAAAACCAAAACCAGCAGCAGACTATCTAACTGAGAAGACCTGCGTTTCGCCAAAATGCACGTTAATATGCACATTTATTCAGAGCATCAAATGGGCCAAACCCTTAAAAGATCAAAAATGAAGACGAAGAAAGTAAAGTTGGAGAAGGACCTTACCTTAGACGTCCACACTCAGCACCCATTGCTCACAACGCCCATTGCAGGGTGCCAGGTCTGGCATACATGATGAAAGCAGAATGGCATTGAAACTGCTGCATTTTATCAGATTCTAAAAGAACAAGAGAGGCCTAGGAGTGAAGGCCGCTCACAAAAGGCTGATGTTGTATTTGCAGAGGGGCCGCCTGCTATAGTCCATCCTCTTCAAGTCTGCCCTCTCTCCTCCTGTCCTGTCCAATTTCGGAGGTCCTCCAGCACACCCTGCCCTTTCCATCCCACCCCACCTCGCTGCACCTGCCTGTCTGCTGTCTGCCCGGCCATGTGAGGCTGAGCCAGGATTGTCTAACTAGTGGGGCCGAACTCTGGAGATTTCCCTGGGGGTCTCTTCATCGTGGCCCTCTTTTGTGTGGTTACTTTATTTCCATGTGTTCTCATGGGAAAGGGCTTGACAGGTTGTTATACAGGGGCACTTGGGAACATATTTCCAAGGCCTCTTTTGGTTCCCAGTCCACCCCTGGATGTAAGAGATGGCTGACTCTTGGTTACAGCTCCCTCCTTGCTCTCCCGTCTCTAGACATGGGATCGAATAATCGACACATGGGCCCCACTTGGCACAGCTCTAACTCCAACCTCACTTGCCACTCTGTGCTCGCCTTTTCCAAAGTCCTGATGCCACTTGCTTGGTTTGAGGAACCCAGGGTCTTGAGTTGCCTCTGTTGCAAAGGATCTTCTTGTCTGGCAATCTACGAAAAGTATCTTCACACGTGAGTGCTTCCCCTTGGTTGAACCTTGTCTCAGTGGGTTGGACTGGGTATTCTTAGGAGAACTGTGATTCAAGCTCCACGAGTTTCACTTTCTTCACACCAAGATGATGTTACAGTTTATAGTGAGAGCTTGTAAACCCCCTGAGGGGGCACACCATGGCCATGAGGGTTGATGGGGATATGGTTTAGTGGTGCGGGGGCAGCGTTAAGGTGGGTGAGGAAGCATGTGGGGACCAGAAAAAGGAGTGTCTGACATGTGTTTTCCTTTTTCAGTGGACCTAGATGACGACAACCCTTACTGTGAGACTGTTGTAAACCGCAGCCCGCAGCCCCCAAATTCCAAGGTAAGACGCCTGTCAAAGGGCCTCTCTATCTAGCACATGCTCACAACGCTTAATTGTGGGAGCTCACTTGTGAAATCATGTACTTGTTTATCCTGCACTATGGAAAATGTCCAATAACATATGTGTATTTCCAGATGTAAAGTTCTGCTTAATACTGAGATATCCCTGTTTCTAAGCATTGCCAGATTTGAAAAACACGAAGGGAATTGAAACACATGGAAATAAAGTGAATTTCCTTGAATCCCACTATTTTGCACATAGAAGCCTGGATTCTCTTGCATCTCCAGTCTTTTGAGCCCCTTCCAGATCATATGCTCCCCCTCAGTGACAGGAGCAGCATTTCCCAATGCTGTGAGGAAAGCATTGGGGTAGTACCTTTGTAGACTTTTTTCAGAAATCAACATTCCCCAGAAAATGGGCAAGGTTCATCCTTTCCCTTCTGATTGATTGAAATCCCTGGTTGGATTGGTTTGGGTCAATATCAACACACCCTTTGCACAGTGTCATTCAAAGCGTCTGTGTTAGGGGTTTTTACTAAAGCCCACCTATGGTAGGATTGAAGAAGACTCCCACTTAGGTTAACGGGGCTCCAATTCTTAGGTTTGGCCTGAACTACCCAAAAGATTTGGTAGCAATGAAAGAGCAGCTAGGCTTAGTCTATGAGGGAGAAGGGCTGTAGGTAAGTATAAAGAACTCGGGGCACACCTATAGTCAATAACACACGTATACACTGTTGTTTTATAAAAATATGGTTATTTATTATAAATACTGGAGCAACTAACAATATTAGAATCACAGGCAAGTAAACATATTCATATTTATACAGGAAGATGTTTAAGTATTACTCAAGGCAATAGTAGACATTAGATGAATACAGGTATGTAGAGTAGCAAATCAATTATTTAACTAACATTCAGGTAAGCAACCCAGATGCTGGTAAGTCATTATCAGCAGCCTATACTTTATAAAGTCCAGCCCTATCTGGGGATGAGATTCTCAAAGTCAGTTGGGACACTAGGTGACCAGGGCCTGTGGGCGGCAGAACAAAGGAAGGCAGATGCTGTCGAAGTTGTCAAATTAGCAGGAATCTTCAGCGCTGCAAGTAAATAAAATGTTTATTTAAAAGATGGTTCAGGTAGACCCCTTGAAGGATTGTAACCTAAAGGAGCACTGTCCTTTGTCCGGTGAGAACACAGTTGGGTTGTCCACCCCAATTTGCCTCAGAAAGCTCAGGAGGAGTCCAATTTAACACACTGAAGGCACGACGCTAAACGCTCACACCAGAACAAATACAACCCACTAGGGAAAAAAAGGCCCAAGAAACTCTTGCAAGGATAACAAGTTTTACTTCTACAAAAATAGGTGCGTCAGCAAAGAACTCTGCTGTAATGGAACATTCTGCAGAAAAGGGGTGCAAGCAGAGGCTTAAAAAGCAATACAGCATCATAGGCTTGGTCATTACATATGGTGAAAAGCTGTGTGGCTTTTTGGCGTGGCTGGTTGGTGCGACCCCATACGTGGCCGGCCTGCTCCATAGGGGATGCCTGGCCATTTGTCCTAGCCCAGTCCGTCAGTCTTCCAGCACGTGGGGTCTGCTGGGCTCATCGTCTCCATGGAACCAAGGCCAAAGGAGCAATTAGCTACATTTGTAAATAGTGCTAGTCAATCATTATACAAGGCACCTGGCATGCTCAAAGACTGGCACACCTCAAGGTTGTACTGACCCACACATCCTTCACTCATCCCAATCGGTTCTCTCGGCTTCCAATGCTTCCACCCTCGCTTTGGAACTATAATTTACCCCCCCCCTGTACAGCGCATTGCAAATCATGTCATTATAAAATAAAGGTGGGATGGCCATGCTCTTAGATCTTTTATGGTGGATTTGTTTATGGTCTGTGGTCTGTGGTCAACTGGTATCTTGGAATTCAGGGGTCTTGGGACCGGGCAGTTGTATGGGCTATAACTCTTGGTGGTCTGGGTGGGGGTTGGATGCCTACTCTGGCCTGTGCGGGAGAACACATACACCATTGTGCCCAGCACTGTCCCGTGGCCTTACAGGACACATTCCTTGTAGAACACACATATTGGAAACAATTTTAGAACAAAGGAAGGTTTCTGTGAAAGCTAGCAGCATGGGCCTCTCTCATCAGCGCTTGGGCCTATTCAGATTTCTCCTTCAGGCTTGCGCTCTGTGTCTAACACACTATATACTGCATGGCCATGCAGGCCTAATGCTTCAACTATGGCTAAAAGATGGCATCTGCTTATATACCTGCACTATGTCTAAGCATCTGAATTGCGTACAATTTTATGATCATGACAGGGCCTAAAAAATGCCTCCCACCTCCCTGGATCATTAGAGTTCTTGCAATGGGGTTCGCCTCACTCTACAGTGCCTAGGGGGTGGGATGGGTTTGTTCCCTTCCCAACAACAGCAAACCCCCAGATGAGTACCCAGGAGTGGGACAGTACCTTTTCATGAGGAAAGAAGATGATGCCACTGGCAGGGTCCCCAGGTTTTGATTCTTTGCCTGGAGGCTGAAGAAAGAACTTTTGGCACAAGCAGGTGTTCAGCTTCTTTGGATGGGATGTCCAGCAGACAATTGACACAATACTGGCTCGTTGGGACTCGACACAGGCTTTGGTTCAGTGACGGTTACCACACAGCAGGCTTTTCTCTTTTTCTCGGTCCCCGACTTGGTAGGATAGTCTTCTCAGAGTGGGAAAGGGTCCCTGTAGGTCCAGCAAGATGCCCACAAAGTTCCAGCCGAAACTGCGCTATAGGAGACAATGCACAGCGCATTGGTCCAGATCCCAGGGAATTGGGAAATTGCAGCCCAGGACATTTGCAGCTCTTAGAATCAGTGGAGGTGTCTGCAGACACCCTTCTTCTTCATCCTTGAATTCTTCGAACCATGGGCCAACTCTCATTCTGCTCTAGGACCCTCGCCTTTATGCAGGAACCCATCCAATCAGCAGTCACGCCACATTCATACTTTGGGTGGTGGCTGTCCCAAAGAGACAGCCAGCCTCCCAGTCAGAACTGGATTCAAGCAGACACACTGGATGCCAAAGACCTGCAGAATTCCGGTGCACTCCCTGCTTCCTGTCCTCCCAGACATGCTGGTGCCTTCAGGACGGGCTTCCTAATGGGATCCCGGCAAAGACAAAAGAGTGAGCGGGACCTCTCCCACCCAGCATGGCAGAAGAAGGCTCACAAAAGGACAAGTAATAAAGAGTTGTCATAGAAAGAAAACATGTATCATTGTAATACAATGGTGACCCATGTGTGTGTCCCTTACCGCAGATGCGACAGCAGCCTGCGTGTAAGTTTCACTAAAAATCAGTATAAAATATCCACTGCCACCAGCCACTCAGATGAATTTATCACTGTAAATAGAAAGTTACAGAAGTGGAAAAAGGGATACACTGTGTCCACTCAGCACTCCACATTGGGTGGCGGCGTGTACGGACTTCACAAATTAAATGTTCGCTGGGATAGGAAGTATCCCCCAATCCTTGGAAGCAGTAGTTACCACAAGGAAAATACAAAGGGCAGCTCAAAGAGCTCCCAGCAACACTGCACAGAAAGTACTGTGTGATGCAATAATACATTACAGATGCCTTACAACATACAGGAAAGCATTACTCCAAAAAGATACAACTAAAAGGGTTGAGAAAGGCTCGCAGAGGTAGAGTAAAAGACTCAGCGAGTGGGGAAAAAGGTTCCCACTCACTCAGGAAGACTGATCAAAAATCCAAGAGTCCAGCAAAAAGTGCTGGGTGACTCACATGTGGGGAGAATAGTGCTCCAAAATGAAATTCTACCTAACACTCTAAAAGAGGACTCACTGCATTCCCACATCTTGCCATTTAATTGGCATCAAAACTGCATCAATAGACCAATACCATGTGAGTCAGCGTGTCGCCAGGGCTGACCCCTGGGGTAAACCGCAATCACTGGAGGCATTTGTAAGAGTTAGGAACACCTAGGGAATATGGATATGTGGCTCTCAAGAATCTAGTAAATTCAGCATTTGACAAATTCTATTCAAACCGCAAGGGCAAATTACATGTTTACAGCACCAACCACTCTTATGACTATAAATAAATATATAACGAGAATAAAATCTTGGTAGTAACATATTGCAGCCACTCGGTGTGTTGGTTATAGATTCAGATTTCAGATTAGATGCTGGCACTTTTGGCTGTTCATGCGCCGAAATAAGAAAATGAATAAATACAGTGGGCAGTGCAGAAATGCCATTACATGCCAGTGGGAACGTAGGCCGTGCCATGAGTCAGTAAAAGGGGAAGATAGACACAGCTCCTGTACAATGTACAGAATCACGGGCCACATAGCACCATGGTCTATGCTGACAGTGCCAGTGATATTGGCATGGATGGCTAAAGAATATACATAGAAGGAGCAGAGTGTCATAAGAGTAGGAGGAGGAAATGATGGAAAACTAGCCATCATAGGGAGCCTCCCCCTTTTGGTAGCAGAAAAAAACACTGTAGTTCTGCATCGGTGCTTGTTTCTCCTACAGGTTCCTGAAGTATGTGAATATATGTGGGTTGATGCTAAAGCACAAGTATAGGATGCTTCTATAATAACTCAGTGAAATGGGTTTATTGAAATATGCAGTTCCGAATGGATAAGGGGAGGGGGGCGTAGCTCAACAGGGAATACATACATAGATTAAAGGTGACAATAATTCAGTGGTTGGTACAGCGAAGGGATTAATGGATGCAAGTCACAGTGAATGGATGGGGGGCAGTTCCATGAGGACCAGCAGGCTTAATTGCTGATTGTCAGATTAGAAGGGGAGCATAGCCTGAAGGGAGGCAACCTGTATAGGCGTCTCGGATTACGGGCATTTTAGGCAAGTCAAGGTGGATCCTCCAAGAAGGGATTGACAGCGTGAGCAGGCTAAGGGCAATTCCAGGTTAGAGCTCTCTGTGTTAAAGCAGCTTCTTGGCGGCCCTCCAATGCTGTGCAGGCCTTGGACAGAAATGGTCTCCTGGGTCATTTACGAGGCCTCTCTTTCCCCTTGCTCCTCCACTTGCCGATAGTAATGATTTGCCGTGGTGTGTGCCATGTTCATTATTGGCGTCTTGAGTGAATTTTATTGTTGAAGGTTTGGAGGAGGGATGGTTAACTTGAAATCAGGTGTGGGCAAGGGTGCGTGAGCAGGTGAGGAACAGTGTGGGCAGCACTGGTCCGTCAGAGGTGAAGAGGAGACTGACACACTCTCTCGTCTAACTCTAATCCCAATAGACCCTTCTTGCATATATGTAGCCTCTTCCAACTCTTAGGTAGGTGCTTGCCCCAATACCTCTTCCTCCACCCGACTTTCCCTTACACATGGCTCCTGTCTCACCATGTCCTCCGCTAGATGTCTGAAGATTGACAAGGCTGAGTCGAAGCAAGCACAAACCTTCCTCTAGCTCTGTCCTGCCCTCTGGCGTATCTCAGGGTGTGCTTTCTATTGGCCAGCAGTGCACTGCTCGTGCTGCCCCAGCAGCACAATGCCAGCACCCTGAATCTTTGGTGAGAGTCTTGGCCCTATTTCAGCGTCCACTTGCTGCCTCATCTGAAGCCTTGGAGCCAATAATGTCACAGCTTTCTTAGCACTGTGGAGCAATGGTTTGTAAAGGCAATGCTGCAATGGACGAATCAGAGACAGAAGCTTTTGAGAGAATTTTAAAAAGTAGAACTGAGGTTTAAATGCATTAAATCGAGTAATGTGATACGGCTTACATCCCCATAAACTATCTAAATGGTTCTAAAAGAGTTCATCTGATTGGATGTGTGGCTTTACTGCCCCTGTAATCACTTCGCCACACATCACTTAGTCACATTTATTTCTCCATACCTTTATTTCTCCTGTCCTTCACTTCCCCTATCCTTCACTTCGTCACTGCAAGGGGAGACCTGCTGTAAAATTCGTATTTTGTACCCCATAATCCACCCTCCTGCCACTCCTGGAGCTCAACCCTAAACCTTAGATAACCTTAACTACATGGATAGCCACCTTGACATTGTGATGATGTGGGGGGAATTAAAGGCATAGAAAAGTACATTTATGACAAAGTAAATGTCTGGAAAGGAAGACTTGTGTAGGGGACATTTTCTAGGAGAAGTAAAGGGGGCTCCCATCTGATGCACAAACTGTCCCTGTCGTTAAATCATAGTGCTGTGTAACTATCCTGTAAAACAGAAGCCTCCACAGTCTGTTGCTCCTATCCATTATCACAGGAACAGAGCCGCCGCTCCCAGGTTCGGAGACAATGCAGAAGGCAGACGTTGGTTTTGCAAAGCACACGGTCAGATTTACCAAGAGGGCATTTTGCTTGAGTAGAAGGTAAACGATGATGAGTCATGGACATAGAGACAGCTGGGGGGTTGCCAACAAGAACCCCGTGAAAGGTCGTCCTCTGGACATGCTGTTGGAATATTCCTGGTGGATGTCTTACACCCAAGCCGTAAGGGGAGGGGAGGGAAAGGAGGTGAGGGGAGCCAGAGAGAAATATCATGCCACAACATAACTGAGCAAATGTTTTCAAGGATCAGTTGCACGAGTTTTCCCACTTATTAAATCCCCCCTCTTTATGGGAGGGGGTGCAGCCGTTTCACCGTACATGGTTTAATAGGTGGTTTTGCCGGACTTCATGCTTTCAGGACTTGCTTGCTTCCGGGGACTAGTGGTACGTGGAAGTCTAGACCCCTAGGACAGGCCTGTGGCACACTGATGTAATTGTTCTCTGCCATGTGATGGGGGCCCAAGGTGGTGTGACTCAGGGAGTCTTGTCGTACCACCCCTAGGCCCAAAATCCAGAGTTTGTCATATACCCGATAAGGATAATTTTAGAGTAGGGATAGTGTTACAGGTCGATGCCCACTTTTCATATTTGAAAAAAACAAAAAAAACAATATGTAATACTCTTCAGAAACCACTAGATGGGGGCCTATGCAAAGTATGTGATTCTTAGCAGATATAAACTACATAAATACATTACTGGCAAGTAATAATTGTCTTTATTATTTCCTTATTGTTTTTACACCTGCAAACACGTTACCACTTTAAGTCAGTTATCTTTTCCTTTTTATGCATTTGTATTGTGTCCATGCATCTGTTTTTTTCTCCTGTTTTTAAGCTTGTTGTAGTTTGTCTTTTTGCATGACTGGTGTTATTTTGCTGCTCTTTTGCAGTATCATGGAAATATACACATAATTAACAAATATAAATGTCTGGGTTGTCTGGATTTTACCATCTGATGCAAAATTGATAAGGATCAAAAGGGCAAAACGTATTCATCAATACATAACTGTTATTGGTACGTGTGCTAGTGTGTGCTGACATGATTTGGTATGCAAACATAGCTAGCAAAGCCATTCAGTAGCAATTTATTAAAACATTTCATGCTGAATTCCTTGTGCTTTAGTCACTCTAATAAAGTACCCAGCTTAATTGCACCCAGTTAAAAATACAAATGTTATTTCAGGGATTAAAAATGCCATTGTCATTCAAAGAGTTTTTAAAGCAGAAAATGTGTACTTGAAGAGTTCTCATGCTTTATTCCGTAGTTTATTGGAGGTTGCAATATGTGAATACAAGATAACATAGTTATGCAACAGTTATGAAATTGGGATTCTTAGCTAAAAAGCTAGGCATACATTAGAAGTTAATAAAAACGGAATTACTAGCTAGTTATGTAGCTGTTTTGACAAGCGTGCGATTTAAAGCGCAAAAGTGATTATTGTAGAGTTTAAAGAATTCAGATGTTTTATTAAAACGTTAAAACAGTATAAAATATGTTGACTTGTATAAGAATAGAATTCTTAGATAAATAATGTAACCATTTTTAAAGAATGTATTGTATCAATTAAGGGGTTCAAATGAAATGTTTGTGCAAGTTACAAGTGTCTAAACAGCCAGCATCACTTTAATATTATCTGGGTAGGATGTATTTTGTTTTTACTTAAATGGTGCTAAAATACATTTTTATATTAATGGGATCATATGGGATGATACCCTGACATGGAAATTAATTTTAAGTAAACAGCCAAATATCAACATTTCCCACACAGTTAAAAAATGGCATGAAAAATTGAGAAAATGAAAGGCACGTGTGCCACATTTTCCTCTAATATATTTTCAAGAGAAAGTAGAAAAGGGTATGCTTGCCTCTGGGATTAAAAACTGAAGTTCATGAATTACCCTATATAAAAAAACATTATATTGTTAACCCTAACAATCAACTACATTTTATTTACAAATACAATCTGTAAAAAACCAGCCCTTTCTCATTCTCTTGGCAGAAACTTTTATTTTTTATTTTTATTTCCCTGCAACATGTGAACATGGTATGTCTGCTAACCAAACATGCACTTAAATACTGGCTTCCATTCAGTGTTGACTTACTTGTTATTTTTATTGATTTTTGTAGGACCTCATACTGCAGAGCTATTGTTGAACTGGTTTACTAACTTACCAAAATAAATGTGGATATTTCTGTCCTGTGTGCAGAGAATGTGGTGTTTATCGATAAGCCTTTGCCCACTCTTGGCAGCCTGTTCTAAACGTCCGTGGACACTTTATAGAAGCTGATTGTAACTAGAAATAATAACTAAACGTGACATATAAAAAAAATATTCTCAGGCCGAATTACTTTCCACCTTCTGCAGGCCGTCATGGATCCAGTGAGGGCGTGCTCTTCGGTGCCAACTCCTACCAGAGCGAAAGAACACGAGCAGCAAGGGTAAGAGGGTCTTTCCTGCCATATTAGCACGGGTCATGAGTTGTCAATAAACTAATGATAAAGATGGCACTACATAAGGCATCGGCTGTGTAACCGGAAGTGTGGTTACAAAAGAGGGAAATGTGGAAAGATCTCATTTAACCTATGCATTGAGCCGTATTAGGAGCCTCGGGATCAAAGGGCAGCCTGACACCGCTCCATGTAGTTCTTCATGGAGGTTTAGTATTGCTAATACAGCCCATATTAAAAGATGAACATAACCAACAGGCAATACCTCATTAAGGATCGACATACAGAATCGAAAGGCAAGCAGTGAATTGTACGTGCCTTGCAAAAGGCTAGATTTCTCAATATCCTTTGTTTTTGGACAGGGGTCTGCAACCTTTGGCAATCTCGATGTTTTGGACTACAAATCCCCCCAGCCCTAGCCAGCATAATCAATTGTGAGGGATCATGGGAGTCGTAGTCAAAAACATTTTGCGAGCCACACGTTTCAGACCGCTATTTTTAGGAGATACAAAGCTTCTAGGCGAGCCAGTGAAGTATGGCCTTCAAATCCTTGCAGCTAAGACGTGTACTGCATTAATCTTTCCTCTGCAGTGAACAGAAACTACCTGTTTTGAAATGTAGTTTGCAGCCATGCTAGCTGGCTCACTTTTCTAAAAACAGTCCAATTTAAGAACAGAGCTTGAAACTTCAGTATTGGTCAGAATGTCTCCTTTATCTTTTGGTATACGCCACATTCTCAGCCATCTGACTGCTGGTCCCTTCCCCACACCTCCAACCCTCACCCGAATCCCTTTACATTAGGAACAAATGAAGTTACCATCACCATTTCCTCGATAATGCCTTCTGACTATAGCATTCCCTTTGTTCCATGCCCCGACTGCCTTGGAAAGAGAAATCAAGCTGTTTCTATGTTAAAAGCATACTTAGTCTCTTTTCCACGGTGGTCATGTGTTTGTCAATTTAGATGCACACTGTAAACCCCCAGAGCTTTGAGCTTGGAATGCAAAGGTGTTCCTCCAAAGTGACTCGCCTCACCACCTTTTGTACCCTAGACCTTTGCGTCATGCCAATTCTGATAAACACAGGTCAGTGGGTTGTACTGGATAATAATGGCCTGGCAGTCCTTAGTACATGCGCCTCAATCTGGCAGGATATTGCCAGCCAATACTGCCCACCAGTCTGGTGTTTGTTGACTAAAAGGTTTATCTACATTGACATAACCCTCTGCATGGGCTGGTCATCTGGACATTTCTTTGGATAATAGCGATTTATATTCTCCCACTACCGGCCAGTGTGCGACCGAAGATCCCATCCCGCCACTCCCATACAATGCCCTGCATACTTGCATACTTTTTATTTTGTCCTATATGGTTAACCAACATTTTTCTGGATGAGTCTTCATCCGAATCCTCTTCAAAGACACGAATAGCAAATGGAACCCTGAGAGACTCTAAATCTCTCTGGTTCAGGGTATATGAAGCCCTCTTCACACCACCGCTTGGTGGCATGCATTTGTGTGATTCTTGCCTGCTGTACCCACGGAGTGTCCGAGTCCAAATGTTAGACGTTGTTTCCCTATGTTTGTGAGTGGGATAATGCTTTTGCCATATATGGTCATGGCTACTGCCTGCCTCGGAGATCAAGGGCTACAGTTGAAAAACTGAATTCGACCCATTTTCTGAATGGTCTTTGAGGTTTATCCATGAATGCACACCTGAGGGAAAGCCTGGGAAGAAGCCACTGGAAGTGTGATTGGGTGCAATCATGAGACTCGGGCTTTGGCTCCATGCCTATCTCCAATAACCATTAAATATGCAGGATCTGCTGCTATACCTCTGCAACAGCTGAGGGTTGGTCTCAAAGCCCAGTTAATAACTTCAATCCAAAAAGCGATCATGAGAAGAAGTGGGCCTCTCTCCACCTTTAGCAGAACCAGCTGAGAGCCGCAAGCACACAGAGATACCTTCATGTAGGAAAGCCTTGCTGAAACATCCCTGCACAGACCAGTCTTAAAGCGGCAGAGGCACCCAGTATCAATCACAACAGCAGCCGACAACACCTGTAGTTGCTACAAGCTAAACAACTAAATCTGCAAGCCAGAGGAAATCCAAAGGGAACATCGGTATTCTGAGGAGTGGGCCAACTACCTTCACTTCTTGAGTTGGGAAATGTCTGCAACTTGCAACAATGAAGGCGGGCTGCCAAAGAACCAGGCAGTTGCACCATGCCCCACCTTGCCCAAGATACCCAACTTTGAGTTTTCCGCACTCGCCTTTGAAAAGACATATGAGGGGGCCTGAAGCCATTTTCTATCAGTCCTTTCCTTTGGTAGACTGTATCCTAATTCAGCCAATATAGATCCTAAGGTGCAAACGGGATGCACCTTCATAAACCTTTTAACACAAAGTCCTAATGATCTTTGACTTTACATATGAACTTTCCTGTGACAGGGTAAAGAACTCAGAATTAACTGCTCTACACTTAAAATAAAGTCTCCCTAAACAGAACTTTTTACCATCATCTTAAAACAGCCTGGTGCTGCCAATGTCTTTTTATTTTCAGCTCTCAATGGGTAGGAATAATAGAGAATTGTGTGCTGTGGACCCGTCTGCCAGACGGAGGAGTTTTGTACCAGAGTGTGCCCCTTGAAAGGTAACTGGCAATCTTGTACCATTTCTGAACTGAAGACAGGAAGACCATAAACTTGAGCAGGCGAGATGGGTGTAGACACATGCATGCATTCATTAGTCTTGCCATGTATATCCAGCTACGTAAGGCAGTCAAGGCAGACAATAGCAGAGATGAGGGACAACATAGAAAAGCACAAGATGGTTGACGTTATAATGCAGTATTTCAAGATTCAATAACCACTTAAACCACCTCTTTTGCCTTTTTTGCAGGAATGACTATGAGTCGTGCAGTGATAAGAAGGCAGCAGAGGGAGGCGCTGCACAGCTCATTTCCCAAATATTGCAAAATGAATCTGAGGGCTATTCCACAGTTGATGTCCCCAGTACCAACCTCAGCAGGTTCAGCCTCCCGGCAAACCTGTACCCAGATGAGATCCTGGACGATCTGACGATCTCGCCCTATGCCAGTTTCACATCACTCACAGATCGGCCCAGGCTGGTTCACAGCGGCTGGTTGGACAAACTTTCGCCTCAGGGGTAAGTTGGCCTTCGAATTGGGGTTCAGTGCAGAGTGAGCATTCTGGCTATTGGGATGTTTCACCAGAAGCTGGTGCATTTCAATGACCCTTAGGGACAATCACATGTCTGACTCACGTGTGGCTTCCCCTGTTGCAGACCTAGAGTCCACTGTGAGACACAGAGCTACTGGGAAACCTCCCAAGGTCCCTTTGGCTCAATCTAATTCTTGTGATGTGGGATTTCATTGTATGGAAAATGGCTACTCTAGGAAAAGAATTCTTCTTGCTGGTTATTTTTCTTTTGTATTTTCTGATGCAGCAGGCTCCTGTGAGTTGAAATGTCACTGCATGTAATTTGAGATTTATTTTTTAGCTACCTTTACATTATGACTTAAATACTTTATCTCGCTGTTTGGCCCTGCATACGTCATGAATTTCACTCAGGTTAAAAGTTCCTCTTCAGTTTAATCAGTGTATTGCAAAACATTGCTTTGAAAATTAGTGTTATTTATATAACATGCAATCTGTTAGACTAGATTTGTACACTCTGGACTGGTTGCCATATGTGTAGTAGGCCACCCTAGTTATATAGATATTTATTTATGGCCAAAGAACACACTATGAAAATGACTAAGAACAGGTAATATCACATAGCATTAATAGTAAAATACATGTATACAATCACAGTAGTGAGTGCCAAATAAACAATTCACCTGTACATGAGGGCAGAGCGACCTCTGACGGGCCTATGGGATCAGAGCTCACCCTCAAGTACTTTTAAGACAAGATAGCCTCACCATGACGAGGATGGGGTGCAGGATTGTCTTACTCCAACACAAATCAATAAGGACAAGTCAATGGTTTGGCAAAGGGAAGTCTGTTTAATGACAAGTACAAAAAACGGGGAAACTGGAAATCAACAGTGATGTGATCGCCTGTCTCGCTTCAACTCCCAAATTCTTCATTCAGACAGCAATAGTTATAGTACATTCTCATCATCATTGACGTTTAACACTCAAAGTTTGTCATGCAATTCTATTGGTCGGGAAAGGTAACTTAAGTATAGGTGTTATATCTTTATATGGTAACAGAGCGTAAGGATTGGATAACTCTTATCGGAAGGGCGTCTACGCCTGTCCCTCTACAACACTCGTGGTAGACGTCACTACAAGTACAACGCCTTATTGGTTCTACTAGCTATAGGACCCTAGATTATTTGGTCCATTGTGATTGGGTAGGTTACACCCCTAG
The DNA here is from genome assembly GCF_040938575.1 of Ambystoma mexicanum. Lineage (NCBI taxonomy): Eukaryota > Metazoa > Chordata > Amphibia > Caudata > Ambystomatidae > Ambystoma > Ambystoma mexicanum. Next base: position 448,180,965 of record NC_090926.1, read on the forward strand.
ATATAAATCTCCACTTTAATTGGCAGCATGCAGAATGGACACCCAGATGTGGAGTGCCCCAAGATTCACCCTGCCTCCCTTCCATCAATCAGTACTTTAGGGCTATGTGTCAATTAGTTGGCTGAGGATGGCCTCTAAACTGTAGCTTCTTATTAGGAAAGGTTATGGCATCCTTGGGTTCTGGGTGACATCAGATGTTGGTACCTCTTCGCCCATGGCTGGTCACATGTCTGTTCACCATAAATCTGCTTCATTTTCCCTTTTTTGATGTATTTGATTCTTTCTTAGCCTCGCCACCTGCCTGGGGCCTCCTTATCTCGACCTTCACTGGCTGGCAGCTACGCTCTGAAGTTTTGTTTCTTCGAAGTTGCTGCTCTCCTCCCTTCTTGGAGTTGACCTCGAATTCCCAGGCTACTTCTTACTGAGTTTCGATTCGGCTCTTCCCTTCTGGCTTTAGCTGGAATATGAATCTCGGCCTGTTTTACCCCTTGCAGCCTGGGTTTAATTCTGCTTTTACAAAATGGAGTCGCACTTGTATAATGTGCTTCATTGAGGTAGATATATAATTGGCGCTTGCCGCTCCATTCTTCTACTAAGCATTGCAAGCAGTACAGTTTCCTTGGCTTCTTGCGGTCCAAGCAAATTTTCAGGCATTTAGTCAGTTACGTATTTTTATCCTTCCTTCATGGTTACGTTCTTCGTGCTACAATGTTGTTTCTTCTTTTAAGTCTGTTGCACCATTTTTCATAACTTGTCGTCTTGTGTGTCATCCTTTAGCCGTTGTTTCGTTCATCTGTGAGTCTGTTCGCACCCGTGTGTCGTCACCACTCGCCTTCCATCAAGGCTCTATGGGTCTCTTCAGGGACAGTCTGCAAGTAGTCTTCATTTCATGTTAACTGGTGGTATGGTTGTCTCAATGGGTACCTTGCAGCTCACGGTTGTCTGGTTATTGGCGCTTCAATAGGTATACATGTCCTTCTGATGGGTACTGGACAGAGTCCCACCGTGGCTCTCTGTTGGTTCATTTGCTCCTTATACGTCACATATCTTGGTGAGTATGCTTCTGGCATCTCAACATGGGTGGCTGGAGTCCAGGCCATATTTGGGACCTCCTCTACACATCCCCCTCTGGTCGGTTTATCGTCTACCTTTTCTTCTTCCTTTAGATTACTCTTACTTGGTTCTTCTAGCTCCACTTCTTCAGATTCTGAGTTTGTAGATGATGGTGTGAATGTGTATTTCTTTGGAGTCCATATTTTTATCACTCCTTTCAGGCTTCCTGCTGTTTTTACATGTTCGTCTTTGTTCCAGGTCATAAGCTGACACTGACCATTTGGGCTGCAATAGATGCATTTTCCTTCATAATGTCTACGTCTTCTGGGATACTCAAATTTTGTTCCTTCTGGGGTAAATTTGCTGGCCTTTACAAATTCTCTTATTTCTTCATCAGTGAGGTCTCTCGGCTTCCATCCTGGTTTGACATCGATCATGATCTTCATCCCTATTGCTTTCATCATAGTTTTCTGGCATTGTGTGATGATTATCTTGATAACACAAAATCCTAGTAGTATCATTAATAGTAGGGCTCCCAGAAACTTGAATATGTCCGCCATTCATTGTGGGACCCATGAGAATAGATGTCCAAACCAGCTGTCATGATCAACTTTGTCAGTTTCATTGATCATCTGGTTCTGTAGGTTTGTCAGCATACTTATGGCTTCTGTTGAAGTTCCATTTTCTTCATCATGCGAAGGTATAAATGTGCAACATGATTCTCCAATTTTTGTGCAATTTTTTCTCCATCCATCGCTGTGATCATGTCAAGTACATATCTGCTCTGGAGGGTCATCAGTCGGATTGCTCTTAGTTCTTCCTTAATAGCTTTGAATCCTTTTATGGTAGTGTTAATGGTCTGCAATAACTCCCATCTGGTTATCTGCAACCATTTAGTATTTGCTCCAACCTGGAATCTTGGCATGAGGATTGTTGCGAACACTGATGAGGTGAGACTACACAGCCTGTGGTGTATGGGATTGCATGAAATGCTTCTTCTGATTTGGCAGAAAAGTAATTCTCTCTCTTCCTTCGGGATACCAGTTCCACAGATCTCCTTTTCCTCAGGTGATCATCTGTTTTTGGGAAAATGTCAATATTCAGGTCACATTTCAGGATCACTAGTGCAGGAATGTGGACGTTCACTATTGTGCATATGCCTCCCCAGTTTTTCGGTAGTCTTATATATGCCTTGGATCCACAAGCCCAGTAATGATCCATAATTCCTGCGGTCCCGTGAGTCATCCTGGAGCTTCAAAGATTCATCCGCAGTTTTGATTCTCTCCCAATTTCCTCGTGCCATTGTTCCTGAAGCACAATTTCGGGCTTCCAGTGGCACTGTTTGTAAGGGTCCTCCTCTGTCTTCGACCCATGTCAGGAATCTTGTGAGTTTCAGCCAAAAAGGTTTGCACAACCTCTGTGAGTTCTCTATTGCCTCCTTATATGCTCCATAGACCATCCATGCTCGGCAGATCATCACTCCTTCTTCCCATCCATTTGGGGAGAGTACTGTTCCCTAAATCTGCATTTGGCCTCTGTTCTTCCAATTTCTCACCTCTTTGGGGGTTTTGCCTTGGACATTTAGCTTTGGGTTCACTTCCCATCTGATTGCTGTTCCTTTAACTCCAGGCTTCTCGTACCTGATCACATGATTCCTTGTATGGGCTCTGTTTCTCGTTTTAATGTCCTGTATATAATCATCTTCATCGGGGTAATTTGTCTCAGTTGCCCATATCAATGAGGCATCCCTTCCCATGAACTGTCCTCTGGTGTTGCACATTGCTACATGTGAAAGACAGTGAGCTGTCGGGACGTCAAGTTCTACAGCCACGAAGATCTTAATTTCCCCATGCTGTATGGTAGAAGTGCACAAACGAAGCATTTGCCTTCTGATTTTATTCTTCCGACCTCTTTCATGTTTTGGTACCAAATGTTGTTTCGTAGATGTGCTGTGCTGTCCAGGTAATCGTTTAGTTCATTGTTATCTTCATGTGGGCTTCTCTTGATTCTTAGTGTCTTTCTGTAGTTAGCTATAACTACATCTCTAAACGGGTCTGTGTGACTTTTCCTTGCTGGTGGACTCTCGGGTATTCTGGTCGGTGAAGCGGTTTTCATTATCTGCATCGATGTGGTAGGTGGAGGTTTTGCAATTCTCTCATTCTCTTCTTGCATCCTTTTCCTGCCCTCTATAAGTGTCATTATTAGCCACCAGCCTGTCACCGGCCCCATGTATGGCTGCATCATGGGCCTGGTGCTTGTTCCTTGTGTTGGAAATTGTGTGATTGAAAGTACAGTCTCTGCGGGTCTATTTTTCAGTTCCTCATGTAGCTTCTTCGCTCTAGCTATGAACGGGAATAAATGATCTATCAACATTTGTGTTCTTGCAGTGAATTCTCTCATAGCCGCTTCTGTCTTCTCGAGGCCTTTTGTTATGTCTTCTTTAGTTGGCGGTTCTCTTGTTTCTTCTCGGTTTCTCTCATTGTTTTCTGAGGCTGATTGTTCGGCAGGCAGTCTTGTGCTCTCTGCTGCCTTTGCTTGAGGTTCTGCAGCCATTGACACTTGTCATAGTTCGTGTGCATTTAGTGTGTGGGTGCGTGTAGTAGTCAGTGCTACGTTTTCATTCATTCCACACTGACCCTGTCTCCAGCTTTTCTCTTCTTACATTACCTTGAGTGTGTATGAATCACTAATAATTACATTCAATTTTAGTTTGTTTACCTTGCCATCAGGTTTTCTTGAACCGGAATAACTATATAGGGTCTGGGTGCTTTCGTGGGACCCATGCATACATTATCTGGTGGGTGCACTGAAATTGGAACGCTTCGTGCACCAATAAAGAATGTAGTTCTGATTGTTAATGACAGAAAAACAATGATAATCACTATGCATATACACACAATCGAGCGGTATGAAAGTTTGCAGCATTTCCTTCCAGGGAAGCGGGGGCGCCCCTCTGTTTGTGGGAGGACCAGGTTACTGTTCTGGGCCCCCATGTCAATCATATCAACTGTTAAAGTTCTATTCTTTTCACTTACTCCATTATTGCCTCTCAGAAAGTTTGTAACATAAAGTGTCTTGTGCTTCGTAAGTGCCCCCCCCCTTGCGGGTGACGATTGTCTCTGGTTGTGCGAAACAGTTCCCTTGCTAGACTATGGAGAAAGATTAGACTTACACCTTTGGTAAGTCACTTTCATTATGCATATTCAAAATAGGTTAATTCCCAGTCCACCCCCCAAATTTGCTTCAGTCCTGAGGACATGCTGGAACCTGTTCAATGTGAGGCAAAAACAGAAAAAATGGAAAATCAAAATCAAAAATAACCGACGAAGTTCTTGTCTCCTCTACCTCGATCTGTCCCTCGGCGGAAGATGAAGAGCTGCCTTGGCTTCCTCGATCTGTCCCTTGGCGGAAGGTTTCATTGGAATCTCCTCAGATACTCCCTGTGGAAGTTAGACAGTTCCACTTGGAGCATAATGCCATGTAGGAGCGTTCCCATATGTGCGACATTAGCTGGATCTCTGATGAAGGTGATGACGTCAACCACGGCAGATCTCCCCACCATTTCTGGAAAGTCAGTGAGTAGATGGAACAGGACATTGTGCGCCAGTCGGCTGTCCTCAGGTGACAGGGACAGTTGTCCTGTTTTGCTGGGTTCAGGATTACAGGCCTTTCTTTTGACGTGAACAGTCTATGCACTTTCCTGCTGCGTGGATTGCGACCAGGTAGTTGAGCTTGACCCACAGCTGGTTCAAATGTTCAGTGTTTCTTGGATCTCTAATATATGTAAGTGTGTCCGTGGTTCTCTTGACGAGTGCTGGGTCTTCCTCTATGATACGAAAGAAAAGCGTATAAGTGAGTTCATCTATGATCACCTGCGGTGGATGCATTTGTGTCCTTATCACTGTATTCAGGTAACGCAACGAAGGCTTCCGCTATGACAGTCAACAGTTGCCGGATTACTTTCTTGTTGGCAGGGTCTTGAAGAAAGTCTGTGACACAGGTTACTCTCCCTACAAGTGGCGGATATGATACTACGACTAACTGGAAGTAGGTGAGTACAACCCTTGTGAGATTTCTACTGGGAGATACCATAAGTTCTGTGAAACAAAGTCTTGGTGTTGGTTGCTTCAGGACACTGTGTTAAGCTCTTAAAAGGAAAGTCTTTGCTCACATTCTATCAGAGTCTTGTTTTCCAACAATGCTTAGGCATGGCTTGGTTCAAAAGTTCGTATTATCAGTGTGTTGTGGCTATGATGCACAGAGTGTCCGTTGTGTCCTTATCCCTTTTGCTTAGAGGAAATGTCCAGTTTAAGCCACAACTTGCAAAGGAGTTCTTTTGTCTTGGCTTTTGGTGCTCATGCGTCCTTCTTCCTCATCATGGATCTTGTCTGCACGTGCTGAGGTTCTTCCCCGTTATCTGTGATTTCTTTGCACTGAGGTGCAGCTAGATGGATCTCTCTGATATAGGGTTTAATGTCATTTAGAAAGATCCATGCTGGCCTTCCTTGCAGTTTGACCATTGATGGAGTGCAATCCTCTACGATAAAAGGACCATTGAATCTTGGCTCGTCCCACCTTTTCCTTGTGCTGTTTTTTACCAACACGGTGTCTCCAGGGAAGATGAGTGGCGTGCATAGACCTTGAACTGCGTCTGTTTCAGCATCTCCTGCTGCGTTTTGTGCTGCGCTGCACCTTTTTCGTCGTCGCAGTAGTTGGTCTGAAATGACAGCAAGGCTTGGTGTCATGCAGTTCAGGTATTCCTGCAGCTCGGTTCCCAAGACCTCCCCGGTTGACTTGGGCATCACATCTAGCTCTATCTTAGGGGATCAGGAGGGTGTTCATTCTCCTTCGTGCGGCGTAAGATGATGATCGGAGCCTGGTTGGTTCCGAAGAGCATACAATGGCAGTGGTAGACAGTGCAACCATCCCCTCTTTAGAGTAAGCTTCAACTTGGCTATCCTTTACTTTAACAAGCCGTTGAGCCTCTCACAAACACCATTACCTTCCGGATGATATGCCGACGAAAACTTGTGCTTTATACCAAGCAGCAAGCTGATCTGCTCAAAGACTGCGTTAACAAAATGAGCCCCGTTATCTGATCTCATCACCTCACACACCCCCCATCTGGGGAACACTTCCCTCATCAGGAATTTGTCAGCACATGCTGAGTTCGGGTGTGTACAGGGACCTGCTTCTATCATCTAGAGAATGGACACACCACTACAATTAAGTTCCTGTACCCGTTACACTTGAATCATGTTGACGTAGTCGATATGTAAGTGCTGAAAAGGCCCATTTGGCCTGGGGATGACTCCTCTCACTACTTTTAATGTGTTCCCAGTGGTGAATTGCTGGCAGATTATGCAGTTCACCATAAAGAATGAAACATGCTCAGCTAAATTCGGTATAAAGCAGTCTTCTGCGAGCGTTGCAGCTAGATTTTCTTTTGTCATGTGAAATGGGTAATGCAACTGTTCCAATGCTATCTTTAGTAGGGCTACAGGCATTACTGGTTTACCAGTGCTGTCTTGCCACCACAATCCGTCAGAGGGGTTTAAAGAACACCCTCAACACTTCCATGGGTTCTTTTCATCCTGAGGTGCCTCCCCTTGGAGCTCCATCAGTTGAGTCTGCCCCATATTGCTATAGGCCTCTGTTGTGGCTCGTGCTACCAACATACGTTCATGGGTGCATGCCACTTCTACTTCCATGATCGTCTCCCTTTTAGACGCCATACGCTTGGCTTCCTTGTCTGCTGCATGATTTCCGCGTGACACGAAATCTGTCCCCTTTATGTGGGCGGCGCATTTCCCGACCGCTATGCCCACTGGGAGCTGTAGTGCCTTTATCAGCCTGTCCAATAAGGCTGCATGCTGCACTGGCGTTCTGTCTGCTCGGAGGTAGCTCTACCTTTTCCAGTGCGCTAAGCCTGCGTGCACTGTGGACGTCACATAGGCGGAGTCACTGTATACTGTTACTTCCTGCTCTGTGTGATTCTCGATGGCGAGTATCAATGCCAATAGTTCTGCAGCCTGTGCTGAATAATGAGATGGTATTCGTGCACTGACGAGTACTTGAAATTCTCAGATTGCTATGTGTTTTATTACGGCCTCGCCTGTATATCTTTGTCTGTCTTCTTGGTCGATTCTCAAAGACCCGTCAACACAGACGATCTCACCTCCCGCCAGGGCATTTTCCTTCAACCTGGGGATTTCATCATAGAATTCTTTGTAGTTCGCGCAGTCATGTATCGGCTCGCCATCAGTGACTGGCTCAGCTATGAACGTAGCTGGGTTTACTGTTTTACATCAAACTATTTTGATCGATGGATTAGATATGATCACTTGATATGCAGAAGCTCTCTGAGATGTCAATGTGCCTTTTAGTTTCTCCAAGATGGCGAATAATGAGTGCTTGGCGTATAACGTCATGGAGCATCCCATTACAATGGTTGTCGCCTTCTCTATGGCGAACGCTGCGGCAGCTAAGCTTTGATCGCATGGGAATTGGCCTTTCATTACTGTGTCCAGATTCCCACTGTAATACGCCAGGGGCTTGTACCCCAACGAGGTTCTTTGGTCGAGCACTGCCGTCATAACGCTGTCATTCATGTGTGAGAACAGGTAGAATGCCTCTGCATAATTAGGAATCCTGAGAACTGGAGCCATACAAATCGCTCTCTTGAGTTCCGTAAACCCCTTTTCCATTGCCTCAGTCCATTCAATCTTTTCCTTTGTCACCTGGGCCTTTTTTAGGGCCTGGAGCAAGGGTTTGGTATATTAGCTGTAATCGAAGATCCATGCTCTAACATAATTGCACAAGCCTAAGAAGCTCTGCATTTGCTTTATCGTGAGTGGCTGAGCCGTGTTCATGATAGCTTCAGCCCTTTCTGGGGTTATCTTTTTCCCCTCATGCGAAATTTACTGGCCTATGTACAGCACCTCTTGTTGACAGTATTGCAATTTTTCCTTGTCAACCTTATATCCTTTCTCAGCCTGTATAGACAGTAGCTGGACAGAATCGCGCCTGCATTGCTCTTCAGTGGTGCTGCAGATCAGAATGTCATCCACATACCGCAAAACAACACTGTCTACTGCAATATTGCTTAGGTCCATTTTCAGGACACTGTTGAAAATGGACGGGGATTCACAATACCCCTGTGGCAACCTTGTGCTTTTGAGACGCATTTTTCTGAAAGTAAATGACGTTAGATCTTGTGAGTCATGGTGCAACGGTATTGAGAAAAAAACATTTTTTAAGTCAATCACCGTGAAATATTTCGCCTTGATCGGTATGTTTCACAGGATCGTAGATGGATTAGGGACTAGAGGGAACTCGGCTTCAACAATACGGTTTAATGCTCTTAAATCTTGGATTAAACGCCAAGACCCTCCTTTTGATTTCTTGACAGGATAGATCACTGTGTTACAGGGTGACTCTGTTGTCACTAGGATGCCCTGATCCATCATGGCGGAAATTGTGTTCGCGATCCATTCATCTGCTTCTCTGGACATGGGATATTGTCGGGCTCTTGGTAAATTTGCTCCTGGTTTCAGTTTGATTTTTACTTCTCCCACCCCTTCAGACGCCTACGTCATAAGGTCCTGTAGTCCATACTGAGACAGGCACTTGGGCCATGTCGTCATCAAAATATTCCGGACGCTTCAGTGCCAACATCATTCTCTGAGGCACTTTTCGTTTGATCATTTTGACCTAGAATATGAGACTTACTTCCACCCTCGTCTCTTCTAAGCCAGGGTGTTCTTCGAACAGATTGTCATTGGTGACATCAGTCACTCGATATCCTTCTTCAATGGTGATAATCGCACACCATTGCCTGCCTTCGTCATCGTATCCTTCGACCAATTCTACTTTCCCTCGCACTGCTGCAATTTGTATCATCAAGGGAAATACTTGTCCCTCTTCTTCATGCATAGGTATTCTTGGTCTGAATAGGAACACATCTGGGGTTCTCATAGGTTTATGTGTGAGGCCTGGCAATCCCGCCATAAGCACACACATGCCATATGCAAAGACTTCTGGTTCTAACGGTATAGCTCTCATGGCTATGCATCCGGAGTATGCTCTGATAATTTCGCACACGTTTAAATAATGCATTCCTGGAGTGGAGCATACTATGCCCTCCTCCGTGAACGAGATTGTCATATTCAATTTTGTCATTAAGTCTCGACCCAAAATGTTCACTGGGGTCTGACGTGAATATAATAAAGGCACATTCATCTCACATTGTCCTACGGAGAGTGGGAGATTGTCCGTAAAGGGAACTATGAGCTCCTGTAAAACTCTGAGGGCCTCATTACGACCCAGGCGGACTTCGCGGTGCTAAATGCACCGCGAAGCATGGCGGAAAGCCGCCGATAGCGCCATGGGGGTTGGCGGATTTACCGCCCCATTCCGACCTCGGCGGAGCGGTAAATCCCCAATCCCCATTCTGCCCTTCCCCATTCCCATTTTCGCCCCATAGGGTATAATGGGAGTGGGGAAGGAGTTAATTACGCCACCGTAAAATACGGTGGCGTAATTAACAACGAGGTCCCGTAGCGCCATGGTTTTCTCCGGCTGGTAAAACCAGGCGGAGAAAACCTCCATGGCGCTACGGGAACTCGTAGTATGGCGGAGAGGTACGCCATGCACTACGCTGGCGTAACACCCTCTCCGCCAGGGTCCTAATGAGGCCCTGAGTATCTAAGGCCTGGCCGGACAAGGAAAACGTGCCTTCTCATATGCACAAGCGTGTTGCACCCGTGTCAACTAAGAAGGAATATTTTTTCCCCCCTATGACGACATTCACCCTTGGTTCCCTGTTAGGGTCTGGTGTCACTGATTGGATAGAGCACATCAGGGTTCCCAGTGAGCTGTCCTAGTTCATATATAAGTTTGGTACACTGTATACTTGTGGATTTTCTCCATTCCCAGGGTTGCCTCCCCTTCCAGAGTTTGTGCCCTGAGATACTTGCGGTGGTGCCTGTTGGGACTGCCCTTGTGGCAGGTTCCCTACACTCAGGGGTTGAACCCCTTGTTGCGCACCTTGCTGCAGGCCTGGTGCTTGCTGCTGCACTGTGTGATTCTGTGCACCGCCCTGTTGTGGGATGGCAGTCAGATTCACCATGCCTGCTCCCATTCCTTGTATATTTTGCCACGTGCCTTGGCTTCTGCACGAGCGTGCCACATGCCCTGACATTCCACACAGCCAACACACTGGCGGTGGTTGGGCTATTTGTCCATTCGACATATATGGATTGCCCATCTGCACATTTTGAAAGCCTCCTTGGTTACTCTGGAAACCTCCCTGATTACTCTGAAACCCTCCCTGATTACTCTGCCATCCTCTTCCTCTAAATCCCCTTCCCCTCGGGTAAAATCCTGCGTTACCCTGGTTGTTTTGCGGTGGTTTAGTCACCTGTTGTACGTTCAGTTCAGCTGGGCTTGTCAGCATGGCTCCTTCGAGAGCATACTTTGCCTCCTTTTTTCGATTCTTTTCTTGCAACAATCTACAGTAATGTGCAATAGTCAACTGTATTTCGGCCCATGGTTTAGCTTCTACTCCTACCAATTTCTTGAGCTGTTTCTGCACCGGTTCTGGCAACCCTTGGCACAATATATGGTAGAATACAGGGATAGATTTCATCCAAGAGTCATGCGTTTTGAGCACCCACGCGTCTTGGAAATTCTGGATATAAAGCAACATATCTTCTGACTCCTTCATTTTTCGAGTCATTATAGCTCCCATATCGGAAGTGTCTGGGTACAGCACTCGTAGCGCTTTCCATACTGCTGCTCTACAGTTATTAAATGGTGCTCCGTCATGGTTAGTGTTAATTATGGGTACCCTGCCCGTTCCCACACATCGTCTGCTCTCTCACCAAGTATAGCGATTAGGAGGCCCTTAATGTCCCCTATAGCTAACGTGACACCCCCTGTGATATTTTCTAACTTGTGTATCCACTTCCCAGCTCCCGATGTCAGCATTGAAAGCTCGTTTTTCAGGTTCTCTCGATCCATGTGTGGCCATGGAATATATTGTGGTCTTACTCCCCCTTTTTCTAGCAGCGAGAATTGGAATGCGCAGTCTTCCTTCTCTTTCCCCATGGCTCTCCTGTCTATCGCCGGGGTAACATTCCTGCATCACCGTCTACCTAGCAGTGTCCTCAATCTGTCTACATAGGAGGGTGCTGACACCCCCCTCGGATCGTGGGGTGTTCCCACATGTCGGTCAGGCTGCGCGGCAGTCTCAGATGTCCTGGGTGTGGACTCGCTAGCATCTGACCATCGTACCCCTTTGTCCCTTGGGAGCTGCTTTCCGTGCCATCTCCCTTCTTCATTTGTCTCGTCCTCCGTCTCCTCCCCGGAGTCGGACACTGATTTTTCCCAATTCACGCAACTCCTTGCATCTTTGTTGTTCTTACTCATTTCTAGCCTGTCCAGGGACAGTCCCCTGCTCCCACTACCTCGGGTGACATCCTCTGTGTCATACAGCTGAGTGCTTTCCAAGCACTCATCTTCCCTTTCCCTGTGGGATGTTGGCTCCTACCCTATTTCATCATATATTTTATTCATCGTTTTCCCGATGCTTCTGGTGTTGAAGTCATCTTCGATGTTCGCCCCACTCGTGCCTGGTACTGAGTCGTACGCAGGAAATAATTCTTCATTGTCTTCTCATTCTACAACAGGATTGGGTTTTTTAACTTCCCGCTCCAAATATTCGAGATCCCGAGCCCTCTGTCTATGCTTACATTCTATATCATCATCAACTTCCTTACGCTTCCTCGCTTCTTCTCTAGTCTTATCTTCTGCCCTTCTTCTTTTATTTCTACATTCATTTGCCCTTCTAACTTCCTCATCTTCGCATCTCTTTATTCTCTTTTCACATGCTCTTTGCTCTTCTTCCTACCTTTGCAGGTTCTGTCTGTACTGATCATAGGCTGCGCACTGTTTACGACTGAGCGGTTTTCCTTGCTCTTCGCGATATAGCTGTTCTCGCCTCAGTCTATCCTTCTTTTTTATTCTCTCGTCCCTTATTTCTTTATCCTTGTCCCTTGCCCTTCTCTTTGACTCATCAGAATTCTCTCTCAGTCTCACATCATCACTTCGTTTACCATCGAGTTTCAACAATATCTGTCCTCCCATCCATTCGTCTTTTGCGAATGCTATCTCATCAGTTCTGTCTTCACTTCCTTTCCATTTCTTTCCCTCTCTCTCTTTATCGAGAGGTGCACTAATCAATGCCTGATCCTTCCTTTCATCATCGCATCTCTCCTTGTCCCTCGGGATTGCGGAGGCAAGATTAATTTCCTGATCCTTCCTCTTAATTTCGTCACTACTGTACGTAGGTGACTCACATGCAGGGTTACTATACCCCGTAGCTTCCTTTAGTTCTCTTAGTGGGTATAGTCCCTCTGACTTACTTCCCTCGATTTCTGGCTCAGGCGGGGCTGGTGGCACAGTAGGCGTCTCACCCCCCTCCGTGCATACGTTTAATATCCAGTCTGCGGGTGGCTCTTCCTCCTTCGGCTGTTCGAACATTTTCCAAAGTTCCAGAACTGCAAGATGTTTTTCTAATTTCTTGCCTGTATATGTGACATGCAAGTAAGTCGTCATATGTTGTAAGAGGGCTTTGGATAAGGACCTGTTCTGTGCCCACGGCATAAACATCTTGTGGGCGGTACCTTTAACCCACTGGGTGCTATATTTCTTAAGCTTGGGTGCATGTTTAGGCGGTTGTTTACATAAGTGAGCGAGTGGAGTAATCTCCTCCATGCTTGAACTCTGTTTCTTAGCAATACTTTCATGCAATTTCACCACTCCCAACAATACGAGCGAGCACCAAATACCACAGGCTCCAATCCAATCTTTCCCGCCCAATTTTTTATATCATCAATTTACTCAAGAACAACAATCCGTGTGCGATTCCCTCTTAACTACAGAATCGCGTAAAACCCAAACTTCGTTTCAAACAATTAATGATACACAATTCATTTCATGTGACATACAACAGAACAGGTACAACAGAGACTTGACAGACTAGACAGACACCAGCTGGACACATATATCTCTGCCTTCTAATCAATACCCTGACATGCGGTGTAAACAAACTCCCTTAGCAATGTCTTTAACCGTGGTCGTATCCTAATCGTCCACTATTCTGTGGGCTCTGAGTTCACGTTTCTTCTGACCGCTATATTAAAGCTCAGGAACAAGGCGAATCCTCTCACTTTTATCTCAGGTGTCCTCCCCAGTATCCTCTGTTTTTCTCTCGGGTGACTATCCCGGTACCCTCTGTTTTCTCTCGGGTGTCTATCCCGGTAACTCGGGTGTCTATCCCCATATACATATATATATATATATATATATATATATATATATATATATATATATATATACAGTCTTCTCTACTTCTGACTATTTTGTTTTCTCCGTCACTCTCCATTACCTTTTCCCTTACTTGTTCTAATGCCTATACGACATTTGTCAAAGTATTGCATTTTTTGGTTCACTCACCGCTCGCATGGTTCCTCTCTGGATCTTCGGGATCACTGCCCCTCCTTTACCACCTCCTTCGGTCTTTTCATCCGATCGGCTGCCCATAGGAATGAGAAGGATTATGCTCTGTAAGGCAGGTTCCTTCAGACCCACTGAAGTTTTTGATGGACTTACACTATCATTGTCCACGGGAAGCTTCTCAGTCTATTCAGCTGAATGGCGAAGGACTCGTGATATTGAGAAAGACCTAGAGTTACTTCGCGTCGACGGTCAATAGGTGTCTTATCAATAATCGATATTCACTAATTGATGGTCATAACCATCCTCTGCTACCAAGTGTACACGAGGGCGGAGTAACCTCTGACGGGCCCATGGGATCAGAGCTCGCCCTCAAGTACTTTTAAGACGAGATAGCTGCACCATGTGGAGGATGGGGTGCAGGATTCTCTTACTCCAACACAAATCAATAAGGACAAGTTAATGGTTTGGCAAAGGGAAGTCCATTTAATGACAAGTACAAAAAATGGGAAAAACAACTGGAAATCAACAGTGATGCGATCGCCTGTCTCGCTTCAACTCCCAAATTCTTCATTCAGACAGCAATAGTTATAGTACATTCTCGTCATCATTGACGTTTAACACTTAAAGTTTGTCATGCAATTCTATTGGTCGGGAAAGTTAACTTAAGTATAGGTGTTATATCTGTATATGGTAAGAGAGCGTAAGGATTGGATAACTCTTATCGGAAGGGCGTCTACGCCCATCCCTCTACAACATTCGTGGTAGACATCACTACAAGTACAATGCCTTATTGGTTCTACTAGCTATAGGACCCTAGATTATTTGGTCCATTGTGATTGGGTAGGTTACACGCCTAGACATAAATCTCCACTTTTATTGGCAGCATGCAGAATAGACACCCAGATGCGGAGTGCCCCAAGATTCACCCTGCCTCCCTTTCATCAATCAGTACTTTAGGGCATTGTGTCAATTAGTTGGCTGAGGATGGCCTCGAAACTGTAGCTTCTTATCAGGAAAAGTTATGGCATCCTCGGGTTCTGGGTGACATCAGATGTTGGTACCTCTTCGCCCTTGGCTGGTCACATATCTGTTCACTGTGAATCTGCTTCATATTCCCTCTTTTTGTGTATTTGATTCTTTCTTAGCCTTGCCACCCGCCTGGGGCCTCCTTATCTCGACCTTTATTGGCTGGCGTCTATGCTCTGAAGTTTTGGTTCTTCGAAGTTGCCGCTCTCCTCCTTTCTTGGAGTTGACCTCGAATTCCCAGGCATGAGCTACTTCTTACTGAGTTTCGATTCCGCTCTTCCCTTCTGGCTTTAGCTGGAATATGAATCTCGGCCTGTTTTACCCCTTGCAGCCTGGGCTTAATTCTGCTTTTACAAAATGGAGTCGCACTTGTATAATGTGCTTCATTGAGGTAGATATATAATTGGCGCTTACCGCTCTATTCTTCCACTAAGCATTGCAAGTAATACCGTTTCCTTGGCTTTTTGCGCTCCAAGCCAATTTACAGGCATTTAGTCAGTTACATATTTTTATCCTTCCTTCATGGTTACGTTCTTCGTGCTGCAACGTTGTTTCTTCTTTTAAGTCTGTTGCACCATTATTCATAACTTTTTGTCTTGTGTGTCATCCTTTAGCCATTGTTTCGTTCATCTGTGAGTCTGTCCGGGCCCGTGTGTCGTCACCACTCGCCTTCCATTAAGGCTGTATGGGTCTCTTCGGGGACAGTCTGCAAGTAGTCTTCATTTTGTGTTAACTGGTGGTATGGTTGGCTCAATGGGTACCTTGCAGCCCATGGTTGTCTGGTTATTGGCGCTTCAGTAGGTATACATGTCCTTCTGATGGGTACTGGACAGAGCCCCACCGTGGCTCTCTGTTGGTTCATATGCTCCTTATACATCACATATCTTGGCGAGTATGCTTCTGGCATCTCGACATGGGTGGCTGGAGTGCAGGCCATATTTGGGACCTCCTCTACACACCCCTACTACACCTGGAAGGAAAGGGAAGTAATTAGTATTTGCACTGACAATCCACAGGAATAACAATCCTCATGTAGAAAGTCCAACCCTAAATTGTATGGGGCCTTGTGCCCAAAAATCCACAAGGTTTTTCAAGAATTTTAGAAGCTAGGAAACAATGA
Organism: Ambystoma mexicanum; assembly: GCF_040938575.1. Lineage (NCBI taxonomy): Eukaryota > Metazoa > Chordata > Amphibia > Caudata > Ambystomatidae > Ambystoma > Ambystoma mexicanum. Next base: position 448,196,686 of record NC_090926.1, read on the forward strand.
GGGGAGAGGGTCCTGTGGATGTGAAATTGGCTCTAAAAGTCAGAAGAAAATATATGCTGGTGAGTAAGACAGTTCCTAGCTTTTGGAGGACTTTCAGAAACAGGTATTGGCAAATTTAAACAGTTGTAAAACTATTTAAAAGTTAGTAAACATTTAAAGGGTAGAATTAGGGGTTCAGGTAAGTACTGCTTTAACTTACCCCAGTACTCTGAAGTTTCTCCATACTTGGCAGGCCGGTGGAGGGTTGCCAGAAGGTTGGTTTTCCTGCCATTGGTTCCAGTCGAAGAAGCCCAGGAGCTGCAGGTGCAAGAAGAGTACCAGTCAGTTCCAAGAGCTGGTGCAACCTGGTCCTGCGTATGAATGCAGCACACACCAATGCAGGCCTCTTCTAGGCACTCGACCAGATGCTTGAAAGATGTTTTTTACAAGGGTCACTGATGCACTGCGACAGTAGAGGACACAGATGTCACTGTCAAAGTCGGTCCTCTATCTTGGGCCTCGTCGATGCTAGGATGCGGAATTCCACAGGAAGGACTCTTGCAGGACAAGCTGACAAGATCTCGAGTTCTGAGCCGAAACACGGACGAGCGACTCTTCTACCGCGGTACCCGAAACTGGAGCTGGTCAGCCACTGGATGGTCCAGGAACACTTCCAAAGGCTCCAAATTTAGTTACCAGAAGAAGTCGAGAATGGTTGTTCCCACCACTGCTATGGGTTGAAGCACTGGTGAAGGTCTTGTAAAATCAATAGCCAGACAGGGCTGCACCGGAACTGCAGCAAAAGTTGGTTGCCAGGCCTTCTCAGCATTGGTTAACAGATCTTGCAAAGTCTTCACAACTATGCATGATACTTGGCTTCTTGCAGGATCTCTGGGGAATGGCTTCTGAACTCCTCTTCTTATAGAAAAACCCAGCTGAGCACAAAAACTCAGCCCAACCAATGAAGATCTGCCACTCACACACACACCGTAGCATTAGTCCAATCAGGACCACTGTTGATGAAACTCATGCATACACTCCAGACATACAGAAACCAGTTTGTGCATTGTCAACTGGAAGTCCCAACCCCCTGCCTGGCTTCCAAACACACAGGCCCTGCAGTAGCCTGCGAAAAGAACAGCTTTCCCAGGCAAATACATGCCCCTAAAAGGATTTTCCTGACCGGAGAAGGCAGAAAGACGGCAAAAAGACAAAATGGCCAAAGAACGAGAGAAAAACCTTGCGGCACTGCCACGTTAGGACACTAGCCAAAGCTGGTAGATAGACAAACACAGTAAATGCAGTAAAGCTAAAGAAAAAAACAGTAAGAATAGTGAAAAGGTAACTGCTGCCATAAGCTTGTCTTTAGACGCATTTAAAAGTAACCAAAAAATCCCCTTGAGTGTAGTCTGGGGTCATGCAAAAGAAATCCCACTGCACTGCATTGGAAGATGCATTGTGCAATGTTAAAAAGTTACCCAAAATAGATAACAAGTAAAATGAAAAGAGAAACGTAGTTTCCCAGTACAGACGGCCATAAGGACTAGTAATTGTCCCCATAACCTACAAGCAAAAGGCCACTGCAAAACAGGACAAAGTGCAAAAATAAAAGCAAAATGTTTGGGGGTCCATAAAATATGGAGGAAAAGTTGCTCCAAGAGTCTAGACATTTCCGAAGAATGTATTGCTCTTTATGCAGGCTCAAATCCAAAAGTCATTGAAGGAGTTGTCTTATAAATGGCCCGTTGCACCACCTGTATTGTTTCCCGAGCATCTAGCATTCTACATGTTTGGGGATGGCACTTGAGTCAGTTTGGGCAACCAAAGCGAATGACCTGCTGTATGCCTAAATCTGAAAGGCCTCAGCATCCTGGGCCTTTCCTTAAGCAGCTTAGGGTCAGGTCTGTGACAGGTACAGGTCCATTTAGGCCTTCAGCACATTGGGGATGACTTTCTATTGAATCTGATCTCTCCTATTACTTGAACCTTCCACTACTGAGTCGAATGATGGTGTGTGAAAATGAGACCCAAAGTTTGCCCTTCCTCCAACTCTTGTAAATCAAATGCTGAGGAGGTAAACACATAGTTTAAGGAGAGAGGCAGGGAGGGATGGGACAGGCTGTGTCTGCAGAAATTCTGTGGGATTGTTTGGGGGATGTAAAGTTTCATACTTCCCAGGTCGATTCTTTCAACATGGACAATCTCCCTCACTGTCCCCTCCCAGATGTCGTCCTGGCGCTGTAACATTTACATCTCTCGAGTCACCCTTTACAGAGGGTGCATCCTCCATGGAACCACCATTACCCTCCATCGAGCCAAATGCCTCCAAATAAACTTCCTTGAGATCACCTTCACAGGCAACCTTCAACACCCACCACAAATATGTCTCCTTCCATCATTAACTTCGGTGGAATGTTACTGAAGGAACAGTGTACTTCCCCCTTCATGGAGAGTCAGCATGTTGAGACGTATGCCCTCTGCTCTTAGTGTTTCCTCCACAGTACAGCGTTGGGGGCATGTTTGTTTGTATGGTTCTTACCACTGGCAGTCAACATGTTTAGAAGGGCTGGCAGGTTTTGCAGATATGGGAATAGAGCAACACACCTCATCCCAAGGATTGTTTGACTAGGACTCGCCCATCATCTGTGGAATGATCAGACTGCACCAACTAGAGGACAATCTGCTGATTGCTCTCCATTGAAATCCAGGTGACAGAACCATTAGCAAATCAGAGAGTCCTCGGGGTTAACCAACCAGAGAACCGGCTCAAATCTCAGCAATATCTATCCAGCAGGCAATCAAACTTCACTGAGCACAACTGAGCATTCAACAAAGCAACTAAGCAAGTATGAAATCTATGCTTTCTGTTCCCTGTGTTTGCTGATCTGACATGTCTACCCAGATCCTAGGATAACACATGCTTCCTTAAGTAATATCTGGCTCTCCCGGAAGTTATCTACATGTCTGTGTCGGGCTCTGCAAGGTTGCATGACAGGATTAGAAGGAACTGGATGAAATTCATATATTTAGTTTCACAACTCTATGATGGCACACAGTTTGACAGAGTACAACAATGGGGAACACATCACCTACCATGACTGCAATACTAGAACATTTTAGACAACACTATTTCCCTGTTTTGCTAACGGATCTGTTCACACGATGACATGTGGTCCAAACAACCTATGTCTTTGCCAACTCGGCATGGAAGTAATCGCGGCATCCTATATTTGTCACAGAGCAGCACATCACACCATTGTATACCAGTATAGTTGGGTCAGCTGGGAATCCTTCCCACCTTCATCTTCTTCAAGCCTTTTTTAGTTGCATCTGATTTGTTCCTTCTTCTTTCTCAATGGCCATAAAGGGTATAATGTTATCCCAACCTTTAAATAATATAAAAAAGTGTGCATGGGGTAAATGACCGAAAGTCATATGTAAAACACAGATATTCTAATAATTTCAGTTGGTAACAGAAGGTATGTAGAGATGTAATGAACTTCAGCTCAATGACAGACACGCTCTGTATAACTGACCAGTGTCCTTCCTTTACGTGAATCCGGAATGAATGTAACTTCCGGTTCATTGGATTCAACATGCACCTCGATAATCCGTACAGTTACATTATAGGTATCAACTAAAGCACATGTGTGGAAACGTTAGCCCACATATAATGGTAATGTCATATGTTAAGACAGTTGACACAGATATAGAAACTATTTCCTACTCTTTGTATGAGGACGTTGCTTCAGGTTGTGTGGCAAACAAATTGGGATCTGATTTTCAAAAGGTGCTATTCTAAATATTGCAAGTAAGTGTTTTTTTTTAGGAAAACACTTTAAATTGTGAACATGTATGTAAATGAAAGTGTAGTGAAAAGTTACATGTTATACTATAGCTAAGGTTATTGCATCAAAAGAGCACTCACAGCTATATACAGTTGCGATGCATAAATCAATCAGATACATTTAAACGAGTTCGTATAAATAATTAAAAAAAGAGTGAAAATAAAACAAATCCTAAATATAAAAAATAACATAACATTTACGAAGGCATTCAAAAATATAAAATGCAACAGTTGCTAACAGGATACTCTCTAGAAACTACTTGGAGTTATGAGGCGAAAATGGTGAGTACATGTGAAAGAGAATGGGACAGAGAGCAGGCAATCGCTGTACTGTGAAAGCAGAGGTAACGCCGTAGAAGACCTGGGGCCTGTGATAAGGAGAATGCAGCACTTTAGAAGATTTAATGGTCCTCATAAGTCACGTGATTCCTTAGTTCTCTCCTCCTAACATGTGGGCCATTCTGTAGGTTCTTGCAAACATGTAGCGTTGAGAGCTTTTTCTAATCGCAGAAAACACGCTCTTCTCAATATGGAGGTTAATGTTCAGATTGTGTGTCCCTGTCGAATCGGCTTGCAAAGCCCACATGGGCACGACCAGGGCATGGAAGGAGAGACAGGTCATCTGGCTTCATTAGTGCACCACAGTAGCCTGCAACATAGAGTCAAGAGGGCACGTCCAACTCATGCCACAGAGGCTGGCTGTAAAACTCACCATGGCGCCTGTTGATGTGGGTGAGAGTAGACTTGATCACCTTTTGGGGTGCCAATGCACAGCCCAGGAGCCCCTCAGTCTAGTGTTTCAGACATTTTGTAAGGAGTATTTTCTGATTACTTTTGAAAGTTGTGAATAAGAGTGAATTTAAGGGTTTTAAAAATGATTTCCCATATTCGATTGTTGCTCTCTACTTTATCATCTTGTTGGTATGAACCTGATTTAGTGGAGGGAAATTGACTGCTTAGCCTCTTATCTTGAGCGCTGTCTGTCCATTTACTGGTTCATCCACGTAGCTACAAAGCCTACATAGCAGGCCACGGCAGTTGGTAATAGACCGAACCTTGCTGGTATAGAAGGCGGGTCCCATTTCAGCTGAGAATGTGCAAGCGACCCCTAAAGATGCATAGGGTCCTGGTCAACGACATTCATGGGGTAGGTTTAGATTAACCTTTACCCTGCCAATGGTCATAGTGGAACCCTATGATCCTTCACAAATTTGCCAGTCATTGCTCGGGGCCTGGAGGCAAACGGCACTGTGCACAGTTACAGAAGATTAGGGTATACAACATCATGATATTGGTACAATAGGCCCACTAATTTAGGACAAACAAGTCATAAGGGAAGCCAAAGGGTTACAAACATGTGACTGGAAGATAAGCGGATCTAATCCATCCATTCATAGTAGACTTTACATATCCTGTGGAACATCCTATCAGCGTGCACATCAGACCCCAGTGCTCAAGATATGAAAGGCAGTGGGACGTTGTCATTGTGCGTTCAGTGGTAATGGAAAAACAGTTGGTGTTTGAAATACTGTTTCACTGCCTGACATATCATGAGCTGGTTCCCTATCCACACTGTACTAGATGCCGTATTGTTAGGGAGATTTATCGTTTTTGAGACCCCCAGCACTTTTTGCTGGACTTCTGGACCTTATTCTTTAATCCTGAATGAGGGGAGCCCTTTTCCACTCACTCATTCTTATGGGCTCTGTCTTTTGCAACTCTCTTCTCTGTGTTTTACCTTTGCTATGGAGTCTACATTCCACCATATCTCTTTTAAAGCATCTGTATTTTATTTTATTTATTTTTATTTATTTATAAAGCACACAAAGTGGCCCTTGGGGCATGGTGGAGCTGTTACAACGAGGCTTACCTAGTTACATTTAAGACAACAAGGCTTACATGGTTACATGTAACAGCAAGAACCTACTGTCTGTGGTTCGTGGTTATAGTGAACCTGATACCAGACAGTTGGTGGCTAGATGTCACATTGTTAACAAGAATAAAAAGGGATGTTGCAGTGGTTCCATGGTTTCAGGGGAGCCAGCTATAACTCAAAACCTTTCTGGGCCCGATGTCTGATTGGGCACAATAGAGTAGCTTGGGCTAGTTGAAAAGCTTGGTGAGTGCCTTCCGGAAGGATAGGTGGGAGGTCACATTTCCTAGGGTATTGGGGAGGGCATTCCAATGTTTGGGAGCTAGGACTGGGAAGCTGGAGCCTCCAGCTTTGACCCTTTTGAAGGTGGGGACGTTTAGCTGATTGGCATAGTGTGATCACTTGGGTCTGGATGAAATGGCTCGGACAAATTTTTCTGAGAGACAAGAGGGGGCTGTCTGTGAGAGACACTTATGGGTTATGGCTAGGGTCTTGAATAGGATGCGTTCTCTGACCGGGAGCCAGTGAACGTTACGCCTGGCATGGGAGATGTGCTCCCTTTTAGGAATGTTCAGAGCTGCTCTTAGCACATTATTTTGAATGATTTGTAGTCTGTTGAGGTTTTTTGCCGAGATGCCAGCCAAAAGGACGTTACAGTAATCAAGTTTAGCCCTGATGGTGGCTCTGCCAATCGAGAAGCAATTCTTAGAGGACAGGTAGGGTTTAACTGCATTGATCAGTTTGGTCGTGAATGCAGCCGATGAGGCAGTGGTGCTAACTTCATGTCATGGATAGAGTGGAGTCAAGGTATACTCCCAGAGTTTTAACTGATGGTGACAGTGATTTGGGTGTTGGCTATATTAAACGTGCTGTATTGTTTGTCAAGTGTGTTAAGCATTTCCTTAGGGCCTACCAGGAGGATTTCTGTTTTTTCCCAGTTGAGGCAGAGTCCATTGGCTGCCATCCATGCTTGGATGATGGCATACGTTTTGTGCAGTGTTTCTGCGTCTTTTTTGTATGAGCCTGAGAGGGGAATGAGAACCTGCGTGCCATCGGCATAATTTGTGTAAGCTATGCAGAGAGTGCCCAGGGAGTGGATGAGGGGTATGGTAAAACATTGTACATGGTGGATGAGGTGCAGGAACCCTGTGGGACTCCGCAGTGATTGGTGGTTGGTACCGCGCAGGCCTGACCTGAGAACACCGTCATGGCTCACTCTTCAAGGAAGGAAATGATCCAGGTAGTGGCTTCAGGGGTGAAGTGGGCTGAGTTTGTGAGTTGTCTGCAGAGGGTCTTGTGGTCCACAAGATCAAAAGCATCAGACAAATCGAGAAGGAGAAGGGCTTGCTGCCTTCGTCCATTATTTCGACTAGTTGTTTTTTTAAAATCCAATAGGGCAGATCCAGTCCCGTGGCCCGGGCGGAAACCTGATTGTCTCTTTCCTAAGATATTGTTGTTTTCCAGGAATTGCTGTATTTGGGTGTATGCAGCTCTATCAAGAATTGTTAGTAGGAAAGGTAAAGTGGTGATGGGTCGATAGTTGTTGGGTGAGGATGGGTCTAAGGATAGGGTGGGACAATGCCAGATGCGAATGAGGCATTTATTAATGCTGTCAGGAATGGTTCTAGGGATTCTGAGCAATCTTTGATGAGGTTGGCCGGGCAGATATCACCCTTGCATTTAGAGGGTTTTATGTGTTTAAGGAGGGCTATTGCTTCGGCTTCTGAAACATCTCTGAGGGAGAAGAGAGCCCTGTCCTTGATGTGGGTGTTTTTTCTTGGCAAGATGGGCGAGTCGGATTTAGGCAGGGCCTGGAAGTGGGAGTGAATTTTGCTCTGTAAGAGGTCTATTTTGTTGAGCATGGGCGTTTGGATGCTAGAACACCAGGATTCATCTTTCACAATGTCATGGGTGCTAGGGGTAGGGGTAGCCAGTTCCCTGAAGATAGCAAACATTTGTTTGGATTCAGATTTGGCATTCTTAATTCTGGTGTTATAGAAGGTGGATTTGGCTAGAATGATGTTTTTTTTGTATTGGGATGCACGTTTTTTGTAAGCTTCTAAGATGGAATCCTGTGGATTAGAGTGCCACTTGGTGAGCTTGATATGCTTGAGGATGTGAAGTTCCTGAAGTCCTGATGTGTACCAGGAGTTGGCGTGTTTCGTTCTTTTGGCGTTCTTTCTTTCTAGAAGGGCTATGGAATTCACAGCTTTTTTGAGTGTGAGGTTATAAGTTCTACAAGAACCAAAGGGTCGTTGGAGAATGGGGGCTTGAAGGCAGATACCTCCAGAAGAGGTACCTTGTCCTTAGTTAAGTTACGGGTGCTCCAAGCTAATGCTGGTGGTGCGGGCGTGTTAGGTTTGGCAGCTTTGGTGGATGTGGGAATGGATAAGTGAATCAAGTGGTGGCCAGTCCAGAGGCATAGGGTGTTGGAACTGATGTCGTCTGTGCAGTTGTGGTCTGCCACTCAGTCTCAAATGCGTCCTTTAACGTGAGTAAGGTTAGTGATTCATTGCATGAATCCCAAATCCTGAAAGTGCTTTGGCAAGAGACTTGGCTTGTGTGTCTTTAGGATCATTAAGGCCAAGGTTTAGGTCACCCAGTGGTGGTGGTTTTTACGTTCCCACCTAGTAGATGGAGAAGGTTTTCCTGAAAGTCAAGTAACCGGCCTGGAGGCCGGTAGATAATGTGAATGGCAATCATTCAGTTGGAGAGAGGGAGAGTTTAACAGTCCGGGAGTCTGCGTTGCCCATTGGAGAGTTAATTTTTCTAAGAGATAGAGATTCCTTAACTATGAGTGCTACTCCACCTCCTATTGTAAGCAGTCTGTCCTGCCTGATTATAGTGTAACCTGGTGGGAGTGCTAGGAAAATAGCTGCTCCCGCTGCTTCGTGGAGCCATGATTCTGTGATGGCAAGAGCGTCCAGATCTAGGTTATTGAGTAGGTCACGGATCTCTGTGGCATGGGTGGGGAGCAAGCGTGCGTTTATGAACGCACATTGGAGTGGAATAGGTGGTCTGCTTGGGTTGGTGGTAGGTATGCTAGGCAGTGGGGTAGGTTGAGTGATGTAGGTATCAGGGGAGCGAGGAGCATGTGTTTGGTGGGGTGTGGTGAATGTGAGTGTGGCTTATTTTTGGTGGCAGTTGCAATATCAGATGAGTGCAGGCCAAGCAATTGGTTTCTCAAAGGTGTAAGCCTGGGCACGTTTGTTGTGGGTAAGGCTTAGTGCAATACCACAACATGGATAGTCTGTGTTCTAGGTGGTCAGAAGGACTATCAATGGTAGGAGGTTTCTGAGATTGTGGTTTAATAGAGGGACTGAAAAAGGAGGGTAGAAACGGAGTAGGGGTGAGTTCGGCAGTCTGAGGACCATGTCACGTGCGCGGCACCCAATTAATTAAGCTAAGCAGTGTTTCAGTGGCAGGCCCACGTATGCACAGCTGTGCAGTTGAGGCACAGCACAGCAAGTTAGGCAGAACAGTGTTTTAATTTCAAACTAGAGTAGGTACAGCTGCGCAGTTGAGACACAGCACAACAAGTTAGGCAGAACAGTGTTTCAATTTCAAACTAGAGCAGGTACAGCTGCGCTGTTGAGGCACAGAACAACAAGTTAGGCAGAACAGTGTTTCAATTTCAAACTAGAGTAGGCACAGCTGTGCAGTTGAGGCACAGCACAAAAGATTAGGCAGAACAGTGCCTACATAAGAGTCTTGAGTACTTATAGCTTTGTAGTTCAAACACAATTATGAAATAAGAGGTTCTAGCGCAAAGTGGATAAAACTACCCATGTCTAGTATGCTGTGGCTGAATACGTTACTTTGGTTGACTGGTGTTGAGTGCCGGCGATAAGGACAGCATGCATAGCACCTTCAGCGTTACACTTGGAGTGATGGAAGATGGCACGAAGGGCATGTGGGAGATGCTTTGAGGAGGCACTAGTCCCTTAACAGGCGTGTACATATGGAGTGAGAATGGGTATATGCAGTGCGAAGGGGATACAAAGTAGCAGTACACAGTGGAGATGAACCCTTAGCGATGCTGCACAGCCGTTAAGCAGAGGCAGATTGGCAGGGCAATCAAGCATTGAACATGCAGTATATGTAATGTCCGCACTGTTTAAAGATCACAATCTTTTGGGGTTAGTCAGTGCCGTTGGTCGCATGGAATACAAGAAGAAGCAGGTCACTTTTGCTATAGCAGCGTATGGGGCGACATGAAGGCTAAAGGTACTCACAGTGGGAATTGGTGATCACGAGTATGGTGCGGCGAGCAAACCGTTGGTAGAGTCATCCCGCGGCAGCGTTCCGGGCTCCACGGCTCCGGCGGCCCGGACAGACACAGACAGGTGGGCCTTGAGTTAGGGGCCGGCTTATGGCTTCCGGCGGACACTGATAGGTTTTGAGGGCATTGTGTAATCTGGTTGCAAGGCAACCAGGCTAAACAATAATATACGGCTCACAAGGGTAGCGGCCATCTTAGGTCGGGCGAGATTAACCCAAAATGACCACGGAGTGGATGCTCCATGTGGTGTTGGGCAGCAGGATGAAGCGCACAGCAGCCTTTGTGCTAGTAGCCCACTTTAGGCATGGGGAATCTGGAGACTTGCCTTGACTGCTTGTAGTTCGTTGCTGTGGCATCTGGATGCTGTGACTTGGCATATAGCTGCTCCTGCAGCTTCCGCCATGTGAGGCACGGAGTGTAGCTGCTCCTGCAGCTTCTGTGATGTCGGGGCTTCTGCCCTTGAAGAGAGGAGGTGTATAGCTGCTCCTGCATCTTCCGCAATGTGAGGATGGAGTGTAGCTGCTCCTGCAGCTTCTGCGATGTCGGGGCTCCTGCCCTTGAAGAGAGGAGGTACAACTGGGCACAGACAGGGGGGCCTTGAGCTAGGGGCCTTATGTGTGGGGGCCGGGTTCCAGCTTCTGGCAGACCCCGATAGGTTTTGAAGGCGTTGTGTAATCTGGTTGCCTGGCAACCAGGTTCAATAATAATACACGGCTCACAAGGGTAGCGGCCATCGTAGGTCGGGTGAGATGCACCCAAAAAACGACCACGGAGTGGATGCTCCACGTGCTGTTGGGCAGCAGGATGAAGCACACGGCAGCGTTTATGCTAGTAGCCTGCTGTAGGCACGGGGAATCCGTAGAATTGCCTCAACTGCTTGTAGCTCGTTTCTGCGGCATCTTGATGCTGTGTCTTGGCATATAGCTGCTCCTGCAGCTTCCGCCATGTGAGGCACGGAGTGTAGCTGCTCCTGCAGCTTCTGTGATGTCGGGGCTTCTGCCCTTGAAGAGAGGAGGTACGACTGGGCACAGACAGGGGGAACTTGAGCTAGGGGCCTTTTGCGTGGGGGCCGGCTTCTGCCTTCCAGCAGACCCTGATAGGTTTTGAAGACTTTGTGTAGTCTGGTTGCTAGGCAACCAGGCTAAACAATAATACACGGCTCACAAGGGTAGCAGCCATTTTAGGTCGGGCGAGATTCACCGAAAACGACTGCAGTGTTGATGCTCCACGTGGTGATATGATATGATACGTTATTTATACTATGCACTTAATACCCAGAGGTTTCTAATCGCGGACCCGGGGATCGAACATGTGGTGTTCCGTCTCGTCTTTCTTCCAAGGCGAGCACGTTGCCCCTGAGCTATCCTACCGAGACTCCTGCTGGTGTTGGGCAGCAAGATGAAGTGCACAGCTGCCTTTGTGCTAGTAGCCCGCTTTAGGCAGGGGGAATCCAGAGACTTGCCTCAACTGCTTGTAGCTCATTAGTGTGGTGTCTGGATGCTGTGACTTGGCATATAGCTGCTCCTGCAGCTTCCACAATGTGAGGCTTGGAGTGTAGCTGCTCCTGCAGCTTCTGCGATGTCAGGGGTCCTGCCCTTGAAGAGAGGAGGTAAGTATATTACTTTTGCAGCGCACAGCTCCTTATGAGCAGTGTTGCTGGGAACTCTATGGGTTCTCCTTTGAGATTCTTTCTTTAACCTTACTTACAACTGTTCTTAAGGATAGAGAGGGGATACTTAGTATCCCCCTTCTCTCTGCGCCTGTGATGTTTTAGTCACATAGACAACCCTCTAGTTATGGCTAGTGGCAGTGGACGTGTTCTGCCAACTATTTTTTACCGCAGACTGTATTCACTGTCTCGGTTGTGCACAATAGGGTCGCCTAAGTACTAACTTGGTGGCTCCTTTCTTTTTTTGCCATTTCTAAAGTAGTTGTTCTTTGTAAGCCCTTCTTCTACCATTCTGGGAGGGGGAGGTCTGAGGGTGTGTTTTGACTTAGTCGGCAACCCTTGGGTGTCCCTGCCTAGGCTTCAGTTTGTCTGTGTAGGCAGAAAGTGGGGGAGGAGTTTTTCACTCCCCCTGCATTTTGTCTGCCTCAGTGCCTGAATGGAACTAGCTCTCATTGGGAGTCTGGCTGTCCTGGTTGGACAGCCACCCACCCCTTTCTGTAAACGTCTGAGAGAGATTGCAGAGGGGTGTGTGCTGAAACTGAATAAAAGATGAGGTTCCCGAGGTGAAAGGCAAGTCAACCATTGGAAACTGAAGTAACCAAAGAAGACGACGACCAGAGAGGCCGGCATACTCTTTGCAACACTGTGAAGCGACCACTGCTGTCCTGACCCTGTTTTGTATGTGACAGAGGAACTCCGAAGAGGACGACTCCTTCCCTTTGACTAGTCGGAATAACCAGTCCTAAGACAAACTACAATCTGATCCATCTCCCATGGTCCTGTGACTTTCCAGAGCTAAATACCAGAAGACCTCCAAACCAATCGTAGTGCATCATCTTGCCAAGGCCAAATCTGTCCAAGTCTTTGATGAGCTCCAGATGAACCTCCAGAGACACAATCAGACTCATCCAAGACTCCAGAGTGCAGAAATCCAGGAATCGAAGAAGATTGACTGGAGAAACCGTGTACTTTGTTGGTGCTGGAGAAAAGGAGCCAAAACTGCAGACTGACCAGAGAAGCTGAAGAAATCCATGCCAGAGGTCCTCACTCTAGACTGCTGCTGAGGGATCCCATCCATTGTCTTGCCTTTCGTCACCAGACCAAGGAATCCAGAGGTCGGGTCTAGCGCTGCTACATCTAGCAGAATCTACCCACGAACATTTCTTCTAACCTAAAGTACTGTGGGGAGAAAGGGCATTGCTCACCTTAATCCAAGAAGTCACTCCAGAGTGTTGGGAGTGTACGTGGAGGTGTCCAGGGTGTTCACTCATACCTCTGACCCAAGCTACCAGCTTGTTTCCCTTTTTCGAGTACTTTAATAGTGTCTCCACCCTTTTATTCTCCTAGTATCCTTACCTAGGGACTGAAAGTATCCACAGGAACTTTTGCTGTTCTGCTGCTTCGTGAGACTTTGAGCCCTCACCAAACGGACTTTTATATAAAGTTAGGGTTCGGATTTACCAAAGTGTTAACTTGCACTAATGCACCCTCTAGAACCTAAAGTTCTGCTACTGTTTGACTAACCAATTGTTTTCCTTCTGAAATGACTTTATCTTATGTGATTTTGCTAACTAAATTCTATTACTGTATATCTTTGTGCATGAGTGCAGGTTATTACCGATAGTATGGTGGAACTGTCATTAGTGTCAAACTCTGGAACAATTGTAACCATGAGCAATAACCACCTGAGTAGTAGTCTTTGAAAAGTATCTAAAAGTATTTTTAGGAATGTTGGTTAAATTATCTAAGCATTTTGAAACATATGCATTTATTTGTGTACATGTTTCTTTGATCTGCTTTACTAACTGGGCTCAGTGTACATGCCTACAGCTCACATCTTCCTCTTAAGATAAGCCTGACTGCTCTGCCACTCTACCAAGGTTGCACAAGTAGTACAGACTGATACTAAGAGTTGGGAACCTGTATACCATTGGGATATTTTTGTGAAGTCTTATCTTAAGTGGACTTTAGGAAAACTCCCCTAACACGTATTTATTTGAGAAAGAACTGCATTTGCAAAATACTGCATGAACCATGGTTGGGAGTACCACCCATATAAGTTGTTTCTCTCCCCACCTAATAAAACCCATTTCCATTTTCACTTACATGGTAGAATGATGGTATGGGTTGTCACTAAGGGGAAGGGAAGGTGATCATTCTCTGATCACCATTCTGCATAGAAATGCACAATTCCAGAAGGTACAGTAATGACGCATATGCATGTAATTTTTTTATTGGTGGTGTGAAATGTTGCTATGCATGGTGTAGGCATCAAATGGCACAATGGGCCTGCACATTCAGGTTAGAGATAGTGTTACAGTACTTTTACTTGAAATTAAACAACTTGTAATACTCTGGGCCAACTACTAGATGACACAATATCCATATCATGCATATAAACAGAGACAAACACAAGAAAGGCTATTATTGGGTAAGTAACATTTTGCCACACTGCCCTAGAGGAAGTAAATACATAATCTATGCAGGCCCTTCGAGTTACTCTATGCTGTCAAAGTTATCACTGCATGGAGTATTCCTGATGTGTTTACCTGTAAAGCCATACGAGACCCCTTTCTGCATTCAATTAGATGTTCACTTTGTGTTATACAGGTACGCATTGAGGAATGGAAGCCACATGTCAATGTGTTCACCTCAATAATGCATCCCTTAAGCACTGCACAAGCATGCTTTGTACTTTTCTAGACCTAAGCACTTATTTCAATAAAATACAATAAACTGCCTTTAGCATCATGATTACTGGCTAGTTTGGAACTTTAATTTTTCAGTGAATCTATTGTTCTTTTTCTCTTTGACAGGAATTATGTTTTCCAGAGAAGGTTTATCAGATTTGACGGGAAGAAGTTAACGTATTTCAATAATGACAAGGTGTGTTTACATCTTTCTCTTTTCAATTCCAGGCCCACCATTCACAATGCTTTTTCTTTCTCCTGACACTCATTACCATAAGTCACTTCCTTCCTTCATTTGGTTTCATTGACTGTACTCTTAATCTATCTGTCTCTCTCTGTCTCTCTCTCTATACCTACAACATATTCAATCCATACACATCCGTATACACACACATACGTACACATCCGTACACAGATGAGGGCTCTTCAGATCCCACAAACAAATCATAAGTCCAGAAAAGACTTGCAGCCATATGCAGGCCAGGCTGACTTTGTCAATGATGCAATTCATAGCATGTCCCTTATAGGCTAAGCCCAGTCATGTCCCACCACAAGAACCATAAACCAAGAAGCAAGTTACATTTACACAAGGAGCAGCCACTGAACGACATTTTAATCGGAAGGAGACAATCATTGGGTCAGAACTTGAGAACCTTCATGCAGAACGGAAAACCGTGTCACAGGGTTCCAAAACAGTCAATTGTACAAGAAGTTGCAACAAAATGCTGTGTCTTAAATTACCCATTCCATCTAAGCATTCAGCACATTTACTACAGGGCAGGTTGCTAATTGTAAACCTTGGAGAGAGTCTGCTGGACGGTTGAGAGACAAAGAACCAACTTATTAAGCCAACATTATAAGAGCATCAAGTGAAATAGTCCTACCATGTGGCTCCAAGTCTGTCTCTTTGTGGCAGTCCACAGCTGGACCACTTCAAGAGGGGATAAGAGGAAGATGGACGCCGTAAGTGCAGGCCTAGGTTCCCTCAAGATTGGTCTCGTTGCAAACCTAAGGATCAGGTAGTGTCATGACTGAGAGGTAATCCCAGTTGGTGCTTTACCATTTCATGGCTGGTGACCTAGGTACATCGTGCAATATAGATATTTGAATCCCACATATGTGCTTTACCATTCTGTGGATCTAGGTGCACCTTCCTATGTAGAATTTGCTATTCAAAATCATGAATCTTGCAGTAAGTACCTGCCACGATTGAGAGTTGTAGGTGTTGAAAAGCCAGCTCACTTGAGTTGATAATCCAGGGAAGGAATGAAAAACTGGTCGCTAGGAAATGTTTAGGTTTCCTTGGGCTAGTGTACCTCTTTTTTGTAGCTGAGCGCGGGTGAGTGAATTTCATTGCAGGCATCCATGTACCTTTTGTGTGCTTTTTGCCCCATGTGTCCTGCAGCCCCAGGCCCTCCTTCCAGCCGGTGTCCCTGCCTCCCCACCCCGCTCCCACTTCCTGATTCCCATCCCTCCCGCCTCCCAGCCTGCCCACCACCCCCGTGATTGGTAGAGTGGCCAGCGCTCTGCAGACCTAGTGAACGGCTTCACCGCCGGCTCGCTTCTTTGTAGCTGAGCGCGGGTGAGTGAATTTCATTGCAGGCATCCGTGTGCCTTTTGTGTGCTTTTTGCCCCGTGTGTCCTGCAGCCCCAGGCCCTCCTTCCAGTCGGTGTCCCCTGCCTCCCCACCCCGTTCCCACTTCCTGATTCCCATCCCTCCCGCCTCCCAGCCCGCCCACCACCCCCGTGATTGGTCGAGTGGCCAGCGCTCTGCAGGCCTAATGAACGGCTTCACCGCCCGCTCGCTTCTTTGTAGCTGAGCGCGGGTGAGTGAATTTCATTGCAGGCATCCATGTACCTTTTGTGTGCTTTTTGCCCCGTGTGTCCTGCAGCCCCAGGCCCTCCTTCCAGTCGGTGTCCCCTGCCTCCCCACCCCGCTCCCACTTCCTGATTCCCATCCCTCCCGCTTCGCAGCCTGCCCACCACCCCCGTGATTGGCTGAGTACCCAACGCCCTCCAGGCCGTGCCCTGATTGGCTAGCATGCCCTGAGTCACCAGCCATTAGAGACCTTCCCAGGGCAGCCCCCTGCCCGGCAGCCCCCTGCGACTAAGGACCCTGGGACAAAGGACAGCTCATACAGAGACAGCTCCTAACCGCATCTGCAGGTATCCGCAGGAGAAGCAAGAAGCCAACAAAAAGTAAGTGTGGGAAGGGCAGGGCCTGAGGCAATCACTTCACGCCATACTACCCAACCACACATCTAACAAAGCATTAACACTGTAATCCAATCATAGATGTAGCATACTTGCCCTTGGAAACTCTAATCTATACATGTATGAGTAGATTTAAATGTGCTCAATAGCCTCCTTTGAAAGTTACATCTAGAAGTGTGCCCAATAGCCTGTCTGTGGAAAGCCACATTTAGAAGTGTGCTCAATAGCCACCATTGAAAGTGCACCATTTGCTTTAGAAGTGTACCCAATTGCATTTAGAAGTTGCGCCCAATAGCCGCTCTGAGAAAGTTGAATTTAGAAGTGTACCCAATTGCATTTAGAAGCTGTGACCATTTGCATTAGAAGTGTACCCAATTACATTTAGAAGTTGCGCCCAATAGCCGCCCTGAGAAAGTTGAATTTAGAAGTGTACCCAATTGCATTTAGAAGCTGTGACCATTTGCATTAGAAGTGTACCCTATTACATTTAGAGGTTGCGCCCAATATCCGCTCTGAGAAGTTGAATTTAGAAGTGTACCCAATTGCATTTAGAAGCTGTGACCACTTGCATTAGAAGTGTACCCAATTGCATTTAGAAGCTGTGACCATTTGCATTAGAAGTGTACCCAATTGCATTTAGAACCTGTGACCATTTGCATTAGAAGTGTACCCAATTGCACTTAGAAGTTGCGCCCATTAGCCTCTCTGAGAAAGGTGAATTCAGAACTGTACCCAATTTCAATTAGAAGCTGTGACCATTTGCATTAGAGGTGTACCCAATTGCATTTAGAAATCGCGCCCAATAGCCTCTCTGAGAAAGTTGAATTTAAAAGTGTATCCAATTTCAATTAGAAGCTGTGACCATTTGCATTAGAAGTGTACCCAATTGCATTTAGAAGCTGTGACCATTTGCTTTAGAAGTGTACCCAATTGCATTTAGAACCTGTGACCATTTGCATTAGAAGTGTACCCAATTGCATTTAGAACCTGTGACCATTTGCATTAGAAGTGTACCCAATTGCACTTAGAAGTTGCGCCCATTAGCCTCTCTGAGAAAGGTGAATTCAGAACTGTACCCAATTGCAATTAGAAGCTGTGACCATTTGCATTAGAAGTGTACCCAATAGCATTTAGAACCTATGACCATTTGCATTAGAAGTGTACCCAATTGCATTTAGAAATCGCGCCCAATAGCCTCTCTGAGAAAGTTGAATTTAAAAGTGTACCCAATTGCATTTAGAAGCTGTGACCATTTGCATTAGAAGTGTACCCAATTGCATTTAGAAGCTGTGACCATTTGCATTAGAAGTGTACCCAATCGCATTTAGAAGCTGTGACCAACTGCATCTAGAAGT
The DNA here is from genome assembly GCF_040938575.1 of Ambystoma mexicanum. NCBI lineage: Eukaryota > Metazoa > Chordata > Amphibia > Caudata > Ambystomatidae > Ambystoma > Ambystoma mexicanum. The sequence continues at coordinate 448,214,595 of NC_090926.1, forward strand.
GTACCCAATTGCATTTAGAACTAGCGCCCAACAGCCTCTCTGGGAAAGTCGAAGCTAGAAGTGTTCCCAATTGCATTTAGAAGTTACGCCCAATAGCCTCTCTGAGAAAAGTGGAATTTAGAAGTGTACCCAATTGCATTTAGAAGCTGTGACCATTTGCATTTAGAAGTGTACCCAATTGCTTTAGAAGCTGCGCCCAACAGCCTCTCTGAAAGTTGAATTAGAATGTTCCCAATTGCATCTAGAAGTGTCCAACAGCCTCTCTGAAAGTTGAATTAGAATGTTCCCAATTGCATCTAGCAGGGTACCCAATTGCACTTAGAATTTGTGACCAATAGTCTCTCTTGTAGCAGAGAGGATGAGCGTGAAGAGGGGATGAGCGTGAAGAGGGGATGAGCGTGAAGTGGGGATGAACGTGAAGTGGGGATGAGTGTGAAGAGGGGATGAATGTGAAGTGCGTAGAGGATTAATGCGGTTGACGGATGAGTGTTGAGGGCCCATGAGTGTGGATGGCCGATGAGTGTGGAGGGCGGAGGAGTGTGGAGGGCAGAGGAGTGTGGAGAGCGAACGAGTGTGGAGAGCGGTTGAATTGCAGAATTGCATGACATCCGTATTATGCCTTGGAATGCATGGATCCTTTGAAAGAGCATACCTCATATCACACCCTACGCTTACTCTCTCCTTACACAACCACTCAACTAGAAAACAGAGATACTATGACACCATTCGGTATAACTGTTCTCATATCAACATCTGTCGCTCACTCCCCATCACTCTAAGTAAACACAGCTGGTTTCACACCCCCAGCCAGGCGTTCTCCTCAGGCCTAACGCTGCCACTCTCGGTCTGGATAATTCCGGCCAGATCGAACACATACTCCTGACCTCTCAGCCACCACACCTACCACTAGGAAGCAGCTACCACAGGAATTCCGCACCAGCTGCACACATACCGGATGCGCACACGCACCTTTGGACTCTCTCTACTCCCTCTACTGACCAGAACTTCGGTTCCCAAGAGCGGTCAACCTACCAGCGCCTTCAGACCATACCAATGGTATATAAGGCGCTATATAAGTGCAAAATAACATAACACAACATAAAATACATCAGAATGGAAAGTAGCAAATTATGACCACTTAATTTTAACATGCCACTGCAGATTTGTTGTTCTGCTGTATCGCTGCCTTTCCCCTACATTTAACTTGTGTTATTATGTATATTATTATTAGGAATGTTTGTTTAGTACTTTATCCACTATGTGTTATGTCATCAGCTGTAGTGTGGGCTGCTTGAATAGGTGGACGTGTGACGTGTGAACACAGTTGGTTTGTATAGAGGGTTTTTCAGGTTTTGGCTGATAATGGTTACACCATTAATTTGTTAATTTGTTACACCCAGTGTAACAAAGGTATTGTCATGGATAGTTGTGCAAATCCATCTTACACGTGTGCCATTTGTTCCTACTTTTGCATGTTTCTGGCATTGTGATTTGCTGTCAGGTGCACATTCAGTATGTATTTTTTTGCAATTGGTTGACTCTGACGGTGCTGGAGTGGGTGTCTGTTTTTCTGTGGAGTACTTTAATAATTGTTATAATTTTAAATCGTGGTAACTTTAGTTCTGTTCTATAGTTCTAGTGATGCCATTACATTTGTTGGGGTTTTTGAGGCTGCATATGACGGCCAAAACCTATTGGCTTTGAAAATCCTTGTTTAGACAGCTGTGTCTCATGTCCGCTCGCCGGTATGCCATAAGGCTGTACGGGTAGTAGTGGTTTATCACTTGCAACTCCACCTAGTTGACAGACTAGTACGCCCTGAGATTTTCACCATCTAACTTCCTACTGTAACATTTAACTTTGAGAAGTAAGGTACTCTCAAGTGTGCTTTTGTGGTGAGGGAAATTCACGAAAACCTACGCTGTTATTAGCAAATTCGCAAAACTTCACATTTTTGTATAAACTGAACATAAATGTCTGATTTTTTTAAAAAGATTCTATTGGCTTTCGTTATATTTTATAAGTGTGTGTGTGTCTGTGTGTGTGTGTTTGTGTGTGTATACAATGAGAAATCCATATTAACACACATTCTACAGGAACAGAATAGTCCTTCTCTAGCAGGATCAGAAAATTGGGGGTGATTTGGTAAATAGATGTTCCCCTTTTTAGTCAGGTTAGCAAAGTAGAGACAAATAGGATGAGGATTCAACAAGGGAACCCTCCCGTCCCCTGCACACTTACAGGTGTTTGGACAAAGTCCACTACTGTATTTTGATGTTAATACAAATAAAATGTAAATCAGGAAACCCAGTTGTAAAATGTATATCTTGAATATCAAATGCATATTATTTCAAAAGGAGAAACATTACAAATTCAAGAAGCAAACAGTGCAACAATAGGTCACAACAAATTTAGTGCGGAAGAAGCAACACGTATCTTAGGCCCCATCAAAACCACAGAAAAAACATTACAAAGTGAGGAAAATCCAGAAAAATCAATACAAAAACCCACGGGGGAGCCCGAGAGCCCCAAATGGAAAAGCAGATTCAGGCAGACACAACGCGGCATTGCGGAAAACAACTGCGTTGTGTCTGCCTGAATCTGCTTTTCCATTTGGGGCTCTCGGGCTCCCCACGGGGAGCCCGAGAGCCCCAAATGGGAAATCAGCTGCAGGTAGAAACACTGCGCGGCATGTTGGAAAACGCTGCAGTTTTAAAACCGCAGCGTTTTCCAACACAGTAACGTTGTATTTATGTTTGCGGTCGCTTCATAAATACGTTTTTAAAGCTGCGGTTTTATTTCTAAGTTTTCCGGGCTCCTCCGGAAATAGCACTTACCGAGATTCAGCTGCAGCTTTCCTGCTCTGGTCTCCGGTCCGCGTCCTCCGAGTCCCGGCACTAATGAAGGGAAAGCCACCCAGCGGTAGACTTTGTTTACTACAGCTGGCTGGCTTTTCCTTCATTAGTGCCGCAAAAGCAAAAGCCAGCACAGGAGGGCCTCCATTTCACAAAATGGCTGCGCCCCTGTGCTTGCTTTTTAGAATTTTGAGCTTGAATAGCTCAAAATTTTACATAGGAAGTTTTAAAACGGAGGATGCTAGTATTTTTTTTTTTATGTGGCCTATCTATTTTTGAAATGAAAATTTTTACTAGACCATCCCTTTAACAAATAGAATTCTGCTTGTTACTGGGATATTTTTTCCCGTGAATGGGTGACGTTGCGTTTCTCCTCCAACGTCTGGCTCCCGTTACCCCGACTGCCCGTGAGCTACCTTATGTAGGCCATGTCCTTCCTTGTAGTATTTGCTTCCTGTTATTCCCTTTCCTCTCCCTTCTGCCAATGATGATCATGCTTGCAGGTTAGAGGAAAGGACCCGCAAGTGTCAAGGAGCATCAGGCGGCCATCTTGATTGTTGTAGCAACTCTGTGCTACGTTGCTGCCTTGTCCCGGAGTGCCTGGGGGCTGTAACCTGAAATCAATATGCTTGTGGGTTAGAGGAAAGGACCCACTAGCATTGCATAAGGTGTGGAGGATATTTGATTGCCATAGCTACATCACCACAACAAGAGTGCAGAGGGGTGATCCGCATTACTCTATGCTGCTCTTCTTCGTCTCTGTGATTTGAATTCTTTTCAGTTTCCCCGATTGCCGCCCTGAGCTAGCTCTCAGGTGCTGGGGTGGGGAGGAGGAGGAATCAATCATCAGAAAGTAGTTGGTGGTGGAGTTTGTGGTGAAGTGTCACAACAATTGACAAAGCACATCGTGGTGGAAGGATCAGTTGGAGTGACAAATAAGAGGTGACCATAAGCTGACTGGTGCCTTGGCGTTGCCTTGTTCTGGTGTTGGGGAAATGTCAGTGACTGTACACTCCCGGAGGCCTTCCTGCTGATTCCAGGTACACTCAACAAACTGTGGAATGAGTGGAAGGAGTATTGGAGTAACTACTATCGAATATGAAGGGCTGACTCCTGTCAAAAGGAAAATGTTGCTTTCACATTCTTTGGGGCAAGAAGGGCAAAAGAAGTACAGAGATTTGCCGCTCATGGCAGGTGCCCAAAGAGGTGGCGATTTGGAAGAAATATAAACAGGCTCTCTTGCAATTGGATATATTTTTTGCACCCAAGACCAATATAGCGATAAACCGTATTAACTTCTATACTAGGAAGCAGCAGGAGCACGAATCTGTGGAGGAGTATGTTAGTGCACTGAGGAGATTTGCAAGCACTTGTGAGTTCACTGCCAGAATGGGCACTGATGAGTTCATAAAAGATCAAATCATTATTCACACGAACAATGCTTTCATCCAGGAATGCCTATGGATGTGTGGAAATACCACTCTTGAAGAGGCTATCGCTATTTACAAAAATGTGGAGCACACTGTGTTGTGTTTTCATACTATAAAGGAGAAGAAGAAGAATGACTTGTCAGAGACGAGCAAATGTGATTTGGCAAAAGAACTGAACCAAGTGAACATTGTTACCAAGAGAAATAAAAAGGGCAACGTGAAGGAGGAACCAAAACGGGTAAGTGAACCCAAGAATGAGAAGAAGAAGGGGTGGCCACCTTGTGATGCTGGAAAAGGGAAGTGTTTGAATTGTAGCCGCTTTGGGCATTTGGCCAATTCAAAATTGTGTCCTGCAATATATCAAAAGTTCACGAATTGTGGACTGAAGGGGCATTTTGCAGTGACTTGCAGAGGAAAAAAACGTTTCCTGTGTTCAGGAAGATGACGAAGAAAATAGCTCAGACGAGGAGGAGTGAGTGGTGGTAGTGCAGGAGAATAAGGAAGATTATTCTCAAACAAAGTGCCTGAGCTGTAAGATCAGAATAGATGGGTTCCAGGTCAAGGTAATGGTGGGCAGTTCTTCACCGTACACAATATTGTCAGAAACCAGATGGTAAAAGCTCAGTGAAGGAGGGTTAAGTGGAGTGCTCAAGAGATCCAACATCAGGTCTCAATCCGGCGTGGGTGAACAGGATGATGAAAGGTGGTGATAGGGCAACGAGCGCCCAGGAAGATGCACAGTTTGATGCCAGGTTGAAGGAAAGGATGAAGGAGGCTAAAAGGAAAAACAAGGAGTACTATGATTCCAAGTTGGGGTACACGACTAAGGCAAGGGCTGTGGTGATGGTTGGGTCGTGCGCGTGGGTGAAGAAGGGTGTGCACACGGCCAAAGGGAAGTCTAAGTTTTCAAAGCCCAGGAAAGTTCTTGAGTGTTTAGGCAATGTTGGTAGGGTGGATGATGGGTCCATCTGGAATCTGAATAGAGTGGTAGCAGTGGAAGCTATGGATGAAGGTGTTGTGTGTAGGGACAGGCATGTAGGGTTGGAGGATGTGTTAGGAGATGATAGTGGTATAGGGGTTGGAGGGAGCGGTTGTGGAGTGGGATCAGGTGGGGTTGATGCTAATGGGATGGATTTGGTTGTGGTTGGTGGTGACAGTGATGGTGTCACTGTTAGTGGTAGTGGGGTGAGGAGAAGAAAGGAGCCAGTATGGATGAAGGATTATATTAGGTGATTGTGTATGTTTCTGGAGATTCTTGTGATTTGTGGTTTTCTCATATAGTTCGGTGACTAGTTGCAGCTGTCACTGTTTTCTTGTATTTTTCATGATTCCTTGGGTTTGTAGGTGGGAAGGAGGGTGGTGTTGTTATAATCATTTAGACATGTAGTTTTCACAGCTTGTTTGTTGTTCATATTTTAATGTGTGTTTTCTGTTGTTCACTTATTATGCATTTAAGTCTCCTGCAGCTTATTCCTGCTCCCCTGGAGTATTGCCTTCATGTTGTGTGTGTACATTGTTGCGGGGGAGGATGTGTGGTAGCTTAGACACTTAGCCAGTCGAATGTTGGGGGCCTTGGTGGAATGTGGAACATGGGAGGGGGGGGTTGACTCTGTTAACAGGGAGGCTGTGCTGCGGGGTCTTATAAATAAACCATACCTTTATTATAACCAACACCTCCTGCTGATTACTTCACAGTCTAGGTAAAGTCTAGGGAAAAACAGTCAGAGAAATAGCACAAGAAAGCAGACATACTTCTACAAAAGAGCACACAATGCAGCCTGAACTCCATACTATGTGTCTGCTGTGCAAAATGAATCCAGATTGAGATGGGGGAGCAGGGGATAGCAAAAAGAGAAGACTAACAACAAAGGGGAGGGTTGTGTGACTTCATCAGTCAATTTCCATGGGTTGGCAGGGGAAAGGAAAATGTCAGAAACAAACAGGCCAGATCAGAGTGCAGTCTAGGAGATGTTCAGAAACAAACAGGCAGACAAAAATCACAAGAAGCACAAATACCCATCCAGAGCACAAACCAGGTCAAAAACTCCTTACCGGGTGTCTGCTGTGCAGGTTGGAGCCAGAGTCCGAATATTTGGTAGTATTTGTTGCCCCGGTGATAACCCCATCGTTAGAAACATTTTTAAAGCATTTTAACAAACTGACTTCTGTCCACAGTGTATGGGCATGAAGAAGGATATGTTATATTACGTAGTTACATCAGGTAACTATGCTGTTTGTGCTGAGCAAAATCACCACTATAGTGGTTTTCAAGCACATATCCTTGTCCATGGCATATTGGTACCTTGGCTGGGGAAGCCAGAACATAACATACTGGGAAGGAGAGCAAGAGTAAAGAGGGATTTAAAATGTTGAAGGAGGTTGCAGACATAGGTTCAGGCAGGGGGGACATTCTTTGTATTAGTACAGATGTGTGTTACTCTCACGTATAAAGGCTATGTTCTACAGACATAAGACACAGAAAAGTATGTGTTGGTTCAAAAAACCCATTTAGATCCCAAGGCAGTTTTGGACGAATTTTAACTGGGACATCAAGTAGTGTTGGGTGCGTGAGGCGATGAAGGATGTGCTCCGTTAAACCTGTCAGATATGTAGAGTTAAAATTCCGGCAATGTCCATTTATGTTACTACAGGTAAGTTCCTAAATAGAAAGTCGGGCACTGCCAGGCCGACTCCAGAAGGTGGCGTAATCCAACAGAAAGCGTGAGAAGTTGAATGCTGTTGGTAACAAAAGGCAGAGCAGTGGGATCAATAGAATTTATAAAGTAAAATGTGATTATCCCGGGCCCCTAAATGGGGTAAAGTTGCAAATGGTAATTTGGGTCTGCAAAGACGGGACATATTGCCTGGCCTAGGAGGGTCTGTGCAAAAGGAGAATGCAGTTGGAGAACATGTTGGATGGGTAGTTTTGGCTCTGTGGACACATTCTAGGATATTTTGCCAGCCTGATACCCACAGAGAGAGGAAACTGTTTTGGTATTGTGATGATACATTGTCTGTAAGAGTTCAGTCACTTCTAAGCCCACCTCAAAGCAAAACACTTGAAGGACATGAGCATGTCTTTGGCTCAGCAGTGGTAAGGCTTTTAATCTTTCCATAGTACCAGGGTTTCACTGTGTGCCTGTGCCTGCTGAAACCATGCACAAGACAACAGGAGAGCAAATCCCTTCTGCGCACCTTTCTATTAACTCCCCTATGACCCGAATGGCCAGGATCTTTAGACAGGAAAGATGGTAGTAACTATGGGCAGTTTTAAATGAGGGTGGGTTTTGAACTGTGGCTCCTCCAAGAGTAAAGCCCTGGGCAGTGTTTCGTGGAAGCTCTTGATGTTTTATGGGGATGGTCATAGTAGTGTGTGAGACTGGAACCTCTTCAGCAGAGGCTGGGTTTTTTTGGGATTTGATCTGCATAATCCAGAATTGTCTGTTCTTCTTGATCTGGGCTGCACTACCTAGTCCTGTTACTAGAGTGCAGCACAGGGACGTCATTTCAGAGTCGCAGGGGTAGCAACTGCGACCCCTGAGGTCTCCTTTGCTACCCATCTGGTCTCCCTTGCTACCCCTGAAAAAAAAAAAATTAAAATGCAAGTTCCTGTGGCCAGCGCCCTCTGGCTCTTTGGTTCTTGAGTGGCTGACTTTCTTGTTCAGGCCTCTTAAAAAACGGTTTCTCCACAAGTCTAACACTTTCAGCAGTGCCCCTAAATAAGAAAGAATATGACTTTATTTATTTCAGGTACACTTCAGGGGGTGAGTCACTGATTTACTCTGTTCTTAAACATCTCAACTCAACCTTTCACCCTTCTGAGGTCGATAAATGAGTACCAACATAGATTGGGTGATATTGTATGCATATTTGTTCTATATAAATTGCTTAAGCGTAAGTGCTATATAATAAGATATCATTATCATTTGGCCATGGATGTCTGCTTGCATTCACAGTAATGTGTTAATATGGGCCTATACACCCTCATCTTAATGATGCATATGGCAATCCATTTTTGTATGAAATGTATATCACATTATAGATATCGTAACCATATTTTTCATAATGTACTTAGGAACAATGCTATATGATACCACTTCTTGTTTTGTCAAAGGGTGAAAGGTCGTGTTCCATCACTTCCCGTGATATCACTTAGGGGGGGGATACATGACATCACTCCCTGTGATGTCATCATAGGTCAAGTGTCGTGTGATGTCACTCCCACTACCCCTGGCATTTTGGTGAAATTACGTTATTGGGACAGCATGCAGATCTTAGGTCTAAACAGGGTGCTGAGTCTGCTTATCACTTTATACCGGCATTTCAATTTTGGGCGTTATGTCTCTTTTCGCAAACAGTGCTGCTCCTTTGGATTATTTAATCATTAGAGTGATATGAAGAGTGTTATCTTCCACCTTAAGGCCGCTTCAAAGTGCTTGACATTAGACATCAATAAAACATGGCATAATATAATCTGACATAACATGAACTAACCAGGTAGTATAATAAAACCAACATCATGTCCCACAAAATAAAAAGAAGAGCTGAATCAATAGATGCAAAATGAGCACAACTCCCTGAAATAAAAAAATCTAATTCGGTTACAAGATCTCATTTGGGAAAGGAAAATTAAAAAAAGGAAACCGCAATAGCAGAAAAGGGTTATGTTCATATGCAGCATAGAAGGTAGTGTAAGTCCAAATGGGCAGAAATGCCACCGACCAAAAATCAAATAGATAATATTCGTTATGAAAATTAATTCAAGTTAACAAAAACTTAGATATGGGTACAAAATGCATTTCTTCTAGCAGGCAAACTTTGGATAGCATATTCATGGCGCTTAAACATGATAGAGTTTAAAATAGTATAACACAGTGTAGCATGCCAATCCCAAGGGAGCATAGGATGTATACAAAACTGTCTCCCCTGAAATGGTCCCTTGTGTTGGGAAAGCATTTCCACAACAATATGCATTTCCCAGACAGTTTCCTCAAGTACCATGCATTTTCTATTCTGTTACTGAGGTATTAATGGTATCTTGATATCTGCAAACTGTACCCATCGTATGGACAGAAATGTACAACAAATCTGCATGCTTTGCAGACTAACACACAATGCCATAACCTACAATTTGAAGCCGACTGCCAACTTAAACCGAGACACATGTCTTGAAATGCACAACCCACTGGGCATTGTGGTGAACCAGAAGAAGGAATCGGACTAGGATGTGACATGTTGAAGAGGGTTTATTTAAATAATAAGAAAACACCCGTCTAGCCCTACGGCTACAAACTAAAGTAAGGGTGCTCGTCAAATGTCCGAAAGAAATGGGGCCTCATTACGAATTGGGCGGTGTTCCGGCAGTAAATCCACTGCAATACCACCCAACAGAATTAGTCAGTCAATATGTTTATTCGGATCTATTCATCCACCAAACACATAAAAACACAAGTACAATGCATATCAAAAATGACCATTTCATCTCAATTATAAAATAACAGTGTCCACGCTCTTAGTTCACACCGAATACATTATAGTCTAAAAACAATTATAAAGCTCACTAATTGTCCTATATGATCAAGACAAGGAGCACCCTTGAACCAGAGTCCCCTTTCATTGGTACAACTCTTTTAAAAAAAGACGGAAGTGGACCATCTGTCAGTTTTGGGTCCACAACCAAGAAGAAAGGCATTACCGTTACCTCCACTTGGTCCAGCGTACTTACCGCCAGATTACAAGTGGCGGTGGTGGTGTTAATCCCAATTTTATGAGAGTCTATTGAACTCTATGGGGTATTTTTGGCAGAATTACCGCCAGCAGATACTGCTGCAGTATTTCCACCGATTTTGGGCAATTGTTGGTGGAAAGTGGGAGGATTTACCTCCTTCAAGATGCTGGAGATAAATCCCCCCACTCCAGGGCCATACTCGTATTATGGCAGTGCGGGAAAAGTGGCAGTAATTCTATTGCCGACAATTTGTCCCCACACCACCGTACTTGTATCCCATAGTCTTTAATCCAAAACCTACTAGCTATCTGGCCCTACCACTTACAAAAACGTAACAAAAAGTAGGCCAGACCAATAGCGTCTATCATTGAGCTGTGCTTGACCCAATTACTTGGATCTCTTTTCGAAAGAGGGTTTTAAAAGTTTGTTAATTTCTCACAATACAGTCCTCCAGCCTCTTAGCAGGTCCTGAATAACGAGTCTTAAGCTGTCACATACATCAAATAGTTTTCCCTCTTTACAAGGAAAACGAGTTTTCTTAAACTCCACCATTTCTGACTTGGTGCTTGATAATGTTCTTGTTTTGGGTTTGAGCACTGGAACCCTCCAGGTTCTCTCTTTTCCCAGTCTTGCTCGCTATGTTTTGTATTTCCAGGATCCCCCAAAGTCCTATAGCCCTCTGATAGGCTTACTTTAGCTTGGCCTCTGTTGGACATCTGCCTGTTCGGGTTTTCCTGGCTTTATGGGTAATCCTTTTGGCTTTCCCATCTTCTGATACAACTGCCCTTCTCAACAGTGTTACCTCTTCAGGAGCATTTGCTTTCCTTTCGCTACCCGGATCAGAAGCTGATGCACTTCTCAAGTGAAGCTCGGAGATATGATCTCTCCGCTACTGTCTGGTCTCGGCGTCAGTTAACAGGCCCCATGCCCACCACGGTTTTTGTGTGGTTGAACCCCAGGCTAGACAGTGGCTTTACCATCTCAGTCTCTCTCTTTTCGGTTTTATTGCCAATCATGACACCCTCCTTCCGGCATTTTGCTAGCGATCAGCTCATTTACTTCGGTAATGCTGGCTCCATGGTCTAGCATGGCTCTGACCCTCTAGGACGTCCTGCCGTCGGAGGCTCGCCCCTGCGTAGTATTATCTCTCCTTCATGACAGGTTCTTTGTTGTTTTATGTACATAAACAAAAGGGGTGTGTCGTTCCTCTTTCAGACATGATCCAGCATTACCTGAAGCCAAAGAAATTGAAAAAAATGCACTATTTGGTGAATCCAAAACAGAAGTAGCAATAGTCTCTCCGATTCCTAAGTAGGCCTACAATGTAATCTGGACAGGGAGTTTCTTACAACAATAGAAGTACTTGTCACTCAGAGGATAGTTATTCCAAGTGAGGTCCCAATTACCCAGACCCCTAGGGAGGTTCTTGCTTAGCGGGCTCACCTCACTAGCCTCAAAGGGGGTGGTTCCCCTCTGGGAAGGAGGGATGAATAGTCCAGATCCGTCACAGCATCCATGCCATACGCTGACCTGTGTAAACCATTGTACCGTTACATAATAACTGCTTAGACATAATCCATTGACCTAATTCACACACTGTAAAGCACAAAAAAACCCAACCACAGAAATGTACTCACAGTCAGCATGCACTGACAGCTAAAAAACAACCATATGCCCAGAATCTGAAACCAATACCCAGACTATGAGACCTGCAACACAATACCTAGACCTTAAACCAGTGGAGCACACACGCCTTAGAACCCAAAATACGATCCATGCTTCACAATCTGAAACCCATAGCCATTTTCTGCAAATGCTTTTTGCACTTTACCTTCATCATACCACTGACATAATACAAGCCCCATCCACTATGAACTTGGAAACTCACACCCTACCATATGAATTTGCGAACACACATCTAAAGCACACTGTAATCTTTTCTAAATAACATTACACTTTCAGCAATTTATTTTTCTTTTTTCATATATTGGCCTTTCGTGAGTTTGGAATTGTTGCTCTCTTTTTTCACCTCTCTTTCTCCCAGTGGTTATTGTCTCTTCACCCTTTCATCCATTAGTTCCTTAGTTGCCTTTCTACAATTATTTATTTTTCTTTAATTTTTCTTGCACTTTTGTTTCTCCTTCATTAATTGTATTGTTCCTTTCTTCCTTCCATCCTTCCTTTGTTCGTTACATCCTTATGGCCTTCCCTCATTCCTTGCTTCCCTTCCTTCCTTTCCTACTTTCCTTCCTTCATTTATGCCTCCTCTTTTCCCTCGCTTAATTCCTCCTTCCCTCACTTCCTTCCTTCCTTGCTTCCTTCATGCCACCATTCCATCCTAAATTCCTCCATCCCTCCCCCTCACTCCCTTCTTTCTTTTGTACGCCACCCTTCCTTGCATTCATATGTCCTTCCTTCCTCCCTTGCTTCCTTCCCGCTTAATCATTCCATCCTTCATTCCATCATTCAGTCCATCCTTCTTACCTTCATTCCTCCATAGGTCCTCCTCACTTCTTTCCTTTCTTCCTCCACCCTTCCTTGCGTTCATAATTCCTTCCTTCCTTTGTTTTTACTACACCCTGCCTTCTGTTCCTCCATGTTTTCTTCTACTCTTTATTTCTCCTGTCTTTTCTTCCTTTCCTGCCATCTGTTTTCAATCCATCCCTATCACTTTCCATGTTTCAATTTCAGCTCCCTAATTTGCTGCCTTCTTGTTTAGATGCACCCCCTATCTCTTTTCCTTTATTCCTCGAATCCTTTCAATCTTTCACGCTCATCTGCTATTTCATTTAGTTTTTTCCTTTCCACTGTCTTGCCATGTGTTCTTCTATTTTGCGCAGGCGCATTATCCGCCCAGGTTTGCATAAAGGCATCTCCGGTGATCAGGGGAGCCTAAGAGCAAAGTAGTGGCAGAGGTGTGAGCCTGAAGGAGGACATTTCCAGCCTTAAATTGTGTTTCCATTTTGAACCATTGCAGGAGCTGTACCCAAAGGGCGTGATCCCACTGGCGGTTATCGAGATGGCCCGCTCTTGCAAAGACAACAAGTTTGAAGTGGTCACAAGTCATAGGATTTTTGTCTTTCGAGCTGAGAATGAAGGTAAGCGCAAACTTTTGTTTTATACGGTCTTCTTTATGAACACATCATGTTGCATTTCTGAAAGATGTGTCCTTTCTTTGGAATGTCTTTATAGCTGCAAGGATGCCACTGTCTTGCAGCGTTGGTGGCTTCCACTGGCCCACAATTCCTTTACATTTGCTGTCACCTTCTTTTTGGTTTGCATGGCCACACAGAATCCTAGTGCAGAGGAAGGCTTCCAGCTCCTTATAATGTGCCAATTTACGTCCCACTCTTGGCACAGAAATCGTGCCTGATCTCCAGCTGTGCCTCTAAATGCATTACCATGTGTATATTGTGGAATGGTTTACACTAAATCCCTTCAGCTGGGAATCTGTTTTGTGCAGGCACTGTGTTGTGACCTAGCACCTGGCGAGATGAGCTGAGCTGTGTGTGTGTGTGTATGTGTGTGTGTGTGTGTGTGTGTGTGTGTGAGTAAGTGGAGCTTGGTGTGTGGCCTGGAACCTAGTGTACATGGGAGCTCCAGGGATGATGGTTGGGGAGAGGAAGTGAGAGAGCCAGATGGAGTAGAAGCTTGTTACCTTCTCTCCTTACTTACCTTCCTACCTGCAACTGTAACAATAAAGCAAACTCACCTTTTCTACATACCTGGCTCTGAAGTGGTTCCTGTGTCCTGGCTGAAGTTAATGCCACTCCAAGATACTACACACTGCCCTTTCTGCGAAGGCATAGTTGCACCCCAGCTCCCAGCCCCATTCCCTGTCCTTTGATATATCGTGGCCTCTAATTCCTGTTTTATTTTATTTCGTTGTAGGAAGTTTGGTATTGGACATATGGTATATATATTTTGAGAAGTGTGAGCGTGTACTTTGCAAAATAGTACCCAACAAGCCAGCCTGTCTGGGAAGAGAGCACTGCACAATGCAATTTTACTTTCTTAATCCTGCCTCAATTCACCAAACTTAAAAAGCGCGCAGCATATTGTCCCTTACCTGTGACACCACTCCCCAATGTGACAGTACAGTGAATTGCAGACTTTTTCAAGAACAGTCCCATTGCTGGTGTTACATTATGTGTACCCGACGCTCCCCTTCTCAATTCACAGCTTGGCCTCGCATTCCATTTCCAGCCCTGTCACCCTTAACCGCCTCCATTCTTTTACTCCCACCGTTGGCTTTTACCAAACCCCCAATCCCAGCCCCCTCTCCTGTCGTAGACTGCATACTTCTGCTGTTTCTGAGAAGGTAAGATTTCCATATAGTTCTCCGCATTTTGCAATATTAATGTGAAGTGAGTGCTGGGATGTGTGGACTGTCGTGAAGGGCATACCTCTACAGGGTGCTTCAAAGAGCAACATATACATGCTGTACCTGTGTTGCTACCTTGTGTAGATTGCTTTTTGGGTGTTTATGCACTGTTTTCTGTTTTAGGATACACCAGCTATCTATTCTTACATAGTACATGTCGCTATAGATACATTCTGATTCTTTTACTATGACTAAAGAGTATGTTTTCAAAAATATACTGCGAAGCCCTTCCTTTATTGTGTGCTTATGCGTTGATGAGCTATACTTTGTGATCATCCCTCTACCCACCTGAGAGTTAAGTCTGGCTCCTTTGCTCCACTACCAGTGTGAGCGTCAGGAGTGCTCTCTGAAGCCTCCGGGCGTGTCGCGCTATACAAAAAACAAGTACAGTAAAAACCCATACCGAGCACTGAAGGTTGTAGTTTCGAAGCCCACCCCAAAGGACACTGGAGGAATGTACCTAACATGACTCCTTGTGTTGTAGGACGTTCTATACGGCCCACGCAGTGCTTGTAGGAAGGTTTGTAGATTGGGGGACCTTTGCCGTTGGTCATCTTTGGTAATGTCTGACATCATCCAGTGCCTGTTCTGGTTCCAAAGAAACAGAAATGTTGCTGGCAGTGGTTCCTGTGTTGTGGTGGTCCAAGGATGGGTCCAGTGCAGCCATAGAAGATCTTAAAGCATGAATACATCTTTGGCATCACTCAAGACTGCAGAGAACGAGTGGGAGGCAGAGCTTTCTCCGTCGCTGGCACGAAACTCTGGAACACCTTGCCGGTTGCGTTGCAGCATACCAAAGATTTTGAGTTTAAACGCAGGCTAAAAATCCATCTATTTGCTTGAATTGTCACCTTTCTTTCAGTATCCATTTTATGCCATGATGCCTTTGGAGAAAGTGCACATTACAAATATTTGATTGATTGATTGATTGATTGAGTGTGCCAAAGGAGATGAAGAGCTGAAGTAGTTGGGATGCAGCTTGTTTGAGGTGCAACTCTCGGCACCGAATGTGTAGACAGTTACCAGTGAATGTAGTACAGGTAGGAGACTTACACCTCAGAGTTCTGATATATTCATCTGGCTTATAGTCTTTTTTGTTTCAGTCTTCAGCTGCATATCCCCGGGATCTGTCGGTTTGGCGGTGCACTTGCTGCCCGGCGCACTCAACTCTTCATGTCAGGTCACTGCCGGGATGGACCAGCAAGGCTTTCGGGACAAGACACTCTTGCGGGCTTACAATTCAGCTGGTCCCTTTCTGTTAAGAGGAGAAATCTAAGCTTCTCTCTTTCACTCTGGAAGCGGGAGGTCATATACATTCAGTAGAGGTGGTTAGGTTTTGTGTCGGGTAAGGGTTAGGCAGGCTGAATGTTCTGGCAGGGTGTTATCACAATCAGTCGCACCTCATGCTTTGGGACTTTTTCGCAGACGTCACAAAAGTGAGCAGTTGCTCTTCCCTTATGTTGGACATGGTATGGGAGCCCAAGTCCCATTCATAGGGTTGCATCTATTCAAAGATTCTGGCCGTCACCCTATCTGTGGCGACGCGGGGGTTCCACGTTCAACTTTTATGAACTTTTTCCTGGGATCTCTCTCTGGTAGACACTCCTGTTTGGACTCCAGACACTATTCACTCAACTGGAAATATTACATTTTAGCAACTGCAGCCCTCGCTCTTCGAGGCAGAGTGCAGCAGTGACCATATATGATCACATGCGCATCGCACTCACGCGCTCATACAAACCATGTCTCACCCTTTGAATCAGTATTGAGTTGTACACAGGGGCTTCCTGAAGAGACAGCACTGGAGTACAGAATACTGTCCCTCACCGGAGACATACAAAGGCTGCCACCAACCACTGGAACTAACAGAGATGGATGTTTGAGGAGACTCGCATGGGAACCATGATATTTGTAGCGCTTATTGATTTGAGATTCTCAGGGAAGACAGCCAGTATTTATGTCTCCAATGAAGCCTAATATGAGGACTCACCTGGTAAAACTTCAGGTAGACCAGATTGTGCAAATCAAAAAATGCCCAATGTCTGATGCCTGAGTTGGCAGGATGGGAGTCTCACAGTGATGGTCCCAATGTCTGATGCCTGAGTTGGCAGGATGGGACTCTCACAGTGACGGCCCAATGTCTGATGCCTGAGTTGACAGCATGGGAGTCTCACAGTAAAGGCCCAATGTCTGATGCCTGAGTTGGCAGTATGTGAGTCTCACAGTGACAGCCCAATGTCTGATGCCTGAGTTCACAGGATGGGAGTCTCACAGTGACGGCCCAATGTCTGATGCCTGAGTTGGCAGGATGGGAGTCTCACAGTGACGGCCCAATGTCTGATGCCTGAGTTGGCAGGATGGGAGTCTCACAGTGATGGCCCAATGTCTGATGCCTGAGTAAGTAGGATGGGAGTCTCACAGTGATGGCCCAATGTCTGATGCCTGAGTTAACAGGATGGGAGTCTCACAGTGATGGCCCAATGTCTGATGCCTGAGTAAGTAGGATGGGAGTCTCACAGTGATGGCCCAATGTCTGGTGCCTGAGTTAGCAGTATGGGAGTCTCGCAGCGACGGCCCAATGTCTGATGCCTGAGTTGGCAGGATGGGAGTCTCACAGTAATGGCCCAATGTCTCATTGCGTGAGTTACCAGGATGGGGGTCGCACAGCGATGGCCCAATGTCTGATGTCTGAATTGGCAGGATGGGAGTCTCACAGCGATGGCCCAATGTCCGATGTCTGAGTTGGTAGGATGGGAGTCTCACAGCGATGGCCCAATGTCCGATGTCTGAGTTGGCAGGATGGGAGTCTCACAGTGACGGCCCAATGTCTGATGCCTGAGTTAGCAGGGTGGGAGTCTCACAGTGATGGCCCAATGTCTGATATCTGAGTTGGCAGGATGAGAGTCTCACAGCGATGGCCCAATGTCCGATGTCTGAGTTGGCAGGGTGGGAGTCTCAGAGTGATGGCCCAATGTCTGATGTCTGAGTTGGCAGGATGGGAGTCTCACAGTGACGGCCCAATGTCCGATGTCTGAGTTGGCAGGATGGGAGTCTCACAGTGACGGCCCAATGTCCGATGTCTGAGTTGGCAGGATGGGAGTCTCACAGTGACGGCCCAATGTCTGATGCCTGAGTTAGCAGGGTGGGAGTCTCAGAGTGATGGGCGGAATCTAACACAGTGCTGGGATATTCCTCCTAACAGTTGCATTGGTGCTTTAACAAAATAGTTTCACATTTCAAACTCCTTTCTAGTAGTTTGTGAACATTATTATTTGGCAACCTCACTTTGGGGTATCATGACATTTTCGATGTTTGTGATATTTTAAATCCTACTCAATTAAAAAACGAGTGCTCTGCAAATACATAGTCTGAGTAAGAGCTTAGAAGTGCAGGTTTGTTTTGGGGGAGGGGGGTCAAGGCAGCTGGGTGTCCAAGGAATTCTGTCTCGGTTAAAGGGAGGTCAAGGATGCAAGTTTACTTTATTTCATGGTGAATTGAAAGAGGCATTGATGAACAAGTAAAAATGAATAATGAACTTCTCAGATGCACAGGGTAGGTTATAGCATCTTGAGAAAGCCTGTTTACAGGTAGTTGGCTATTCGAGTGTGTTTGTATATTATTAAATCAGACGTACACATGCATATGCAATGTAGTAAACATCTTTAATTTGAGATTGAATGCATTTCATAGATTGGTTCTACAAAACATCAATAGGACCATGAATGCAAAGCGCTGATGAGCAGACGAGTTGGATGCAGCGCATCCTGCTTCTTTTATTGTTTGGATTTTGTAGAGTAAACCTGTGTCTGATTTCTTCTGCAATTAAGGATACACAGTCCCCTGGGTAACCATTAACGCCATTCTTAAGTCCTTTTTTCTGATCCGGAGTATTTTGCTTTTTTAGTCTTGGGGAGCTGTAACTCACAACGGTCACTTTCTAGACCGAGCACACACTATCTAATAATAGGGTGATGGAGAGGTTACTTAGTATCCCCTTTGTCTAGTTTCTCATGTAACATTTTTATGTTACTCTTTCTACAATGAATGGCTGGTGGCAGTGGTTTAGGTTTTCCTAGCATTGTGTGTTTCTGCCGCGGGCTGCAATTGCAGCTGCAGTAAAGCATCGATGGGTGGCATTCTGTCAAAATTGCCCTGCGCCAAACCAGGTTTGGTAAGATTGTGTGTGAAGCCCGCCTCTGGCTCCAGCGTGTCTGGCAGGGCAGGAAGTGAGGGAGATTCCCGAAACTCCCTGTGCTTAGTCCCCTTGGTTACAGGAATGCACCCAAAGGTGATTGGCTGGCTGGCTGTCCTTGCAGGACAGCCACCCTGCTGTGTGATTGACAGCCAGGCTGTGAATGAATGGGAGAATCCTGCATAAAAGGTGAGGGCTTTTGCATGGAAGCCAGAGTCGACCACTGGATGAAGGAATCCGAAGAAGAACTTGGAAGAGAAGCCTGCTGCATCTTCTGGACTGTTGCTTTGCCAGGTGAACCCCTGCTGCAGTGCTAAAGCTCCGAATTTGCCTCGACTAGAGAAGCTCTACAAAGGACGACTTCTCTCCTTGGGTTTGTGGGACCAATCAACCCAAAGACGAACTCATCTGGTCATCCTATCAAAGCTGGCTGTACATCCATTGCTGCTGCAGGAACCGATTGCCGGGGAGAGGAACACCAAAATCGAGTGTTTCGTCTTTAAGTTGGACCCAAGCCAGAGGAAGATCCTCACGACTCATGAAGCAGGACTGATCAAGCCTGAGCCACCTCAACAGAGTTCTGGACCCCAGATGCGAGGAAAGTCCATAAGGTATCCAAGAACCACGGTGGTGCTATTCGTGAGAAGCTAAAACCGCGAAGTGCTGCTCATCTGAAGTTTGCCCATTTCTGCAGCCGACCTTCAAACCGTAGTGCAGGAGTCCCCAGATGTCCTCCCTCTTGTGTCCATGACTGAGGCCCAGGAACAACAGGATTTGCCATGCTACAACTGAAACAGACGCCAGCTGGAACCAATTTCTTCAGACCTAAGGTACTGTAAACTAAGGAGTACTTACCTCTTGCCTTGTAGCCTTGCTAGCTTTCAGTTGAGACTTGTCTTGGTTGCCATTGCAGAGTTGCTTGCAGCTTTGCCCCTCACAAGCCACCCAGTTTGTGGCCCAACAGTGTTTTCATTGTCTACAAAGACTTCTAAAACATTGTGCAATACTTTTTACTTACCTTCAAGAAGTGCTTCAGCTCACTTAGACTTTTGCTCAATTGACATTGGCTGTCCTGGCTCCCTGAAGGACTCTTCTAACCTCTGGCTTTGTGCTTTAACTATCCCTCAACAAAAGTCACACATTATATAACTTGCGTAGCTGGGAAAGGGTTAATTTACTTTTTATTGGGAGGTCCAAAAGTACTTACCTGCTTAAGAATATTTGTTAACCATTGTTTTATTCCCTCATCTTTTCCTTTTGACACTAACCTCAGTATTGCTCTAAATGTGCCAGTTATATATCAATGTCCACAGTGTCCTAGTTATTTAAATCACCTCAGGGTGTAGGAAGTGTCTGTGTGCCATCCTAAATGGGTATCTACTGATTTACAGAAACTGAGAGTGTGTACTTTGGAGTATAATTTTGTATTACATATGTTTGCTCCCTTCTAAAGAAGGCTTATTCAACTGACAAATTAATAAACAATTGTTTAATCAAGAAACCTTGAGAGTAAGTGTCTATTTGAATACCTGTCACTGTGAATCTCTATGCTACCACCCTACAGCTAACTTTGACCACACTTGAGATAAGCCTGGCTTCTCAGTCACACTAGCAACTTGTGTAGTACATGCTTATACCAAAGGTTGGGTTAACTATTGCCCAGAGTACAAGACTAATGCAGTCTCCCACAGGGTACTGCATACAATCTTCCCTAACACTGGCGTTAATGCACAGGACTCCTATGGAAGCTGTGAACTGTTAGCACCTAAAAGCAGGTGGATTTCATAGGATCGGACAAACCTCGCAAAATCATCAATTGTAGGAGGCATTTCCACTTTTATCAACACGTAGTGGAAAACAAAGTTATAAAGACTTTTTTCCTGTTACACTTGTGTCTCAAATTGTTTTTCTAGTACAAGCTGTTTAGAATTCCATGGAGGGAATCCATTTGCATGGAAATTTAAACAAACCAGACCTGTCCCTGAAATTAGCATTTTCATGAAAACTCTACCACCGACCTTTAAAATGATATGTTAACAACCAGCCTGGAGTGAATTAAATGAGAAAGGGAAAAACCAATCAGTTTAGACTGTCATACCTCAGGTGTTGCGCCAAATTCAGC
Source organism: Ambystoma mexicanum (assembly GCF_040938575.1). Classification (NCBI taxonomy): domain Eukaryota; kingdom Metazoa; phylum Chordata; class Amphibia; order Caudata; family Ambystomatidae; genus Ambystoma; species Ambystoma mexicanum. The sequence goes on from NC_090926.1 coordinate 448,235,306, forward strand.
AATAAACGTCATGCCACGACTAAAGGACAGCAATTGGGTTCACATCATTGCAGGCTAAAACAACCATTAATGGACTTAACGCAAAAGACCAAATAGAGTGCATAAAAAAAAGTAGATCCAAACAAACACTGAATGGCAACCAACTGCAACTAACACACGCACAGTATGCTCACTTTTCAGCAAATGCCAATGCCAGAAACATACAAAACAAAAGAATAAATGATACAGCACAAAATCGGATGTGCATTTGTACCACTGGCAGAACCAACAGAATACCAACACTTTTTTTGCTCCGGTAGATGTGGATAAGCAGACCTAGGAGACAAAATCTGAAACGGGTGCAGCTTGTATTATTCAAGTAATCTGCTCACATCAGTGATAATGATGTTGCAAGACTGACACATGAGTTATCTATTGTGTAGTTTTCTTTGTCTTAGCTAATGTAGTCCTCTCCTTTCTATTTGTATATGCTACCCTGCATCATATATCTGTGTCGCTCTGTTGTTTTACTCTCTCACAGCCTTCTCTTCGCCCCCTTCTCTGTGCAGCCCAAAGAACCGAGTGGTGTACAATGCTGCAGAATAAGGTGAAGGAGCACCGCATGATCTTCCCGCGGCCGCGCTACGGTTCCTATGCCAACTACCAGAAGTCTGGCTTTCTAGAGCTGAAGGGCTATAAATCCAAAATCTTCACTGTCCTGACAAGGGATGAGGTGTGGCTCTACAAAACCGAGCAGGTGAGAGAAGGACAGAGACACACATGTAAATGAAGGCAAAACCTTTAGATCCTCTCCTGGATATGCATTGGATCTCCGCTTCTGCATCGACTAATGATGTTCCCACGTATCTACTACTCATTTACAGTTCTTCAAAATGGGCATTGGGATCTGCGTGGTTGAGATGCAAGGTTCAACCATCCGCGATGCAAAGAACAAGACCTTTGAACTCATCACGCCCCAGAAGATCTTCAGGTATGTATCAAGCACGAAGCCCCCACATCTCACCACCATCTATAGCCAGAATCCTTATTTAGTGTTCCTCTCCTTTCCTTCTTACCATTTCCTTCCCATGTCCTAGGGCCTTTCCGATGACCATCCCCCCATTTCCTTGCACAAACCATTTTCCCCTTTGTCATTCGCCATCTTGACCCTGTCCATACCATGTTGATACCCATGTATATACATCAATGTGTAGTCCTAACCTGCCACTTAAGGGCAAAAGCTATCTGAGACTCCCCTGTCCTCCCCCAAAAGAATATTACCAAGCTACTCACCCATCATCTCACCCAATCCCATTTGAAACTAAGAAGATAAGATGTTCTGTTGAAGGATTGCGTACTTTTTACTAACTTAAGTTCACTTTTGTTAATTAGCACCGAGGACAGGCACAGCAGCCAATCAGGTTGATTAGATCACAAACTGAACCTCATGATCCAAAGCCCGTTTTTATGAGCAAGCTGGAAACCTTTAAATAAGATGTGATATAAGTGTTCAGGCGCTGGGCAGAGATCATCTGCTTTCACCATTGTTTGTCAATTCCTTGCGTACACCCATTCACCAAAACGAAACGCCACAGCAGGCACTTGCTAATGGTGCAAATGCCTGATGTGGCAGTATGTACCTGCTGGTAGCAATGCCACAGCCTTTGCTAAATGCCTTTGCTTCCTTGAACCTGTAAACTCAGACTGATGAGTTTTTACCGGCCCGTACCGCCATTGGCATGGGTATTATTGCATAATTCAATGGGGAGATATAGGGAATCTGTTTTTTTTGTACAACAATATTGATTTATCATTTCAGACAATGGGGTGTATGACTGTTTTCTCTTAAGGCGAATATGTCATATCTTTTCAGGCTTTTTGATTGACATGCAGATGTGACTTTGCAGGATACCCCTTAGATCTGTGACTTGTTTTCAGTTTCACAGCAGAGTCAGAACGTGAAAAGAAGGAGTGGATGGAGAGTCTCCTCGACTCCATCTCTGAGACCCTCTCAGACTATGAAGTGGCTGAAAAGATTTGGTCCAATAAGGCAAACAAGTTTTGCGCAGACTGTAAAGCAGGGAACCCTGACTGGGCATCCATCAACCTCTGCGTGGTCATCTGCAAGCAGTGTGCAGGTCAGTTGTGTGTGGTAAAAGCCCCCACTGCATGGCTTTGGTATTGTGGGTATTTGGCATTTGCCAGACCATGGTAGGGATGGCCTTATTTGGAAAGGGAGAACAGTAGCTGATAGTTCTCCCTTTCTGATCTATCCAGGTCAACACCGTGGGCTGGGAACCAATGTCTCCAAAGTGCAGAGTCTGAAACTGGACATCAGTGTTTGGAGCAATGAGATTGTTCAGGTAAGAGAATGTATATCTTTCTAAGGGTTGTCAACCTGTTTAGATTCATATATGTTTTTCTGGCATTTACTGATTGCTCTTGAGTAGTACAAGTTGTTTACTTGAAAAGTAAAAGTAGGCATTGACAGGAACATTCCTGTTCCTCTTCCTGTTATACTATTCTTATACTACGGGTGCAGGTACCCAAGATGCTCATTGAGTTAACGCCCCCAAATTCTTTTTCCACCATTGGTCTGGTCATAGAAGTATGCGTCAGAAAGGATCCCATTTTTGATTGACACCTCAGCAGTAGTGAAAATAATATTTGATGTGGATTGCTAGCCCTGAACCATAGCTGAGTCCCAACTCCTGACAACCAGCACCAAGAGGGACTTTGACCCACTTTCTAGAATACTGAAAAGGACATGTCATATAAAAACAACACATTAGTTTTGTAATTTCTATGTCTCAGGCTACCGGCACTGATTACACAGATGTAGAAGACTACCGTTACACTTTGTCCTCAATGCAATTTGAAATACCCCTGGTGCGAGGCAAACACAATGTGCAATCACTGCCTACCAAGGAATCCCACTGAGGCAAAGTGCTCAGCTTGTAAACTGTTTAAATGAAAACCTTTCAAAATTCTGCAAGAACAGCACTGAGCATCATATGCAGAGAGATCCTGAAAAGCTGGAACCTCATAGAAAGTGATCGAGGTCAAGTCACTGGTTCAGGGCGTACTGTCAGACCCCAACCAGAAATACAGAGACTTCTTGGACTTTAAAGGGGAAAGTAACTCCTGGATTTCCTTCACACATGAGCTCCATCTCTGAAGGGCTGTCCCAAGAGACACCCCATATGGCACTGTAAAGACTGGAGGTGAAAAAACAACAAATAGTTGTTGAGAAGTACTATGGCATTCTGTTGACACACCTGGCCCCACTTACAGAAACCCAAAACACAGCAGCATGACTCATAACAGGAAGCAAGACATTTGACCACATTCCTCACACCCTAAGGGAGCTGCACTAGGCTCACATACAAGCCAGAATACTCTTTAAGACTTCTTGAATTACCAATAAGGCCAGCACAGCTTGCATATCTGCAGAGGCCTCGACAGGCTAGGGCCTGAGCGGGCAAGGCCCAACCAAAATCTGTGAATGCCCTCTCAGCAGCGCTGCGTGAACATTTACTGATGTTAATGTCACTGCGGTGGGCCTAAATACATTAGCTTCAGGCCCCACCTGGCTATGCCTCTGTCAAAGATGTGAAAGGATCACATACATTCATCTCAGTTTTCCCTGTCCTCCCAGGGGATCCTCTCTCTATTCAGGGACCTAACGAGAGAGATAACACTGAAAGGAGTGAAGCTCGGAGGAGTAACCACAGCATGGAGCCTATAATAAATTTTCTCACAATATCGTTAACAGCCTGCTCAGAGTCTGGAACATTTTGAATTTTACATCACTACTCGCCGAGCATGCCTGTATTTACATCAAAGACATTCTAAAATCTTCTACAATGCTTGCCGCACGGGTCCATGAAAACACACAAAAAGAGATCACCTTCTCCAGTGACACTCGGTCCACAAAAGTGCAAGAATCAAATTTCTTTTCCACCCGTACCCGCACAAGTCTACAAATACTGAAAATAAACACCAGGCCACCGCCGGGCATCTGGAAACACCACCCAGGGGAAAGGTAATTTCCAAAATGGCTAACCAAATTTTAAAGGTGTGGTCTACCCATGGAGAGTCTCAATAAACACTCTGGGACCTTTTACAGCTGCATAATCTCAGACCCTTTCATATCTACCGACACAGGTGCAACACCTTTAGCCAAGCCCTTCAAAAGAGGAGGGTTTACTGTACTATATAAGCCCAAGGCACCCCCTCCAAGCATTGTGAGTGTTTAGAGATAAAGTGGAGGGCAGAGTTTGGAGTGAGCTCGAAAGCAGGAGTAGGATGAGAGCAGGAGGGGTTTGGAGAAAAGATGACTTTGGAAAGGAGGAGGAGTTGGAGATCAGGAGGAGGTCGGAGAGCTGGAGGAAGTTGGCAAGGAGGCGAAGGTAGAAAAGCGGGAAGAGTTTGGAAAGCAGCCCTAGGTTCAAGATAAAGAGATTGAAGACTAGTGAGGAAAAAGGAGGAAATAGAATAGAGTAAGAAGGAGGTTGGTGAACATCATAATGCGGTTGTAGGAGAGCATAAGAGAAGGTTGGTGAACATCAGAAGTACGTGCTGTGCTCGAGTATGGAGGAGATTGCTAAACAAAACAAATTCAAAGTGGAGACCACCAGTAGTTGAAAGGAAAATATCACAGGACTTGAAAGTTGGCGGAATTTTGGGAGGTGATGCAGGTGAAAGCCAGGAGAAGGTGGTGGTGGAACATCTGGATAAGGCGGTAGAGAACATTAAGCACCCACTGAGATCTGAGACACTCAGCTTAAGGTGCAAGATGGCATGCTTTGCCCAAGGCTGAATGAAGGGTCAGACCCTGATATGAAGAAGTCAAGCACACGCGGGGAGGAAGAAAGAACCTGTGGCCTAGCCTAGATGTGGTGCAGAACCAGAACAGGAGTAGAAAGGTGGTGAAGACGGTAGGAGTCAGGACCATAGGACAGGGTTGAGATGGAGGCCCCTTAAATCCACAGCAGTGAAGAGTCAAGTGACGTAATATCTAATGTCTCACCAGCCAACTTGAAGAGGGAGAAAGAAGATGCCAAGAGATTCAGAGGAGATGAGGAAAGAAGAACATCAGAAAAGAATGGCACAGGCATCCTTTTAAACCAGTATCTGAGCTCTAGGGCAGAAGAAAGGCGTGGGAGCTCTTTAACCCTAAATTGAGATTGCCGGGCTGCACGAAATCAGTATGTGATCTGTTCTTTACATGAGTCTCCACCCCTGCTCAGTAATTTTACCAATGACGGTTTGGTAAAACTTAGTTGACATCCTGCAGGTCCACTGAAGCCGGTCCCGCATAACCCTTTGCCAATAGGGGTTCTGAAAAACCATCCTAACATTTCTGATCTACATACATCAAATATATATGTAGTCCGCATATTAACACATTTTCTCTAGAAATAGACAACACACACCTGGGGCTACACCCTCTGCAATCCTCTTTCTCCACTTGAGAGGTGAAAAGGTTCCCGAAGTCTAATTTCTTCTGAGCAGAGTTTGGCTGCTGCTAGCTACTACTGCTGACAGCTCTTCTCGCTACCATGCTTTGCATACCCTGTTAGGCACATCCCCAAGTCTGGTCACCTCTACCTTCCAGCCAGGGCATGCAGTAAGAGTTTTTTGACTCGGAGGACTCTACATGCTTACCCTAACAAACAACAATGATTTGCTCCAGGACCCACCTTCAGATGTTGGACCCCGCCCCCTAATTCCCCAACATGCAAATACACTCTAGAGCCACAAAGGAGGACACTGTGTAGTAGAGAGAAATTAAGAAAAGCAGGGGTAACTTTTCAATGGTCTAATCATGTGTAATTAGAAATACAAACATCTCTCTTTAAATATCAATAACTTCTCCTACCCTGCATTCTGGACTAACTTTTTGCAGAAAGGTTTGAATTCTCAGTTGCATGCACACAGTGTTCTGATTTGGCCAACAATATGTTTATCCCTGTATATTACGGTCATCTCGAGGTATATGTTGAGTATGGTGAATTAGGGATTTCAAAAACAATCACCCTAAGAAGCAATCACCCAGTAGCATTACAAAAGTGTGTGTCGCTTCTAATCAATTCCAAACAGTTTCAACCTTTATAAATATTTTCACCTGTCTTATATATTTGTGAAATGGTCGATTACCTCAAAATCTGTGCTTGTCAACAGAGTCTTCATGTTTGATGTAATGTATGGGCAGTTCTTCTGTCGATGTATCATTGTGTTGTATTGACTCTGTGACACATTTGTTTTTGGGGTCTTCTGGAGTAATGGTAAGAGGTAGGTGGGCTACCTTGACTTTGGGACAAAATCTGGTTCCTCGGAAACGATGAAGTCTGTCGAATTGGAGGCACAGCCATGATGTGGGACGTGTGGAAAGGATGTGGTGGTTCGGGTTTTAATCTTCTAAAGACAATTCTAAGAAGCAAAAAGTGACAATTCATCAGATTCATGAACATAACATAACAGATGTATTTGTAGAGCGCACGTTCACCGCCAGAGGGATATCTTGGCACTATTGACAGATAACAGATGTTTATTGTTACCCAACTCAATGGTACTTTCTTCAGTAATGTCAGAATATTGCGCGCCAAAGTCAATGGAACATAAGCCTATGAGGTACAATGGAGACGGTCTTGGCCTCATGCTTTTGTTCAACCTAATTAAAACTGACAAGTACCTGCTACCCTTCTTCAGTAGGCCATGATTTTGGTGCCTTCAGCAAATTTGTCTGCCTTCTTCACAAACATCTCCAGCACCTATGCTGTTTGTAGGGAGTAGGGACAATCTGTTGCTCCAGGCTGGTGGCATTGTAGACTCATCCTAGTATTTCCTTATCCTACGATTGGCCCTGTCTTTCCATTGCCTGCCTGCTATCCGCTGTCCTATACTGCATGTGTTGAGTAACCCTGCTTCCAAACCTCCGACCTCTTCTTTTGTGGTCACATTTTAATGGTTTATTTCTCATGCATTGGTGCTGGGCTTGCTTTCTAGTCTGTGATTGCTCTTAGTAACATTTGCCATTGTCTCTTCTTTTAGCTGTTCATCATTTTAGGCAATGACCGAGCCAATCGATTCTGGACTGCGAGGCTCCAGCCTTCAGAGGTCATTCAACCGGATGCCAGCGCAGAGCAAAGAAGAGACTTTATCATAAACAAATACCGGGAAGGAAAATATCGCCAACCGCACCCCCAGTATACCACCCAAGAGGAGATATTGCAGGTAGCCAAACATCATAGGGCGCGGTTGGTGTTTGTGAGCCATAATAAACACAAACGTTGACACACATTGCTCTTAACTGTTCTGGATCTTTAATGAAGCCAGGGTGGTTTTTCATTTTGGGGTAAGGTTGCAGTGTATCTGCAAATGAATCTTTCTGAATGTATGTTGCCCTCCCAATTTCCACAGTTCTGTTAATCTCATGGATGGTGTAATCACTGTTTAGCTGCAAGGGCTTGATTGGAATGGTGGCCAACTCGACCCTACTCACTGCCTTGTGAGGTGACCATGACTTGGGAGTACATTGTAGATCAAAATTAAATAATAATAATAAATGAATCTTGGAGGCATGGCGCTGCTACTGCTGTATTACAGCTGCTGCTCTGCAACCTAACACCTGCCACTGCAACCAAAATAACGAGTGGTTCCCACATCGGGACAGCCACAAAAGAGGAACTGGCACCGATGAGGGAACATGCCCCACGGGGAGGGCAGTGCGCGTGACACGCATTAGGAGGGCTGCTGGATAGATCCACCCTTGAAAAAAGCTGAGTAATACGATGATGCAGGAGCATGCCTCTGTGACAACAGCATGCACAAGTAAACCTGCAGCAGGGAACACGCAGCGAGATTCCCACAAATGGTCATGGGTCTCATTGTGTAGGCGGGGTCGATAATGGTGCACGGTGGTGTTAGAATTCAAACAGAGGAAATCCCAGTCTTTGCCAATCGTGGTCCCTCCCAAAACTTTGCAGCTCCTTTTCAGCTGTTTGTTTGCTGCTCCTTTTCAGCTGTTTCTTTGCTGCTTTGTACACTGAGAGGTAGCATAATTAATCCCTATTTTATCCAAATGCATATTGATTTAAGGATTGTTTCTCATCCTCATTTACAGCCATTGTTGTGTGCGTGGTCACTGAAAGCCTACCCTTGGACCTGGTAGCACTGGCTCATGCTTGCTTTGAGTACATGAGAAGTCCTGACCCTTCTTTCTCCTAGGCACTGTGTGCGGGTGTGGCTGGACACAACGTTCTGAAGACAATGATGCAGTTTTTCTTTGATGCTGAGTCCTCGGGCCTGTACAATGTGTATGACTCAGATGGATCTCCCTCCTATAACATGGACCCTTGGTGGATGTCTGAAAACAATTCCCAGAGAACCGTGTTTGGTAAGCCGAGCTCCACTACTACATGGCATTGTGGCCTGTTGCTTGTCAGCAGGGTTTGCACTTTATAAATTACATACATACATACATATTAAGGGCGGGGGTTGATGGGGTTGAGTGGATACTACACTGCTGGACAACAAGCACAACCCATTCCCAAAAGCCAATAAACTGTGGAACTGTACTGTACTTTTCTCCCAGAATATCTCTCCAGTTCAATGTATGGTTCATCAGTGGCAGAACGTACAGGAGGCTGCACTGTCACTGCCTGTCTTGAAGTGGGTTATGGTTGAATAACACATTTAATGTCTTGCAGTGGCAACTTTCCTTGTTGACTCTGTTAGCAAAGACTTTCCTTTTTATGCTTTTTAGCTAAACTTGTTAGACCCCCCAATAGCTGTACCTGCTTCCTGTGTCTTTGACGTATTTTGATTTAGTGAGATTGTTTTTAAACCTCACTTACTATTTATTTTCAACTATTTTTTTTTAATAGGAAGCAATGGTAGCACTGAGGGCTACTAAGGTGAAGGGTACTCTTGTACTCCAATTTTGTATCCCTAGATTAGACCCCTTACCCAGGAGGTGTATTTGGTGACAGTGTTTTATTTTTTACACGTTGACATAACTGTGCACCATTTTTTACCTCAAGAGAGCGACCCTCGTAGGTGTAGTAAGCAGTGCTTTAAGTGGGCCAGGGCTAGCTGTGGCTGAGCACTCGCAGTCTCCAAAAATTGGGGCTGAGCTGGAGCCAAGCCGGGGCCCTGCCGGGGCCCCCCAGTCCCATCACGCAATGGCGGGACACATTATCCTGCCACGGCCATAGCCGCAATGGGAGATGCGCCCCCCGTTTTAAAGTCAGACAGCTGTGTGACTGACAGAAGAGCCAGTCAGCCACAGCATCACTGAAAGTGGAAGTTGCAGTTTCAGCAACGCTGTGGCTGGCTGGCACTTCTGTCAGTCACTGTAACTTCCTCTTGTGACCCCTCACGTGAGGGGTTATAAGAGGAGGTTATGGTCCCTTTGTTTCCCCTCCCCAGGTCACTGACCTTCTGCGAACCTGGGGACTCTGTGATCTAATCTGCAGATTAGATCACAGAGAACCTCGGGTTCGCAGAGGGTCAAAGACGCCTCGAGCTCAGTGATATATTTGCTTTGCAGAGCAGAGCACAGATCACCGAGTCCGAGGCATCTTTGTTCGTTGGCAAAGCTTTATAAAAGATGACTTGAAAAGTAAAAATGCAAAAGATGGCTTGAAAAGTGCACAAACCTTATTTATATATTTGTTTGCGCACCTTACTATGGTTTGTGCACTTTATTTGGAAGCCACGCCCCGATATGAGGGCCCCCTCAATTTCTTAGCACACTTAAAGCACTGCTAGTAACCAAATGTGTCCAGGGTCACTGGCTTTGTTGGTTTTCTTCCTTATGTTTGTTGCCGGGAATGACTAAATATCGGAGTTGAAAGGATAGCTCTAGTGCAATGCGCTCACCTGGGAACAAGACAATACAGTCGACCATGACTTTGGCCTGCCTGGTAGTTCGATAAATTGAGTAGCATGAATAGGTAATAATAATAGGTAATAATGGTGACATGGATTATTACAGCAGTTATTGCTATCATTATTAGTATTATTTCATGGGCTCTGCACAGAGCACACAAAGGAAGGCTGTATGAATGGGAACCATGTTAGTATGGATATTGCTCTTCCATGCACCTTATTCCACATCCACTACCTTGGTAGCCTACAATATTACTTGGCCAGCGGTACCCCTCTTTCTCCTTTGGTGAGAGTTATGGTGTGTTGAGTAACTCCCCATCCTTTTGCATGAGGGATGATGCTCCGTTGGGCTGGGGCAGACAAGCTGCTTCTCGAAATGGGACCCAGAAGGTGTCTGGAGTGGGATTCCCTGGTATCCTCCCCCCCTTGTGAAGGTAAAAGTGCTGCGGTTTATAGTCATAATGTAGAAACCAATAATGTTGAAAGTCATTTTTTCGAGAAAAAAAATGTCGAAAAATAAAATGTCGAATGTTTTTTTAATGCATTTTTTTTTTTAAATGGGGGGGTTCCCCCTAACCCCGCTTTTTTACCTTTTTTTTGTTGTACCCATTTTTTTTTATCCCGAACCCCAAAATAAATATATCATTTAAAAAAACGGATTTCGACATTTTTTTTTCGACATTTTTTTTTGAAAAAATTGTCATTCGACATTATTTTTTCGAAAAAATGACCGACCACTTAGTGCTACATAATGCCCAGGACCGATTAGCAGGGTGAGACAAACCTTTGACGAAGACTATTTCCATGGAGGCCACAGTGCTGCAGGAGGCAGACTGTGGATCTGACACATGGGTCATCAGCGTGAGCATGGAGCAGAAAAAGAGAGAACCGCAGAGAACATGCTACGCATACCTCGCGGGTTGGGGAAAGGCTGCACTCGTTCACCTCTGTTCTTAGTCTGACCTGACCGCAGAATGCAATTAAGATACACCACGACAATTCCACCTTTCCATGCTTCCCCAAAGGATGTTGGTCTCCTATAAAGCCTTCTGCAATGCTAATAGCCACAGGAGGAAATGAAAGGAGCATCATTTAAAATTAAGCCAATCACAGGAAACCTGTAATAATTAATTAGCAGGCCCTACCAATCTGAGTACATAAAGGTAGTCACTTTAGAACCAATCCAAGGAGAGATTATAAAATGGCCCATTGCTCCATAGGTGAAAAGGGGGATTGGAAAAGACAGTAGGTGACACACGGCAGAAGCAAGAAAACATGCTTTTTGAATCTCTCTTGATGGAAAATTAGACCATTATCTAAAGCAATGTTGTGGATGTCTGGAGACCCTCTAGAGAGGGACTGGGTAGATTGTGGGGAACACACTTGGCCCCAGTGAGAAGTGGACCACTAATGGTGGGATTGACTGCTTGGATTTACCTAACTGCAGACTTCCTGGAGGGAACTGGAGAGCTTGACGTCTTGGCCATTCCAATATATACACAAAGGGGAGAGAAAGCAAAGCAAGGCCCATGACAGGAGGGAGAATCGGCTTTCAGGCAAACCCTCTCAAGTGAGAGGGGAGAAAATACTCATCTACCCTTGAACCCCATGTTTGGGTTGGGAGCACAACTATACTCCCTTGACAGTAGACGACTCCACTACTTGGAGGAAGGTGGTCGGTGTTTTGAGAGATTGGGACAGAGTGTGAGAGTAACAAGTACCCCATTGAGTGGCACCCTGCTAAAGGCTGAGATTGGTTGCTGGACTCACCCCAACAAACTAAAGACTGCTCTGAGTTAGACTGTAGAGCCTGAAAGCCTAAGATGAATATCACAAAGGAGAGAGGGTCAGAAGGAGTTATATAAACTGTGGTAAGAAGGTGAAATTGACTGCCTGACAAGCACCGCGAGCTAATGGGGCACGGGTGGGAGAATACTCATTTTACCACCAAACTAACCCAGCTATTGGGTGGTGTGCAAGCTGAACTATAAATTACAGACGAAGGAGACAGTATAGCTATCCCTGTGCTCTACTTTTAGGAGCACAATACTCCTTTTGAATCCTGCAAGTGAATGGAGCAGTGTTAGGCAAGATTGTATGCAGTACCCTTTGGGTGCACTACAACAACCCTGACCTCCTGGCAAAAGGGACCCAACCTTTGGTATAAGTCTGAACTACACAGGTTGGTAGTGTGGTCAAGCAGTCAGGCTTATCTCAAGAGGAGTCAAGGTGAGCAGTAATGTTGTGAAACAGAGCTTCATAGTAGCAGTTATCAAAATAAACACTTAATTTATTTCACAGTCAGTTTTAAAGCCTTCAGAAGGGAGCAATATATGTAACAATTCAAATACACTTCAAAACACACTCTAAATTAGTTGATACCCATTGGGGATGGCACACAGACACTTCCTAAATACGGCTTGATGCAATGGGACATCTCTCAAGACTGGTTGAAGTGAATAGAGGGGTAAGACAAGGCTGCTTGGGAGCACCTCTGTTCTTCAACCTGTTCTTGGCAGACATGGGCCCTTTTTTGCAATCATCTGTTTTGTTAAGCCCAATGCTAAATGGGAGGAAAATCTGCTGGCTTGCGTATGCGGACGATATAGTTCTCCTCGATAGAACACCGATCGGTTTACAGCATCTACTGGATAAAATGAATGAGTATGTGGGTCTAAATAAATTGACAGTTAACCCGGCTAAGTCAAACATCTTGATCTTCAAACATCCACTGTCAAAAATAAAATGTAGAAACTGGAACATGGGAGGAGAACGGATAAGAACCGTAGAAATCATAAAATACTTGGGATATAACATCCATGCCCATCCAGCAATATACAAAGCAGAAAATGAAATCACGGCGAAAATTAAACAATCTACATCACAAATGATTAAGTTAAACTATACATTTTGTAAGTTCTCCATTCTCCCATTGGTGAAGTTTTATCTAGCCAAAGTAGTCCCAGTTATCCTATATGGCTTAGAAGCAAAGCCGGATCTCTGGTTTACAAACTGGGAGAAGTTTGAGGGCCATCTATGGAAAAAAGCTCTGGGTCTCCCAAATTGTGCCTCCTTAAAAAGTCTGAGATTTGAACTAGGTCTAAAATCATTGAACTGTATGGCAGATTGGAAGCTCATCTCATTGTATCGAGAAATAATAACAAGTAAAGACTCGACAATTTATGGAGATCTTAGACATGAAGCACTACAAAAGAGATCAACCATCCTCGCCTCATTAGAGGAGAAAACGAAGGAAAGACTGGAGGCAGTAGATCTAAATGAAGAGATCTTGGTCCTAAACCCACTTAAAATAAAAAGAAGACTCGAACAATGGGACTGGATTAAAACGGTAGAAAAAGTTAGAGAGGACCCAACTCAAAACACATTCCTGAAAGGAGAAAAGAAACTTGGGTGTCTCTCCCGATATCTCCTGAAGTCCCCTAATAGGAAACTGCGTTCAGACTTCCTCAGAATGAGACTGAACCTTGTCCATTGTGGTGCTGTTCTGGTAAAACGCAACCAAGGGGACATGGCAAAAAAGCTATGCTCAGTCTGTGGAAACCCTGCCAAACAAACGCTAAAACATGTTCTAATGGATTGTGAAGGCACATGGCCACTACGACTTAGATTTTTTAGAGACCTTGTGCGGAGGGAGGAAGACATAGCTACAGACTTCCTCTGGGATAGAATCATTTCGGGAACTAATGCTGCATTGATGTTTGCAGCAACCCAGGTCATAATAGAAAGTGGTTTGACAATCTAACATAATAAAATAAAGCAGAAGTATTTTTAAACATTGATCCAGCAAAAATTAGGAACGTTTGGCAGGGTTGGTGGATAATAATGAAATGTATATGAAAATGTATTATTTTTTTTTTGTGTAAAGGCTTGCGCCAAAACAAATAAAAAAAATTTTAAAAAATGGGCGTATTTTTAGGGGGGAACAGGGGTGTTTGTCCCCCCCAATTTTCATAGCACACCATTTTGTCCCCATTCATTTGGCTGGGGCACCTTTTCTTCAGATGTCATGTCCTCCCAACATGTTCAGCAAAGTTACTCCACTGCACTTCCTACACCCTCAGGTGACTTAAATAGCTAGGACACTGTGGACATTGATTTATCACAAGTACATTTAGAGCAAAACTGAGTTTGGTGCAAAAGATAAAATAGAGGAATAAAACAAAGTTTAACAAATAATTCACAAACGGGCAAGTACTTTTGAAAACATTCCAATGGCAAATAAGTTTAACCCTTTCCTGGGGAAAGGATAAAGCATAGAGTCAAAGGTGAGAAGAGTCTCTCAGGGAGCCAGGACAGCCAATGTTAATTGCACAATGTGAAGGGGAGCTGAAGATCTTCTTTGCAGGTAGGTAAAAAGTCTTGTACAATGTTTTTAGAAATTTTTGTAGAAAATAGAACACTTGAAGGGCCACAAGCTGGGAGGCTTGAGTGGGGCAACGTTTCAGCAACTCTGCAAGGTAACCAAGACAGGTCTCACCTGAGAGCAAGTAATGCTACACGAAAAGAGGTAAGTTCTCTTAGACTTTACAGTATCTATGGTTAGAAGAAATGGTTCCAGCTGGCTTCTGTTCCTTAACAGCTGTGCAGATCCTGGTGTTCCTGGGCCTCAGTCGTGGGGACAAGAGGCAGGATGTCTTGGGACTCCTGCTCTACAATGCGAAGATCAGAGGCAGCAATGGACAAACTTCGATCGGTTCTTCAGTGTTTCAGCTCCTCGCATCTGACAGCAAATAGCAACACTGCGGTTCTCGGATACCACTTCAGACTTTCCTTGCTTCAGCACTTTGTTGAGGTTGCTCAGGCTTGGTCAGTCCTGCATCAGGGAAGTCCGGAGGATCTTCCTGGCACTCGGGTCTGACTTAAAAGCAACGCACACAATCTGGTGTTCCTTTCCCTGACTCTTCGGTTCCAACAGCAGCAGCAGTGGAAATGCAACCAGCTTTGAGAGGATGTCCAGATGGGCTTACTTTGGAGTTGATTTGTCCCACCAACTCAAAGGGAGAAGTCATCCTGGCAGGGCTTCTCTAGTCGAGGCGAATTCAGAGCTTCAGCACAGCAGCAGGGCTTCACCGGGCAAACCAATGGTCCAGGAGTTGCAGCAGGCGTCTCTTCCAAGTTCTTCTTCAGATTCCTTCGTCCAGTGGTCAACTCTGCCTTCCAAGCCAAAAAGCCTCGCCTTTTATGCAGGTTTCTCCCATTTATTCCAGCCTAGCTATCAATCACACAGCATGGTGGCACCTCTCTCACTTCCTGCCCCTGCCAGACATACTGGAGCCAGAGCCGGGCTTCACTCATGAATCCCACCAAAGACAAAATTAACAAAGGGACCAAACCTGGTTTGGCACGCAGAGTAAATCTCAAGAAGGACTTTTCCAACAAGAAATGGTCAGAAAAGAAGACAGGGGTCATTTTGACAAAATGGGCACCCATGGGTGCCTTACCGTGGCTGCAAACGCAGCCCGCTGTAAAAACACACAATGGTAGTAAAAAGTAAACCACTGCCACCAGCCATCAATTGTAGAAAGGGTAACATAAGAAATGTTGCATGAGAAACTAGACTGAGGGGATACTAAGTAACCCGTCCAGCACCCTATGGTAAGATAGTGTGTGCTGGGTCAAGAAAGTTACAAAATGAAAGTAAAGTCAATTTCACTTCACTGCTCTTGGAAACCGTAGTTTCACCAAGAGAAAGTATTTAAACCTTTGGGAAATCTAAGAGACTTCCCTGTGCCACTGCACTGAATGTGCTGTGTGACACAATGGGCCTCATTACGACTGTGGCAGCCACGGTATGAACGGTGCCGCTAAGGGACCGGCACTGTTCATACCGGGCTGCCACATTACGAGTTCTGCAGCCTACTCGAATTACGAGTTCTGCAGCGGGTCCCGCTCTGTACGACTGGCCAGACCAGACGTGCAGAGCGGCACTTGCTAGCAGAACAGGATGCTAACAACGGACCCGTCATTAACGGGTCCGTTGTTAGCATCCTCCCCATTCCCATTGAGCCCTATGGGGGCTCAAATGGGAATGGGAACGTACCGCGTCTGGGTCCCTCGAATGGGAATTACCGGGCCCGCAAAGGTCGGAATGGCCCGGTAATTCCCATTTTGCAGGACCCGGACACGAGTTTGGGGGTAGCCATGCCGCTAAAAACGGCATGGCTACCTCCAAACTCGTAATGAGGTCCAATGTAAAGATGATGCCTATGGAGTTTGTCAGACTCCAAAGTCAAAAGAAACACAAAGAATAAATCACAGTAAAATTGCATTAGGAAAAAAAGTCCTAAAGTCCAGCAAAAGAGCTGGGGGGCTCCAAGGTAGAAGGGAATTAGCACATTTCTGAGAATTCTCCCTTACAAGCAGGAAGGTGGAACTGGCTACCTGATAAGGTCCCTCGGGGGAGGGATGAGAAAATATTCATCTAACCTAGAAGTTTATCATGGAGATTGCCCCACCTTACATAACTCACAGGGAGCAGTGGCTATCCCAAGATATAGTGTGGAGATCACAACATACGTTTCAAAGTGAGTACCTAAAAGCTAAAACCAGGAATATCCTGGTTACTGGGCCACCAGAGTCATCTTGTTTTAAAGGAACTACTTTTGACTTTTGTTATAAGTTAGGGCTGGGCATTAATAAGATTTGGGGATTGTTATGCTGGCCAAAAGGATTGTGTTCTTTGTGCTTTAGAATAGGATTAACCTGGAGGTTAATAGTCTTGATAATTTTAGGTGGACACCTTGTGCTGGCCATCTGTGAACTCTAGATTTAGATTTGATTACAGCTTCTCCTGCGGGTCAGAGACATGTTAAGGTTAGGTTATGGCATTTGTGTTATGATTAAGAAGATCATCTTCTGGTGTGAGGATTTAAGAGGACGTGAGAGTGGAGAAGCATTCAGTAAAGCACACACAAGGATGACCCACAGAAGTACTGACCCTGACACCACCCTCCTGGTTCAGCCACTCATAGCATTAAGCTATGCAGCACATTTACACCTAATGCAAACCAAAACTAGGAGGAGGGCATTTAAAGAGATATATGGGATCATGTGCCTGACTCCCTACAAAGGTACACATGGTTTGAGGTGACAGTACATCACTGGTGAAGACAACCACACTGTGCACATCATTGGGTTGCAGATTCCAGAGTGTTCACTGCTGTAAATCTTTAGATTCTTCTGGAGATCTCTGACTGCAGAGAGGACACCCTGATTTGGTTCCACAATGAAGGAGAGGCCCTCACAGAGGTCTTCACAGATGCACGTCTTGCATTGACCCCAAAGGGAGTCATGAGGCACTCGGCAAGTGTGCGCTAGAACCTTGGTCTTCATGCAGGCTTGTGTCCTGGCAGAGAGCAGCACAGTGGATTCCCCAAGTCCCAGCAAACACACAAGGACACCCATGAAGGGTTTCAGTCATTTGGCAGGAAGTTCCTTGGAAAGGTAAAGAGCTGTTTCCGGACCTTGCAGAGGAAATGAAAATATGCACGCTCCTTCACTGAAAACAGGTGAGTTATCCCACCAGTCACAGGGAAGAAGGCACCTCACAGAGGTCTTACCTGTCAATTAGAAGGTCACGGTTTCTGAATCGGTGGTATTGGGTGATGTTAGGGGAGTTTTCCTAAAGTCCACTTGGATTTAAGACTCTATAAAACTATACCTTGGTATACCGGGCCCCGACTCTTTGTATAAGTCTCTACTACCCAAAGGATCTGATAGAATAGCAGAGCAGCAAGGCTTATTGTAGGGGGAGGATGTGAGCTGTAGGTAGGTACACTGAACCCGGTAAATAGAATATTCCAAAGAAATGCTTACACACTGAGTTATATTAAAATATACATGTATAATATATACTTAAGACAGGCAAGTAAACATTCTTTTATACTAACCAATAGACATAGGAATTATTCACAATACTTTTCAAAGGTGACTGCTTCAATTGTAGTTGCTTGTGGTTACAATCGTTACAGAGAATTACACTAATGACAGTTCTACTGTGTTAATGGTAGTACCGCGCACTCGTATAGATAACAGATAAATGGTAATTGCATTTAAGTAGTAAGTCACACCAGACAAGGTCTGTAGGAAGGAAAGGGATGGTTATTCACACTTGAGCAATATTATACATTCTAGTAAAATGTTTCAAGTCTTCTAATGCTTTGTAAGTCCATTCCCTAACTAGCCAAAAGTAAGTGTAGGAGTAGAACGAAAAGTCTTATGTAGCAGCAGGAAAGGCAAAGTTTTCAGGATACTTTAGTCACTGGAATAAAAATGACCTACCATGATAACACGTTATAGGGACCCTGCGAAGGAAACCGTAATAGGACACAAGCTGTCCAGCCTGAGCCAGAGGTATGGGTGAACACCCAAACACCTTGTAATGCACTCCAGTCAAACTTGAGTGACTCTTCTGCTGAAGGTAAGTTCTACCTTTAGTCCCACAGTACCTTAAATTAGAAGAAGTAAACATAGCTGGATTTTCTGTTGTGCAGCAGTGACAGACCCGATTTCCTGATTCCTTAGTCTGGTGATGAGAGGAAGGACTCTAAATCGGATATCACAGCAGCAGTCATGAGAGAGGGCCCTCAGCTTGGATATATTTGGTCTCTTAGGCTGGTCTGTGGTTTTGGCGCCTTTTTTATCGGCTCCAACAAACAACGGTTTTCACCTGCTCGATCTTCTTCACTTCTTTCGTCCTGCACTCTATGTCCAACTGGAGTTCACCAAGGTTGTGGGCAGATTTGTCCATGCCAAGACGTTGCACTGCAAATGGGTCAGTGGTCTACTGGTATTCGCGGTCTGCAGCCCCGGAAGGTCAAAGCACATCAGGAGATGGCTCAATCTGTAGGTCATGTTGGGGCTGGATAGTCCCACCAGGCAAATGAAGGAGCTGTCCTCTTCGGAGATCCACTGTCCGTAATTAAACAGGGTCAGGACAGCAGTAGTCACTTCACAGTTACTGGAAGGGTCTGCAGGCCTCTCTCGTCCTCTTCGGATATTCTGTTCCCGACTTGCCTTCTACCTCCATAATCTCATCTTATTTTCTGATTCCACTCTCACTCCTCTGCAAACTCAGCACTTTATAGAAAGGGGCAGGTGGATGTCCAATCAGGACAATATAGACAAAGAAAAGATTATACAGCTAACCCTCCCTCTTGCGTGCAGGTCTTGCGGTACCCCTCAACGCAATGCAGATGTTGGAATAAATAATGCACTGTGCAACGCTCACCCTTCTAGGTTAAAACACATAATAATTTATAAGACAATTTCTCATAGGTGCAACTCAGAAAAACATATACAAAATACATCAATACATAGGAACGCAAGTTTGCAAGTTCACAAGTGGTTCTTCCAAAGCATTAACCTTGGCTGAAGCAAGAAGGATTTATATCCGCATATAACGCACATCCCTCGTCTTCTGCATGAATACGCTTTTGAATGTCGCCTTACCTCCTGAGGCCTAACATGGGGAGGAGTGCTGGTTCAGCCACATTATCATTGGAACAGAAACTGTTCCTTTTTGCATACATTTTCTCCTGTTTACACTTTTTGTACAAGAGATAGGGCAGCCATTAGGTTTTTGTTAGTGTAGGCCATTTTGATTTGACAGAATCCACTAGGACTGTTTTGTTTATTGTTTGATGGTTGAGACTACTCCTATCTTAGCTATAGGGCAGAATGGGAGTTTCTCCAAACTCAACATTTTCAATAACGGTTTTACAAATTGTATCCATTGTCTCACTGTCAATACGTGTGATATCATGCCTTCCCTACATATGATGTCAGGAGCGGGATACGACTCAATTGAGACAAATTGGGGACCCTAAAATTCCAGAAATGTAGTCACCATGCCTTAGACCCCTCTAACGCCACAAACAAATCCATTGGCTTTGACATTTGTAGCAGCATAGAAGCCATTAGCCCTCCAGGGAAAAGAGAGACGATTCCCACAGACTTAGTCCTAATATCCCCCCTGGGTTATTATATAAGGTTGGTTCCAAAATCTGGCCTGGCCTAGAAGTTTGGTCTAGATGTCCTGGCAGGCATAATAGACTCAGACTTTCAGGGAGACATAAAGGTTCTCCTACAGAACCATGCCAAATCTCCATTTGAAATACACTGTGGAGACAAAATTGCACAGGGAATTCTTGAGAAGGATGAACGTCCCTGTTTTAAGGAAGAAAGTGAACCAAAGGAAACTGAGCGAGGTATCTTAGGGTATGAAGAGGCTGATGAAATATCTATCACTGAGGCAAAGTGGGAAGAAGAACCTACCATCCTTCCCGATCAAGCCTTTGCTCTGCGAAATGATCCAGCACTTTCAGAGGCCTTCTTACAAGTGATTCCTGAGGAAGAAGGACAAGAAAAAGAGGGCCGCTGCTTCTTCCTGAAACAGAGATTATCATATAGAAAGGAAACCTCCAGAGAAGACCTGAGTAGAACTCTCTTTGTAATACCCCAAACCCATTGCAAGATAGTGCTAGAGATTGCACACGCTTACTTGACAGGGGGACATTTAGGACAATCTAAAACCCAAGCTCACATCAGTGGAAAATTCTACTGGCCAGGTATCCATCCTGACATAAAGAACTTTATTCAGACATGTGATATATGCCAGAAAACCAGCACACATATTCCCTTACCTGCCCCTCTAAACCCCTTGCCAATAATAGAAGTCCCTTTCTCCCGAATTGGGAAGGATATCATCAGACTGTTGGAAACCTCTAGATTAGGTAATACATGTGTTCAAGTAAGATTACGCTACCTGGTACCCAGAGGCTTTCCCCATGCAGAACAGCACAATCCAGCACATTTTAAAACATCTACTACCATTCTTTTCTAGGATCAGGGATCCAACTTTATGAGCAAACATACGAATGAAGTCAAGGAAGTACTACACATTACCACCTTAAGAACCTCAGTTTACCACCCCCAATGGATGGATTGGTAGAGAGATTTAACAAGACCCGTAAAATGATTTTGATAACATTGGTAGATGAGGATGGGAAGGACTGGGATCGCATCATCCCACGGGCCCTATTTGCAGTAAAAAACGACCCCTCAGACATCTACTAGATTCTCTCCTTTTAAACTACTTTATGGTAGAGAACCAAGAGATGGCTTAGACATGCTGTGGGAGACCTGGGAAGAGAGAGAAGAGGCACATATTCCCCCTCACAAACAGAGTCTAGTCCATACTCGTATGGAAAAAGCTGAAGCCCAACAGAAGTCCACCAATGACAAGAAGGTGAATTTAAGATCCTTTTCAGTCAGACAGACGGTATTAGTCCTCTTACCTACCTCCGAAAATAAACTTTTCTCAAAGTAGCATGGGCCATATAAGGTGCTAGAGCAAACAGGGACCTGTACCTATAAAATAGCCCAACCAGATAGAAAACGAAAGACTCACCTTTACCACGTAAATCTCTTAAAGGAGTGGAACGAAAATCCTTATGGTACCACCGCCTCAATATTGTCTTGATTGGTAGCAGAGGAGATAGATAACTCTGAATGTATTCCCCAAGAACTATTTAAACAAAAACAAGAAAATCTGATCCACCTTATTACGGCATTCCCCGATGTATTCTGCGAGAAACCTGGGAGAGTATGTGGTACTTATCATTATATCAGAACTCCAAAGGTAAAAGTGGTCCATTTGAAACCATATAGACTCCCAGAAGCACAAAAACAAATAGTGGTTGAGGAAGTGAAAAAAATGCTGAAGGCAACCATATTCAAGCCCTCTTCAAGTCCTTGGTCCTCCCCTATTGTGTTGGTAACTAAACCTGATCATTCTTGGAGGTTTTGCATAGACTTCCAGCAGGTTAACGCCATCTCCCCCTTCAATGCCTATCCTATGCCACACATCGATGAGTTAATAGATAAACTTGGAAATGCCACATTCCTATCAACCCTAGATTTAAACAAGGGATAATGGCAGGACCCAGTATATGGACCTGATAAGGAAAAGACAGCTTTTTTGACATACCTGGGACTATTCTAGTTTAAAGTCCTCCCTTTTGGCCTGCATGGGGCCCCAGACACATTCCAATGACTTATGGACAGGATATTACAACCCTACTCCGATTTCTGTGGTGCCTATATTGATGACATAGTAATTTATAGTACAACTTGGGAAGGCCATCTTTTTCATCTTTCTACTACTATGTGGACCATCGGAGGGACCCTCGAGAGGCCGGCCTAACTGTTAATCCATCCAAATACAAGCTGACTCAATCGGCCATGAAATACCTAGGCTTCTTTGTAGGGAATGGCAATGTCCAGCCTCAACAAGAAAAAGTGAAAGCCACCCTAGATGCCCCCAAGACCAAGAAAGATCTCGGGCTTTCTTAGGACTGATTGGTTATTACTGTAGGTTTATCCCAAATTTCTCAGACAGAACGGCCAGGTTAACAGACAAACTAAAGAATGCTGAACCTCAGAAGATTCATTGGAATGAGAAGGACGATGCATGTTACAACAACCTAAAAAAAGTTGTGTGTCAGAACCCAATCCTAAAGGTGTAGACTTTTCGAAAGAATTTGTGTTACAAACGGATGCCTCTCTCACAGGGTTACAAGCATTTCTATCTCAAATATACAATGGATTAGAACATCCTATCCTCTTCACCAATCGTAAACTCTTCCCATGTGAGAAGAATGACTCTGTGTACTTAGAATTGGAGGCCTTGCCATCACATGGAATCATCCATCTAAGGTATTATCTTTTAGGGAGAAAGTTCACACTTGTCACCGACCACTCACTTTTAGTATAGATAAGTCAACGGAAGGACTCTAACCCTTGAGTCATGTGATGGTTCTTAGACCTGCAACCTTCTGTTTCTCTGTGGAACACTGAAAGGATAAAGAACAGGGAGCGTCAATTTCCTTTCCCGGTTCCCCTGTGAAACAGATGCGTCTGCATCACATAGGCGAAGGGTATGTGAGAAACCAGAGGGTATCTCACCCTCTAGTCCCCAGGGATCGCTCTCAGGTGGCCAGGGCACGGCCATTGCCTTTGGATCCAGACCCTGGGGTGGACCAGTGTGGGAGGATCACCTGGGAACGAGGACTTCAAGGTGCAGGGGTGAGATAGCTGATGGTGAGACGTGGTATTCCCCCTTCTTTTTGTTCATCTACCCCATCCTATTTTTTAGGATTTTCCAAAGTCCCAACCCCACCCCATTTTATACAGACACTGGGCCGAGAAAGAGGGTGACTGAGAGTAACCAGACTAACTCTCTCACATCATACTGGACATTTAATCGGGTCAGGCAAAGTCAGGCACTTTACCCTAAGTGCATACACCTGATACCAATTAGCTCTCCTCACACGAATAAAAGGCATCACCTAAAGACACACTCTGAGCAAGGCGGAACACGAGAATGAGCAGAAGTTCTGTGACAGAGGTAGACCTACTGGGGCAGAGCAACGGACTAAGGGACGAGAGTAGTGGGCCGAAAACCCCAAGCCTTCCCTACTGGAGGTTGTTGCCTTCGATAGACCGTGAAAGACGTGTGGCAAAGGCACAAAGCCAACAAGTGGAGATTGCATTGTGTTTCAAGGACACCAGCGACCCTACCGGGTGAACAGCAGAGTTGGGGAGGCGAGGTCAAGCCTGTGGTATTGACCTTGACTCGGAAATCGGAAAACACCAAACAAAAAAGAAGCGCTCACAGCCGTCGAGTTGGCAAGCGACCTGAGAGACTGTTGTGTGATAAAGTGAATGAGGTAGCACAATCATATCACAAGTGAAGGCTGCACGCATGTGGATGAGACACGAAGAAATACATCTGCAAGATAAGTGATACTAAGTAACAGAGTGGTCCGGTGAAAGAAAGTAGCCCATTTGAAAGTCTCAGTGAAAGGTGCATTGTTTGAAGCTAAAGGGGCGAAAAAACAGCAGATTGAAAGTTAATAATAAATGTTGATTCAAATTCTTCCTGCGGTGGTCTGAAAAGAAAGCCACACACAATCGAAAGACTTCGAACTGTGTGGTGAAAGGTCTGAGCTTGGCAGAGGGAAACCTTTGTGAAGGTTTTGGTTGGAACTTTATTTTGAAGGACATAGAAAGTAACTTTAAACATAGAAGGCGAGACGGGCCTCGATACACGGTTTTGCACTGTGTACTGTGTTGGAAGCTGAGCCAGAGTGTGTCATCCTGCCTACAAGGATCGCCTTACCTCATGAGGCCTATAGTGGGGAGGAGAGCTGGTTCAGCCACATTATCATTTGAACACTGACTTTTCCTTTTTTCATACATTTTCTCCTCTTTACACTTTTTTGTACAAGAGATAGGTCAGGCGTTACATTTTTGTTAGTATAGGCCATTTTGAGTCAACAGACTCCACTAGGACTGTTTTGTTTATCGTTTGATGGTCGAGACTACTACCATCTTAGTTATAAGGCACATTAAGGGTTTCTCCAACCTCAACATTTTCAATAAAGGTTTTACAAATTGTATCCATTGTGTCGGTGTCCAAGCTTCATTTTTTTTAAACATCTTTTTATTAGTATGTCAACAAATATATTTCATAACAGCACAATAGAGAGGTGTTTAGCAAAACCATAAATGAACAATTCAGGAACATTTTGTTAGTTGCATATCAATAAATAAACATTGCAATCAAATCCACCCCCCTAGACATACTAAGAAACTGTCCATACTTCTGATACCATGCCTTCCGTACATGTACAGATGTTTGATCATATTACTTGCTTGTTTCATTTTACTAGTGTGATTTGGGCTATAATAAATAGGGTATTTTTGTACTTACCTGTCTAAGTGGAATTATTGTGTGCTACACTGTGTGGACTCATGTGAACCCCTGACCACCCTGACCACACATCACTCCTGAGACTAAGCCTTGACCACCATCCTCGCTTACCCTGATTGGGTTTGGCTGACCTCCCAGAGTTGCCCAGTTCACTATAACTAGGGTGGCCTCCCGACAACTGTCCACCAGGGACGTCATTTGGGGATGATAAGAGTTCGGAACTGTGACCCCTGAGGTCTCCCTTGCTAACCCTGTGGTCTCCCTTGCAACCCCTAAAAATAAAATATACATTATCATTTAAAAAATGAACATGTTTTTAGTGGAAGCTCCTGGGCTCTGGCCAGCGCCATGTGGCTTTGTTGCTGGAGTGGTTGGCATTCTTGTTCATGCCTCTTTAAATAAACAGGGTATTTCACAAGTGTAAAATAACAACAAACAGGGTAAGCTACTATAAGCAAGAGGAAACGGACAAGCCGTTGAATTCCTTTTAACCGTTAACAGGATAGATGTGATAACACAAAAACAACGGTTTTGTAGGAAAAGAGCAATTAGTTGGTTTCTGTGAAACGGAGAACTGGTAATACAATTGCTCAAACTCAAGAACAAGGGGGGGAAGGAGGGGGGCGGTTAGGAGGGGGAGACAAATCCACTTTGGTTATTTCAGCACTGTCCAGAACTGTGGATTAGATTCTGTAGCTGCCTCGATGTAGTTGAAATGACCTGAAATCAGGTCAACTGTTCGTATTCCTTTTCATGTGTCAATTTTTAATCATTCCCATAGGTCACAAAAAATAGGAGATACTTGTAGTTCAAAGTATGGAAAAGCCTAAAGACAGGCAAAATAAAAAGGCAGTGGGCTCCTTCTTTTTAAAGGCCAGATTCTTTCAGCCTACGTCCCACCTAAACAATTCTTTGTCTTTCCACCCCCCCCCCTTCTGTACCCCTGCAGGAGATGCCTGACGAAGTTCAGCCATTCTGAACTTTTGGATTTGGTCTTTAGATGGAATCACGGTCCTGACGAAGATGGCGCCAACCAAGCATGCCATTGAAACCAGTCGACCCCAGAGGTCATGAGAGCTCTCATGACCCACAACAAATATCTCTAGTATAAGGAAAAAGATATTGTGACACAAAACCGTTCATGCGCACACCCAGATGGAAAGTGTGTGCATTTTTATAAGAGCCTTTCTAAGCCCCACAGCCCCACGGCCTTTTTATCTTGCCTGTCTGTAGGCTTTTCCATGCGTTTGAGCAATTGTATTACCAGTTCTCCATTTATTTCACAAGTGTAACACTCTGAACAGTGACCCTAAATAAGAAAGAATAGAAATAACAAATAATTTCTCTTTCTGGAATTCTATACAATAATTGCTAGACTCATTAAAGGTTTATTTCAGGCACACTTCAGGGGGTGAGTCACTGATTTAGTCTGCTCTTATAACACCTCAAATTCACAATGCAGACAGAAACATCCAAAAATTATTTAGAGTATAATAAGCATCCATTTCCACTATGTGTTTTGCTTTTCACAAATTGCAGTTATAGCATGTTTTTTCTGCCATTTTCTCTGTTACAATCATCACAAGACATTCCATCTCAGTGTCCTCAGTCACTTGACAGAATCTGTGTGCCTAAAAGCTTGTGTACAGTGTAGAAGCACATCAAGTGGGAATCGTACAAAAATGTCGACCTGGGAATTGCGACGGCCGAAAATGCGGACTTTTTTTTAACCCCCCCCTTACACCACATACATATGTGGAGGGGTTTAGAGTATAATATTAATATGGGAGGTGCGGGGGATCTATATATGTGGTGTAAAGGGTTAAAAAAAAGTCGGCATTTTCGGCCGCCGCAATGATCACATAGATCCCATCAAGTGGCCCTTGATTTCATTGTGCCACACTAAATGCTTTGCTGTAATGTGTCTATCTTTCCCATCTCCCTGCCATGCTGTTCATGATGTTTGTTTACATGTATGATGTAAGAAGTGCCCAGAATACGGGATGTCGTGTGAGTGCGTTGCTTTCCCTATTTTGCCAACCTGTGAAGCCTGAAAAGTAGATCCTCGCAGGCTTGACATGTGGCCAGCTTTGCACCAGACCTGCAGATGAACTGGCCTGCTTTTAAATCCCAGTTACCAGTTTAATGGTATCCAGATTGTAATCTGCTTTCTGACTTTGAGACCATTCAGACATGTAATTGCTCATTTTACTATAGCCGGTAAAATAGCTCAGTGGGTTGAGCATGTGCAGCTGCGACGTGTGTGTCATTTGCAGGTAACAGGTTCAAATCCCAGCAAGCCCAACTCAGCCTTTCATCCTTCTGAGGTCGATAAATGAGTACCAACATAGCTTGGGTGATATTGTATGTATATTTGCTCTCTATATAGAGCATTTAAGCATAAGTACTATTAAATAACACATCATTATGATTTGGCCTTGGATGTCTGCTTGCATGCACAGTAATTTGGTAATATGGCTCAATACACACCGATATTAACGATACATATGGTGATCCATTCTTGTATGAAATGTATATCACATTAGTGATATCGTAATCATATTTTTCGTAGTGTACTTAGGAACAATGCTATGTGATGCCACTTCCTATTTTATCAAGGGGTGAAATGCCATGTTTCATCGTTTCCTGTGATTTCACTTTGGGGTGAGGTCAAATGACATCAATTCATGTAATGTCACTTCCGCTACCCCTGGCATTTTGGTGAAATGACGTCCCTGCTGTTACTTCATAAGTGGGACAGTGGGAAAGGCAGGAGAGGTATAAGACTTACTGCTCTATCTACCGTGACTCAGTATGGCTAGACCATAGTCTTTCCTGTTCACCATAATAGGTTGGCCTCCCAAAATCCACCTCACGGTTGGTTTTGAAAATCTATTTTAACAGGCATGAAAATGGAGGCCCCCCAAACCCCCACAAGACAAGGTAGAAGGATGACCAGCAAAGGGGAGGCCATTTTGAGTGTGTGGTCCCTTAAGTGCATTATTATGGCTAAAAAGGCAGCTCGGGATAATGCATCCAGAAATTAGGTCAAAAGGTAATGGCTGCCACCAGCCTGTTCAGAGAATGCCTAAAGGTAGCACAAATGCTACTTTGGACAAAGAAAAGGGGACATAAACTGTCCCCAAAGCACTCTGTGAAAGATGGCTTGTGCTTGAGCAGTGAACAGTAAAATACAAAAGCGATAAAAGAGAAATGGCCACTCCTGTACTTGTAGGTCTAGGGATTCACAAGTGAAACCAAAACAATATTGCAAAAGGGATCCCAGGGGTACCTCGCCAAACACCACATAAGGTCGGAGTGCTGTAACAGGAGAGTATGAGAGCCACAACTCAGAGGGGAAGTCCTCCCCACAATGGAACCTTAAAAGAAGGGTCCTGTTTTTCCAGAACAAAAGTAAATGCAGGAGATGAGAAAGATTAATAAAGTCTCATTCCCATTCAAAGTAATCAAACAATCCTAGAAAGTACAGCAGCGGGGACAATAAGGACAGTGACGGTAAGATTTGCATAAAGAAAATCTCGCTAACATGTCTCAAAAGTGCCAGTGTTTCATGTTAGTTCCTGTGTAGAGAGTAGGAAGTCTTACAAGTCCCCCAGAACAACCTTTGACTTTACAGATGAGCACAGTTCCAGATATGAAGTACTTTGGGTATTTGAAGGTAGGTAAAAAGAGTTTAGGGATATTCTCATAATCCCACCACACTACAGGGTTACCCTCGGAGGCGGATGCTTTGGCATAACGTAACCGATCATGACCAGGCAAGGGACAGTTAAGGAATTAACTTCACGCCTATACAATCCTTATGGCAGGAGAGAGAAAACAAGTCCATCTGTCATTGGTCTGGTTGCAGGGAGTTCAGCTGTGCAGGTGCATGGTTGGTTTTGGCTTTGGGATTGGTTATGGCTAGAGTCTAGACAGTGGTTCTGTGATCCATTCAGACGTCTCCAAAGATCTTCTAGCAGCATGGTTCATGCATCTTCAGACAGCAGCCACAGCAAGAGCCATATTGACAGGAAACCCCTAGCACATGGCAGAGCTGAACAGCAGAAAGGGTCACTCCAGGAAAGCCCCTCTTCAAACAGGGGAGCAACACAGGAGGATAGATGGTCTTGGGCCACGAGTTGACAAGCTGCATAGTATCAGGTTGCAACTTGAGATATTGGCCTATGCACTGATGATGCAATGTGCAAAGCTGGGTAGCCCACTGGATGGTCCCGGGACACTTTGGATGGCTTGTGGTGGCAGACATTTTGTGTCGGGTCCAGATTGGCTGGTCTCACCAGCCCAATGGTCGAAGCACCAAAGAGTCTTGGATCATTGCAAGAGAGGCTAGGCATCACCAGACTTGGCATTGGCAATGTAAGTTGTCATCAGCAGCAATCATCCAGGTCTTCAGTATGTTTGTCCTCCTTTTTTGGGTCTTGGCTCCAGTTGACTATCTGGGGAATGGCTTTTAAGCTCCTCCTTTTATGTCAAAGTCAAGCTGGGGACTAGGCCAGCACACCAGTAGTCAGGATCATCATCATTGGACATCCTCTTGCCCCACATCTGCCCTGGAACAGCCATACCTTGGCCAGAATGAGACAAGACAGTCCCATCCCCCATATCCGTCCGGGTTGCTCACACCTCCACTTTGTCCGTGAACTCCAAGGTGTAGCCTTTGAAAGTGCATGTTTTATATAGCATTTCCTGATCTGAGAAGGCCAAAGAACAAGAAGGCTAAAAGACAGGAAGAAAAACGTTTGGCACGGCTATTTGGTGTACATGGTACTCAAAATGGAATTATGCATATTTGTCCGCTGCCAGCAGCCCATCTTGGGCACATCAAAAGGCTACCTAAAATGTTACTAGGGAAAAAGAAAAAGGGATACATAGCACCCCTGGAGCATTACACTGTAAGGTGGTGTGTGCTACATTAAAACAATACAGGTAGCCCACTCAGAGGAAAGCGGCCCCTTGCACTGGTAAGTTAGAGCAAGGGGAGTAAATCAAAAAGACTTTACTGTCTTCCAAAAGTGGGGTTATGGTACAAGCCATAGCGAATAGCCTGTGTTTCCCTTGACCCTCTCCCCTTCATAGAGGGAACTGTGACTGTTCTGCCATGGCTAGCATTGTGAGTGACATGAGCAACGTGAGGAAGACCTGCCTAATACAGCATGTTCGTCTTTTTAAGCCTGATCAGAGGACCTATGGAAATTCTCCCTAATGCATAGGAATGCCTCTGTGGTGCTTTTTGCTTCTCACTCTGTTTGTTGGAATTATGTTCTTGAAGTGTTCAACAGTGTTAGTTGTATACCAAGTGATGGAAATGTTGCTGCTGTAGCATTGCCAATAATATTTCAGATTGACAATGCTACAGAACAGGACTGCAAGACTTGTCCTTGGCCTCAAGCCCAGGGATCGTATCTCTCCGGGACTGAAATCTCTGCACTGGTTCCCAGTGGCTGCGAGGATTAAGTTCAAAACCCTCCGCATTGTCCACAAGGCCTTCTGGGGCCTGGTGCCTCAATACCTTCAACTCTCTCTTCCTAAATATCTTCCTTCTCGAGCTCTTCGCTCATCCACCTCCAACTCCCTCATGGTCAGTCGTATCTCCAAGCAACAAGTTGGTGGTAGATCTTTTTCTTCAGCTAAGGACTCCCTCTGGAACAGCCTCCCTGCCTCCCTGAAACTTGAGGAGAACCATCTCCTGTTCCGTATGCATCTCAAAGCCTTCCTCTTTGCTTGTGCTTTCTCTCCTCCTCTCCCCTGCTGAACTCCTGGCTGAAACTTAAACTGCACTGGTCACCTGGCTACCCTCTGTTCTCGGGCCCAGGTCCCCTCCCCGCCAGTTGCACACCTCCACTGCCTCCCCGTGCTTGAGGACTGTTTTCTGTATCCCTACAGTCCCCTACTTGCACTTGCCACCAGCTGGCCGCACCTTTTACTTATTGCTTTTATTTATTCTATTTTTTTTTACGGTCGATCCCATGTAATGCACTCCCCCACACCCACCTCTGCACTTTTCCCCTTCCCCCTTCCCCTGCACTTGCGCGATATCAATGTCACCTGGCCAAGTAAGATCGTTGTCTGTCTTCCCTTCTGTTCCCCCTCCCTTGCCTCGTTGCGCCTTGAAACACTTGTGTATAGGCACGTTATGAATGTCATATCATATCATATAATTGAGATGCTACTGTTTTGGTTTTTGGAGAGTTGCTTTATGAATTAGAATGGCTCTTTGAAAACCCTGCCATTGCTCTGAATTGAAGAATAGTCCTGTTATGGTGCTTATCATTCCCCCCTTAGGGTTTGAATGGCCCTATTATATTGAAGTTGTGGTGTAGCCCACTATTATAGTGTTCATAGCACCCTCTGAGTGTATCAGTCGCTCTGAGGTGTACATAACTCTATTGTAGTGTTCATGACAGCTAGTGGATTTTGAACACTCTTGCAGGTTTGGCCAGCTGCTCTGTATGCCAGTGCTATGCTGCCCTAGTGCTTGGACTACTCTGAGGTTTAGAATGGTGGTGTTTTAAGGTTTCTGAGTCACTCACGATTAAAATGGGTCCCTTGTATTTTTTTCATGTCACATTGTGTACTTGGTTGTTTACATTTTCATTCATAATTGACACAAAAATGTCGAATTGCACTGATGACAGGAATCAGTCCCAGTGAGGCCTACTGAGCGCAGCACCTGCACAAATTTGAGTGTGGTTTTGGACAGCACACAGCCTGCCAACTTCCATACTAATGTCTATGCCTCACATAATGGGAGAAAGGATAGCTCAGGGGCAACACCTTTGTCCTGGCAGCAAGACAACGCTGCACAACACATTTCAAACCTGGTATTAAGCGCGTTTAAAAGAACAATCATTATTATAACACTTAACACTTCATCCCCCTCACTTCATCTACCAATTCTCTGATTCATGCGGCTCAAGGTGTAAAATATATCTGTTTAAGAGAAGATAGAACATAAAAGAGAGAGTTACAAGGCGTTAGAAGGGGATAGACAGTGGCAAAGTCAGAAGGTCAAATGGGAGCTGTCTGCCCAGATCAGCACTAGGAGTTTGGGAAGCATTGTCACCCATTTCATGTCTTGGCAAACCCTGATTTGTTTATATGTTTATTTATAGTCATTTTTATAAAGCACAACTAACCCTGAGCCCTCAGAGTTAGTAAAATGTTGCATAGCCAGGCCATGACATGTGCAGCTTGTTTGTTTGTGACCCTCGCTAACCTGCTCGCCATTCTACTTTTTGCCAAATACTATACTGCTGCCCAGTGCCCCAAAGTGATTCTGCTATCAGGATTTCTCCCACTGTGTTTTTTCTATGGGGTATCCTACTTGAATTTTGCCTTTCTTGGTTTATGCTCCCTCGTGTCCCACTGTGAATTTAACCCTAGGATGCCCAATGTAATTAGTGCCCTATTATAATTGTCCTCCCCGATGCGCAATGTAATTCACATGACTGGCTCCTAGATATTAAACCTCGACTTTATAGCATGCTGAGTTATGCTATGATATGATAAGTCATTTATAACGTGCCTGTACACAAGTGTTTCTAGGCACGACAAGACAAGGGAGGGGAGAGAGAGGGGGGACTAAACAAACCATCTTACTAGGCCTTGAATCATTCAGATCATGCAAGTGTGAGATGTAAAGTGCAGGGGGGAGGGGGAGGAGAAATGCCAGGTGGAGGGAAAGGGAAATGGAAGTGCAATCAGGGTAGCAATGCTCTGAGTAAGTGCAGCCAGGGCAGCATGGGTCTAGGTAAGTGCAAGGAGTCAGGGGACTGTAGGGTTCCAGATACAGCCCCTATGTGCGCATTAGGCCAGGAGGCAGTGCAGGGGCTACTGGTCACGGGGGAGCATAGTACCCGAGAGACACAGAGGGTAGCCAGGCAGCAAGTCAGCGCAGCATACAGGGGAGAGAGGGAGAGAAAGCAGAAGAGAAAAGGAAGGTCTCAAGCTGCTTCCAAAACTTTAGGTGGTCTGGCTCATGTTTAAGAGGTGCAGGGAGGCCATTCCAGAGGGAAGCACCTGCAGAGGAGAGAGATCTACCTATACTCTCTGCTTGGCAAAGCATCTGACCCTCAGAGAGTTGGAGGTAGCTGACCAAAGCGCTCAATAAGGAAGGTGTTTAGAAAGAGAGAGTTGGATGTAGTGTGGGCCCCGGCCCTAGAAATCCTTGTGCACAATGCAGAGGGTCTTGCACTTGATCTTTTCAGCCACTGGGAGCCAGTGGAGAGATTCCAGGGCTTTCAGTGGAGAGATTTCAGCCCCACCAGGGCTCTCTACAATCCCTACTCTAAACTCTCTAAAAACCATTCTACTCACTGTCTACATGTTATTGTATAGAAATGGCCGTGGCTCTCTAGCAGTCATCCTAATTATCAGCAGAGAACACTTGGGCCCATCAAAGACTCCCCTCTACAAGAACAGAAGACTCAGCCATGGGGAAAAGTTACTGTCTTTTATTAGTGAACAAAATGACAGGGATCACACCAGAAAAATAAGTATCCTCCGGAGCTCTCAGCTTCTAAGCATGTGCCACCCAGTTTTATCACATTGCAAGGTCACAAATCCAGGTTCCATCCCAGAAACCTATCAGATATTCACATTGGTTAGTTTGGATGAACATCGTATAGGAGCTATAGGGGTTAGTTCTACCATTGGATATCCATATCTGGTGGCTCCCCCTGGGACCACCTCTACTACTGTCAATCTACAATGTTGCAGGGACACAGAGAGACCATTGGGCCCTGCAAGAAATGATTTCCCCACGTGAAAGGTGACTCTGGATTGGGCAAAATGTGTCCTATCTGCACTGGGAACCTGGACGGTTACCAGATTGAGTGTACCATTTCAAGGCGATGAGAATTAACATGGAGGTGCGATGTGTTCTCTAATATTGCCATCTCTGATCACCTAAACCTGAGAGAGTGCATTCAGTTGGCAATTCGCTAGGAACACTTGTAACTTTCCCCCTCTGGTTAGATGGGTACAGTCTTCTCCGTCTACCTTGGTTGAATGGGCATTGTCCAGTTCAGCTGGGTTTCATGTGTTGAGACCACGCAATTACGCTGTCCTGCTTATAATTATGAGAATTTTAGCCTGACTTTCTGCAGGTGGCTCATTGCCTTGGTAATTTTGATCTTTCCCGTCTCCACTTGTCCTTGGCTGGGTGCCTTGTTTCTGTTTGACTCCGGCTGGGGCGATCATGTCAGCCTTTCCATGTACCCGAAGCCTGTCTCTCCATCATTGTCTGCTACAGGGGTCTATAGCTTCCATTTTGTTCCCTACAGCTACTTCATGTTAGTGGCAGTCAAGCATGTGCAAGCTATATATATGAATAATTAGCATCTTGCAGTTTCAGCTTTGGCGAAACATATGAATATATAGAGATATGTATGTGTGTCCATCCTCTACCTGCATTAGTCATAAGCACGTGTTTCGTGCCGTTATGCAATAAACCAGTGAATGTCTGTGCAGCTTCATGAATGAATAAATATGTAATTCATGTATAAGTACAGCTATGTCGTGATGTCAGTGATGATGTCATTGATTTCTGGTTTTGCCGTCAGTCGACTTACTCAATTGAAGTAATTTCAGTATCGTCCAAATCATCAATTGGGCATGGTCTGAATGGCTGTCTGAGAGAGTAACATTTCTTACACCTGCAATACATCAATGATTGCAGTGATGGGCCTGAGAGTGAGGCATATCTGTCGTTTCTCGGCCTTTGTGTTGAGAGTAGTGTGGGAGGCATGTGGGTCATATCCCCCCGCCTCCGTCTACAATTCCCACTCTGGTCAACGAGTTGACCACACTATCTACATGACTCTCTGTTAATCTGCAATTTCGGGAACCAAACCTTTGTTATCCCTCCAACATGTCCATGTACATAGTACTTAGCATGATCAGGCTCCATCTCACATAACTGCATTCTTCATCAGGGGTGCACTAAACCATTTTCCCC
Organism: Ambystoma mexicanum; assembly: GCF_040938575.1. NCBI lineage: Eukaryota > Metazoa > Chordata > Amphibia > Caudata > Ambystomatidae > Ambystoma > Ambystoma mexicanum. The sequence goes on from NC_090926.1 coordinate 448,269,961, forward strand.
AATAGTCACGGGTGTTGTATGGGAACTCAGAAACAGTTCCTGTTGGGTATGGGAACTCAAAAACAGTTCCTGTTTGGAAAAGAGGACACTGTATCAGTTGTGAATTCAGTGCATTTTGTGTCTTTGTTTACTCATCTTCTTCAGTCTCTACGTCTATCAGTACCTACATCCCTAAAGAGTCTTTTCAGTTGTCTTTCTACACTGCCCAGAAAGCCGGTTGATGGCTTTAGTCAGGGTCCCATTGTCTTTGTCATGGGAAAGAATGAATGTACAGCAAGAAGATCTGATCTTGGCACAAATGCCTCCCTCCATGGCTGTAAGGAGATCTAGAGCATGTCTATTCTGGAGGGCCATCAGCCTAACTGCTCTCAGCTCTTCCTAGATGGTGTTGAACCCCTTGACGTTTGAGTTTGTTGTCTGTATCAGCTCCCAATATGTGATATGGAGCCATTTGGCATTTGTGCTTGCTTGGACTGCTGGAACAATAGATGCAAACAACATCTCAGTTCTGCAACAACCTGTGCTCTGGTGGTATTGCATCCAATGCCTTTTCCATATCTGATGAGGCATAGATCCCTCTTTTCTCTCTGGTCAACCCTACAGATCTCTTCCTTCTGTTGTGAGCATCCATTTTAGGGAACCCTTCTATTTGTATGTTTTTCTGAGGCACTACCAATGCTGGTGTGTTTAAACGTACCAGCAAGCATATTCCTGACAGCCGCAGGTATGCCTTTGACCCGCAGGCCCTGTAGTGGTCCATGAGCACTTCTGTTCAGACCTTCATGCCTGCTATCTTCAAAATCTGCTTACACCCTTTGTTGTCCCCAACCTCTACTTCGCCATCATTTTGGAAACATAAAGCAGCTTCCTTGAGCAGTATGATGTGCACGGCCCTGCTTTGTTTTCCAGCCATGTGAGCAGTTTGGCACTTGCTTCCCATTCTTTGAGGCCTTTGTCATTTTCTTGCTGTGCTATTTCCACTGGAACTCTTAGGAGATCATGTGCTTTACTCCCAACCACTCCTTCCTTCCATCCGTCTTTTGTGTATACCTGTCCAAACACCAGCATCTGCAGTCTTTCCCAGCATCCTGACATTTCTCCTATTTCTCTGGGTCCTGTTTTAGGACACTGTAACTCCTTCCTACTATCTGTACTTCTCCTTTGTGTGACCCCTCTCTGTTATATTGTATACATTTATCTATGTTACAGTAATCATCCAACATTTCCTGAGTCCTTGTGTAGTTATCTTTGTACGGGAACGTCTCCCTGCAAATCCACCTTAGTGTAGCTCATCTCCTTTGAAATCGTCCTCTTGTGGTGCAGATTGATAACTGCATCAGGCAACATCGCCGGTTTTACAGTCCTGCACCTCACTACCTTGATGGCTGGATTTGAGAGAATTACCTTGCACCCAGAAGCTCTCTGTGTAGTCAGTGTACTCTTCGGTCTTTCAAGAATTGCAAAGAGGTCATGCTCCACGTAACATGTGGTGCTACAACCCACAGTAATACTCGCTGACTTCTCTACTGTGAATGTGGCAGCAGCCAGAGCTTGTCCGCAAGGGTAATGTCCTCTCATTACCGGGTCTAATCATCCACTATAGTAAGCCATGGGCTTGTGCCCTAGGGTAGTCTTCTGTGTGAGTACCACAGTCATCACTACTCCATTGGAGTGTGAGAACAAATAGAATTTGTCATGGTAGTCCGGGATCCCTAACACTGGAGCTATGCATATTGCTTCTTTCAGCTCCTGGAATGCTTCAGTCATTTCATGTGTCCATAGCAACTTGCCATTCCCTCTCTGTGCTTCTCTGAGCCCGCTCAACAAAGGTCTTGTGTATGTATTATAGTTGAACACCCATTCTCTGCAGTAATTGCAAAGGCCAAAGAACTGCTGCATCTCTCTCACTGTCTTTGGCATTGGCATTCTACGGATCGCCTCCTCCCATTCTGGAGTCACTTTCCACCCTTCTTATGATACCAGCTGCCCTATATATACCTCTTCCTTTAGGCAATATTGTAATATTGCCTTGTCCACCTTATAACCCTTTTCTTCCAAGACTGTCAGCAAGTATACTGAGTCATTTCGACACTGCTCTTCTGACTTGCTACATGTCAAAATGTCATCCACATATTGTATGACGGTGCTCTCCATGTGTACATTGCCAAGATCCATCTGGAGGACCTTATTAAAGGTAGAAAGTGACTCACAGTATCCCTGTGGTAAACTTGTGTGTTTCCACTTCCGGTTTCTATATAGAAACAATGACAAGTCCTGTGACTCTTAATAGAGTGGTATAGAAAAGAAGGCGTTCATAGTCTATTACCGTGAAGTGTGTAGCTTCCGACAAGATGCTGCACAGAATTGTTGCTGGGTTCGGAACTAATGGAAATTTGTTTTATTCTATTTATTTCAAAGGACGCAAATCCTGAATAAAATGCCACGATCCGCCGGATGTCTTTTTCACAGGATACACTGCAGTGTTAAACTGCAATTCTGAAGGTACCAAAATGCCTTGCTTCACTAATGCAGCAATTGTCTCATAAATGCCCTTGTCCACATCCCTCGATAGGGGATACTGTCTTGCTCTTTGTAAAATAGCTCCTGGTTTGAGCTTTATCTTGACCCCCACTGTCCCTTTTAGCAGACCAACGTCATAGGGACTGTTCGTCCATAAATTGCTCAGTACCCGCCCCAAATCTTCCTCTAGAAATGGTGGTGCTGCCTTTCACAACATGCCCATTCTCTGTGGCTCTTCCCTGTAGTGTATTTATACCCTGTATGCAATGTTTTTGTCAAAGACCACTTCACTATCTGATCGATCATCTTGGAATAACTCCTCATCTGTCATGTCCATCCACCTGTATCCTTTCCCCCACTGCAATTACTGTCCTCATGATCATCCTGTGTCATCAGTCCCATGCAATACTATTTTCTTGTCTCTCACTATAACTGTCTTGAATTCTATTAGGATCACCTATGAATGAATGAATGACGTCTGTGGATGGAATGGGCGACGTCTGTGGATGGAATGCACGAAGTATGTGGATGAAACGGGCAAAGTAAGTGGATGAAACAGACGACATATGTGGATGAAACGGGTGACGTTTGTGGATGGAACGTGTGAAATATGTGGATGAAACAGATGAAGTATGTAGATGTTAAGGGTGAAATATGTGGATGAAGTGCATAAAACAACTTAGAATACACAGAATGGATCGGAGTAAATAGAAGAGGTTCGAATGCATGAAACGGACTGGAGTGCGTGGAGCGGACTGGAGTGTGTGGAGCAGAGTGGAGTGCGCGGGGCGGAGTGGAGTGCATGGGGCGGAGTGGAGTGCGTGGAGCAGAGTGGAGTGTGTGGAGTGGAGTGCATGGGGCGGAATGGAGTGCGTGAGTGCGTGGAGCGGACTGGAGTGTGTGGGGCAGACTGGAGTGCGTGGAGCGGATTGGAGCGCGTAGAATTGCGTGACCTACATAGAATGGTTTGGAGTGCACGGAGCGTTTGAAAGAGCATGTAACCCATCACATCACATCACCACGCTTACTCTCTTCTTTACACCACCACTCAACCAAAAACAGGGATACTATGACACCATTCGGTATAACTGTTCTCATACCAACATCTGCCGCAAACTCCACATCACTCTAAGTAAACACTGCTGGTTACACACCCCCCAACCAGGCGTTCTCCTCAGGCCTAACGCAACTACACTCAGTGTGGATAAATCCTGCCAGAACGAACACATACTACTGATCTCTTAACCACCACATCTACCACTAAGAAGCAGCTATTACACGATTGCCACACCAGCTGCACACATATCCGGTGCTCACACGCACCTTTGACTCTCTCCACTCTCTCTACTGACTTGAACTCTGGTTCCCAAGGGCATTTAACCTACCAGCGCCTTCAGACCATACCAATGGGACATAGGGCGCTATATAAATGCAAAATAACATAACATAACATTTATTTTCATCTAAGGGAATCTCTAGTCTAAATAAGAACTCATTGGGTATGCGTAACAGCCTACCCTGTATCCCTTGGAACCGTGCTATCATTACTTCCACCCCATATGAAAACAGTTAAATGTCTACTGGCACCCCTCTCTGTACCGTCTGGCCACAATAAGCTTGTATGAGTTCCCTCACATTCATGTAATGAACCCCTGGTGTTGAGCACATTGTCCCTTTGTCTGTGAAATGAAATGGTCATGTTAAGTCGGCACATCATGTCCCTACCCATTATATTCACTGGTTTCTGTGTAACTGATAGGATCAAACACATTCAGGTCTGTCTGTGGGCTGTCCTATTGCGGATATAATGATATTTCCGTCCCTTTGAATGGATTGCCCACTACAACAGTCGCCCCTCCCAGTTTGCATACAGGAGTCTGCATCGTGGAGTCTGCATGTGTTGTGGTTATGATGTTCTGTTGAACCGGTGCCCGCTGTGCTGGTTGTGATGGCTGCATGTTTCCCTGCATCATGGCTGATATTGCTGCATTTGCATGCCTTGGGTATGTGTCTGTTGTGGCGCGTGTATCTGCGCTTGCATTTGAACTTGAGCATAATAGTCAGTCTGTTCTGTATGATATGTGTGCTGTTGCTGCATTCCCCGATTTTGATGCATCCCGCCTCTGTCTCTGCAAACTCGAGCTATGTGCCCTGGTCTCCCGCACACCCAACATACCATGTTGAGAACAATACGCAAACTATTCTACACTGTGAACTCATCTACTCTGTGCTAAAATATTCCAACCGCTGCAGAAATCATGCCTGCCTCCGAACTGAGCTCGCAGAATCGTAGACTTTCATTGTGGTTTGGAAGTGAATGTCCTAAATGGCCGTGCACTGGCACCATGTTGTTTAGCTAATTTTCCGCACACCGACTACAGAGATATGCCAACCGATCCAGAATTTTAAGCAGAAAGGGCACTTTCATAATAGGCTATAGTCTTTGCCTTCGGAGGGTCAAGATTGTTCTTTTTCATGAGTAGAGTGATCCAGGATTCTTTCAGAAACTGGGGAACGTGGCCTTCCGCAAAGGAGTGGTTAACCAGCTTCATGACCCAAGGCACTAAGATTTCCAGACAGTTTTTAAAGATGCTGGAGAGACAAATGTCAGCACGACAAACAGTGGGTTTCATGGTACCTATGATTTTAGACATTTCTGCCTCAGTACAGGGAGTAAAGAAGAACTAATTCTCATTAGAGGGAGGAAGTGGCCTGGCATTTTTCCATGCATCAGAGGAAACTGCTGGAATGGGGGAGTTGGCCTTCAATTGCTCAAAGATGGAATCTTGATGTTTTGGAATTTTTTATTTGAATTCATCATGAAGTCCTTGGCACCAGTCAGAGACTTGCTTTCGAATTCCCTTAGGATCATAAAGAGCTCTTTGGAATTAGATTCAGCATGTGAGAGCCTTTTGTTTAAGGTAGCCGTCTTAGCTGCAATAATGGCTGCTTTTAGATTCTGCACTCTTTGTTTATAGTTGGCGAGGGCTATTGGAGACGGGGGATTTATGCCGATCTCTTTCAGCTTCCCGTTTAGTATGTCTCAGATCAAGGAAGGCCTCGTTAAACCAAGTATTCCTATTGGACCCTAGCTTTATCGATCTGGTCTGGAGAGGGGCGAGAAGATCAACAGGTGCCTCTGGGTTCAGTGCGCTATACAAATTGCAAAATAAATAAGTGTATGAGTGAGAAAAAAAGGCCAGTTCTGTAGTGTTATCAAACTTTTCAAGACAGTTAAATTTTGGTTTGAGAATGGAGGATAGTTTCTCAGGAGTGATCTTTTTTAAAATTCTGGATTCTTTAACAAGCCTTGGGGTAGCATTTATTTTACAAAGGGAGGCCGGAGGATGAACAAGATAGGAAACTAGATAGTGATCAGACCACGGACATGCCGAGACTTAGACATCAGACAAGGATAGACAGTGCGACAGAATACAGTCAACAGTGTGCCCACCTTTGTGGGTTGGTACAGACACCCACTGTAGGTACCCTATGGAGTCAAGGGCTGTCACTAAAGAGTTGGCTGGCTTGTTGAAAAGTTTATTAGGCCAAAGGTTGAAATCAGCAAGCACGATAACAGGTGTATTGGCTTTAGTAAGCTTATTAAGGGGGCCAATAAAATGCTACTCAAACGAGGGGATGACTTTGGGCAGTCTGTAGATGACAAAAATGGTCAAAGAGACTTTATTATGGATATTAAGTTTCACCACAAGACTTTCAGATTCATCAGGTGACTCATTAGGAGTCAGATGACACTTTAGGTGTTTATTGCAAAGCATAACTACCCCACTGCGCTTTTTCCCCTGTCGATCCTCTGAAACATGTGGTAATTGGATGGAATGGCTAGAGCAGCATCAGAGGGAATTCAGCCAAGACTCGTGCATAAGCGTTGAAGATATGTATCCCTCATTTCGTCATCTTATATAACACTTTATCAATGCTTACTAGACCTCAAATCGGAATTTCGACACATCCAAATCACAACTCACTCATATGCTTCTCAAGCTCCGCCCCAATGGCACAACACTGGTTCTGAACCACAATCGGCAAACTGCCCACTAAATTCCACCGCGTTCTGTATACTTCAGGTCCTATTAAACAACCTCACAGGTGACTTCACCTATACTGTAGAAGAAGAATTGTTGATACTCGATCCTTCAATAAATATATCCGCTCATGAACTGCCCCAAGCAAAACCACAAATGCAGCATAACGTATCCACGTCCGTCTTTGTGCTCTCCTAACAGGGTAAACCATTAAATCATGTGGTCCCTCTTCTATGGTGTCGCCTTATAGGAATACATATCAGAGTGATAAATCAAGAAACCACCTTCCGCGATATAAGGTAGCTTCTTCTGCTAACCAATAAACCCAGGTAAACTATCATATACTCATCCATGAACTAAGCTAAATTGCCTAACACAGGTAACCCATTAAATAATCATCCATGAACCAAGATTAATTGCCTCACTCACAGGGAAACCAATATATTGTGTCTTTCCTTTTTCTTATGAAGTTTGTTATTTTTTATTTTTCATCCGCAAGCTAAGCTGACCGCCCAACTGACCTCGCAACAAACAGGTATCCTTACATCAAAAAAAACCTTCAACAAATTCCATCTGTGCAGCCATTTCGTTTTGTATGCTTTAGAGTGCTTCCAGCAAAATTCGAATTTAGGTGTACTTTCGATCTGTGCAGCCATTTTGTTTTGTATGCTTTAGAGTGCTTTCTGCATAATTCGAAATTAGGTACATTTACAAACGTATCTTTGACCGATAAATCTGTGCACTTGCAGTGCACCTATTGTTCTCTGTCTGCTTGGCCGTCTGGTGCGATTCTGTCATTGCATAGTGCCTCTGACCCTCTCCCCGCTATCATCTGACCCCCACCTCTTGTTCCTTTCCCCCCCATGGTGCTCTCCATCTCCCCTATCTTTTGTAACTGTTTCTCCATCTCCACCCTCCCTCTCTCACAAAGACTGGAAGGAAGAAACTAAAAAAGGCATTCCTATGATCCAACCCTGGTCTGCCCATCGCAGACACCTCCACCAATGGTTCCTATAAACAGACTATCACATAAATCCTCTTTTCTGTTCCTTCAACTAACCTATGAACACCCCATATGGTATCTGTTCTGTCCACTTTCTCTTTCCACCCGTTACTGGAAACACTAGATGGGAAGTGCTCTTGGCTCACTTTGCATCTTCCAAATGCACCATTGTCTATCACAATGGCACAATGGCACTATCATGGCCCATGACTACCTTCTGCTTCTGGACAGGTGTCTCCCTTGCCTCTTCCACCTACCACACTCTCCTTCCACTCCTCTGTCCTTCATCCCCCCATCCCCAAACGCACCCCTGTGCCCCCCCACGCAAATCTTTCATAGGGGTTCACCAGCTTCATTTAGCTACCCTCAATTCTTGCTCTGCCTATAAACACTTGACATCTGTCTCCTCCTTGAAGACCTTGACCTTGACATCCTCACCCTCACTGAGACATGGTTCAAGGCCAGCTCTGTCACTGCTTTTCAAACTCTTCTTCCTGATGGCTACAGGATCATATCCAACCCCAGACCTTCCCGATCTGGTGGCGCAGGTGTTCTGATCTTCCCTGAGTGGGTTCCTGCCTCCATCATCCCCACTCAGTCCGGAATCTGCAGAAATGTTTCAATTTCAAAATAGCGAATGGAGAAATAACCAAATTATTTTACCAATGAATTTCTAAATTCAGAGACATTTTAGTAAAATATAGGTGTGGGGTGGGGTAAGGGTAATAGTTAAGTGGGTGAGGGGCGCGGTGGGTCTCACCCTGTATTATTAAAAAATAGAAATACTGTCATTTCTCCATTTGGTTATTTCATGGCAATACCTAAATCCTACTCTTCCATTGAAAGCCTAATCTGCAGACTGACTGTCTCCCCTTCTTTCTCTGTGACCCTCACTACCATCTACAGACCTCCTGGTCCTTCCTCCCTCTTCTCTCTGAATGGGTCGACCGCTCCTCCTCTCTTCTTTCCTGCTCCCCCAAACGCATCTTCCTTGGGGAATTGAACATTCACCTAGACTCCCCTGATGTGGCCACCGTTCTCTTTCGTGACCTCTGCAACAACTCGCTCCTTCACTATCCTCTCCTCTGGTCCAACCCCCTCTGCAATGCACACCCTGGATGCCCTCGTTTTCGACAGACATCCCACTTTCCAACCCCCTCATTACCCCTCACTCCCCTCTCCTCTATTCCTTCCTTGGCCTCCCCACTCACCTTCCCCCACACTGCCAATCTCCTTCTCTGTCATTCGACTGATGAAGCATGTGTCAGTCGATGCCTTTGCTTTCTACTTCATCCCTCCGCCACCCCTTTCTTTGGCCTCTCCTTCTGACTCTATCCTAACTAACCTCCATCTCTCTATCCCCAAAACCCTGGACATCCTTGCCCCTGTCATGAGGATCTGCCTGAAGACTGCCTCTGAATGCAACTCTTGGTATGACTCTGACTTAGCCATCTTGAAACGAAAGTGCAAAGTGGCAGAGTGGAAGTGGCAGACATCTAGCTCATCCCCTGCCGTCTTCTCCAAAGGCAATACTGTCTTACCATCTGCTCCAAGAAAAGAGCTCATGTTGAAGCTCGCATGTCTGGAGCCACAAATAACTCGCCAATACTACCACAGTCTACTCTTTTCCTCCTCCCTTATAGGCCTTATGCTCTGCACTGGCCTCCAATTTTCCTCCAAAACTCTTGACATCCTGTCCTCTCTGTCTTCTGCTACCCCCCACCTCCCTCTTTCTTTCACCTCTTTGTACCCTCTTACCCACCCCACCCATTCTCTTCTCCCTCTCTCCCATTGCACCAGATAAGATCTCTAAAGTTGTCCGCTCTCTAAAGCTGTCCGCTCTATGAAATTCTTCTCTAAACAGGTGCCTTGCAAACCATCAAGGACAACATCGACACTCCCGCCCCTGCCTTGGCTGACCTCTGCAAACACTCTTTTGCCACAGACTCCTTCCCTCAACCCCTCAATCACTCTTTGTGCACTCGCCTAAAAAAGCCATCTGCTGACCCCCCCTTGCCCAGCTAACTATTGACCTATATCTATCACCCCGTTCTTGGGCAAACTCATGGAGAAGCTGGTCATCCCCCAACTGACACTCCACACCAAAATGAAGACCTTCTCTCTAATCTGGAGTCTAACACTCTTTCTGCTCTGATCCTCCTCAATCTTTCCTCTGCCTTTGACACTGTCAACCACCCCATCCTCATAAACTGTCTTTGTGACACCGTAGGCATAATGAACAGGGCACTGGCGTGTCTTACCTCTTTCCTCTCTAACAGACCCTCCCAAGTTTTAATGGGTCCTATTCTCTCCTAAACTTCACTCTCTAACTGTGGCATCCCTCAGAGTTCTACGCTATCGCCATGGCTCTTCAACATCTACCTGTCCCTGTTGGCCCACCTGATCTCAACCTACTCCCCTAACTTCCACTATTATGCAGACAACACACAGCTCTCTTTCTGGCTGCCTCCCCTACCTTCTTCATCCTCCTCTTTCTGCCTTATACCTGACTGCCTAACTGCTATTCAGACATGGTGCTCTGCCAATGATCTCTGCCTCAACGCCAGCAAGACAGAGATCCTTCTCATTGAGACAACTGCTCCTAGTTTCCCCCTTATTCTCTGGCCAGACTCCTTGGGTACCCTCCCATCACCCACTTGTGAGACAAAAACCTTGGGATCATCTTTGACTCCTCTCTCTCCTTCTCTCCACACATCTCAGACCTTGCCAAGAAGTCCAACTTTCAGCTTCATCTCCTCAGGGGCATTCTACCTTTCCTCACCTTCCCTCAGAAGCTCAGAACCGATCTTCTCTGTAGGCTTTACTACTGCAATAGCCTCTTCATCAACCTTACTCTTTCCTCCCTTCGCCCCCTTCAACTAATCCAGAATAGTACTTCAAGACTTATACTTGACCTCAAACACACGGACCGCATCTCTCTAGCCCTAAAATCTCTCCACTGGCTCCCAGTCACTGCAAGGAACAAATTCAAAACCCTTTGCATCATCCACAAGGCTATCTGGGGCCTGGGACCTCTCTACATCCAGCTTTTTCTCCCAAAATACCTCCCAGACAATATCCATCGGTCTTCTGGCTCCAACACTCTACAGGTCAAATGTTTCTCCAAGCAGAGAGTGGGAGGTAGATCCCTCTCCTCGGCTGGCGCCTCCCTCTGGAACAGCCTCCCTCCCCCCTCAGACTTGAGCCGGATCTTCTTCAGTTCCAGAAACGTCGCAAGACCTTCATTTTCTCCTCTTCCTTCCCTCTCCCAATCCCGTGCTAAACCCTCAACCTGCCGCTGCAATTGGGGCAGGGTCCCTTCAGTCTCTTACAAGGACCAGACTACCCCTCCCACCATTCCCTCCCAGCATCCTTTGCCAGCACTTGATCTCAGGCTCGCTGTCCAGCATTATCCCAACCCAGTCCCCCTGTCAAATGCACTCTTCATCCCCTCCCCCTTATTTCCCCTAGCACTTCCTGCCTTGGCCTGACCAGCTCTTGCCCACCACCACCCTTGGGGGAACCCCATGCACTGCACTTCTCCCTCTACCCCACACCCACTTGCACTTATCACCTTTGTCATGCACTTGCACAGTAGGATTGTCACAAGGCCAATATAACTATTTATTTGTTATTTATTGGTGTATTGATATGAGCAAGAAGCGAGGGCCGTGGGACGTTGACGGCTTCTGGGCAGAATTGTAAATAGGAGGAGCGCTCTGAGAGGAGAGCATTTATCTTTCCTGCCTGTTGTGCCTGTTGTTAGTGAAACACGCATTTAGAAGCAGCAAAAGACTTCGTTCCGAGAACGCTCGTTTCCTGGAGGAGGCGGAGCTTGGCCAGATCAGCTGTTTGATCACGTGACCTTCTGCCCAGACAAAGCACAAACCACCCTTGCGGCGTTAAGCCCGACGGTGTCAAGGGCGCTGACTGTTTTGCGGCTGTGTGGCGCATATGGCCCCATAAAGGATCACCCATCATACCTACATCGGAAACCAAATAGAGCCTGTATTATCTAACAACAAATCAAGTGGAACCGAGGTAAGGGGCCTCATCATACCTGTATAGTATTGTACTTGAGATTGGATACCGCGCAAGACTGCGGGATACTATTTCCTTTGATCGCGCTGGTTGTGCCCAATAAGATTCGGGATATACTGACCTCTCTGGGCTTTGGAAGGGGTTCATCGATAGACTATCGTGATACACACATCCTAGGTTGCAAGCATCTGACACAGAAAGCTCCATTCCATCCAGGTCTCAAACTACTATATACGCATTATTTTGCAATTTTTATAGAGTGTTTTGTAACCCAAAAAGAGTTGAATGAAACTTCGTAGCACAAAAGAAATGGAAGGAGCAGGGGATGGATCATATTTAAGTAAGAATCAGGAAGCAAATACATTAACTGCTCAACATGTGCAGGAGAATGTAAATCCAAATACCCCGCAGCAAATCCAAGTACTGATACATGCTGAAGAATCTCATACTACTCCAGTAAAAAGCTCCACGGAGAAAAACCCAAACATTGCAATAGTGAACAACTGGAAGCGGGGTTTGGAATATACCGTTACAACAAAAAAGATACAAAGCAAAATAGAAAGTCATTTTGGGAGAAAACGACACAAAAGCCATAGCGACATCGAAGGAGAATCACTCATCCTCTGGGAAGATCCAAGACAATCCCAAACTCCGGCTTCTAGCACAGAAATGCATCCCACATTAACAAATCTGGAAAAAGAAGCCCCTATTCAATTTGAGGAGGATAATGTGACCCCTCCATCGTTACAAAATCTACAAGCAACAAAAAATGTTACACAATTCTTTCAGGAACAAAGCGAAGCAGATCTCAAAGATGATGAGAAGACAAAAACAAAGTTAAACACAGACACATTGAAAGCCTTAAACTTTGTTCTTAGCTCTTTGGTCACAGTCTTTGAGATGTTAAAAAGAGAGGTCCAATCGCAAAGCGGGACATTGTTAGAAATGACAAAAGAAATGGCATTATGTGATTCTACCTTAGTGGGCTTGGCAAACGTCCTTAACACAAAACTGAGCACTCCAATTCAGGCTCTAAACCTCGAGATTGCAAAACAAGGACTTGACATTTTCTCCATCCAGCAATTATTGAAGGAAAAAAATGAAATTGGAAACCTTAATAACAGATTGTTACAAGAGGTTCTCTTAACCTTGAAAGGACACCCGTCTCCAGCCCAAGCAGAGAAAACTCCAGAAAAAAATCGGGAGTATTCACTTGATGATACACCGCTGTCAGACTCGATAATGGAAGAATTTCTAAGACTCGCTATCGTAATGGAGGAAGATGCAGATATTGGAAATAACACACAAGAAACAGATTGTGATCATCGGAAAAACATACAAGTGGGTGAATCACAAGAATGGCAAGAACAAGGGGAACAAACATCAAGAGGTAGAAGAAAAAGAAGAAATCGTCTCCCAAAGAGAGAGTGATCCAAGTCTATACACCTTAAAGGGAAAAGAAAACAAGATAAAGGGCTGAAATGCAACAAAACCGAAAAAGAGAATGGAAAAATACATCATAAAATACAGCCAAATGGGCACAGTGAGGAACAAGAGAGTATTACGAGCGACTTTAAAACATTTCAAAATCACACAAAAAGAAATAAATCCGTCACAGGAAAGGGAAACCAGAGGTGTAAGACTGCCACCCCTAAGAAGAACAAAACAATGGAAGGGAACAAACTGGATGATATAGCTTTGGTAACAAAAGCAAGCATCGGTCTGCAAACAGAGGAGGAGACAGAGCAAAAGGATAATCTAAAAAAAAAAAATAATAAAGAGGCTGATAAGGTTCCGAAAGGGCAGCCAAATTCAGAAAAATTACCAGCAAAAAACAACTTAAACGCTCAACTCCAAAAGGAGCCCACAGTAAAAACAGTAAAATGGGCCCCTATCTTTCTAAAAAAAAAAAACCTCCAGCTTGAAGAAAATAAATCCAAAGGGAAAGCCATTGCTCTAAGTCAACATGAGAGCAGGAAAATCGCCCCTATCTTCCTATTAAAGAAACAGGTGGCTACCAAGCCTAACTCTCTCCAATTCAATTGTCTCAGCAAACGTGGAGGAAAAAAACATATCTAAAACAAGTGATATGAAAATTCAAAATGGAGAAGGGAAATTTGTAAGACTTGACATCCCTACAAAGCATGAGGAGATCACTGCAGGCATCCAAACCCCCTCTATAATATGCAATCAGTCAATCCAAAGCATACCAAGGGAAAACATTATTCAAAGGGTTTGGCTGAGGCTGCGATCAAACTATGGGCACCATAAATCCTTGAATCGGGGAGTGATTTTAGGCATAATACACAAAATTAAAAATCTTCATTCCTTTAAATCTGAGGACATTGAGAGCGTGAAATTTCCAATGTCAAATGATCCATTTCTGGTAGAACTTATACTGACGTCTGAAAAAACAAAAAACGCTATCCTACAAAACTCAATTGAAATGGAATCCTATGGTTTAGAGGTCTCATGCAATGAAAGAAAAAAAATCTTCATGAGTGAACATCGCAACCTTGTATGCCCAAACAAAGGTAGATCATCCCAAAATGAGGCGATTGTTACAGGAAAGAGAAACGCAGAAAAAGATCCCAAGACAAAAGACAATACCCTCATGCTCCTTCCAGAAATACTGACAGAAGTATTACAGAAGCTGGGATTGGGCACGCAGCGACTTTAGAAGGAAAAATCTAAATATCTTTAGTTGGAACACAAGAGGCTCTAGTGTCATCAGAGGTAAAGAAACACAGACATATCTATTCAACCAGGGAGATGCAGTCCTATTACAAGAAACCTGGCTGGTAAATCCTTTAATTATTGAAGGATATACAGTGAACTGTTTATCAGCTGCACAAAAACCATTAGGGCGTCCTTCAGGAGGCTTATTGATAGCATTGAAAAACCAAGTCTTTAAAAACGTAATAGAAATATGGAAAAATCCCCAAGGTATCCAGGCATGTAGAGCTGAAGTAAACTTACAAGAAACCACTAAAACCTGGATCTTTGTAAATATTTATTGGAACCCAGTGACATCAACACTAAGTTGTTTTTTGGAAGATCTAGCAGCACTTTTTGAACTATTAAAAACAACCTTAGCAACCAGTAAAATTGTGGTAGCAGGGGACTTCAACTCGAACTGTTCATATCCACAGAAAGGAGATTCAGGTCGAAGGTCTCACGGAAAAGTGAGCAGGGGAAAAAAGTGGCGGGATTTGATGGAGCAATGGGATCTTCACATGGTAGCTGGCATACAGGATGGTGAACCGTATATAACATGGCAAAGAGGGAACTCATCCTCCGCATTGGATTTTATTTTTGTTTCAAAAACCTTGCAGGCTTTGCCTTCCACTCTAATAATAAAACAAGAAACTGGCAGTGACCACAGCAGATTGGAGCTGTCATTTGAAAACATTTTTACAACAGAAACTGAAAGAGAATTACAGTTGTTAGAGGAAAAAAAAGGAAAACTCAGAGTTGTCAAATACAAAGATGGGGGAGACAAACTAAACGGAAAACTTAAAGGGATCCCTGAACATATCTGGAAAATACAATGTAACCCAGACCGATTCACCAACTTTTTATGGGCGACTTTGGCGCCCAAATATTTAGCGGGAGAAATAAAACAGAAACATCTACATGCCTTTGATGAACCTACACAAAGAAGAAAAAGAGAACATAGAAAAGCTCTGAGAGACATTCGGAAAGCAGGATATTCGTTTGAAGAAATGCAAATCGCGATAAAACACCAAAAAGTAAATTATAAATCATGGTCAATCTCACATAAAGCACTTCGGATGCAGACAGATGGTGAGCATATACTCACTACCCTTAGAGAAAGCAACAGCAAAAACTTCTGGGAAATAATGAACCAATTCGAAGGGGATCACACTCAATCACTATGTAATTTAGTGCCAGAAGATGGTTTGGTGAGATATTTGACAGAGACATATAAAAGTGACAACAATCGTGAATTTAGAAGCAAGCCAGAACTCCGTTGGCAACTTAAATTCAATGAAGAGGACATATACGAAATCATAATTAATTCCTCAACATCCAAAGCCTCGGGACTAAATGGCTTGACCTATCAGGCATTGAAAAGCGAACCTATCCTGTGGTCAAAGATTTTATTTGTTCTCTTTGATGAAATACTAAAAAAACGGACTTTCCCAGCATCTTGGAAAACGGCCCTTATAATACCCTTCTTTAAACATGGGGATCGTCGTGCAGCAATGAATTATAGACCAATAGCATTGCTGGACATTGAAAGCAAAATTTTTATGAAGCTTCTACTAAATCACATCTCAAAATGGGTGGAAGACTTCAATATCTTATCACGCTTTCAAACAGGATTCCGCAAAGGCCATTCAACATCTCTTAATGGCCTGATTCTAAGTATCTTAAATGAACAAAAAAGAGGGGGAAGAAAAACATTGTACGGAGCCTGGATAGACTTGTCCAAAGCTTTCGACCAAATAGAACGAGTCTTACTTTGGGAGAAACTCCGGAAATGGGGAATGCCAGAACCACTATTGTCCATCTTAGTGGAATTACATAGGGAAACCAATCTGAGAGTAAGGCTCGATGCAATGGGACATCTTTCAAGACTGGTTGAAGTAAATAGGGGGGTCAGACAGGGGTGCTTGGGAGCGCCTCTGTTCTTCAACCTGTTCTTAGCAGATATGGGCCTTTTTTTGCAACCATCTGCTTTGTTAAGTCCAATATTAAATGGGAGAAAAATATGTTGGCTCGCGTACGCAGATGATATAGTTCTCCTCGACAGAACAGCAATTGGTCTACAACATTTACTTGACAAATTGAGTGAGTATGTGGGAGTAAACAAACTGACAGTAAACCCGGCTAAATCAAATATCCTGATTTTCAAACATCCGCTACTAAAAACAAAACACATAAACTGGAATATGGGAGGAGAACGGATAAGAACAGTAGAAACCATAAAATACTTGGGATATAACATCCATGCCCATCCAGCAATATACAAAGCAGAAAGTGAAATAATGGCTAAAGTAACACAATTCACATCACAAATGATCAAATTAAACTATAAACTCTGTAAATTTTCTATTCTCCCATTGGTAAAGTTCTACCTTGCCAAAGTGGTCCCAGTCATCCTGTATGGTTTAGAAGCCAAACCCGATCTTTGGTTTATAAACTGGGACAATTTTGAGGGCCGCCTATGGAAAAAAGCTCTGGGTCTCCCAAACTGTGCCTCCTCAAAAAGCTTGAGATTTGAGCTAGGTCTAAAATCGCTGAACTATATGGCAGACTGGAAGCTGATTACATTGTCTCGAGAAATAGCAATAAGTAAGGACTCGACACTGTATGGAGACCTCAGACATGAAACACTGCAAAAAAAAATCAACTATCCTCACCTTGTTAGAGGCGAGAACACTGGAAAGACTGAAGACTTTAGATATAAACAAAGAGACCTTAATCCTAAACCCACTCAAAGTGAAAAGAAGACTAGAACAATGGGATTGGATCGAAACAGTAGAAAGAGTAAGAGATAAACCAACTCAAAATCCATTTTTGAAGGGAGAAAAGAAGCTTGGGTGTCTCTCTTGCTATCTACTAAAATCCCCAAACAGGAAACTGCGCTCAGACTTTCTTAGAATGAGACTGAACCTTGTCCAATGTGGGGCTGTTCTGGAAAAGCGCAACCAAGGGGACGTGGCAAAAAAACTATGTTCAATCTGCATCAACCCTGCCAAACAAACATTAAGGCATGTTCTAATGGAATGTGAAGGCACATGGCCTCAACGACTAAGACTTTTCAGAGACTTTGTGTGGAGAGAGGAAGACATAATTTCAGACCTCTTTTGGGACAGAATTACCTCAGGAAGCAACGCAGTTTTGACGTTTGCAGCAATCCAGGTGATAACAGAAAATGGACTGATCATCTAACAAAATAAAATAAAGGACAAAAGTCTTCAAAACATTGATCTAGCCGAAAAATAGAAAATTGGCAGGGTTGGGGGAAAACAATGAAATTTAATGTAATTTTTATGTGTTTTATGCTAAC
This sequence comes from Ambystoma mexicanum, assembly GCF_040938575.1. Classification (NCBI taxonomy): domain Eukaryota; kingdom Metazoa; phylum Chordata; class Amphibia; order Caudata; family Ambystomatidae; genus Ambystoma; species Ambystoma mexicanum. The sequence goes on from NC_090926.1 coordinate 448,287,611, forward strand.
AATTTTGTATTATTTTTGTAAAGGCTTAAGCCAAAACAAATTAAAAAAAAAAAAAAGATATGATATGATATGATATGGCATTTATAACGCGCCTATACACAAGTGTTCCAAGGCGCGACGAGGCAAGGGAGGGGGAACAGAGGGAAGACAGACAACGATCTTACTAGGCCAGGTGTCATTCAGATCGCACAAGTGCAAGGGAAGGGGGGAAAAGGCAAGTGCGGGGGGAGGGGAAAGTGCAGTACATGGGATAATAAATAACAAGATAAATAAAAGAACGGCTAGCTGGTGGCAAGTGCAGGGTGTGTGCAGACATAAGTGCTGGTGGGGGGACTGTAGGGATACAGAAAACAGTCCCCAGGTGCAGAGGTTGCCAGGGAGGCAGTGCAGGCGTGCAACTGGCAGGGCTTGGGCCTGAGATCTTTTTATAATTCCCATGTCCCCCTGGGCCCTCTTATCTTGTGGCGCCTGGAAACACCTCTGTATAGGTGCCATACAAATGTCCAATAAATAAATACATTTAAAATAAAGTAAAAAAACACCATGCGGACATTCCCTCCCCACATTTGCCATATAGCTGAGTCTATACTTTCACTCAGTGATCTGCTGAGTCTCTCGGGCACATCGACTCTCCAACAACCTGCCTCTCTGCCGTCCGGTCTGATAGGCATCCCACGGGAAGCAGGCAGGAATTCCCTCCATAAGTAGCTCCTGTCAACCTCTGTGTTTCTCCAGACATGGCTTTAAACATCGATTTCTGCGGGTCGCCACACAGCACCATATGCATGGTGGGGGGACGAGGTGGATTCTCGCCGAACCATCCTCTGCTACCACTGTGTATAGATGTGGCTGGGGCTCTATAGCAGTCACCCCAATTATCAGCAGAGAACACTTGGGGCCATCAAAGACTCCCCGCCACAAAAACATAAGACTCAGCCATGGGTCAAAGTCACTTTTGTTAGCGAACAAAATGCTAGGGATCACAACAGAAAAACAAGTATCCTCCAGAGCTGTCAGCTTCTAAGCATGTGTCACCGGGTTTTATCCTGGTGTGACATCACAAGTCCAGGTTTCATCCCAGATACCTATTAGACATTCACATTGGACAGTTTGGTTGAGCTACATATAGGAGCTACAGGGGTTAGTTGGATAGCCGTATCTGGTGGCTCTCCCTGGGACCACCTCTACCAGTGTCAATCTACACTGTTGCAGGGTTGCAGGGAGACTGCAATATCTTCAGGTAAAAACTGCAATATTATAGTGTTCATTGTTAGACCAATATGTTAAAATAGCACTATGGAGTTGCTCATTGGATGCTGTGATTAATGGAGAGACAAGTGTGTAGTGTTTGTCATTTGCTCTGTGGGTTAGAAAGTTTATGTTTGCTGTCTTTTGCTGTTTGTAGTTCCCCTGTTTAAGTGTCTTTCTTTCACCTTGGCACATATGTAATATTACCCAGTCTCTAAGTGAATGAGAATGGAGATATTGTACAGTTAATTATTCAATCTGCAAATTAAATAATATTTTGTTAGTGGTCCACTGGAACCTCTGGGCTTGAATGTTCTTTTTTATTACCTGATAACCTTTGTTCTGTGCAGATACAACCTATCCCGATGATCCTGATAGGAGCAGGGTGTACGACGAGATAATGCAGTCCGTGGTGCACTGCGGCTACTTGTACAAGACTCCAGTGATTACAAAGCCCACGCCTACCAAGAGAACTAAAGATGGTAAATCTGGGAAAAAGCCTTTAGGCCCTATACCTGTAGTACATGGGCTGATCGGCGGGTTGTAATGCTTCTCAGAATACTTCATAGAGATAGGTCACAGGGTTGCTAACATTTTATTCCCATAATGTTGTCTGTGCACCTCAGGCTAAATGATGCATGAGTGTTAGGCACGAATTGGTGTAGTACCCTGTGGAAAACCACAACACTTGTCCTCTTGGTATTAGGTAACCCACTATTTGGTATAGGCCTGTACTACACAAGTTGGTAGTGTGTCTGAGCAGCTAGGTTTATCTCAAGAGGGGTAAATGTCAGCTGTAGAGCTGTAGCAATGACATCCACAAATACAAGTAGCCAAGTAACACTTATACTCAAGGTTTTTGTTATAAATAATTATTTATTTAACAATAGTTTTTAAATAAGCATTCTTTAAGAAGGGCAATATATGTAGCAATCAAATACACATTAAAATACTTTTCCAGAATCAACACAAAGCTAGTAGATACTCTTTAGAGATGCTTCTTACGCACATCCTACACCCTGGGGAGACTTCACTAACTAGGACAGTAATGGCATTTATATATCCCTGGTACAATTTGTAGATCCTGAGGTTTGTAGAAAAGGAAGGTTAGAGGAAGGAAAAAGGTTAAGCAGGTTCTCAGAGCATGTGAGCACTTTAAATCTTCCAATGAAATCTAGATAAAAACCTTTCCCAGCAATATTAGTTTAAAACCAATGTATCACCTATGAGGGACAGTAAGTATCAAAGTCAAATGGACTAGAAGGGTCTGCAGGAAGCCAGGACAGCGAAAGTCAATTGGAGCAAAGTCTATGGATCGGAAGCCCTTCTTGGATAGTAAAAGTCTTGTCCAAAGTTATAGAGTTTGTTGAAGAAAAATCTCTGTAGGGTCACAAGCTGTTACACTTGTGAAGGGTAGAGCTGAAATCAACTCTAGCAAAGTAGCTAATGCAAGTCTCAACTGAGAAGAGCAAAGCTAAAGACACTGAGGTAAGTTCCCCAAGTCAGAACAGTACATTTGGTTAGAAGAAGAGTGGTTCAGCTGACTTCTGTCTGGTTGCAGTAATGCAGATTCTGGGTTCCTTGGCCTCAGTTGTGGGGACAAGAGGGAGGACATCTGGAGGACTCCTGCTCAGCAATTCGGAGGTTGGCGGAAGCTACAGGCTCTTTTTGGATCAGCGGCACTTCGCAGTTTCAGCGCTTGGTAAACAGCACCATTACCGATCTTGGACACCGGTTGGGCTTCCTTCATTCCTTGAGTCCTGTACGTTGGTGAGGGGACTCGAGCCAATCAAGACTGGGTGCATTCAGACATTCCTGAAGACAAAGGACAGGGGAGTTTCAGGAACCTCCCTCACCTCCTGCTCTTCCAGACACACTGGGCAGGTTTCAGTATTGAAACCTGCCAAAGGCAAAATGAACAAAGGGCTCAAACATGGCTTGATGTGCGTAAAACCCAAGAAAGACCTAACAGACAGAAAATGGTGGAAAAAGAAGACCAGGGCCATTTTGACAAAATGGTCACCCATGGGTGCTATCCTGAAGCTGAAGATTCAGCCTGCGGTATAAAAGCACAATGGTAGGAAAATTAAACCACTGCCACCAGCCATTTAAAGTAGTAGGGGTAACTTAAAAAATGTTACATGAGTAGGTAGGAAAAGGGGCTACTAAGTAACCCCCCAGCACTCCACATAGGAGAGTGTGTGCTGAACCTACAAAGAGAAAAGGTAAGTAGAGTCAATTTCACTTTACTGTTCTAGGGAACTGTAGTTCACACAAGAAATGGTATTTAAACCTTAGGAGGAATCTAAAAGATATCTCTGTGCCACTGCCCTGAAGGTGCTGTGTGTCACCATACAAAAGAAAGATGCCTATGGAGTTTGTCAGACTCCAAAAACAGAGGAAACACATAATTCAAATCAGGTCAAAACACATTAGAGAGTGAGAAAAAGGGCTCACTCACTCCAGCGTTAAAATTTAAAATTCCTAAATTCCAGCAAAAGAGCTAAGGGTCTCTAAGGTTGAAGGGAATTAGCACAGAAATGAGAATTCTCCCTAGCACTGTGCAACACCGGAGATGGATGGATGGAAGGTTTTGGATCAACCATAACAACTGGCATTGTTGTAGGTAACTCTCAACACCATTGTTGTTTAATCCTGCTATGCCATTACTGAAAGGGAAACGAATATGCAAATTAGGCTTGTTGCAACCCGAAAAGAGGTAGGCAGCCCAAACGGATAGGTTGCTTTCTGTCTACATATGAACGTTACGCAACCCCACACACGTTTCAGGATCACATCATCACTGCTAGTAGTTAGGAAGCTACCAGCCCACTTCTGTGCATTCCTGTCAAACATAGAGTTACGTATGCAGCACCCAACAGTGATAGAACGTATTGATTGAATCATAACCACGTGTATTGCTCTTGGTAACCCTCAAAGCCATCATTTTTCACCCTGCTATGCCATTACAGAAGGAAACATTATAGCCACATCGGGTGTGGTCTCGTTTCATGCAAATCCTTCCAGCCATATAGATTTGGTTCCAAACGTGTCCCCCAGATCAGGATGGGTATGCCCAGGCATGTGTCCCAAGACTACTGTGCCTAGAGACACAAGCTACTTCAAACTTAAGTGTTGCAAACTGCAGGGTGAAAAACAGTAGTTTAGAGAGCTGCTCAGTCAGGTGCTAGTGCTTATGATGGATTGTATTCTCTCACCTACTTCCCCGGGAGCTTTCATTCAGGTGGCCAGGGAAGCGCCATCACTTTTGGATTCTGACCCTGGGGGTGGACAAGCAAGGGAGGATCACCTGAGTGTAGGGCCACAGGGGATTGGGAGGAGAATACCCAAGGGTGGGATATTATCCACCATCTCACTCTCCCTCAGTCTTAATGGGTTATTTCCAATCACACCCCATCTCCCCCTTTCCAATAAGTACTGTGACGAAGAAGAGGCGATCAGGAGCAATGGGGATTACTCATAGAAACAACATAGGAATACAAAGTGAGGCCTACCATGTAACTCCTTTGAATTGTCCCACTAATAGAGTCAGGCAAGGTCAGGCCCTTTTCCCCAACTGTGCACACTTGACTCCACTGAGGACTATAAAAGGTGTGGTTCTGCACAGCGGAATGAATAAGCTAGAGATACCGTGTGGAGCACAGGAGCCAAGCACCAGTAGGAAGCTGTGCGGAAGACCGGGACAACCTGGAAAAGAACAGAGTGCCAAGATGTGGACCCAGTATGCCAGATGGGGTGCGGCGTGGCCAGGGAGCCATTTCTCCAAGGAGCAGGAGCGAGGCACTCAAATGCAGCTGCTGGCAGTGTCTAAGGAACTGCTTGTTCCCTTGGGATTTGTGCAAGTCCCAAGAGTGTCAAATAGGCAGGTGGTGAGACCTTGACCTCAACCCAAGCAACTGGAGGAAGACCGCTTGTCAGCACCACGCTTACTGGTGAGTTTCATGAGAAAAGAAGAGAGAAACTCAGTAGCGTCCTGGTGGCTGGAGCAGAACAGAAACATTGTTTATTTATTTATAGCACGCGCCAGACCCAAAGGTATCCGGGCGCGTGTGCAAGAATACTTTAAGCTTACAGGTTACAGTTACACATTCCAAGTAGATACAGGATACATTGACAACAGGCTAATGATTACCCTACAAGTTTGTACACAGAGTTATATACAGAGTTATATACACAGGTATTTGTACACAGAGGTGTATACACAGTATACATTGACAGTCAAAAAGCAAGGTGGAGTAAGCGGGGAGATGAGCATGTAAGTATGCATTCAGCTACAGATTAACAGTTGGGTAAGACGTAGGTAGTCCTGGTGTCGATCAGTTATAGGTCATTTTCTTTGAGCCATTTAATACAGTTAAGTCTGAAGTGTGGATAGGATTGGTCAGACCTTAAAGAGGATGGGAGAGCGTTCCACAACTGGGCTGCTTTGACAGGGAAGCTGTTGCCTCTAGCAGTGCTCGGTTTAAATGGGGGCACAACTAGCTGGTTGTTATATGCTTATATAACATTGTTGCAAGCAACATGAAAGTAAAGAAAGTTTAAAGGAAAGCGTATTGCAAGTGTTGTGAAAGGAAAGAAGACAGAAAGGAAGCAAGATTTAATGTGCTAGTTAAAAGGAGAAATGAACTTTAAAAGTGAAAGGTCCTAGATGCGAGGAATCAAGAAAAGAAGGGATTGTACAGGGAAAGAAGCACAGAGAGGGTGCAAGCGAACTGAAAGCAAGAAAAGGGTGCAAGCGACCTGAAAGCAAGGAAAGAGTGTGAGTGAGCATGATAAAAAGGAACGAGTGTTCAAGAGGCACAGTAAAATGAAAATAATCAAGAAACAGGTGCAAGTGTGCACAGTTGCACACTAAAGCCAGAAGAAAGCATGAAAGGCATGAAAAGTGTGAAAAGGGGTGCAGGAACCCCAACACAGTAAAATTAAGAGACTTGTGAAAGTAGAAGAAAAGGTGAGGGGTTATTCATCAGAGTAGTCGCGCTAAGGAGGAACAAATAGCCTGATGTTCTTGAAAGTCTCTGATAATGCCCCTAAAAGAACTGTGATTAACGAAGGGTGCATCCTGACAAACAGAACGTTTTATGTTACATCAAAGAGGGCCTACACTTGGCGAAGGGAACCCTGAGAGGACTATAGAGTTATTGGAAACTGAACCTTTGTGTGTTGCATCAAAGGGTCCTAATCTTGGGCTAGGGAACCTTGAGAGAACCACTAAAGCTGAATACTTATTTTGAAACAGAGAAGCATAAACTTGGCGTAGGGGACCCTGAGAAGCCTATAAGGAAATGTTTTGTATTATGTTTGAAACTTGAACTTGAGGAAGGGAATCCCAAGGAACCAGAGACCTTGAAAGTTGTTTGAAAATATTGCCAGCACCCTGTGGAGAAGGTTTCACGAACAACCCTTTGTTGATTGTACTAATTTTTATGACATTGCAGAACTACACCCGGTGGAATACCACCTGCAACCAGCCTTGGTTTTTATTTCTTTTTGGAACCACTATTTTCTTTTAAGAAGACTTCCTACCACATTTTGTCAAAGAGTGAGGGCAAGCATAGGTTTAAACACTGACAGATTTTTGTTTTGTACTTGCAGACATCAACACCCCTTAGAAACAGCAGTTGAGGGAACAACCCACTTAGAGTTAGGGCCAATTAGGTATTACACCAATCCCGGATCTTTACTAAATAAAGGTGTTTCAAACTGTTACTTTTGGGTCTGTGTCTCTCTTGATACCATCCCTGCCTCACAACTTCCATATATCACCCTTCAGTATTAATTCTTGAATTTCACTATCTGTACATTCCATTTGATAGAACTTGTCACGCATAGAAAATGTGACGAACATTCATGTGCGTTTAGATAGTGGGGAAAACAGTTACAGCGTAGCGACAAAAAGGAAAGTGGACATAGTCTGGGACCACTGGATGACATTCACAGCAATGGTAGGACAGGGAAGAGGCTGGATCCATGGTAAAGATGACGTTGGAGCTATTCATCTGCTAGTTACATAACAGATGTTCTTTTCTTCTGATCTAGAGTTCCACAGGGTCTGGTGCTCATTGGAGAGATCCCTCCTGTTCTACGAGAGCGACAAGAGTTCCGAACCAAACGGAAAGATTGAGGCTGCTGACATCGTATGCTTGGCTGTGAGTAGGGCAGATGGGCAGGCGAGCCCAAATCCTACGGACAGGTACATCTCAAACCCACTGCTGTCTGTCTTTTGAAACCATTCAATTTCCTTATAACACACCCAGGATCTTAAATCTAGTGCCAGATCTGGCTTATCCAGCCAGGCCCTGATACTGTATGAAGCCAATCCATAATGCCCTGTACAATATTGCAGACCTGAGCAACTCACCTAGAAACCCATGCAGACTCACAGATTTTAACCTTCCACCTAGGACATTTACTGTATTGCAGAGCAGTGTAACCCTTTTCTCATTGATTGTCTCTTATGTTCTTATGTTGTAATGTTGTTTACTTGCTCCACGTACACTACAATCCGACTTTTCTTAAGGTACAGCCCAAGTCAGAGTAAGAGATGTAAAGGCCGAGAGTGAGGTTGTGAGTAACGTCCAAGGTGACCGAATGAGCGTTATTTAAAAACAAATGTGATCAGAACAATCTAGCTATATATATATATATATACAACGGAAAATCTGTTTGTTTCCACACTGTTCCACCAATCTGCACCACATTTAGCACAGTTGCCTGTTGGGACTGTCCAGATGTCATTGGCTACATTACATGTGGGGCCGATGCCGTTCCCTGGATATCAGCCCCTGCACACATGAGACGGTTGCCTCGAAGTGGCGAAAAATCAAGGTAGTCTTAAAAAGACCGGACAGAGTTCAATTCAAGCGTCGTGGGACCTTGAAAACCATGTTTCAAGGCCCTAAGATGCACTGTTTCTGAGATATTTGCCCCGCAACGCGCAGACCATAAATGTGCTCATGGAAGGACCAGACAAAGCTCATTTTAACCATCTCTATGCCTGGAACAGAACCTGAAGGTCCCAAACCTCAAAAATAGCGTTTCAATGCCCTAGGAAACACATTTTCCGAGATATATGCACTGCAATGCACCACAACATACTGCACCACCCAGGGTGTGGTGATAGGCGGGGAGAGCACACAGATGGTCCCATTATGCTGCAGCACACCAATTCTCACCTCTCCTCCACGTCTGCTCCGATGAATGTATTTCACTGGTTATTTATTCATAGTACATTTATTTGGTGCCAGTCTATGATTAGTGGCAATGCCTGTACAATATATTTTACCATATGCTTTGTTCCTGCGACAGAGTGTGTGATAACGATGTTGGCATATTTGGTCATGACAGCTGCATGCTCAGAGAACAAGGGCTTCAGTGACCAACACCAGATACAGCTGCTTGAACAAATGGGTATCTGGAATCCTGCTGGAATCCACACCTGAGAGAAAGCCCAGGAAGTATTCCACAAAATATTTGTCTGTCAAAGCTCCCAATGATTGAGTGAGGGCAAACGTTTAAAAAAAGCGAAACACCCTGATTGGATGCCGAGTGTTCACTCAGCTCCCAAACATCCTATTTAATCCAAAAATATGCTTAAACTGGGAATGACTCCTGAAAGAAAAGGCAATGACAAACCAAAGAGAGCAATGAGGAAGCATTGCTGGACTGCGCCTTGCCAAAACGGATCTGTAGGTAAACGAGCTGTGTGTCTGAGGACAGTGAATTTCACAACTGACCAGAGGGAACTGAGGAACCAACCCTTCTTTCCCAAGACCGGACAGGTGAAGTGAGTTCACAACACTCGAAGATCCCCGGCTCCCAAACGAATCCTAGCTGCACCTCTCTACATGTTCCTGATTTGAAAAGGCTGGAGTACCAGACACACACAGGATGGGTACTAGATAGATTCCTAGGCTTGGCAGTACAAAAGCAGTGGCTGGCAGCTGGAAACAGTCAAAGATTCCTAACCACGATCTTCTCCACCAATGAGGCACCCGAATATAACCAAACCCTTGCTCTAGCTTTAATATTAGGCCTATGCTTAACATTGTGAGTACCACAATATCAGGACCAGTATCCCACTCATTTAATCAAAAGTCAGTCCATCACTCCATTTGATTGTGATGAGAAACTCTTCATTGAGCAGGTACAGGTCTCCAATGGCCCAGGAGTACTACCGGTAAAACAGTACTCATTTAACTACAGAAATGGCGGTGACCCTAAATATAGAGTCACAACCCCTCAACGCTAAAAGGACTCTTTCTAAATAATTCTGCTCAAATGTAAAATTGACATAATTTGACTTACCTTCACTAAAGAAAATGTATTATTGAAAGACATCTATATGTGGGCATTCCTTTAGTTAATGTTATATCTGTTACAATGTATCATGAAACATCTTGGTTCCCTCTCAGGATCTGATATACTCTAGACTGCTCAGGGAAAGCCTAAAAAAGCCCATTTGCCTGAGGGTGTCTACTAACCCCACTTCCCTCCAGACACTGTAGGCTCTCTAGACATCAGCTCCACTCTTCGCTGTCTGTCACACACACAGACACACACACACATGCACATCTCACATCCTCTCACCTGCATCCCCTCTGCCCCCTTTGCTTCAGTTTCCCAATTGTCTGCAAAATTGAAGCCAGCACCCCCCAGGCACACTACCATTTGTTACAGACTGCCCCCTTCCGAATCCAGACAGGTCACTTCAGAAGGCCTTGTGTGTGATCACCTTCTAAATGAGTAACCAAAGTAACGAAGACTGACTTTAAGGTGCATGACCACATGAACAACATGCCCTACTTACTTGAAACCAACAGAGCAGTACCCTCTTCTCCCTCCCATGTTTCTCTTTTCAAATTAGCCCTCAACTCACCTAATGTTGACACATCTCTTTGTTGACAACCCTTCTCATGTTTGTTTGTTGTTTGTTTGTTTATTCATTTCTAATGCGCACCAGACACAGAGGTATCAGGGTGCAGCAATTACAAGATGTGCAAGGCTTAGGTTACGCGGTTACAGGATAGGAGAGTATACAGATACATTACAGTAGTGTAAATCACACACGAGCAGGCCTAAAGGACGGTAGATTTGAGCAAGTTGATGTAGCTGTGTCTAAAATTCAAATATGGTTGATCTTCTCTGATAGGGTGTGGCAGGGAGTTCCAGAGTTGGGCCGCTTTCACAGGGAAACTTCAGCCATCTGCCTTAGAGAGCTTAGATCTAGGGATAGTGAGGCAGTTGGTGCTGATAAGTCTCATGGGTCTGGTAGATGTTCTCCTGTGGAATCTATCCGTAAGATAGCTGTGAGCAGCATTGTTCAGGGCTTTATGGGTGAGGGATGCAGTTTTTAGCTGGATTTTATTGTGAGTAGAGAGCCAATTGTTCTGGTGCCTAATTGCTGAAATATGTGATCTTCTGGCCACACCAAGCGCCGCTCTTAGGGTGTTGTTTTGTAAGATTTGTATCCTCTGGATGGTGGATTTGTTGGCACCGATGTAGAGGGCATTGCAATAGTCTAGCCTAGCGAGTATTAGGGCTCTGGCCAAGAATAATGCAGTTGTCATCTGATAGAAAAGGTTTGACGGTCCTAATGAGCTTACAAGTGTAGGCAGTGGCAGAGGCCATGGAGTTCACCTGTTTGGCAAAGGAGAGAGTGGAATCAAGGTAGAAGCCAAGGGTCTTTACCTCCTTGGCCACCTTGATGAGGTTACCATCAATTATGAAGGATGAGTAATCCTGGCCTGGTTTCTTGAGGTTAGTGTGGGTACCCAGGAGGATGAGCTTGGTCTTGTCATCATTCAGGCATAGACCGTGGGTCGCCATCCATGCCTGGATGATGAGATACATTATATTCACCAAGGCCAAATCCTTATCGTAATCCCTGGAAAGTGGGAGGAGAATCTGAATATCATCTGCGTAATTAGTATAGGTGATACCCAGAAGGTCCAGATCTTCGAAAAGGGGCTTAGTCAATATGTTGTATAATGTGGGGGAGACACATGAGCCCTGGGGTACCCCGCACATGATAGGGATTGGGTTACCCGCTGCTGAGGGGGAGAAGACCCTCATGGACCTGTCGCTCAGGAAAGACTCAATCTAGGTTATGGCCTCTTTGGAGAAGTGGGCAGCTGAGTCAAGTGGCTGCATAAGACTTTGTGGTCCACAAGGTCGAATGCGGCCGAGAGGTCTAGAAGTAGGTGGAGGGCTGTTTTCCCTTTGTATCTTAGCTCATCAATCTGTGTCTTCAAGTCGATAAGGGTGGTTTCTGTTCCGTGTTGGGGGCAGAAGCCTGATTGTCGTGCTCCTAGGAGTTTATGGAGTTCAAAGTATTTTTGGAACTGAGTATATGCAACCTTGTCCAGTATTGTAAGTAGGAAGGGTACTGTCGTAATGGGACGGTAGTTGGTAGGTATAAATGGGTCAAGGGTTTGCTTTTTTAACAGTGGGAGCACCCAGGATTGTTTCAAGTTGGTCGGGATAATGCCAGATGCAAATGAGGCATTGATAAGTTTGGAAATAAAAGGGGCAAGATCTCTTGCAGCATCCTTTATGAGCTGGGCTGGGCAAAGGTTGCTCTGCCAGTTTTTAGTGACTTTGTGTCCTGCTTTTCGGAACAACTAGATAGAAGGATGACCCGCCCTACCTGCAACAACTCTCACTGAGTGTGTAACCCAACAAGTACTTACAACTCATTACAGATTTATAAAATTCACCTAGGGCCTTATTGCTCCTTGGGAAAATTAATAACTCACTGAGGAACTTTGTAATGTCATGTTTTACTTGTCTTGCAATTCGGCTTTGTGTGGGATGAACTATTAAATCTTAGAATGTGCATGTGTGTGTGTGTATGCATGTGTCTGTGTGTGTATGCATGTGTGTGTGGTTATGCTGGTGTGTGTGTGTATGAGTGTTTGAATATTCTGAAAGACTCCTTTAGAAATACAGTTGCTATGTACAGATTGTCTAAGTGTATGTCCCCTGTATATGTACTAACCACCTGAAATATTCATCAACTTGTAACAAGAAGACTTGGAATAAGCCTTTACACTATGTTGTATCCTGCGCTGAGCTTCCTTTGGACAAGTGTTGTTCTATTTGAACAAGCTCATAGCCTAAATACATCTGTGAAAACCACCCAAGACCATATACCACATTACAAATCAAGACACTCGAGCCACATGGTCCTTATTCCTGACTGATGATGAGCATAACCCACCCAATGCCTTTCCCTCAATACAGATATGCATAACCCTAATGCACCAACGACTTCATACACCTTTATTGATCTGTGGTAATATGTTATGGCCATTAATACCTAAGCTTGTGTGGTGAGATGCTGACTCTAGGGTTGCTGCTAAATATATGTGCCGTGTTGGCTTTGCTGTGGGTTGGACATGTGTTAATCTGAGCACTTGCACTTCTAGGTGCAACCTTCATTCCTTGCCCCTCTGTTTTAGGTTTCATGGCACATTTGAGATTGTTCTGTCCTCTGAGAGGGTGCACTACTTTGGAACAGATGGTGCTGACACACTTCAGTCCTGGACAAGTGCTATTGGAAAGGTGAGATTCCAAGATCAAAAAGAAAGGGCGGGTCAAACCAGGGAATGTATAAGGAACTTTCTGTTTTTCAGTGTGACTCGTTTGTCGTTGTGCATGCTGTGCACTATCCGGTCATCAAGTTGCACGTTTTGGATGTAAAACTTGTACCAGAAATTCGCAATGCCCACATCATCTTCAAATTATTTGTGTGCTGCCATGTATCTTCCTGGGCAGCATTGCCCAAAAAGGATGCAAGGAATATGGAAAGGCAAGCCAGAGATTCATCTGAATATCAACCTTTTCCACACTGTAGTCTTCTTGGAACAGGTCATATAAGAAAGACTTTCATACTGGTAAGGATAGACAGTTCCTTTGAGGAAGATGATATTCACAAAGCCCCACAGCATACTGTCTTTTTTGGGTCCTCATCTGCACAAGCATTGTTCAAGCTTTAAAGTTTTGATACATGGTAATATTTGGCACCCTTGCAGTCAAACCAGAAAGCAACTCTATGCTGCATCAACACTGACTCAGTTAACTACTTAAGCATCTCTGTCCGCTGAAACGAGGCACAACGACTTCCTCATTATCCAGAGGTGCTAAAAGTGATAATATTGACATGAGGCAGATACATATACACTAATATTGAAAATCTATTCAGATACATGGCAACCCCTGAGAGAATGGGGTTTACCTTGTTGGAGGATACATGTCCTCCTTGGTCAAAACGACAGAGACGGAGGATTCTCTAAAGAGGGCCCTTGTTTCTAATTATTTGACACCAGAGCAACAGCCACTAGTTGATGTGAATAGTGAATACCACCCATGGGGATATTTGAGTGATTACTGTTGAGATGGATTTTTGGAACTAGCCCTGTGCAAGGGTTCTGAAAGGAGCCCGCAGTTAGTTAGATGGGTTATTGACACTGAGCACTCGCTTATCTCAATCAAGGTAGTTTACCATGGCAGTACCCCAAGTCTTTAGGCGAAATTGGGGGTTAGGGGTCTAATGGTGCAATGAGCCACACAGATAGCACTCAAATTAACCAAGATAGAATTACAAAAGTACTTGGCAGGATTTCAATCAGTGAGATAAAAGCAGGTCCAGATTTTTGGTCCTCAATCTTGAGATACATATTTGATAATATCATAAAAACTCAAGTCATACCAGCAACATGGAGAGACACAATTGTCGTCCCGATTTATCAAATAGGCTGCTAGGGAGGACTCTAACCATTGTTGTCTGATTGGTCTCCTGGACTGCTCCAGCAAACTATTGTCGTCCATGTTATTACGGAATTGGAGAGCTGGGTAGCATCAGCCGGTATCTTATCCCACTCCCAGACTGGATTCAGAAAGGCATGTTAACTAGCCATACAGCCTTATGCTTAAATGTAACAATCCAGAAGGCAGCTACATATGGTAGTCCTCCATTGCATGGCGTCTTTGTGGACTATACAGCGGCATTCAACAGAGTAGAGCCTTATGATGGAATCAATGAGGACTAAATGCTTACTAAACCTTACTGTTCTGTTACATGCAAATACAAAAGTTTACTTCCTGTAATTTGAATGTGCTCCAGGGATTTACTGCACATTCGCATGTCTAAATCTCTGTATTCAATCTGTTTTACTACTTTTGTCTTTCACTGTAACCTTTTAATTGCACAGGTTTTTGGGGGTGAACTGGGTCGTGATCAGACTCAGTATTGCATTGTGGAGCCTTTTTGTATTACTTTCTTGTGATTCTTTTGTTGGCCGAGCATCACCTTTACTCACCGTTAGGAACATTATACATGTGCTCATATTAGGGTGGAGTATTTTGTTCTCACTTGCTACAGAAGTGAGTAGGATCTACCTAGTGCCCTGTTTTGTGTGATTATGGACTTGTTTTATCTAGGCATCCCTTTTCTCTACCCCCTTAAGTATTATAACGTGCACACGAGTGTTACTATTTGGAATGGGTATACACAGCTTCATCAACCCAAGACAGACAACTTCTGTGTAGATTTCTGTCATGCATTTTTAAACCTTCTATAACAATAATGGTGTGTTCTAAACATCCATGAATGCTGCAATCGCAACCATGTCACACTGTTCCACACGTATGGGCCCCAAAGAGGCTGCAACTCGTATTTGGTTGTCTATATCCTTGAGAGCTGTCTGTCTTGAGTTGATACTAATTTGTAGACGTGCAACCTGTTACTGAGTGTTTCTGAATTTATATATATATTTGTCTGAGGTTTATCAGTCTGTTGAGACTTGCGTGTGTTGCATGTTATGCCATTTAGTGGTTGGTCCAGGGTATTAAAGTGTATAATTGTAAAGTAAAAGTTGAGTTTAACAGGGGTGTTGCAGTTATAGTGTCCATCTCCTACATGTGCATGTTCCCAAAGTGCCCCTCAGTGCCTAGGACCTCAGCTTGTTTTCCTCCATTGATCTGGTCGTAGGAGTCGGAGCGGGAGATAGTTTGCAGGAATAGCATGTTTGGCAGGAGACCAAACCATTCTAGCACTTCAGTGATGCTTAAATAATACCAAAGACAAGTGGCAACAATGGGGAAATCAACTAAGCAGATTCTGACTACATCTCAGAAATCATTTCATGCCATAATAAGGTCAGGTCGAAACTATCAGAGAATGATGGACACAATGATTGTTTCATTGGGACCTCACTCCCCAATCACAGATCATCCCATGGAGAGGGAATCTTTTAAGGTTTGGCTGTAGTGTAGCAAGGTTTTCATGAATCAATGCACATAGGTTACTCAATTGATGTCTGGATCGAGATCACACTGAAAACACATGCCCAACGTGTGAAAGGTGTAAGGCAAACTTGTAAACAGTAGGCGTATCCAACACTACGTGGCATAGACTGTGGTGAGCAATCAACCTCAGGCCATAGAGCTAAATAAGGAAGTCATCAAGGAGGAATCCTTGAGGGCACGGGGACATTAGGACTCTGAAGAAATAGAGCTCTCATTGTGTGCATTCCTATGGCATCCTAGTGGCTGAAATGATTAATACACCTTTGGCGTATGAAAAAGGCAAAGGCCCTACCAAACGGCCAGTGGCTTAAGCGCCAAGAGGAAAAATGCTGTACCAACCTCTGCTTATAAAGGGTGCTATCAATGTCAGCACAAAGACCTACAATCACAACACTGTAAAATCTAACGCTGAAGAGAGAAAACACCCAGAACATACAAAAACCTAAAGGGTATGGCACACTGAGAACTAAACATGGCACCAAAAGAAATTACCTCAAAAACAAATGTCCAAACATGGTACTGACCAGCACAACCTTTAAAAACAGATTTCCAAACATATTGCTAGTAAGCAAGGCACCAGAAACACACTTCCAAACATGACACGAAAGGGACACTTTCTAAATCATTGACACCCAAACTGAGCATCAAAAAGTCAGTGTATTTTGTATAATTTTAGGAAGGTGGTTCACTCAGACGTGACACACCGATTTCACGTGTCCCATTATTACAATCCCACCCCACAATTCAGGGCAAAGAACAGACCTTGAGGTTTTCAAAAAAGTAAAATGTATTTAAATAAATTGACACAACTTAAACCAACTCGGTCTCCAGCTTTACTCTGGATCCCACTACAATATGGTGTGTATAGATATAATTATATAAAACGAAATTGTACCTGCCTTTATGAATCTCAATATTATAATCTCCATATAATGCTATAGTCTAATAAATGCTACACATACTAGCATTCTGCGTAGTAAAGGTTTCTATATGAAGATTGCTGACGTTTTACATAAGACAAATAGGGTTAAAGCATTTGATTTTCTCCGAGATGATGCCTTGTAAGGTGCTAGAGAAGTTGACATTACTCACTTAAAAATATCTGTGGACCAACTCCACTGTGTACGTGGAATGTAGTGTATGATTTAGCTATGTAGAGGTCACTTGACATATAGGTAAGGACCGGCTAGCATAGAGCTATGCGTTAAGCCATTTACATGCACAAGTCAACTTTTTTGCATTGGCTCATGTCAGTTTGCATTCACAAATACTGTCCTCTGGAATCTATATTTTCTGTTCTGAATCAATGTGTGTTTGTGTGTGCACATCCAGACTATAGCCTAGTCTCGCTGCTTCAAAGCATGATATCATCCCAGGCAATAGTACTAGCATTAAACTATGGCTCACCATGATCCATCACCAGTTTCTACCACTAACTATATGTGCAAATAATACTTAACTTTAGAAAGGTAATCCCACTTTAAAATGGAAGCCAACATGTTTTCAGTTTTTAATTTTGCTTTTCATTATTCATTTTGGCCCATTCTACTTTGCAATCTCTCACTTTGCATTCAATATATAAAGGAGATAACACAAGCCATGCATTTATCAACATCAATGTTCCAGTTTTTAAAGAGCACCTCCTTTGCATTGCTATTACTTTTCCCTTCCCAGAGTTTATCCTGACTAAGACTATTTTGGGAAATTGGTAGGGGTTTATTTGGTATCAAGTCATTGCATCGAATACAAAGCATTGAATGACAAAAGCATCGAAAAAAAAGCATTGAATGCATTTTTTTCGTTGTTTTTTTTTAGATGCTAAGGCATTCGATGCTTTGGCATTCGATGCAATCACTATAAACCGTCTATTTTGATTTACCGTTAAAGATGCAACTTCTGATTTTGGGAGAACCAGCCAGAGACCCTGTCAGGCAGGTGTCAACCTGTCAACAAAACCTCAATTCAGGGTGCCTGTTTGGAATCAATCACCAAGCGCTGGCTGCTATTCCCTCTATGGTCTTCTCCATCTTCATTGCCTCAATTGACTGGTCTCATGGATTTGTCCGTCATCTGCTATGATTCTCTTCTCTTGCTCTGCAATATTCAGTTGGTTCCCTCCTGTCACTTCCATGCCCAGAATTCCATAATCCATCCTTCTATCGTATGGGCATCCCATTATATTTCCCTCTAATCTCACCCATGGTTTGTCGGAGCAGTGGTTTGCTTCCTCATGACCAACACACTGGGTGGAACATACTCTTTTGGAAAATAAGCTAATTTCATTTGTATGCTCTAATTTCGGACTCATCCATGCTAACTCAATAAGATTTATAGTTTTAGTTTGTGCAGATCGTGGCAAACATTCTGATATGTCACATGATGGAATGGGTGTCGACAGTGACATGGGAAGGTCCACGGGCTACATTGGGTCCCTTTGTGGGTCACAGGCCATGGCCATTGTCCCATGCATCCACTGCCAGGCATATTCAGTAATTTGGGTGGCTAAGCAGGGCATAGGGAATGTCTGAAGGTAGTCAATGATGACATCACAAAGGATATAATGGGAAAATACCCATACGAGTAAAGAATTGAGTGTGCTCTGGTATACAATGATGTAATCGATAAGGTAATACGTGATGTAATAAGTGTTGTCATCAGTGTGCTCATGGGCTATGCAACGGGGGTCTCTGAGAGAGAGTGGATTTGCTTCCAACACTTGTCGAATTTCAAGTTCTTTTTGTGTTAAACCATCATCTTAATGTCTCTTCAACTAAGGTTTTTCATATGCATGTATACATTTCTGATGCTTCTGAATCTACTTACATTCACATGCTTTGCTTTGAGTATTACATCTTGTGTTTTTAATTCAAAGACTTTAGTAAACTATCCCAGTGGTTTGTAATCCCCAACTCTTAGTATCAGTCTGTACTACTCAAGGACCTTGGTAGAGTGGCAGAGCAGTCAGGTTTATCCTAAGAGGTAGATGTGAGCTGTAGGTAAGTACACTGAATCTAGCTAGCAATGCACATCAAAGGAACACTTACACATAAACATATGTTGAAATATAGTTTTATTATATTTACACTAGAGTCACTGTTAAATACTTAGCACAATAAACCTACACACACAGCTATACTTTACAATACTTTACAATACTTTCAATACTTTCAAAAGGCCACTTCTTACTTGGTAGGTGCTGAACACGCACAATTGTTGCAGGAGTTTGACCGGTCTGCCGTACTGTCTGTAACTACGCGCAACCACAAAGTAATACAGTAATTGTATTTAGCCAGCATACACATTTAAGATAGTGATTTCTGGGAAGGAAAACAGTTGTTTAGTGTTATCTTAGTAGAGCTTCAGGTTCTAGAGGCAGTTTCCCTGCACAGCAAGTCTTTTAAAGTCCAAAACGCAACCCTAGCTAAAAGGCATTTCTGAGATGCTTAAAGTCTTGAAAAGCAGAAGAATTCAAAAGTTCTTGTGTATACTTTTTAGTCTCTATGAAGGAAGATAAAAGAAGGCTTAACCAATGTTGGAGACCCTGTTAAAGGACTTGCTAAAGGGACACAAGCAGCGGCTTAAGTCGGAGGTAAGAGGGGGTTGTCCTGGACACATCTACGTGCAATCCAATGCTCGGGAGAGACTTTCTGGAATCAGGTCAGCAGTACCTTTTTCCACACCGTACCGTAGGTTTGAAGAAAACGTTTGTGGTGGATGCTCCTCAGTGTTGCAGCTCTGGACCTGACCTCTAGATTCTTTGTTCTGATAATGAAATGCAGGATAATTGACAGGATCTCTCAGCAGCAGTCTTGAGGGACGACCTCTGGCACTGCTTTCATCAACTTCTTTGGTCCCTCTGTGGTTGTGGTGTCTTTTCTGCAGCACAAACAAAGGACATGATTTGCCTGGTCAATCTTCTTCACTTCTTACAGTCTCACACTCTGCTGCTCGCACAGAAAACGTAGTCAGGACAGGAGTGGTCGCTCACTCCTCTGCAATCTTCCTCAACAGTTTAGAGAAAGGGGTGTCTGGCTGTCCAATCAGGACAGCCAGACACCCTGTAAGTGCTGGTCCCATTCAGGCACTCTGTCAGACAAAGGACAGTGGGGGTGAAAACTCCTCCCCCCACTTCCTACCTACCCAGACACTTTAGCCGAGGCGGGGACACTCAAGGGTTCCCGGCAAAGGCAAAACACACACAGGCCTCCCCCTCCCAGAATGGTAGAAGAAGGGCTAACAAAGAATAACTATGCTAGTAATAGTGAAAAAAGAAGGGAGGCCCCAAGTTGGTACTTGAATGCCCGTTTTGTGCACTACCGAGGCTATGAACATAACCTGCAGTAGAAAAGTTACACAATAGTTGGTAGAACACGTCCACTGACACCAGCCGTAACTAGGAGATTGTCTATGTGACTAAAAAGTCACAGGAGCAGAGAGGAGGGGGATACTAAGTAGCCCTTTGGCACTACACATAAAGTGGTGTGTGCCAATCTCTCAGACTACACAGTTTTGTCCTTAAGAACTGTAGTTACTCTAGGATAAAGAAACGCATCTCAAAGGAGAACCCTAAGGGTCCCCAGCAACAATGCCCATAAAGAGCTGGGTGCTTCAATAGTAAAATACAGATTCATTTTATTGTTATGGAGGAAAATAGACTCCATAGGACAGGTACAATGCAAAGAATAGAGTTCCAAAAGACAGAGCCCATAAGAATGAAGGGGTGGAAAAATGTTCCACTTATTCAGGATTTCAGAAAAAGGTCCAAAAGTCCAGCAAAGGTTTCTGGGGGTCTCACTAAGAGCGGGGATGAAGCATACAAATGATAAATCTCCTTAACAACTATCCCTATTC
Source organism: Ambystoma mexicanum (assembly GCF_040938575.1). Taxonomy (NCBI): domain Eukaryota; kingdom Metazoa; phylum Chordata; class Amphibia; order Caudata; family Ambystomatidae; genus Ambystoma; species Ambystoma mexicanum. Next base: position 448,308,041 of record NC_090926.1, read on the forward strand.
TACTTGTTCAAGGACCCATGATCCGTCACAAGTCGATGTCCTCAGATTGTTATTTTTTCTGCGGCCGGTTGGCCATGTCTTCGAGAATCAGAGAAAAACATTGCACCATCTGGGCTGTGACAGAAAATGTTCATAGCATTCGGATGCTTAACGTCAGTTGATTCCGAAGCAGTCAAAGCCTAAATACTCTTCTTTCTTTAGTGTACAGTAGGGAGAGCAGGGAGAGACTTTATATGTTTTGTTCGAGGCCTGGAGAATGACTCTCGCCCCTTCCCATTTATTACTGTTGGTTTCTATCTATTCTCGACCCCTTAATGGAGAACACACCTTTTAAATTCAGCCAAGGGTATCAATCTATGCTCCACTGGAAGGACACGTACACAGTGGTCTTCCATGGGACCGTGCCATGGACCGCTGCTAGGAATGTAAAAATTGAACCCCAAGACTGTTGAGTAAGATTTTGATATTAATGATAAATCTTCTTGACCTGTGTTAACCCCAGACCTTTTTGCTGGCCTGGTAGATTATTTTTCCTTATACCTCTGTGATTAGGAATCTTTTTCCACACTCAGTTTTTTACTCTTTTTATGGGTGTCTTTTAAAGGTTATCCTCTTTGACAACTTTTTCGGCAATACGTGCCTATAGTTGCTGCATTGCCCTAGGGGCTCTCCTTTTAAATTTCTCTGGCTTACCTTGTGAGAACTACACTTCCCAAGGGTAGACTGGATCTTTGGATCCCTTTTACATTTTATTAGGTGAGAGAAACACACCCCACCTTATGTGGAGTGCTGGGTGGATACTGAGTATCCCCTTTCTCATTTAAATGTAACATATATGTTGCAAGGACAAACTTGCCTTTAATGGCTGGTAGCAGCAATACCTTTTTATTAATTTGGTGCACCTTTAACGCAGGCTGTTTCCACAGCCCTGGTAAAGTCACCCATGGGTGCTCATTTTACCAAAATGGCCCCAGTCTTCTTTTTTTTGACATTTCAGAGTTCCTTGTCCTTTCTTGTTCCTTTTCATGACCTCCAGGGCGGAACATTCCTTTGTGTGATTTTTATCTGTGGCTGGAGTCCTGTGGACTCCCTGCCCAAGCTCCAGAGTGTCTGTGAAGTCACGGAGCAAGGGAGGAGTCCAAAACTCTGCAGACCTTTGTCTTCCAGTCTGAAAGGACTGCCAACCCCTGCAATTTTGAATGTTGCAAGCTTGTTTGATTGGCTAGGTTCCTGCATAAACGTCCAATACTGGAAGCTGAAGAGGTAGTCGACCACTGGAATCAAAATCAAAGAGGAAGATGAAGAAACCGCAGCAGAGACAATTTCCAGCAACCCGAGAGCCTGCTGTGTAACCGGAGCCTGCTGTAGCCTTACCTTCCAATCAACCTAGGGACTCCGAAAATGACGACACAGAGCCTAGTGAGACCCACTAGACTAGAAGAACAGCATTTTGAGAAATCCCATCTTGTTCTGGAACCTTTCTCACTGCTTCTTTAGGCAGACGATGCCTCTTGGGGCTAGAAGACCTAGAGGACTCTGGGAGGGAAACATTTTCAAGAGACAATCTTTTCATTTCAAGAGCATGTTGCATTTCCAATTCCCTGAGCTTGATGTCCTGATGTTTGGCTTCAGTTTGAGCTTGCAACCTTTTAAATTTAAATTCAAGTCTCATTTTCTCAAGAGCCAAATATTCTGGACTCAGTGATGGACCTTGTGAGGTCCCTGTGGATATAGGTTGAGGCAAAAGAGCCTGCTGAGGTAAAGAGGGGCTCCTATCCTGGGACTCCTCTCCCTCCTCTGACTCTTCTAAGACATTAGAGTTAGACTCTGAATTATCATCCTCATGATCAGTTTCCACATTCCCTTGGTTAGTAGGTGTGACAGGCCTACTACCCACACTTTGGTGATTCAACAACTTTGTAATCAATTCATTTGTATTTCCTTTAACAGGGAGATTCATGACTTTACACATTTCTTTCAGTTGATCTACTGTTAAAATGATCAGAGCTTCCTGACTGAAGGTATCCATATTAGGCATGTTACAATTGCTGTTCTAATGGGGCTTAGCCTTGTGAAGGTTTTAGTTGAACAAAAGCAAGCAGCTGAGTGAACTGGATCCCTAGTCTAAAATCGAAATGGCTCCTAGCACATCCGAAATTCCAACACCGGCTGCACAGATTACCCGTGTTTCACTTGCGGTGCAGACTGACCCCAAGCCTCTGTTAAGTACTGCAACATCCTTTGTGGCAGGTCTTTCTCTGGGTGTTGTAACCTGTCCCATGCAGAAGGCAGTTCTTTCTGTTGAATCTGGAAAGCCAGAGTCCAACGTGGCCTTCTACCCAGTGTTTGGAGAGGGAACACCATTATCAGCAATTACTTTTCAAAGAGGTTCTTCCAGTTGAACATGGAAAGACAGCTGTCTGACAAGTGTTTGGGGTGGAGGGGCTCTTATATCAATGGGGTCTCTCTTTCCAAGGAAACATCGCCAGACGCGGTTCAACCATATAGTATTCTTAGGAGCTCTTGGGGTGCAGATGGATTTTAAGGTAGTTACTCAAATACTACTTTTTATGCCTCTTGCAAGGATTCTGGTAGAGTGGGTGGAACAATCTCTTGTGGTCCCCAAGCCAATGCTGTGTGCTTTGGCGCATGTGGCCCGGAGGGATCTCTTCGACCTTTAGTGAATCGTCATCCCAAGAGCCTTTTCAGACAACAGGTCCCTCTGGGAACAAGGGCATCATGGACCACAGTCCCAGTCTGCCTTAACGACTGGTTGAGAGTTTGTTACCACAAAATAGAAATCTTGTGCTGTACCGAAAAAATATTATCAGATTGTTGGCCTAAATACCAAATTCAGGAGTCATTTAGACATCAATCGTGTTGACTTTATTGGTTTATATCGGACCGATCGGCTGTTACATTTTTTAGGAGGCTATGGTAGTAGAACAGTTCAGCTATGAGCTATCTTTTGAGTTGAAGCACTTTCCGTTGACTCTTACCGAAAGAACTGTGATGGAGTCTCTCCACCCTACTAACATTATTGTTTTGATTGGCTCTGGCTCCTCCTTGTGGGAGATTCAGTTTTCAGGGAACAGGCCAGTGTCATCAAGTGCTAACGGTGACTGGTCATGGCTTGCTGGAGCTCTTCATCATTCTCATTTAACAAAGTAATTGAGTTTTCCGATTCATCTTCAGTAGCAACTGTTCCTTGTCTCTTCTTTATTGGAACTCACAATACCTCTGACCTCTGACCCCAACATTCATTTTCTATATGTTCCATTTGGTTATATGACATCGATGTATAGCATATATCATATAAATTATTATATTTTTTGTCGATTGACATACCTCATGCATCCATCCCCAACCCTTAACTCTTTGTCTGTGATGATTTAAACCCAATGCCATGGTTATTATTTCGGAATTATATTTTTTGTGATCTTATTATGATGATACATGGACTGTTCTCCATGGATGCTATTTCCGTTTGGGGTTGGGTGCTTACTGTTGGACAAATTTATTGGCGTAATGATGTTGTATTTACCAATTGATTAATATAGGGATATACAATTAATTGTGAATACAATAGCCCTGTTTTGAGAAAGGCCAAAGAAGGCCGAAACACGTGTTAACTTAAAGGGCAATTTATTAAAATAGGTACCTAAACAACTGGGCGCTGAATCCTGGATCTTCTTTTTGGTGTTGTGCATAGTTTATGCCGGACATCCATGGGCTTACCGTCAATCCAGTGAACCGCGACCACAACCAAACTTCAATTTAAGGGGACAATATAGGTTCCCTACTCCTGTCTAATTGTTTGAACATACACCACCCATGTGGAGTAACAGCAGTACTAAATAATTTCTAAGCTTAAGTCGCCAAACAGACCAGCTGTACCCATAAGCCCAAAGTCGTGTATACTTTAAATCGTTTATGAGTAAGTCTGGGTCTTATTCTTATCGGCAGGTTGTTAGTCGTCGGCATGTCTATGATCAATCGTTAGTGGAGAAGAAGAGGGAACTGATAGCATTGATTAGGAAAATCAAGTGTTCTGATTCTCTCGACTTTGTAGAGGCAGCGGATTCGATCAAGAAGTTAAAACAAACATATATTACCTGGTTGATGCTTATTCGTACTCATAACGAGATGTAGAGCATATGCTTTGAATTTTTGGAATAAGAACTCCTTGGCATTGATCAAAATCGTCAATGCATTGGGCGTTCCCCAGTCAGATATTCAGCTCAATGCAGTCTCTGAAAACAATTGGGTTGAACATTTCTAGGCAATGTACTTTTTTGTGAGTCCTTCTGAAGCAGCTTTGAATACAGATCCCTCTGACTTCAGAGCTATCTGCAAACTTGCTTTCCCTGAACTTGTCACAAGCAATGAGTTTCTTGAATCGTGCCGTAAGTGGAACCTTCTGGTTGCTCTGGAAGATGCTGAAGTTTTCATTCGTAGTTTCAGCAATTCAAGGGCTCCTGGTACTAATAGATTGACTAATCCCTTGTTTAAGAGTGACCCAGTTCTGTGGTCCTCGAGTTTGACAGTTCTCTTATCGCAGGTGGCTCAATCTGAAACCTTTCCATTAACATGCAGATCTGTATTTATCATGCCTATTTTTAAGAGAGGCTCCCGGTCGGATCCTAAGAACTACAGGCCCATTGCCAATCTTGATGCTGACAGCAAAGTTTTTGCATCTCTTTTGCTGTCTCATCTTAATGGTTGGGCAAAGGAGTGGCAAACAGGTTTTAGTATTTGGAGACCAGTTTGAATGGTCTTTTCTCAGAATGCGTTCAAGACCTGGGTTGGTCCAAAAAAAGCTCTTCAATTCTTATAGCTGCAATTGACCTCTCTGCAGCATTTAACGCTGTTGATAGAGTACTTCTTTGGGTCAAACTGTTGCACTGGGGGATCCCAGCAGGTCTCTTATGGTTGATCATTGGTCTTCTCTCATATTCTAACATCCAAGTCAGACTCAATCAAGCAGGGTCGTTGTCTCGTAAAATATCGACACCCTAGTTACTAAGGGAGTCAGACAGGGATGCATTTTGGCTCCTTGCCTTTTTGATCTTTATGTTGCAGATGTTGTGGATTATCTTCTCCCGGCAATCCTTGCATTTCCAAAATGTGGTCATCTCAAAGTAGTCTAGCTGGCTTATGCTGACGACTTCCTATTATTTGACTGCACCCAGAAAGGCCTTAAGCAACTAGTGTACGTTTTTGATAATTTCACCTCTCTTCATTCGCTTAAAATGTACTCCGGGAACACTATGACAATGCAGTGTACCAGTAAAGGGAAGATGACTGCATTCCAATGGCATATTGCTGTTGATCGTTTGGAAAGGGTTGACAGTTTTGTTTATTGAGCCTTCCCAATTGTTTCTAAACCGCATAAATCACAATTTAGGATTGGCTGAATTGTAGGACTGTGGCAATGATAAATCAAGTGTGTAAAATTGACGACAGATACGTCAAATGTTCTCTTACTCCCCTCCTAAGATTTTGTGAGGGCAAGATAGTTCCCAAGATTTTATATGGGGTTGAGGTCTTTCAGCCTTGGGTAATTAACTATCTTCCGAAACTAGAAGGCCTAATTTGGCGTAGGGCCCTGAGAGTTCCCAACTCACTTCTCCTTGCTGCCATCAGATACAAGTTGGGTATGTGTTTATTGGTTAGTAGGGCCCACTGGAAAATCGTATTCCTTTAATGTAAAATGTTGAGCTCTCCACACGACTCCCTATATGTCGATCTTAATTCTATTGCCTAGACATGCTTCTGTGTCTTATGTAACTGTTTACTAACTAAGAGTCTTCTAACTGAGGGGGATCTTGTAGATAATCCTGAGAAAGTCAAGCAAAAGTTATACGATCAGGATTGGAATGGCTGTATTGAGGGTGGTCATAATTAAGTATCCTTGAACCATCTGAGATTGGAGCACAAAAAACAAGGTGAGATGGCTACTTATCTATCACGTTACCCCAATAGATTTGGGCGTGGGTCTTTATTAAGGTTCAGGTGGAACCTTTTTTTATACCAAAGAAATTCTTTTGAGATATGGTATGATCACTGGGAAGATGATGAATTGTAGATTTCGTGGTCTTCCAGGTGAGATCGAGACTTTGAAACAACTATTGGTTTATTGTCCTGCACACTCTGCTTTGCGATTTGTTTATTTAAATACATGTATATGCTCAATTTTCTCGGTAGACTGTGAGGTCTTTTGGCTTAACTGTATTGTTAGTAGTTCCTCTTCTATTGTACTAGCTATAGTCAATTTTATTAAATGCTTGAAATTAGGAGAGACTGAATGATTTAGGCATACGGAAATGAACCTGTTTTGTTCTGATAAGTATGGATTTTTGTTCACCTTATTGGTGTGTTTTCCTTTTGATTTTTTTTCTTTACTCATGAATAGCTTTTTTTATGTAATCATTGTATTAATCATGTATTTACGTGTTTTATTATTACTCTGTGGTTTCATTGTTAAAGGTTATTTATTAACCAAATGGCAATATAATATATATGTACTAAAGCAGTAAATCTGCCAGTAGAGGAGAAATATCACCCTTTCCCTCAGATCCATTGTATACCATAGTGCATCATCCACCAGACTCACTAGTGCTCAGTACCACTTTGAAGAGCTAATGCTCCTCTATCAGTAACTGAATACCTCCCTGAGAAGATGAGTAGGATAATTAGCGGGTCTGGGTGTAAGTCTGCAACTTTGGCAGCTTTTACCCTATGGCTAATGCCACAGCTCTTATGGTCCATTACAACAGATCACAATGAGAGGACATGGAAGCCCTGGTTAAAAATGTTCCACCAGAGCTTCAGCAGGCTTTTAATAAAATGCAACAAGAGGATAAGCAAACAGCAAAAATTATCTCGGCAAATAGCAGAAGCAGCGGTAGTCAAAGGGCCATGCCAGGCTTAGAGGCACTGGTTTCAAGCTTGAAACTCAAGCTACCTTTATAGACAAACCCCTGGATGATTTCATCCTTTTTGGAAAGGACGTTGATGAGGCTCTTTAGAGATCTAAGAAAGGCCATGACACTCCAGTCCCTAGGTCAAATTGCTGGCAGATGTTAACAACAAAGAGGGTCAGGAATAGCTATGGGTTCTTTTGATCCATACCTTTCTCTTATTCTACGTTCTAAACACGTCAGACCACAGGTAGTGGATGGTTTACTTCTGCCCAGCCGTAGACCTACACTCTTGGATCATGCCTTGGATCACTCCTACATCAAAACTGTAGAGGAAAGCCAAGAGGAAGAGGATAAAACCGCAGATGGGGCATTTTCTATTTCAAAGTGACAACAAGATCCAAGTCCCCTCCCTTGCCGCATCATTCACCCACGCATGGGAGGGGATAACTTTCAACAAGTGGGAGTTAGGCACTGAGGCACAAGGGTATTGTCAAACTTCTAGGCATGCCCTAAAATCTTCCTTCAGGCGTAACATGTACCAGGTGATCACAGCTGCCTTGCAGACCATCTAAGCAGTGCGCTTGCTCAAGATCATGAGTGGTAAATAGACACAAACACACTGAAACAGATCTTTGCAATATGGGGAATTCCATCAGTGCACTGTTTCCAACAGCCCAGAACACCAAATGCGCAGCCTTTGAATCCTTGTACCCACACAAGGGCTGCCTAGGGAATGCATTATGGAACAATTGGCATACGCTTTTCCCCCAGAATCCCCTACTTCATAAAATAGTGCACAACGTGATACATGAACAATTAACATTGATTCTCGTTGCATCAATGTGGGCAAGGCAAACGTGGTACCCCCACCTCCTGAAGATGGCGGTTCAACCATCAGTCAAACTCAGACCAACTCAGAACTTACTAACATACAAGAAGGGGCAGATATCTTATGCGTATCCACACAAGTTGACGTTTGCAGTACGGCTCCTGAGCTTATAGAGTGTGGCCATTTAAAACTGCCTGGAAGATGAATGGATATCTGAAAAGAGGTGTGGAAATCGACTGCCAGACCCTGCTACTACAATTAATGGAAGTGGTTTGCCATCTGTTGTTCAAAATCCTCGGTCAATCCAACAGATTGCACTCCAACGCCATTGCCACATATCTCCTATACTTACTGGACTCTGCATTAGTTTATAATTCCGTTAAAATCCATTACCAACTTACACCACTTCCCAACATAGAGTGTCATGGTGGAAGGATCCTGTTGAAGCAAATATACCCACCAGTCTCTCTCCAACTGCCTGGATAGGATCTTAATACAGTAGTGCAAGGGTTCAAGATTTCCCCTTTTGAGCCAATACATAAAGCATCACCTAAAGATTTCACTTATAATGTTGCTTTCATAGTACGTGTCATGTCTATCAGAAGAATTGGTGAACTACAGGCTTTATCAGTTACCAAACCGTTTGTCATGAATCATGAACATAAAGCGTTCCTAAGATCACATCCATGAGTTTTCACCAAAATATATTTTAAAAGTCCATGTTAACCAATCAACTGATTTGCCAGCTTTTTTCACTAACCCGCAAAGCAGAGCATAAAGAGCACTTCATGCACTCGATGTCAGAAGAGCAGTTATGCAAAACCCAGGAAATGCATAAAACAAGTCAAATATTTTTTTCTTTTGATACAGGCAGAGGAGGGGATCCAGTCAGCAAACTTACCCCCTCAAGATGGATTGTTAAATAGATTGTTGCATGCATTCAAGATTGCTACACGTTAGCACATGAGTCACTCCCATTTGCTCCTAGAGCCCATCCACTTGCATCACAGGTACAATGCTAGCTTTCATTGCTAATGTACTACTAGAGGACATTTGTAAAGCTGCAACATGGAGCTCTGTTCACACATTCACACAACGTTATTGTGCAGTTACAGAAGCCAGAGCTGATTGACAAGTGGGACAAGCAGTTCTTAAACATCTACATTCTACCATCCCTTTAATTCACACACCATTTTCTTCTGGCACTTCTTGCTGGTCTATACAAAGCAAGTGAAGACAAACATTATTTACCCAGTGTTAGGAAAGATTTCTCTTTTAGGCAACTTTCCCTCTATATTCTATGGACTCTCAAACTCTTTTGCTTTTGTTTTTTTACCCGTCCTAACATTTTGCAGAAACGTGAAGCCTTCAGCTTCACTTCCCTGGTCTATTTGCTCATTTTGTCGTGGGGAAATTGACTAGTCCTTCATACTGTTTCCCTTTTGTTTTTTTACTGTTTAACAGTACACACAGCATCTTACAATGCAGTTCATGGAGATACTTTTCTATCACCCTAAACCTTTTACACTGCTAGCTTTGGTTACTGGTTACTTTTATAGGTGCTTATGGACTAGCTGGTGATATGATATAATTGATATGATTGGTTATTTATAACATGCTTAATACCCAGAGGTTTCTAAACGCTGAGCCGGGGATCGAACTTGTGTGTTGCTTCGTGTTGTTTGGCTTCAAAGGCGAGCACGTTGCCCCTGAGCTATCCTCCTGAGACAGCAATTATATTTTTACCATTTGTGAAGTATTATTAATGTGCACATTCACGTTTACCAGCATGAGATATTTCCCTAGACATTTAGCCATAATGTTTCTGGGCCTTCTTCCTGCCTTCTCAGGTGAGCAGATCCGTAATATGGTCATGCATTGGCTCGCGAAAGCTGCAGCTTTCGTGGGCTAGGGCATGCCATTTGTTTGTGGACACAGGAAGTGGGTGGACTGCCTTGTCCCAGTCCACAAACTGTGGTGCTTGAAAGTCTGGTGTGCATGCATGAGTGAAACCCATAGTGGTCCCTGATTGGACTACTGCTGGCTGAGTGAGTGGTGCATATCCTTACCATTGGTGGGATGGTTTTTGTGATGGTCCTGGATTTGGGATAAGAAGATGACCACTGCAGCCATTCCAATAGCTCAGCAATGGAGCCAAGTGTTCAGTTTAGCCGTGCTGCCGACTGAACACCCATGGACGACTCCTGAAGACACCTGGCAACCTTTCCTGCAATTGCCCCGGGGAAGGCCTGCTGGATTACCTGATCCGAGAAAGGCCCTTGTCAGTGCTCTGGACCAACCATTCTCAACGTCTTCTCGTGCTCCTCCAGCCTTGAGCCCTCAGAATTGTCCCTGGACCACTCAGTAGACTGACCAGATCTGAATTGGGCTACTGTGCAAGAAGAGTTGCAGTTCTGCATTTTTGTCTGGAACTTGGGTGGTTGCCACCTTGTCGCTTTCCTGCAAATTATTATCTTCCTAGCATCACACCAGGGAGACCATACGCCTTCTGACGGAGCTCAGATTCTCCAACTATTGAAAGCCCTGCGTGGTGCCATTGCAGAACGCTCTTGTTTCTAGGCTGCCGCCTCAACACAGTGGCATCTCTGGCGTTTCCCTCGGAGGAGAGAGTGCAGCTATTTGGAGGAAGGTGCATCGGCTAGCTATGTCTCTATCCACGGCGGTTCGTGCCATCAAGTTGCTACTGGGCATGAAGTTGTCCTGCATTCACATGATTCTGTTTTGCAGACTACAGATAAGACCTGTGCAGGTGTTTCTGGAAGCCAGCTGGCTCCAGATCACAAGCAAGTGGTCAGACAGGATTGCCCTCAACCAAGACTTCAAACAAGCCATTCAGTGGTGGGGAGTACGTGAGCACCTTATGCAGGGAGCCCCGTTTCAGGTTCCCCCGTTCAAGGTGACGGTCACCACAGATGCCTCTGTTCACATCGGTGCAACTCCATAGCCCTCTTCTTCGTCTCAGTACCAGTGTGGTGTTTGGGGATATCTCAATTAAAGGAAGTGTGCATAACTCTGTGTTGATTCTTCCTCGTCTTGATACTTGACTGATATGTGTCTGTATTAACACTATACGACTGACATGTGTTTATTTCACCCAAATGTGGATGTGTCCTCCTAGTTGGTCTCTTCCTCATTTGTTTTCGGAGGACATTTTGGAGGGAAGAAAGCAGAAAGGGCAAATGGTAGCATACAAAAGCTTGAGGGATAGAAGGTGCATTCTCAAATGGGAATGGGGATACTATGTCGCACCTAAGGTCATCCTCTCCCCACTCCCCACCCCCCATGTTCCCTCCACAAAGGTGAACCAAAAGCAATTGCCTTTCCCTGGCCGCCTGAGAGGAGGATCCAGGGGAAAGGAAGTGAGGACACCCTCAAGTTTCTCGCATTACCCACACATACACTAAAACAGCAATACAGAAAATCAATTTGGATAGTCACATAACAATGACAGGTGAGGTTTACTGTAGATGCATACATGTTGAAGCATTGAAGACACAGCAATTCACAAGTAAAGGTCAAAGAAAGCTGTCAAGGAATGGAAAGATTGGTCAACATATACAACTCTAATATAGTGGTCAGGAAGGGAGAGCTTAGACTTGCTTTGCGTGTGTGACTTGCTGCCTTGTCCAGTTTGTATAACCTCTAGGAAAGCCATGACATTGATGGCTACTAAGCATGTGTTAAAAATAATAGGAATGTCTGATTATGGTATTATTCTTATTAAAGTATTGTGAAGGGGAATCAATGAATATTATTTCACTTCTTTGGAATCTGATTGGCATTGGTTGCAGTGAAGGTATGTTAAGTTCTCTGACGTTGCCAGTTGGTTGACAGTTGTACTGGATGGGCCTTTCAAATTTACCATTGTAATGTCTGAACTCCTGTCCATACAGTGGTTCAGCCCGCTCAGCTGTCACTGCCTGCTGGAACACGCGTTTCAGCGTGTTGGTCGGCTGCGCTACAAGGCCATGCTCAACCCAAGCCAGTGGAAGGAAGGCTTCTTCCTGCTGCAGCGATCCCACCTCTTCATCTGCCCAGAGGAGCATGGAGCGGCTGAGGATAGCGTCAACCTGCAGAGGCTCCAGGAACTTAGTGAGTATAGCTGAGCTTTGCTGTGGCCATCTCTGTGCAAGATGGTGAGTTGTGGCTGTAAATGAAGTCCTGCTGGCAGCATCACTCTTATCCATATTGTGCTCATTTAGTGTCAGTTTTTCATGTTATAAAACATTGTGATGTGTATTTTTAACTGCTCATGTTTTGCTGTCGGAGAATGGAGTCTTTTGATGGTTCATCTTGCTCTGGTGTTAGCGATCCAAATCTCAATTGTGGAAACAAACTCCTCATTCCAAGTGAACCCAATCCTTCACTGTGTGTGGGGAAATTAATCAATCTAAGTAAACGTAGATGGCATCAATCTAAGACACAAACATGTAAATTGGGTAATTCATGTAAACTATGTTTTATCGCAGCACTAGAGGCCATACACCAGCAGGGGTCTCTTTTGTGTGGTAGTTACAAATTGGCTCATAGAAAAAGCATTGGGCTTTCTGAAAAAGTGCCATGTGGGGCCACTTTGAACATTATTTCCTGGGCGTCTTTTGGTCCCCAGTAATTATTTCCAGGCCCTCTTTTAGTTCACAGTCCACCCCTGTGTATGATATATGTGGGTTTATCAACCACCTCCCGAACTAGAGGAACTGAGCTAAGAGCAAAAGTGTCTAATGAAGAATGGGATATCATTATTTTTGAACATTCTACATTGTCCAGGCAACATGTTCAAGAAGATAATCCTGTGTCAAGCGAGTTGGGGACCTAGTGTCTCCAAGCAGTTTCCTTCACCCACCACACGCTTTTCCTTTATGCAACTGACTGCCAGTTACTGCAGGGCCAAGCATCCCAGTGTATGTGTATGCAGCCATGCTGTAACTGCTAGTCAGTTACGGCATAGGCGAGGCCAGAGATGGGGAGTGCCTGATCCTCACCACTTCCCTCAAACTCTGCAAACTAGCTTTGGGAAAAATAGCTCACGTATTTCTAGGGAGAGAAAGCGGTTTCCTACCCCTCCACCTGTAGCTTCTGCTTATAAATTAAGTTGAGCCAGAGAAGGAGGACTCAGAGTGAAGTCTCCTCTCTGTTGCAAAAATTATACACTTTTCCCTATCCCCCCCTTACTTCTTCTCCATGTGTCAATTTCTTTTTTCCCCCACTTCTTTCTCCCTCTCTTTGATTATTTATTCCACCTCTATTTTCAACTCTTCCTTATTGCATCCGGACTTCCAACTTTTCCTCTGCACTTCTGTTAGGTAAGAATGTGTAGAGTCCAACTGGTGTGGGACTTATCTCTTGGTATTGGGTAACCCACCTTTTAATATAGGCCTGTACTACACAAGTTGGTATTGTGACTGAGCAGCCAGGCTTATCCTAGATGGGGTAATGTGAGCTGTAGAGCTGTACAATGAAAACAGTAAATACAGGTATCCAAGTAAACACTTACACACTTAAAGTTATAGTATAAATATTTATCTATATATATATATATATATATATATACACAAGAATAATTAGACAATCTTTCCCAAAGTTAGGATTTATTTTCAACAAGAGCAATAAAGCAGGTGAGTAACTTTTCATAGGTTATACATAATCCAGCACATTGCGTGATGTCATTTGAGGTCAGTAATAACATTTATTTGTGATCACCATTGCAATATTGAGTTATAAGGAGGGAAAAGTTATAGTTAGATCAGAACATACTTTGTACTTTGAAAAACAGTTAGATTCTCCCAGAGGGATGTAGGCAGTCTTTTATCCCAGCAATAATAGTGTTCAACAATAAAACCTGTAAGGGAACAAGCACTGCCAACGACAATAGGTTCAGAAGGGGGGCTTTATGGAGCCAGGACAGCCAAAGCCAATGTGATAGTTCAGAGTTCTGATGTTCTTTTCTTAGAAAATGTTTTAGAAAAGTCAGTAGTTCAAGTAGAAAATCACAGAAGCTCAAGAAGATCCACCCTGAAGAAGCACAAGCTGGGAGGCCAATGCATGTGAGTTGAGGTCAACTGATAAAAGGGTAAAATAGTACTCCCCAAGCGAGGAAGCACCACAATTGGAAGCACTTGAGAGAGAGAGGCTCTACAGCAATGGTTTCTCCTTGATTCAGTGGCCTTCTGTGGTTTTGACACCTTTTTCTCAGTGCCAAAGAAGAAAGAACAGCCCCAATTAGAAGTTATTTGATCCCTCAGTCCTGGACTCTGGTGAGGGGACCCTGGATGAAGATTCCCTGCTTCTGGATACCCACGAAGTTTGGGCCGGATTCTCACGTCCGAAGACAATGCACTTTATGATGGTCAGGGGTCCGCAGGCATTGGGATTATGCAGCCTTGAAAAGTCACAACAAGTCGGGGGGTGAGCCAAATGAAACCTGTCTCAAGGCTACTTGGTCCCACCAGCCCAAGGGAGGAAGTTGTCCTGTACGTGTCTTCCCAGTCAAACCGAAAACTGGGTCAGCAGAGCTGCAGGGCTTCACCGGGCACTTCACTGTCCAGGAGGGTGCGGGTGGTGTCTCTTCATGTCTTCTTCATCAGATGTTGTCCTCCAGTGTTCGACTCTGCCTCTAGTCCCAAAAACCTCACCTTTCAAGGAAGTTTCCATTCATTCACAGCCCTAGGCTGTCGATCACCCAGCAGGGTGGCTGTCCTGCTGGACAACCAGCCGACCAATCAGAACTGGATTCCCTCAGGCACACATATAGACAAAGGACAGGGACGCTTTGGCACCCTCCATCACACCCTGCTTTTCCAGACAGACTGGAGCCTAGGCAGGCTTTAGGGATGAAGCCAGCCAAAGGCAAAATGCACAAAGGACTCAAACCTAATTCAAACAACAAAGTAAAAGCCCAGAAGGAAGTAACGGACAAGAAATGGTGAAAAAAGAAGACGGGGCCATTTTTGGAAAATGGGCACCCTTCGGTACCGTACAGCAGCTAAGAAATCAGCCTGCAGATACATGGCAGAAGGTAGTAAAAAAGAAACAATTGCCACCAGACATTCAGGTTAGTTAGTGTAATAGAATATTACATGAGAAGTGGGATAAATGTGTTATTATGTAACCACCCAGCACTCCACATAGGGTGGTGTGTGCCTATGACAGGAGTCATCTTACTATTCTTGGGAACATTATTTCACCAAGGAAAATGTAGTTAAACATTAACAGAAGCCCAAGAGACTTCTCAGTGGCACTGCACAAAAGGGGATTTTTGTCACAATGCAAAAAGCAGATGCCTATGGGGTTTACCAGAATCAATGAAACAGTAAGAAACACACAAATCCTAGTCAGAAAAAAAACATAGAGTGAGAAAAAAGTCCCACTCACTCAGGAGTTAAAATCAAAAAGACCTGATTCCCCAAAACAGCTGGGGGTCTCTAAGGTTAAAGTGAATTGACATAGAAATGAAAATTCTCCCTAGCAACGTCTTCACACTGTTATTTCCATCCTGCCTTTCCTTCTTTCTTCACCTTCATCCCCATCCTACACCATTCTTTCATTCCATCACTCCCACCATGTAAACTTTGTCTTGTATTTCTCTGATGATTTTTCTCTATCCTTCGGTGTCTTTCAAGCATCACTGCTTCATTTTTGCAGATGCAGATTAATGTATTCTGTCAAAAGGAGTGATTGTTGCAGATCTCATATGACTTGATACTGTTGCACACTTTCCAAAGAACAGGAAATGCAATCACTATTGTAAAGAGCAGATGAGTTGCAGGAAGTCAGTCTTCTGTGCATAGGAACCGTGAATCTCCATGTAAGCATTCAATTGGTGTCTTCTCTGGAATATGTTCAGCATCGGCCTAACTCTGGATCACATGACCACAGAGGCCAAGCAGTCACAGATCTAGGAAGTAAAGATAAAAATGTGTTAATTTTATGTTTGTTTAATTTTCTTTTGGAACCAGCTGTTGCCACCCAAACAGAAAACTCAGACAAGAAGGAGGTTCTGATTCTTGGAGAGAAGGGAAGGTAAGATCAAGTGCACTGAATTATTTTGAATGTCAGTCTAAATGCCTCTGAAATCTTTTCCAGTGTTGGGCAGATGCAAATAGGTGTAAGATAATACAATCAAGTAAATGATTACTGTATTTTTTTTTTAGATCAATAGCTCCAGTCACTCTTGGAGAGGAGGAAAAAGCGACTTACAAACTTAGCATGCGTTAGACATCCCATAATTTCCCTAGAGCTCTGTCCACCTTTATGCTTACATACTCTGGTGTTTGCTCGTGAAAGGCTTTTTAGTTAGTGGGACAATAGAAGCTTCAAGAGTTTTGTTTGCTGTTTCTAAATCAATTGAGCCCTAATGATCAGAGTGAGGTACAGCTTTTCTTCTGCAGCTTCCAGTAACGACGTATTCAGGACATATTACATTTGAGCTAGAGTATCTTCAGGCAAATATGCTGACAGGTGTCACAGCTAAGAGATCAACAGATAACCTGAAACCAGACTGTAAGGTTCAAGGGTCTTTATTATAACAACATAAAGATAAGTGGTTAGGGTATAACTGAGGTTGCATATTAGAATTCAGAACAGCAGAATATAGTAAAGTGCTTTGCTGGACCATGGTCCTCTGTCCTTCCCTTCCTCCTTTAGAAAGCTCTTTCATGGCAGTAGCTATAGATGTCTTGATGTTTGCAGATGTCAAGATTTACGCTTCATGTTTAGGAAAGACCACCACCAAATATTTCAACATCCGATGACATCGATTTCCATTGAGAGGAATCAGCCTCTGACATCCGTTTCAGGATCATGGTCAATGCAATATTCCCTCTAAATATTTTTCTCTACGTCCGGAATGGTTGACTTTAGAGCACACATTATTTCCCATCAGGGCAACTGACTAACGAAGTAAGCCATTTTGTGAACATTTTTATTATTTTATGTATTTATTGTGCATTTGTAAGACTCTTACACATCAATTTAATTGGGTTGGGAACATAGGAATGAAATGCAAATATAGCAATTTAGAGATGGATGCGATCCTACTAGGCATTGTGAGCATTCAGAGCGTGCAAGTGCAGTAAGAGAGAAGGGAGGACGGAGGTGGGTAAGTGCTAGGAGCACCACAGAGAGAAGTGCTAGGGAGTATGCAGCTGTTAAGTGAGTAGGTGGGAGTGGTCAACTGCCAATAAATAAGTATGTGGGTTTAACTGTGATGGCACAGGTCAGTGAGTGCCAAGGCAAGTGCTGGATGCAGGCATAGGCTGAGGGCGATTGGGTGTGGGAGGCCAGGACTCGGGTAGACACATAAGGGCCCTGGTCACCAATCTCAGCAACTGTGGGATTTAGAAGAGGAGGTAGGAAGGTAAGGAGGAGGTGAAAAGGAAGGTGGTGAGGAGCTTCCAAAATTGTAGAAGATCCAGCTCAAGACGAAGTGGAACAGGAAAGCTATGCCAAAGCAGGGAGCCAGCTGGGGAAAGCGATCGGCCACCAGCACGCTGTTAACTGAAGTGCTTGACACACAGAGAGTTGGTGCCAGAGGAACGTAAAGATCTGGAAGGAGAATAGTGGGTGTCAGTTGTAGATAGCGTGGTCTAAGGCCCTAGACAGCCTTATCCATGATGCAGAGGGATTTGAATTAGATCCTTGCAGCAACCGGGAGCCAGCTGAGAGATTTTAGAGCTGGAGAGATGCAGTCCCTGGGCTTGAGGCCAAGGATAAGTCTCGCAGTTGCATAGTTAATGATCTATCCTCACTGAAAAGAGGTTAGAGGTGAATTTAGCCTTCCCCAAAAAGTGCAAATTCTTTACAAATGAGTGTAAATGGGGCATCTTCCAGAACTTTTTTCCAAAGATATTGGTTAAAAACTGTCTTATGTGTGAATCATAAAGAGAGCTCATCAATCAGTCCAAGACTTCAAGGTTTACACAGTACCTAGAAAATATACTCCTGTGCACAGAACAATGTGTATGCACAAAAACATTGTATGCTCACTATAAACAATAGTTTTATTTGTGGCTATTATTTTTTTGGCACTGCTCCAAGACAATGCACAACATGTGTTATGCCACTGGAAAAAAACACTTGTGTATTACAAAAACAAATATTGCTTATCACAACTGATGTGGCTGGGGAAAAAAATCAGACGTGATACATTATTTGTAAGATGAAACAATGGCAGCTCAAAGAAATTTTCCAGAAAACATGCCAATAAGAGCTCATGTGCCACTTTCAGTAATTAATGGGTCAGGAAAATATGCCTCGCATAAAGTGTGTCAGGATGATAATTGCATCAGAATAACTACACCACAGAGTGTGGCAATCATAATTCCCATGCCACTGCTTGCCATCAACATTGCTCTGTCCTGTGAACAGAGCAGTGACAACACTTACTTAAAACCAGCCCTACACGGGGGGCGCTGTTGCGCCGAAGCAAGATGGCCGCCTAGGTGTTGAGCTCCGGACGGGGAAAGCAAAGAACCTTCGCGTTCAGACCCGCGACCCCACTGCATCCGCTTGAAATCGACGGTTCATCTCCATAATCCTATTCTCTGAAAGTTTCGTGGAGAACCACGCCCTCTGCGCCAGGCTGTGGCCACCTGGTCCCTGCTGGGACTCCTTCTGTTCGATAACCCGTCTGACGCCCCGTGGACCGCGGCCCGCCTGGCCACTTGAGGGTGCGGCGTTGCGGCCTGCTGCGGTGAGGGGCCTGCGTGACTGGGCTCCTTTCTCCCTGGTTCCCCGACGGCTGCCTCGCCCTGTTGGCCCGCCATACCTACTGCCATACCTACTGCAGATGCGCCATCCAGGGATGCCAGCGACACCTTTGCTGCGAGACTGCCGACACTGCTGGACTGCCGTCTGCGGCCCTGCGCCCACCCGCACAGCTTCTTCAAGCCTGCCACTCCTCCGCGGGCCGGACACCAGGTGGGGGGGTTGAGTGGCCCTCACCATTGGCGTCCCCCCCTGGCCAGACTGTGGCCAAACCGTTGCCATCGCTGCACCGGCCATACCCTCCCGCTCCAGCACGGAATAACTGTGTTCCACGGAACGGGCCTTCGGCGGCCCTTCCCTCCTCGGAGCGGTTCATCCTTAGCTGCATCCAAAGGGGAACCTGCCAAACCCGACAGCCGACACCTTTGGGGCGCCGATGAAGTGATCTCTAATTGCCACCACGGCCAAGGGAGCGGGAGCCGGGAGGAAGCAAAGCTCGCTGAATATGTTCGCTAAGACGCCCTCCAGACCGCCGACCGACCCTCCAGAAGAATAGCCCACCGCCTCTTCATCCTCATCCCCAGATGACTCGCAAAAAATGCTTGAGTACATGCGCGAAGGTTTCACCTCGCTTCATACCAAATTAGACGATATGAATGGTACCATCTCGTCGATAAAGGCTCATATCGAGAGAACAGATAGCCGGGTCGCTGAAATCGAAACAAGGGTTGGTACCACTGAGGATGACCTGGGCTCCCTCCGTGTGGCGGTTACCACTCTCACCAGTCGGGTCCTGGGGGTGGAGAAGAAGAACGACGATCTTGAGTCCCGGCTCCAGGTGAAATAACCTCCGCATTTTTGGCGTACCTGAGGACGACATTGGTGAGCCCATGGAGGAATATGTGGAACGAACTCTATTAACACTGCTGGATCGCCCCCAGCTTTCGGCTCAATTTGCGGTAGAGACGGCACACCGCTCCCTAACTGCGAAACCCAGACCTGGCGCACCACCCCGCCCCATCATTGCCAGGATCCTGAATTTTCGTGATCGGGATGCCCTCTTACGGGCAGCCAGAGTTAAGGGGGAGCTGCTCCTCGGGGGGGCGAGGATACATCTATATCCAGACTTTTCCATAGGGGTGCAGCAAGAGCGGAAAACCTTTCTAGCTGTGAAGAGGAGACTCCGGGACTTAGGAGTTAAATACTCTATGCTTTTCCCCGCAATGTTGAGAGTCGAACACTCTGATCAAACTTTTTTCTTCACCATTCCTGAGGAAGCTTCCAAATTTATCGACGAACACTTCCTGGGCTGAGCCGCTTATTCCCAAGCTGGAATGTATATCTAATCTGCATATTGTCGTGCCTAGGACGAGTGGGGAGCCCCCGCGGGCTTCTCCCCCTATGATGGCACCCCATCGTTGAAGTTCATTGGTTGCTGGTTTGTTCACGTTGCTCCTTTTATCCTATGCAATAGTGGCCCTGACTCATTGTTTCCAGAGGTATTACTCCTCGGCAAGACCCCGTCTTGGGGATAACTCTATAGTTACCACTATGTCCCCGAGAGTGGGTCCTCGGACTCCTTTCCCGCCCTTATCACTCGGACTCCATATTTGCCTCCCTAGATGGTGTATTGGGACTCATGGCTGCTTCCCTCCTGCTCACTTGTTTTATTCCCCACGTGCCATGACTCCCTCTGCTACCTGTTTATGCCTCGTATGCTATGGTTAATAATATTAGATTGCATACTCTCCTCATGCACTCCCCAGTCCGGTGCGCCACTGCCCGGCAGTTAGCAGTCCCCCAGGCGTAGATGCCTAGAATTTCTTGGTTGATGTGGGTTTATTTGGGTCTCGTCCTTCCGATTGGGGGAGGGATGTGGGTGGTGGGAGGGGGTGGGTATGTTATAGTTAGAAAAGTCTTGACGACCACTAGAGGCGCCCCATGCACTGTGGTAATGTTTTTTGAGTACACTTAAGGGGCCCCGCACACCGCAGGATCCACTAGCTCCCTGTGGTTGGCGCCCCCGTGGCAGGAATACAAGCAGTACTCGCGCGAGTATGGCTAACAGTGATGTGACCTTCATGAGCTGGAATATTCAGGGGTTGGGCAATCACAGAAAGATGAGACAGGTACAGCTACATGCTGAACGTCATGGGGTGAAGATTCCATGCTTACAGGAAACCCATGCTCAATCGGAGCAGTGCGAGCGGTTTGCTAGGCAATGGGGGCCCCAGAGGTACTATACTAATTATTCAACGCAAAGCCGTGGCACCCTCACTCTGATACACAAGAGCCTGAACTTCACATGCCACCACTCGCATATCGATCCTCTGGGCAGATACGTGTTCATTGCTGGCAGATTGCTCCACCAAGAGATAGCCATCCTGAATATATATCGTCCTAATACCGACGACACTGAATTTTACCTGCACCTAGCTGCCCTCCTCGAAAGTTACCCCCTACTTCCGATATTATGGGTGGGCGATTTCAATACCATACTAGATGTAACCCTAGATAGGTCGGGCACCAGACCTCGCCAGCTCTCCAAGGCAGCCTACACTATCCTTACATCCCTCCCTCGGCTGGCACTTGTGGATGTATGGCATCTAATGAACCCTGATTCCCGCACGTTCTCCTTCTACTCTTCGGTCCACGATTCCCACTCCAGGATAGACAGATGGCTAATAACGGACACATTGGTCAGATCTGTGTCCCACTTGGCTATCCTTCCTAGGACGATCGCGGACCATTCGCCGGTACTCTTATCCCTAAACTGGGGTCCTGATGCCGAAAAAGCTAGGCTGTGGAGGTTAGGACCATACGCGCTTCTGGACCAGGCCTTCACAACCGAACTCAAATCCTCCATTGAGGAATTTTTTGAGATTAATACAGGTTCGGTAACATCGCATGCTGTCCTGTGGGAGTCGTTCAAAGCGTACGTGAGGGGGATGGCCATATCCAAGTGCTGCGGCATCCTTAAGGTAATCCGCTCAGACATCGTGGCCAGTGAAACGGCCCTGGCTATCCTTGAATCCCAATATGCTCACGACCATTCCCCAGCTACCCTGGCTGCGCTGGGTTCCGAGCTGGACAGGTTTCGTGACCTTGCCCAGCGTAAGGTTAAATTCCTAGACTCCCCCCAGGCAGTGAGGAAATACGGTGAGGGCGAACGCCCGGGTCGCTTGCTAGCCAGGCTGTTGCACCGGGAGTTCGGTGCCCCCCATATCCCGGCGATAGTGAGACCCGATGGCTCGCTCGCCACCTCCCCCCAGGACATCAACTCCCAGTTTCAGTTATTCTATACCTCCTTGTACTCTGCCCCCGCTGGTCCCCAAGACCCGGAAATTGATTCCTACTTGGAGGCCCTCCCCCTCTAAGTGCCGTCCTCCGAAACCAGCCTACTCCTGGAGAGACCGTTTACTTCTGATGAGCTTGATGAGGCCATTGCATTGCTGGCATCGGGGAAGGCCCCTGGCCCCGACGTGCTCCCCATGGATTTTTATAAACGGTATAAGTTGATCCTGATCCCGCAGCTATTGGCCCTGTGGGAGGAATCATGTGAAAAGGGTATTCTTCCTCCATCTCTCCGAGAAGTGCTGATAACAGTGCTCCTTAAGCCGGGTAAGCCCCCCACTCAGTGTGGCTCATATCGATCGCTGTCTCTGATTAACAGCGATGTTAAAATATATGCTAAACTGCTGGCCAACCGCCTAGCCCCACATATGCCGCACATTATTCACCCCGACCAGGCGGGATTTGTCCCGGGTAGATCTACATCCCTGAATTTGAGGAGACTCTTCAATGTAATTAGCAGAATCAGTCCCACCACGCAGGCGGTTGCAGCCACCCTAGACATGCAGAAGGCCTTCGACTGAGTCTCGTGGAGGTATCTATGGCGAGTTCTTGAGAGGTGCGGGTTCGGCCCCAATTCACGTGCGTGGGTCGGGTTACTCTACATTTCCCCGTCGGCCAGGGTTCGAACCGAGGACAGATGCTCTGCCCCCTTTCAGATATCCAGAGGCACACAACAGGGTTGCCCCTTCTCCCCCCTCATATTTGCCATTGCAATGGAACCCTTTGCGGACATGGTACGCCAATCCCACTCGCATAGGGGCCTACGCACGACCGGCCAATCCAATGTGATTTCCCTATATGCGGATGACGCTCTTCTCTATATCCGGTCTCCCAACTCTAATCTCGCCCCCATGTTAGCGGATGTGGCTCGCTTTGGGGACATATCTGGCCTTAAAATAAATTGTTCCAAGTCCACTTTATTCCCACTAACAGATTCCACACAACCTCCCGCAGACTTATATGGCTTCAACTGGTCGCCATCCAGCATCACCTACCTGGGGGTGGTGGTTTCCCGCCACGTGGCCAAGCTCCGCGAGGACAATTATCAGACTTATTTAATTAGCCTTGCGGTGAAGGCTTCCAGCTGGTCCCCATTTCACTAGCAGGCAGGATTGGAATCCTTAAAATGGTGGTATTACCCCAACTTCTGTATCGTTTTACCAACCTCCCTGTGTGGCCTGGGGATGTTTTTTTCAAAAAGCTGCTTCAGATAACCAACACCTTTCTATGGCATTCGGGAGCTGTTCGCCTTAAACTCTCCACATTGACCACCCCCAAAGAACTGGGTGGGTTCAACGCTCCTGATTTCACCAGATACTGGATAGTAGCCCAATCACAGTTTTCATCGTACTGGTTTAATACTACTGATCCCCCCCTACATGTTCAGCTGGAAAAACTAGCGGTTTCGGACCGTGTGATAGGCTCCCTGATTCTCAAACCAGCACCCTCTGACCAAGACTCTGCGGACCCGGTTGCTGCCACATCCCTGGCGTTGTCCAAACTCTGGGCAATGGTTGGCAAGCCTCATCCGTTTCACGGTGACCTGCCGTTATGGAACTTTCTCCCCGATGTTCCGCATATCCCGCAATCAGTCGTAT
Organism: Ambystoma mexicanum; assembly: GCF_040938575.1. Lineage (NCBI taxonomy): Eukaryota > Metazoa > Chordata > Amphibia > Caudata > Ambystomatidae > Ambystoma > Ambystoma mexicanum. Next base: position 448,331,473 of record NC_090926.1, read on the forward strand.
CACACTGGGTGGATGCCGGCTTCCTGGCACTCCGTGATGCCTATGAACGCGAGAACTTTGTTGAGTGGCTGGATCTTCCCCCACCTCTTAGAGGCCGGCCTTCAGTATGGCTACAATACTCCTCACTACGTAAGAATCTAAAATCCAAATTCCCTGATTTCCCTGCCTTACCCCCAGATGAGCCAATAGTGGCAGAACTCTGCTCCTACCTCTCCTTTAGGGGAAAAGTGTCGAGGCTGTACTCATTACTGCAGAATAGGACGCCCCCCCTTTACAGGGTTGAAACGTGCATGGGAGGAGGATCTGGGAGTTGAACTCACTGACGAGAGATGGTCCTATATGTGTGGCCGCACCCACACTCTATCCTATAACACCAAATTTAAATGAATACAATTCAAGGTGCTACACAGATACCATCATACACCAGTAAGACTACATCGCTTGTTCAGCACCGTTCCTCCCAGCTGCCCCAGGTGTGGCATGGATCGGCCCACCTACATTCATATGCTATGACACTGCCCTCGTCTCACCCAGTTCTGGTTAGATGTCTGCTCCACACTATCAGATATCCTGGACTATACCATAGACCCCACCCCATTACACTGCTTATTTCATGACCTCCCAAAGCTTCCCCACGACTCTAAGAAACTTGCAGGCCTGGGCATGCTGTTGGCGGTCCGCTGTATATTATTATGCTGGCTCTGTCCTCGGGCCCCTACCTATGCACAGTGGCTCAGGTCAATGACATGGGTTCACGATATTGAGGAATGCAATGCAGCACTCCCACTCGAGGCCGAGAGACATTTGGTGGAAGTTTCGGGACTATATGGCTGCCATGGCCTCACCCACGAACTCTGTTGTGTCCTCCCCTAGGGGCTCCCCATAGGTGATGCTCTTTTTCTGATATAAACTGTTAATGTCCAGTCTGCTGCCTCATGTTCTGTGTAGCGTAACTAATGCATGATATGTGGCTAATAATGTATATTGTTAACTCCATTGACTCATTGCTGGTGCCATGTGGCGCCTTGTTTGTTCTGGTGTGTTGTCAAGACAAATAAAGAAAGTTTAAAAAAAAAAACAGCCCTACAGATAAGAGGCATAAATACATACCACCAAATTTTGCTCCCTAAAAGAGGAGCATATGCCCAATAAAAAATAGGGACTACAAATAATCCCAACAAAACATTAGAAACAATAAACAAATCGGAGTCTACCCACTGCTTCTACCTACGAAGTTCCACTGATATTTTTGAATCGGTGAGCGGCACAGCAAGAGCTTTACTGAGGTTTTTTATGGAGCCCCTTTGAAGAAAAGTACATAGGTATGTCTTTTAAGTTAATAGCAGCAATGCTCAGCAGTACAAAAGATGGAGTGCCTTCTCCGGTCTCTCTGGTTTAATTCACTGTTATCAGTTAAACAAGATTCATGGGAGGCTAAGCACAGAACATTGATTGTATTGAAAAGCCCACAACAGCTAAGCCTAGAAGGAAATATAAGGCACATTTCCCGAGACTGTTACTAGAGTTTACTATCCTTTAGTGCAAATAAACAACACATATTATTTACTGTACTGTACTGCCCAAAAACCTGACTGTTTTTTTTTTTGTATTTGCTGTTTTGTTCTTCAACCACAAGGAGTGTTCTCCTGTGCTGCTATTCTCTCCCCCTGGATGCTGTGCTGACCTCCAATTCTAGTTGAAAGAGCTCTGTAACGTATAAGGGATTGTAGCAGTAAAACACTTGCTTAGATGTTTGCTTACCCACAATACTTAGCAGGCTAACAATATTTAAAGCCTGAGCATGATATCATCAGCAGTTTAGTTCCTATGCACAATTGTTTTGCATTCCAAACCAGATTGTTAGCAACACCCCCCACCTATGGTGGGGTTTATACAAGTGCTCAGTGAAACAATGTTTGTGTACCAGAGATTTACTGTAGTATTTGTTAAGGTCTATGGCCATTCAAACTCTGAAAACTGGAAAAGCATGCATGGTTTGTGAAAAGCAATGCAGCTGTTTGGATATTCATTGCTCTAATGCTATGTATAAGAGTGCCAGGCATATCATACCCATAATCCCTTACAGAGCAAGTAGATGATGTTGCACTGTTTCTCTCCACTGATAGGATAATGTTAGCCGTGCTAAAGTAGAAGAGGCTGATCATGATATTGGCCTACTCAAAATCCTTAAAGTGCAAATTAATATTTGAGTTTTATAATGCGTTAACTTGCAAGAGTACTATTTTAAAGAGGACACCTCATGTCATGAGGTTTCACATTAAAGTAACCACACTAAAGTAGGGCAGCAAGACTTATCCTTGATCTTAAACCCAGGGACAGAATCTCACCTGCCTTAAAAAGTCTTCATGGGCTCCCAGTTGTTGCACAGATTAAATTCAAATCCCTCTGCATCATCCACAAGGCTGTCTGGGCCTGGGGGCCACACTATCTCAAACTTTATCTTACTAAATACTCTCCCTCTAGACCTCTTAGTTCAGCTGGCGCCAGCACTTTGTGTGTAAAGCGCTTTGCTAAACAGATAGTAGGTGGTCTATCGTTTTCTTCAGCTGGCTCCCTCCTATGGAACAGCCTCCCCTGCCTCTGTGCCTTGAGCAGGACTTTCTTAAATTCTGGAAGCTCCTCAAGACCTACCTCTTCACCTCCTCCTTCCCTTCTTCTCTTCTCTGCTAATCCCACAGTCGCTGTGATAGTTGTCGGAGGCCCTTATGCATCTTTGGGCCCCTGACCTCCCACACCCAATCTGCCCAGCTCCTGTCTACCCTCAACCCTTGCCTTGGCACACCCTCCGCCTCAGAGGTTCACACTTGCTCCTAACGTGACCCCTGTCCTTGTAGCACTCATCAACCCAAGTACTTCATCTGTGGCTCACCCATGAGCCCAGACTCCCTGGCACTTATGTCATCTGCCCTTTTTCCTTGCTGCACTTGCACATTCTGAATACCCACAATGCATAGTAGGTACGCCCTTCCTCCTCATCACTCTTACTGCTTTTATTAATTATTGTGTTTGTAATGTATTTCACTCCCCTGTTCCCTCCCCTCGCCCTGTGGGCACTTTGAAACAGTATTTTATTTGCTGTATAAGCACCTAACAAGTAAAAAATTAAAATAAAGAAAATAACCTGCTTACTTAGTCATATCTGATATTCTAACTGACAGTTGGGTTACATAGTGTGCCTTTTTAGTACTTGAGAACTTGAGAATTGTCTGTAGAACTCTTCTGAGCGGGACCCAGAGGGAAGCTGGGAAAGTGCATTTGCATACAGCTTAGAGGGAACATTGTTCATGGTGGGGCCTGTTAGGCTTAAGCCCTTCAACAGCTGGCAGATGTTTTATGGGTGTGAATCCCCACCAACTCTGGAATCTCTCTGTTTGCCGAAGTCTTGAGAGTCCTCTTTTACTGAGCTGTCTTCTCTGATCTCTTTCTACTCTGGTATGTTGCATTTACTCTCCTCTGTGACCACGCCATCTCTGTCTCTCTTCTTTCTGCATCGACATCCCACAACACTTTGTTCCCCTCCTAAATCTCACTATTTTTCTAGCCTCTTCCTCCTCCTCTTTCTGCTACACGTCTTCCTCTCTATCTAATGATAGTTTCTCCCCCTGATTGCAGAAATCACTCACTCTTTCTGTTACCTTCATCCTCTTTTTAGTGATGGGTTCTCCTCCTCAGCAAACATGCTCTTCTCTTCTGTTATCACTTTCTCTCCTCCTCTCTCTGGGTTTTCTCCTATCATCCAAAGTTCTCCTTTCCTTCTTCGCTATCACTTCCTTGGATGCTTGCTCACTTGGTCTCCTCACCTCCAAACTGACCCTCTCCTCCCATTCTTTTTCTCCTCCTCTCCTTGTGTCTGTCTCTCATTGTGTCTGTCTTGTTCCCTCACTCCAAAATGCTACTCTGCTTCTTAGTTCCTATAATATTCCTCCTTGCCATCTGGCTATACCCTGCCCAACCCCTCTCATCTCCAACCCCTGAGACCTGCACCCCTTCATTGTCCCAGCCCCCTTCTATACATGCGCAAAGAATTCTGTGGTTTTAAGTGTTCAACAACCATCAGTTGACTGCAGCCAGTGAGCGAGCTTTGTAACTGGTCTTTGCTCGGATAAAATACAGTTTCATCTCCTGTTTTGGATGAGTCGGTTTGGCCCTCTGCTGAGGTTCGTGCTCAGGCACTATCATGGGTTAAGATAGGGTATGCATTCTGCACTGTCTGGCATTGAAGTCAATAATGTTTCTTTCCTGGCAGGTAAATAAATAATTCTTTGAGCTGTGCAAATCTCTCCAAGGACTTTGTGTGCAGGCTCACGAGTGATGCGCAAGTGCTTCTTCTGGATTACAGATGTTTTTTTAACCATGTCTCTAAATGTGGGTCCTGAGTCCTGGAGAGGGCCATGATTGATGTTACAATGGCCAATTATTCTGCAGCCATCCAGTAAATTGCTGTATAGTTCATACATTGTCCTCGCTTGCATTTATTGGGGTCGCCCAACTTTCACAGAAATCTTGGATATTCCATGACCTGTCTCAGGCCCACCTTACAAAACCAGCAAGGAGTAATTTGAAGTTAGTGAAGGGGGTCATACCATTTTGACGCTGTCATCGGCTGAACCACACCCAATAGCTCCAGTTTACCCAATATTGTAGCATTGTAAAGATTAGACAGTGCTCTGGGAATTCTGGGGTAGGGCTGATTCTGGCTTTGGGACACATATGTCAAAATCTCTTTGATGTTTCTTTACCACCATGTGTCCTGCTTGTGGATGACATGCTAGTTTTTTAATAAGCTCAAGACACAGCGAGGGTCTGACTGCTTGCCCAGTCTTTAACCATTAGGCCACTGCCTTGCAGAGGCCATCCCAGACTCCGGCATGACATTTTTGTTTCACTAGGAATGATGGTTAAATCAAACATGACACCATGTTTCCTTTAACTTTGATGCCTAGAAAATGCACTGGCCTTACTGTAAATCTATCAATTTTCTAGTGGTTCAGACCAGTGCTGCTTTTTTCATGCAAACACCTATACACCCCTGCCTCCTCACTCCTCATTTATCAGAACGGAAAATGCATGATTGATATTTTTGGGTTTGATTATAGGTCCTAAAATCCAAGCTGGGCAGCCAACCACCACCAGTGCTTGAATTTCTGACATTCTAGCTCTGTATTATAACACCCCCAGACTTAATATCTCATTTATATTTTCTATCTGTGCTCTTTGTGCAATTATGTTAACAAACGTTTACACTCCTTCTACTGATCTATCATTAGTTGCGGAGAGGGGATAGCATCTTTCACTGAGCCCTCTGAAGGGCTACTCTGGAAGGAAAAGATAAGGTAGCGGTCCTTTTTCTCTCTGTCGGGAAACAATTCTAGGGATGAATTCTCTCCATATATTCTTCATGTGGAAATCTCTTGGAGCTGATCTGGGATTGCCGAGTTTACCGCAACAAGTTTTTAAACAACTTTGTACAGTCATATCCTTTTGTTTCGTAAAGCTATATGCCCTGATCAGTACTTCTTGGCCAAATGTAAAGTCAACTTGAGAAGCCTTTTGGTCATAACAATGTTTGACCAGACATTTACCCTCTTTCAGATAGGTGTTTGCCTCAGCCATAATAGGTGCCATAATGTTCATAATGCCTTGCACATAATTGACCACATTTATAGTGGGTGAAAAGAGGAAGGATTTGCAACTTTCCGTCACCAGTGCCAAAGGGCCTGTTACTGGATAGCAAGACAGATATTGAAAGGAGCTGAAACGAATACCCTCTTGAGGGTGCTAGGGTTTAGGGCAGAGTAACATTTTTGGGTGATATGCTATTCCGTTTTTTGGGATACTTAAACTTTTAGATATATTTTGCCTTTGGTTTTTAGGATCTCTGGGTTATTTGATCAGTCAGAGGGACTTCTCCTGAGGTCCCCTTGCCACTACAACCCTTTTTAGTGGATGGTCCAATAGGACTTGGGTGCTTTATAAACCCACCTTTAAGCCTTACAGTGAGTTATAGCACCCTACTTTGGATTTATGAAGCAGGCAGGTGGCAGCTCTAATTTATGTTTGGCTTCAGCAAGGGATTAACATTTATTTTTCTAAATCCTGCTTATACCCATTTCAACAAGGGACTTTGTTTGTTTAGGGAAACATGAAGCATGCCTAAAATGGCTGTTGTATAAATATGGACTCCTACTGTGCCCTACCTCTACCCTTTATTGTGGGTTGGGTTTGTTTAGGTCAGTCCCTTGCCCTAGACAAAGCACATCCTGTGTGGGTGGATCTGTATGTGTGGTGTATTATGGTGGTAACCCGATTGTATGGTCACCAAAGCATTTGCTCAAATGCCCTAGTGTGTGATTAGAGGGCTGGCATAAGCCAGTCCAAAGGGATTTCAATGGAAACCCCTAACCGTGACTCAGTTCTACTGGAATTTACCTAAGGGCAGGACTTTGAATGGGCTAGAGCTAGCCAGGGCAGAGCCCCTGCAGTGTCCAACATTTGCTCCCGAGCAGAGGCCCCCTCTGCTCCTTAATTACAAGCAGCCGCGGCTGCTTTTCTTATGTGCACATTGCGCTTTAAGAAAAGCGCAGGGACCAGTTTTCAGCAAATCATTGAAAAACCATGATCACATTTCGGGAAATGAGACGTTGTACTCTGTTTCGAGCAGCGCAAGCCCCAAACCCAAATGCGAGGCTCTTCAAAGTAGTATATATTGCTCTTGGTTAGCAGATATTTTACTGTTAGTCGTTAATGTAGTGATTGGCAGATACAATGAGCACCCGGCACAGTTTGCTTTACAGGCTCAAAACAAGTTCGTTTTTATATCCATAACATAGAAATATTTGTTGAACATGAAAGTCTGTGGTCAATCCTATGCTCCCAAAATTCTCTTTGATTTCATGCAAAGCATACAGGGTCTTCCTCCCCTTTCAAAGTGATTTATTTATAGAACAATAGTGATTTACTCACTGACTAAATTGTTGTTTATATTCTGAGAGAGGACTTTTTATACATATGCAGCGGTTTATTTACAAGGAAAACAGGCTGAATGACTCAAAATAATGTTTGCAGGGTCTCATGATGTATTGTTTGGGACAGTTGCTCCCCCATTTGGTCATGCCATGCACACTTTGGGAGGCAGCCCAGTGTTATAGCCCCACCTCGATTTTGTATCCCACTTGGTCTGCTGAACTCTGCAGGTTTACTTACCTGCTGGAAGATGTTTGGCCCAGAAGCTGTGATTATAATTATGAGACCAATTTTGGCCATACTGGTTGGGATTTGTCTCTATACCCTTAACAGCGGTTTTGGTTTTTGGCTGATAGACATCTTTCCTAGACTGTCCCCATTTTCCCCCGGGTCATTCACAAAGGATGGTCTTTGTTCTCTGCCCTGAAAGCCTTTCTGGGATGTTTTACCACTGGTAGGAATCTACTAGCAATCCAGAAAGTGTTTGAGACACCACTACCCAACCTCTCTTCTTCCCATTTTGGCTATTCTGGATCATCTCTGTCATTATTTCCATTGTGGGATTGTTTTCTGAGGGCTAGATGCCACATATTTTCCGTAAAGATTTTGACATCTGATTGGTCGGGTTCTTCTGGATTTATGGAGCCATCTCCACCATCGTTTTCAGTCCTGGCTGGTGGAGCACACTCCTGTGAAGGCTAATGGTTCTTCTTTTGATTCACGAGAGTTCAGGTCCCTGGGTCACCTGGTCTTGAATTTGTCCTGCAAAAGAAGACTCAAAATAAATAGGTTATTTTGCTGTTCTTTAAACACCTTTTCAGAAAATGCCACATGAGTACTTACCTCTGGGCCCAAGGTTGGTGGGTTTGTCAAGATACTTACCCTCAGTGGTCCCCGTAGTCCATAGTCATTGGGTTCTGCAGGGCCCCTTCAATTTGCCTTTGACTTACATTGGCCAAATCATGCTGTGCTTCCTCTCTTCTTGGGGCTGCTGCATCCCCTGAGGGAAATTGCTGCCTTCTTGGAACCTACGGGGTAGAACTGGGCCTTGCATGGCTTTTCACGGTAACAGCAGGTTTGCCTACATATTTGTGTCCCATTGGTTTCTCTGGGACACCTTCTCCAATTCTGAAAACTCCTTCAAAGTAAAATGTCAAGGCACCTACCTGAATAGTGACATTTCTCCTGGGGCATCTGCAGTGTTCCACCAACATTTATATTTTAGCTACTATCTTTGGTTCACTGTACATTTGAGTTGCAGAGTGTGACTATTTGTTGCATGTGTTTTCCTTCTTTGGAGTGTAATGTGAGAAACTCGAAGATGTCCCTAGAGATTTGTCATTCAGGTGGCCAAAACATGGCCATCGCTATTGGATCCAGTTCTTGGGGTGGACCAGTGTGGGAGGATCACCTGGATGAGGGGTCTTCGGGAATAAAAGTAGGACACCGAAGGGTGAGACGTGGTACCCCCTTCTCCTAACACCTTTTCCCCATCCTACCCCGTAGGATATTCAGAAGCTCTACCCCCCACTCTTTTCTGACACAAACACTTTCTCACACCGTGAAAGACAACGGACTAATACCAGAGCCGTTTACCTGACATATCCCAACACAAGGGTCAGGCAGAGTCAGGCAATTGATAATAACTACACACAGCTGACGGCCCTGTCCCTTCCCCACAGGGATAAAAGACAGAGCACGGGAGCACACTTTGAGCAAGGCTGAACGCACGAGGAAGCAGCTATTTCAGACTGGCATTTCAAACGGAGGAGAAAAGAAGCTAGACCTGAAAGGACAACGAGGAGGGAATTGCCCTTGCCCTTTCCAACTCAGACCTGCGAGCCTCCAAAAGGAGAATCAAAAGACCGGGAAGTCCAGCTGGCGTGTGGTGTGACAATTATCAACGGTGCACAGGGCCCTCCCATGCTAATAGCCAAAGCGGGGAGAAGTGTTTGCTGCTGTGGTACCGTCCTTGACTCCTGAGGCAAGAAACTACAATGAGTTGAGCACAGGAGTGAGTCGGAGAGAACTGATAGGAAACCCAACTGTGCTGGGCCCAAGGTTGCAGGCAGCAACATTGTTTGAACAAAGAACTTGTGTATGTGAACTTTAAAGAAGCCCCAGTGAATGTCCAGATGCAGAGTGGTCTGGCGCTGCGTGGGCGCTCATTCGAAGGACTCTGACGGAAACCTTTTTGTTATATTGAAACTACAAGAACCAAGAGGCCTTGGGGAGGTTGCCGTGAGGTGTCAAGGTGGTCATACAAGGGTTAAGCAACACCCCTTGTTCACTCGAAAGACTTGGACGCGTGGAGGAAAGCAAAGCAAAATGTATTAATAGAACTGTGTGAAGCCTGTGTGGCGGCTTTAAGGACAGCCTGACTGGGGGCTGAGACCCGGACGTAGGCAAAGGGAAGAACCTAAGGGGTCTAGAATTACTTTTTTGTGAACTGTGTATTTGGCAAAGGTGAACCCGGGTTGAGGGATGCCTGCAAATCAGGGTGAATAGGAATACACACATGAACAGTGTGTTGACAAGAGAGAATCTGTCTGAGGGATGCCCACAGTGAATGGTTGTTTAAAAAATACAATGAGACTCTTGAATGTTACATTTGGAATGAAAGGCCGCAGTGAATCCGACTGAGGGAGGCCAAAATTGCAAGAAGGGTCAGAGGTCAGTTGGATGGGTGCAAGGATGAAGAAAAATCACCCAACGTGAAGATTATTGAAAGGAACTTTTTGTTTGTTGTTTATGGTAGATCAGGTCCTCTGAAGCAAAAGACTTTGTGGGAAAGAGACTTGGCCACAGAAGGCCCTGATATTTTGGAAACAAACTGTATCATCATGCCAGAGAGGCCCAGGAGTGTGCTGTGCTTAGAGTCCCGCCTTGTCCCATGCTAGAAAAGTGGGGAAGGGAGACCCCAGCTATACCACCCTTACTTATCATTTTGAGAACACGTCTTTCTTTTCTTGTGACTATTATCCCACACTATTTTGTAATGTAGCGGTAAAGATTGGCAATAGGTTTTTTAGTATAGGCCCTTTTTATTTGGCTGACACCACTACGACTGTATCAGTATTATGTGATGGTCGTAGCTTGCTCCCATCTTAGATTTAGGTTTAGATTAGGCGTTTATCTCACCAATTTGTGCAGTTTAATAAACACCATTAAACTATAATCACTTGTGTCTGTCTTATCTTGATACCATGCCTTCCTTACATATGGTGTGAGAAGTGGGATGTGACTCAATTGAAATTTGGGGAACCCTACAATTTCAAAACGTAGTCATTGAGATCCTAACCCTTCTGTTGCCACAAAATAATTGACAGTTTTTGATATCTGTAGCAGTAGGGAAGCTGTCATCCCCCTGGGAAAAGAGAAATGATTCCTACAGATTTGTTTTTGAAACCCCCTGCAGGGTGTTACATAAGGTTTGCCCCAAAATCTGGCCTAGCGTGGATATTTGGTATAGACGTTTTAGCAGGCATCATCGATCCCCACTTCTGGGGAGAGGCAAAGGTTCTCTTACAGAATAATGGTGAAATCCCATTTGAAGTACATCGTGGGGATCAAATTGCTCAGGGAATTTTGAAAAGGGCACTATTCCCTCAGTTTAAAGAAAGTGAACCATACGAAACAGAAAGAGGTACATTAGGCTTTGGGGAAGCTGATAAACCCTCTAACATCGAAGAAAAGAAGGGAGAAGAGCCTACCATCTATCCCGACCTAGCCTTCGCCCAGCTAAATGATCCAGCTCTTGCAGAAGCTTTTCCACAAGCTATTCCGGAAGGAGAGGGTATATAGAAAGGGAGGACCTTTTTCTTCTTAAAGCAGGGTTTGTTATACAGAATGGAGACATCTACAGAAGGATGAGTAAAGACGAATTTGGTAATCTACAAGACCCACCAAAAGGTTGTACAGGAGATTGCGCATTCCCATTTTACCAGGGGCCACTTAGAGCAATCCAAAATCCAGGCACATATTAGTGGGAAGTTTTATTGGCCAGGTATCCACACCGATATAAAGACCTTTATCCAGACGTGTGAAATATGTCAAAAATACAGCACACACATCCTATTACCTGCACCTCTGATCTTACCAATCATAGAAGTCCCTTTTTCAAGAATTGGGATGGACATTATTGGACCTCTAGAAACATCCAGACTATGCAACAAATGTGTCCTCGTAACTGTGGATTATGCAACTAGATACCCCAAAGCACTCTCAATGCAAAATAATACCACACAGCAAATCCCTAAACACCTACTAACGTATTTCTCCAGGGTTAGCTTTCCCAAGGAAATACTGACCGATCAAGGTTCACATTTTATGAGCAAACTTATTGTAGAAATCAAAGAGCTACTCCATATTACCACCTTATGAACTTCTGTGTACCATCCCAAAACCGATGGCTTGGTAGAAAGATTCAACAAAGTCCTGTAACTAATACTGCGAAAATTGGTAGACAAGGACTGGAAAGACTAGGACAAAATGATTCCTGTGGGCACTATTTGCAGTAAGGAAAACCCCACAGGCCTCTACCGCATTCTCCCGTTTTGAACTAATTCATGGCAGGGAACCCAGAGATGTCCTGGACATGCTCTGGGGAACGTGGGAAGAGTAGAAGAGGCACCCATTCCCATCTCGCAAACTGCTACCCGAATGCGATAACATATGAGGCTTGTGCAAGATCTAGTCTGCGCTCATATTGAAAAAGCCCAGAGCCAACAAAAATCCCATTATGACAAGAAAGTAAGCTTGAGATCATTTTTCATAGGACAGAAAGTATTGATCCTATTACCCACCTCAGAAAACAAGCTTGTTTCTACGTGGCATGGGCCCTATGAAATATTAGAATGAACGGGAAGCTGTACTTATAAAGTAACCCAACCAGACAGAAAACAGAAGGTCCATTTATATCACGTAAATCTCTTAAAAGAGCGGAAAGAGAACCCGTCAGCCACACATGCCAAAGTACTATAATGTTTGGTTCCAGAAGATATATACACATTTGAACTAATTCCTCCAGAGCTATCTATTCAACAACAAGAAGAACTAAAAGATGTAGTTACATCATTCTCTGATATATTTTCAGACAAACCAGGAAGAATCAAAGGCACCTATCACTATATTAGAACACCCAAGGGAAAAGTGGTTAATTTAAAACTGTATAGACTCCCGGAGGCCCATAAACAGATAGTGATAGAGGAAGTAAACAAAATGCTGCAAGCAAATCTTATCGAGCCTTCTTGGAGCACATGGTCCTCCCCTATCATATTGGTCACTAAAGCTAACCGTTCCTGGAGGTTTTGCATAGAATCCTGTCAAGTTAATGCAATTTCCAACTTTGATGCCTATCCCATGCCACCCATCAATGACTTAATTGATAAACTCGGAGAAGCCACCTTTCTATCCACCCTAGACTTAACAAAAGGGTACTGGCAGGTCCCAGTATATGGGCCACATAAGGAAAAGACAGCGTTTTCAACCCCCCCCCCCAGGACTGTTTCAATTCAAAGTCCTCCCTTTCGGCTTAAACGGTGCACCAACCACTTTCCAACACCTAATGGGTAAAATCTTATAACCCTATTCCGATTTCTGTGGAGCTTATATTGACAATATCATCATTCATAGTAAAACCTGGGAACACCACCTTTTCCATCTTCATACTATTATGAGAGTCCTCCAGGAGGCAACCTAACTGCTAATCCATCTAAATGCAGATTGTCCCAGTCAGCTGTAAAATATCACGGCTTCTTTGTAGGGAATGGGAACGTACAGCCCCAACATGAGACCGTGAAAGCTGTCCTAGATACACCCTCACCCAAGACTAGGGATTATAGAGCCTTTCTAGGGTTAATAGGATATTACCATATGTTTATCCTACATTTTCCAGATAAAACAGCTAAGCTGACAGATAAACTCAAGAACGCCGAACCCCAGAAACTTCATTGGACTGACGAGGATGAAATATGTTGTAACACCTTAAAGCAAACATTGTGCCAGAATCCGATCCTGAAGGTAGTAGATTTTTCTAAAGATTTTATATTGCAAATGGACGCCTCCCTTACAGGGCTCGGAGCAGAGCTATCTCAAGTGTGTGTGATGGATTAGAATATCCCATCTTGTTTACAAGTTGCAAGCACTTCCCACGTGAAAGAAATTACTCTATGCTGGAATTACCCGCCCTGACCATCAAGTGGGCCATTATCCACCTTAGATACTACCTCTTAGGAACAAAGTTCACACTAGTCACAGACTATTCTCCCCTAGATTGGATTAGCCAACACAAAGATTCCAACCCACTTGTCATGTAATCTTTCCTAGACCTGCAGCCCTACTGCTTCACGGTGGACCACCAGAAAGGTAAAGACCAGAGGAATGCAGAGTTCCTATCCCGGTTCCCCTGTGAAGCAGATGCAGCTGCATCGCATGGAGGAGGGATATGTGAGAAACCTGAAGCTGTCTCACCCACTGGTCCCCACAGATCTGTCATCCAGGTGGCCAGGACATGGCCATCGCTATTGGATCCAGTTCATGGGGTGGACCAGTGGGGGAGGATCACCTTTATAGGGGGCTTCAGGGAGTGGAAGTGGGACACCGAAGGGTGCGACATGGTATCCCCTTCATAATAACATCTTTTCCCCATCCTACCCCGTAGGATATTCAGAAGCCCCCCCCACACTTTTCCGACACAAAACTTCCTCACACTGTGAAAGACAACGGACTAACACCAGAGCCGTTTACCTAACATGTCCCAAAACAAGGGTCAGGCAGAGTCAGGCAATTGATAATAACTACATACACCTGACGGCCCTTTCTCTTCCCCACAGGTATAAAAGGCACAGCACGAGAGCACGCTTTGAAGGCTGAATGCACGAGGAAGCAGCTATTCTGGACCGACATTTCAAACGAAGGAGAAAAGCGGCTAGACCTGAAAGGACAACGAGGAGAGGATTGCCCTTGCCCTTTCCAACTCAGACCTGTGAGGCCTCAGAAAGGAGAATCATAAGAACGGAAAGTCCAGTTGGCGTGTCGTGCGACAGGTGTCAATGCTGCACAGACATTTCCCTCGCTGATAGCCAATGCGGGGAGAAACGGTTTCCCCCATGATCTTGTCCTTGACTCCCGAGGCAAGAAACTACAACGAGTTCAGCACAGCTGGTGAGTCGGAGAGAACTGATAGGAAACCGAACTGTGCTGGGCCCAAGGTTGCAGGCGGCAACATTGTTTGTACAAAGAACTTGTGTATGTGAACTTTAAAGAAACACCAGTGAAGGTCTAGAGGCAGAGTGGTCCGGTGCAGTGTGGGCGCTCTTTCGAAGGACTCTTACTGGAACCTTTTTGTTGTATTGAAACTACAAGAAACAAGAGGCCTTGGGGGAGGCGGGTGGGAGGTGTCAAGGTGGTCCTACAAGGGTTAAGGAAAACCCCTTGTACACTTGAAAATCTTGGACACGTGGAGGAAAGCAAAGTAAAATGTATTAATAGAACTGTGTGAAGCCTGGCTGGGGGCTGGGACACGGACGTAGGCGAAGGGAAAAAACTAAGGGGTCTAGAGTGACCATTTGTGAACTGTGTATTTGGCAACCGTGAACCCAGTTGAGGGATGCCTTTGAATCAGGGTGAATAGGAATATACCCATGAACATTGTGTTCACAAGAGTGAACCCTGCTGAGGGATCTCCACAGTTAACGGTTGTTTAAAGAAAAAAATTAAGACTCTTGAATGTTACATTTTGAATGAAAGGACGTAGTGAACCCGACTGAGGGAGGCCAACGTTGCAAGAAGGATCAGAGCCCAGTTGAATGGGTCCAAGGGTGAAGAGAAATCACCCGATGTCAAGATTATTGAAAGGAACTACTTGTTTATTGTTTATGGCACATCGGTCCTCTGAGGCAAAAGGCTTTGTATGAAAAAGACTTGGCCATAGAAGGCCCTGATATTTTGGAACAAACTTTGCCCTCGTGCCAGAGAGGCCCAGGAGTGTGCTGTGCTGAAGAGTCCCGCTTTGTCCTGTACTTAAAACGTGGGGAAGGGAGACCCCAGCTACATCATCCTGACATCATTTTGAGAACACTTCTTTATTTTCTTGTGAACATTATCCCACACTATTTTGCAACATAGCGGTAAGGATTGGCAATAGTTTTTTTTTTATTTTAGTCCCTTTTGTTTTTACTAAGACACCACTAGGACTGTATTATTACTATTTTATGGTTGTATCTTTCTCCCATCTTAGATTTAGCTTTAGATTAGGCTTTTATCTCATCCATGTGTGCAGTTAAATAAACTCCCTTGAACTGTGATCACGTGTGTCTGTCTTATCTTGTTATCATGCCTTCCTTACACTAATATGACCTTATGGGTCTGGATAGTGTGAGACTAAATATATCCTTACTTTTGATAGCCCTTTAGGCTACTCTATTTCCTTCCTGTAGGAGCTATACAACTCGACAGTGTGCATATGTATTATTCATATTACTTTACAGAGTGTAGGAGAATTCCTGTGACTAATTTCTGTGTGCCACCTTGGGTCCTGAAAATGATGGTATTCATGTATGTTTGTATTGTCAAGGGTCTCCCTCTGTGGAATCAGAAAAATACAATATTAAGGCTTTTACACCATGCAAAAGGAAAATACACCGACACAGGCTTGTAAAGATTCCCAGAATCTTTATTACAAAACTGAATAGTTACAAAACAAAGTACACAAATAGCTATTTGGCCGTCAATACATCACAGAGACCACCAGCAGGGTTCAATGTGAGCAGTGAGCAGGATTTGCTAGCTGGACATCGGCGTATTTATACAGTTTTGTTATAAAGATGTCCAGCCTCTTTCAAGTTAATCATGTACTGGGCTTGGGTCACGCCAGGTTCGTTCCTAATTTACATATCTCGTGCATGCGATTTACTTTTTAATACATTTACTAGCAAACATTATTATTCTCTAAGTTTAACGTTACACTCTTTACACATTGCTTTAATACAGATCAAACAAATGTTTCGCATGTCGTATTTGGATAGCGTTATTGTTCTTGTATACTTGTAGGTTGACATCGCTAATTCAAGTAATCCCCTGATCACGAGGTCAACAAAGGACAAGGTCTACATGACCCTAACATGTAGCCTGAAGGCAGGTTGGACATTAACTCTCCTCCAGAGGTTGAAGAGGTTAAAGCAAGAACAAGAGAACACGAGACGCCCGTTTTAGGCCACAGGGTGGCTTTGTACAATAAACTAAAATAGCGGCTCTAACCTAAAATGGAGGCTTGATTCACTTAAGGTCACGACCTTGTAATACGGATTTCCTTGCAAAGCGACTGGGCATAGGCCAACATATACAATGAGGATGAAACAATATTATATCAGTTCTAACAAACCCTCCTTTTGGCCTATGCCAAGCGCTAAACTACCTTCAATCATTTTGCGATTAACTCCATATTTCAACATCTATACACCCGAACCATTGTCAGACATATCTATTGCCATTAGATCAGACACTAGAGTTTCTTTCAACACATACTCCTTGGAAACCTTATCTGGGGCGTATATTTTATGCCCTAATACACTTGTTGCTTGCGCGCAACACCCCCCTAATACTGAACATATACCAGGGAGACACTGTATATAACAACAAAGGAATAAAAAACTTCCCAAGATAATCAGCAGGGCCGAAAACAACTTCCATCCCCACGACCGTAGGAGGTCCCAAAACCATGCACTAAGTTCCCAGTTTCCCTAAGGAACATGCACTTCTGAACTAAGTACATGTAGATTTTGGATAGCCCTAAAGATTGTTGGAGAGGAGTCTGGACCGTAAACGCAGCAAGCGGACCCCACTAATTTACATACTCCTCCACGCTCAGCCAGAATGACATCTAATGCCATCCGGTTCTGAAAAGCCACTAATCTTATCGCTTTCTGTTCTAACGTCATATTATAGAGTATGTCAGTAGTCCGGTTAATGGTTCTCTCCAATACTCTCGATAGTCCCCTGATATCTTCTGAATTTGTAATTTGCCCAAAAAATGGCACAAAGGATTTCATGATGTTCCCCAAGTAATAGAATCCCTAAATAGCAGGTTCCTTGCCAATCCCTGGGCAACCATGGAAATGCCACATTACCGCAAACAAAATAGACAGGTTCGCCTACGTACAGAGTTCTGTTCTCACTAGTCAAATTCGCAACGTTGGCGCATTTTTTAAAATTACCCATTGACCGTGTTCCATTCCTCTGTATGCAGAAGGATACTGAATCGGGGCTATGGTTAACAGAATAAGATGGAGGCGTGGCATCCTTATTGCCTATAGGAGCCATTTTGAAAGAGATCAAAGACTGAAAAGGACGAGACAATCTATCAGAGGGTTTAACAGAAGCAACGTTTGGTTTACTACTATTTGCAAAAAGCGAGCATCCCAGCGGCATCAAAACACGTTTTTCAAAACTATTCAAATTTGCACCATCAAAGTTCCCTGAGATGCTGTCATTCCATCGGCCAAAGAATAGTGCTCTAAGAGAAGCGTAACAGGCAGTTGTCAAAGGTAAGGGATGAATATACCAACCTAGCCCCTTATCCCCATGTTGCGTATATATGTGAACAGATCCAGCAATTGGTTCTATTTAAAATTGCATGAGTGGCATTCATGATTAACAAAAGGGTATTATTCTGATAGTTCCGTCTATGTGAAGAATCTCTAGGCGATAAAGTATGCAATTGCACGGAAGGAGTGGGGATAACAGATACATTTTCAATAGGTAAAAGGTCCTCTAGCAGATATGCTTCCTCCAGATACCATAACCCAAAACCAACAGTTACTAAAAATCCAGTTATTATTACAAAAAGGCAACAATACACTTTGGGGGTCGCATTGCATGCTTGATCATTGTCTCTGATAGTCACATATTTATGTAAAAGTTCGGTGCGAGCGGTAGCGGGTGCAGGCATTGTAGTCTTCAATCGAAAAAACACCAATTGTTTGTTTGCTGGCGACTCCAGTCGCGCGTCTTCCTAATGTCTTTCCCACAACCCTTAGCCAACAGAATCCTCCCGTACAGTCGGGCCAAAAGGCAAGCCCTCAAATGATTTCCTCAATCGCACAGTCAGACCGTGCTGTACGTCTATTTCCTTGGACGTAAATTATATTTCACAATTTCCGGTGCTGAAAGATCATGTCGTCACTTCCTACTGGAGATGGCGAGTGAACGGAAATGGGATCAGAAAAGGATTGATCCGGAAGTTCCACTGTTGGGGAGTGCGGAGACAAGATGGCCGTTTTGTCTGGCCTTGCGAATTCTGGAACGGTCTCCGATACTCTCTTGTCGGTTGTTGCTGTTTCAGGCACGTTAGTTACAGCAGTGGGAAGGGATTCTGTGTCTTCTGTATCGTATGGCACGGGCTGCAGGATCCGTTTGGTGTGCGTCGCCTGGATCCAGTTCTTATGACCCGCTACCCGCACAGCAGTCTGTGTGACTAGCAGGACTTGGTAGGGACCCCTCCACCGAGGTGCTAGGCAAGACGACCTCTCAAAAACTTTCGTGAGGATCCAGTCTCCCGGTTGTAGACTGTGACCAGGATCCTCATATCATACAGGTAATGCCTCTCGCACCTGGTGATAAATTGAAAACAGATTTTTAGTCAACTGGTTACAGTAATCTGAAAGAAGCACATTCTTGATATCCTGCAACAAACTACTTTTTGGCAAACCCCAAATATTAGCAGGTCTCCCCATTACTACCTCAAAGGGAGAGAGCCCAGTCTTAGTTTGAGAGGTTGTTCTCATCGACAGCAACACGATCGGTAAGGCGTCCGGCCATTTTAACTTGGTGCCAGCACACGTCTTAGCGAGCTTGTTCTTTATAATGCTGGTATGCCTTTCCACTAATCCGGCACTTTGGGCATGTCTGGCCGAATGGAACCGTTTATCAATCGGTAATCCTTTGCATATTTGTAGGATTACAGCAGCGATAAAGTGTGGCCCATTATCCGACCAGATGACTCTCTGCAGCCCGAACCTAGGAAAAAACGCTTTCAACAGAGTTTTTGCCGTGGTTATGGCCATTGCATCTCTAACCGGGAAGGCCTCAACCCACTTACTAAAGGCACAAATGACAACCAACACATATTTAAGATTGTTGCAACGTTCCATTTCAATAAAATCAAAGTGAATAACCTCAAACGGAACAGAAGGTGGAGCGAAACTTCCTCTAGGAGCTCCGCAGTTTTGAAAATCTTATCATTGGCCCATACACTGTGTAGCATTTTAGTCAATTTATGCGCACAGAAATGTGTTGGACCATGAGCCATAATAACCATCATTGTAATGTAGGCGTCAGGGAGTAACCATTTTCCTTCAACATTGTCTACCCAACACCCATCATCATCCAGTCTTCCTGCACCCTCGACCCATCTCTTAGTTTCCTCTATAGTAGCATCTGCTTGAATGTCTTTTACAGAATCGATACTTTCGCCCAAAGTGCAAATATTTACAGTTTCTCTTACAGCATACATTTCTGAACTAAAATCAGTGGCAGTTTGTTTAGCTATCTGATCAGCGAAAGCATTCCCTTTTCCTACATCATCTGTAACCTTTTGATGTGCTGCACATTTTATGATAGCTAGCTGAACAGGGAGTGCGAGTGCTGAAAGTAATCGTACTATTAAAGTGCCATGCTGAATTTTCGTGCCATGCGAGGTCAAGAAACATCGTTCTTTCCAAAGTCTACCGAAGTTGTGAAACTCCCCAAAAGCATACTGACTATCGGTATATATATTTACTGTAAGCCCTTCAGAAAGTTCACAAGCTCGAGTTAACGCTATAATTTCTGTTGCCTGCGCGGAATTATGCATAATTCTTTTGGTTTCCACAATCGTGCTTAAAGTGGTAACGGCATAAGCAGCCGTGGATGTACCATTCGGAAGTTTAAAACAAGAGCCATCACAAAATAGCTCTCCTTGTGGGCTATTCAAAGGCGTGTCTTTCAGATCGATTCTACCTTTAGTCTCTTGTTCTGTCGCATAAAGGCAATCGTGTGACATTTCGTCACCATCAACAGTATCTTGCGGGACAGGTAAAAGTTCAGCCGTATTAATACACAACACCTCTGAATTTGAATGTGGGGGCAAACAAGATCAGTTCATATCTTGTCAATTGTGCGGAAGTGAGGTGTTGCGTTTGAGTTCTATTCAATAAAATATCTACAGAGTGAAGTACCATTAGGGTTAACGCATGACCCAGGACCATTCCCTCACTCTGTTTTACAGACGCAGCAGCAGCAGCAACAGCTCTCAAACATCTCGGCAAAGCGCATGCAACAGGATCAAGGGCAGATGAGAATTAGCTGCACGGCCTATTCTTCCCTCCATGTTCCTGCGTTAACACAGCCAAAGCACATCCATCACGTTCATGCACATACAATACAAAGGCCTTGTCATAATTCGGAGTTCCTAAAACCGGCGCTGAACGCAGCACGGATTTGAGCAAATCAAATGCTGTCTGGTATTCCAAAGTCCATGGCAATCTTCTTTGTCAAAGCCAGCATTGGTTTAATCGTTAACGAAAAGTTAGGGATCCACAATCTACAGTAAGAAGCCATACCTATCAGGGCTCTAACTTCCTTCTGCGTATTTGGGACAGACATGCCAGAAATAGTCTTTATTTGTTCAGGTGTCAACCGCCTTCCCTCCTTTGACAGGAGATAGCCTAAATAGGCGACCTCCTGACAACAATATTGGAATTTTTTGAGTGAAGCTTTGTGGCCATGTTTCGCTAGATGACAAAGCAACAACACGGTGCCTTCTTTACAGGCACTCTTAGAATCAGCAGCCAAGAGGAGATCATCTACATACTGTAGTAACTTGCAAGTAGTAGGCAACTCGTGAGTATTGAGCTGCTCTTTTAATGCCCTACTATAAATACTTGGACTCTCAGTGTACCCTTGTGGTGCACGAGTGAATGTGAACGAGCGTCCACAAAGGGTAAACGCAAATAAATACCTGCTATCCTTGTGTATGGGAATACTGAAAAACGCGTTTTTTAAGATCAACAACGCTAAAATGAGTGGCAGAAGCCGAATCATGGTTAGTATCATTGTAACATCAGGTACAATAGGAAATTGAGGAGCCACAATTTTGTTAATAGCACGTAAATCAATTATAAACCGAAAGGGAATCGCATTATCACCTTTTTTGTATACTGGCAAAATGGGGCTGTTACATAGGCTACCCGTAATTTCCTCAATTACTCCACGATGTACAAAATCAGAAACTATACATTTCAAAGCCTGCTCGCCTTCAACTGAGATCTTATACTGCGGGATGCGAGGCAATTTTACTCCATGTTTCAAAATAATTTTAACAGGTTCAATTTGAAGAATGCCCACATCATTATCATCAATTGCCCATAAGCATTCCGGAACATTACTGAATTCTGGCGGTAAAGGTCGAGTCAAAAACTGAGAGGCGAGTGATTGCTGAGGTGAAATTGTTAACCGAACTCCGTCCGGGGAACAATGTATTACTGCATGCAAGTCCTTCAACAAATTTAACCCCAGCAAGTTCTCCCCACAGTTTGTGGTAAGTAGAAATAGACACTGCTCTGTGAAGGGACACAGTGTTATCGGAACCGGCAAAGAGACCGGACAAACTACAGGTGTGCCTGAAAACCCTACGGAAACGTTGGACTGGCCTGACAGAGAAATATTTGGAACCCGTGAATGGTCAATGGAACATTTCTGTGCTCCCGTATCTACTAAAAATAGATGCTTCCTATTTCCCACCGCCATCTCAACGTAGGGGCCTTTCTGATGAACGGGAATAGACGTCGGTTCCAAATCCTACTTCGGGCAATCCTAGCAGAACAGAATATTGTCAAAAGGAAGCTCTTCAGAGAGGTACGCAGCAGAAGGGTGATCAAAAATGTTTCTATTATCCACATTCGAAACTTGCTTATCTTGTGAAGGAGGTTGCTGTTATTCTGGTGCAAACTGACCTCTGCCAGGGCCCTCTGCACCTGGGCGACCTCTGGATCGTCTACCCATGTTCCCAAATGACCTTTGCTGCAAGGTCGGACATTGTGCACGCCAGTGGCCTTCCTGTCGACAATAGGCACACTTGTTAATGGTTCCCGGAGCCAGGGGCGTACTTCCCTGTGGAAAGTACTGACATCTAAATTGATTACCCCCTCTAGGGTTTCTAACAATCTGTTGTAATAGGACTTTTGTTTTCAGGTCACCCTTTTTTTCTCAAGTTTTTCCTTTTTATTATTCACACGATTTTCATAGTACTGAGCCATATGCAGTACTTCTGATTGAGACTTCGCCTGCCAAGCACTTTCTGAAGACATAATCTGTAACTGGATGTCAGGCAGCAATCCACGTACAAATTTGTCAACAAACAGCCTTTTCCCTGACTCTGTGCCTAAGTCTTGTCCACTGAAATCTGAAAATACCTGTAAAAACCGATTGAAGAAATCGGTAGAACCCTCAGACGTTCCTTGGACACAGACCATAAGCTTGTCCCAAATGATTCTTTTTTCAGGAACTATAGTTTTCAATTTTACAATAATCCTATCAGGCAAGGTTAATATCACTTGAGGCGGTCGCTCGCCAGCTGGTTTTTCTCTATCTAGCCTAACCATGTTATACCATGTATCTCCTAACCCAGGTACATCATCTACAGTCCTAATCTGTTTCCATAAATCAACTGGCAGGAGTACGGGAAATAATAAATCAATATCACTTAAGGGTAATACTGACGACTGTAAGACCGACTCTATTTCTTTATAGAACCCGGTCGGATTCTTTCTTACATCGGGAATAGATTGCTTTATGGTGTTCACTTCCTGTCTTGAAAACGGAACGTGAACAAACTGCGATACGTTATGTGCAGGGATGTCCACCGTGAGTATTCCTCGCGCAGCATCGGCCGCAATCTCAACTTTCGGGACAAATGTCGGAGGGACCTCTCTCATAGGCAACTGAGAAGTAGGCAGCTCTGAACGCTTACTAAGCAACAGAGCCAAATCAAGCGCTAAGGCAGTCGAAGAAGTATCAATCGAAAAGGCTCTCTTATAAACACTCGACAATTCTGCGGGACAACACATCTTTCTTTTTACACACTCATTCTGCAGGTATTCTACCATCACCTGTATCACCCTCTTTTGCATTTCTAATGTACACTGACTATATGTGTCATATACTTCATCTGTAGTTATCGACATATCCGAAATCCATCTTATTGCATCCTTTGTACAAATTCAAGCTTTCTCACCTTTTAATTCACGGCGATGAGAAAACCGTTTCTGCAAGTACATAATACCTAAACTACCACCATCTGCTTCCTCATTCTGTAACCCTTCCAACTCCTTCCTATACTCAAAAATCCTCTCAACATGCTCATATACCTTCTCCGCAGTATCTCTGGACAACGCTAAGGCGTTCAAATCCTGTAACCCTTGTGGGAAATCTACATCGTTTAATCTATTCCACATTATACTCAAATGAGTCCCTAATCCTTCAATAAAAACATTTTTCTCAGGAATACCTTTTAAATTTTCGAGTGTGGAAAAAACATCAGCTTGTTCACCCTTCTCCATACAATGTTTAGACCAAGCGATCAATTAATTCTTTTTTTCTGGGGACACAGTATTACGAGTCACAACCCTTGGTCTCGCTCCCTGGTCTACTACAAGCGATGCAGAATCACTTGGAAGAGGAAGAGTAGGCACATTCTGAATATCACCAGGTGGAGGCAAGGGGGCAGGCAAAGGAGCGACGGCTGGAAGAACAACAGGAAGAACAGCAGGGAGGACCGGAGGAACTATAGGAGGGGGAATAACAACGGAAAGGGGCAATGCACCAGGAGGAGGGACGTACGGAGGTGGCGAAGAGGCACTGGGCCTTGGTTCAAGCAAAAGTTTATTAATCAATTCATCTGACGTATGAAAATCTTTTGAAAGGTACATTTTCTGAATGCCTAATTGAAACGCCCTGTCCGCGTTCCTAACTGACTCCAATTGTTTATTTTGATCATATAACCGTGCCTTTTCGACATTTGTCATATGTCTACGCATATGTTTCTCTCTACTCTTTTGTTTCTGCAAAGCTTCTGTTTTCCAACTATGCAATGCATCAAATGCTGCAGGTCTAGCCTTTTTCTTTACTAATACAGACTCTAGATATTCTATACGAGGGATTTCAAAACTACCATTGGTTGGCCACCGAAGATTGGAATTATGTCTGGTCTGTCTGTGCCAAATGTCATTACATTCTATACTACCAAAGCCTTTCTTACAGTATATAGTACATGCCGGCGACCCCTCCTGTGGTGCGGGATAGCTATCTTCCAAAGATTGTCTGTCACTGCAGAATAATGCCCTAAAGCAGGCAGACAATTTCCCAGGCATATCAAAGTTCTGGTGTTACCTGGTCAAGTAATTGTGCTCGCGAGTACAATGCGCCAAATTCAAATTGTCAGGGTTAAATTAAGAATCGGGTCACGATTCACCTGACCAAAGGACTGGGAGGCCCGATCGGGTTACTAAGGACAATGTTAAGGACCCACGTGTCTGGTGATTTTCGGCAAATTTACCCACCTCGATATATGGACCCTCGTCAAGATGTCGTCTCGGGCTACAGCTCACCGTTCAGGGATCGGATCGTGCAGTTTTGTCGAGGATTTCACTTCTCGTCCAGAGTGGCCATTTCTGTTGGCACCGTCCGATCCCGTTCCGATAGCCGAGCCAACCTCCAACGAGACGAAGTCGATCTTGAGGTTCCCTATTCGGGCGCCATCTGTGGAATCAGAAAAAAACAATATTAAGGCTTTTACACCATGCAAAAGGAAAATACACCGACACAGGCTTGTAAAGATTCCCAGAATCTTTATTACAAAACTGAACAGTTACAAAACAAAGTACACAAATAGCTATTTGGCCGTCAATACATCACAGAGACCACCAGCAGGGTTCAATGTGAGCAGTGAGCAGGATTTGCTAGCTGGACATCGGCGTATTTATACAGTTTTGTTATAAAGATGTCCAGCCTCTTTCAAGTTAATCATGTACTGGGCTAGGGTCACGCCAGGTTTGTTCCTAATTTACATATCTCGTGCATGCGGTTTACTTTTTAATACATTTACTAACAAACATTATTATTCTCTAAGTTTAACGTTACACTCTTTACACATTGCTTTAATACAGATCAAACAAATGTTTCGCATGTCGTATTTGGATAGCGTTATTGTTCTTGTATACTTGTAGGTTAACATCGCTAATTCAAGTAATCCCCTGATCCCGAGGTCAACAAAGGACAAGGTCTACATGACCCTAACATGTAGCCTGAAGGCAGGTTGGACATTAACTCTCCTTCAGAGTTTGAAGAGGTTAAAGCAAGAACAAGAGAACACGAGATGGCCATTTTAGGCCACAGGGTGACTTTGTACAATAAACTAAAATGGCAGCTCTAACCTAAAATGGAGGCTTGATTCACTTAAGGTCACGCGACTGGGCATAGGCCAACATATACAATGAGGACGAAACAATATTATATCAGTTCTAACACCTCTTTGCCCAACTCAGTCTGTATGTATAGTGTCTAACACCAGATTCGGGGCTTACATTTTATGATCAAGGGTAGGTAAGGTCTTTAACTGCTCATTTACTGTTTTTATAACTATTCCATGCAGTACTGTATGTTATGTTTAATCTGAGTACTTTTTTTCAGGTCATTGATATATGAGTGACCTAGTCATTTTCTTTTCACAGGACATTCTACCTCCAGGGGGTGACACGCCTGGACTTCTTGGCATGGTGTGTTGACATCCAGGCAGCAGCCGGGGGACGAGGAAACTTCTTGCGGGACCAGCAGCTGAGCAGGAATGATATCCCAATTATCGTGGACAGCTGTATTGCATTCATCACCCAGTATGGTATGTCCATGGTAGGGGACGAGGCTGTTTTTTTTTTTTTTGTAAATGTTTTTATTTTATTTTTAAAATCAAACAAACACACTACAACTGTTTCAAAACATAAAAAGCATCATATTCCAACACATTTTCATCAAAACTCCCCAACTCCCCCCTCCCCCCTTAAAACTAGAGCCGGTTCTCACATGTCATTTACGGGAGCATCATTGGGTAGCACAATACTTAGGCAGTCATCATCCGGGTCCTCTGTTTCGTTGTCACCCTGGTGAGGGTTTGCCAACGAGGCCACCAATTGCCGCCAGGCCAGCAAGGGTCCTACTTCCTCCTCGCCCCCTCTGGTGACCGCTTCAAACCAGACTACATATTCAGCCTCCACCCACTTCAAGAGGTCCGTCCACCATAACTCCACCCTAGGTCTGTGGGCCGCCTTCCAGCCCATGGCAATCCTACATTTGGCCAAAACATAAGCCAGGTCCTTCATCTTGCTTATGTGTTTCAAATGCCGGGGTCTAGGGAAAAGCCCAAGCATGCACGACCAGGCCGATTCCACATCCAGCACCACCCCCCCACCAGCCAGTTTCGTCTTAACCTTGTCCCAAAATCTATGTACCTCCGGGCAACCCCAAAACATGTGTAGCAGTCCCGCATTCACCTCCCCACACCTGGGGCATTGCTGCGTAGCTGGTCCCCCAAACTTTGCAATCTTCCTGGGGGTTTAATAAGCCCTGTGGGTAACGTACAATTGAAGCTGTTGGAATCTCGCGTTTCGGGACACCTTTTTGTGGTACCTCTGGGCCCGTTCCCACTGCCCATCCGTCATGGGTCCTCCCACCTCCTCCTCCCAATCTTGTCTCAATTGGAGCAACTCCTTCCCTGCCCTTACTCGCAGGAGTTCATATATCCTCGATATTTCATGCCCGCCCTCTGATACATCATACATGGTTTCCAGGGAGGCGTCTGGGTCTTCCGCTAGCACTGTCTCAGGCCATCTTTCTCTAGTCTTTTTCACAAGCCTAGTGTAGGTTATATATTGGCCACCATGTACTCCCATCTCTTCCTGCAACCTCTGAAAGTCCACTGCCTCGCCTTCCTGCCATATGTCCCACAGGGTGGCTAAACCTACCTGTTCCCAGTATCTGCGGACCGATTCAAGTAGTTGAGAGTCGCTCCCGCACAGCGCCGCCAACGGGGCCTGCCGGGAGTACGGCTCCGAGTCCCCCCAATCTTCCATGTCCTGTGCCAGATCTCCCATCCCAGCCTCAGTAGCTGCCCCTTGCCCACCAGTTTGTCTCTGCACAACCACACCACTTCCATCAGAAAGTATGGGGCTGTGTCTCCACGCAGGAGCCTGGCTTCCGCCGAGTCTTCAGCCGAGAGCCCCCTGGCCACGTACTGCAGCTGTCCCGCCAGGTAATAGAGTTCAAAATTAGGCAGGCCTATCCCCCCCCTGTCACATGGGTTCTGGAGCTTCCACAGAGCAACCCTATTCCTAGAGCTGCCCCACACGAAACCCCTACACACGCTATGAGGTTTCGCGAATAGGCTCCTAGGTATCAGAAACGGGACGTTTACGAAGAAGTGCAAAAGTCTAGGCAGGACCACCATCTTGAGCAAGGCCTCCCTCCTCATCATGGTCAGGGGCAATCTAGACCAAAATACCATGCTGTTCTTGATCCCCTCTATCGCCTTTTCCGTGTTGTGCTTGTGTTCTGCCTCGACCTTGTGGTAAATATTTATTCCCAAATACCTAAATGTCACGGGCTGCCATGGTATTGGCAGGAGAGGCAGCCTCTGCACCGGGACATTCCTATATCTGCCCAAAGGGAACAGACTGGACTTTCCAGGGTTCACCGATATGCCAGAGAGGATGGCGTACCGTTCTATTACCTCTAGCACGTACTGTAGGTTTTCCTCTGGGTAACGCAAGTAAAGGAGCATATCATCCGCATATAATGATATCAGATGCTCTCCACTGGCAGTGCTTATACCCACCTCCCCATATTGTTGTCGCAGGCATATTGCCAGCGGCTCTAATGCCAGTATATATAGCATGGGTGACCAGGGGCATCCCTGTCTGGTCCCCCTGCAAAGTTGCCAAGAATCTGAGACTGTGGACCCTATCTTGACCCTCGCCATCGGGGTGCTATAAAACAACTGGACACATCTGAGGTATCCAGGTCCCATTCCGTACCCCTTCCGGACCGCTTTCAGCCAGGGTCATCGTACCGAGTCGAAGGCCTTGACCGCGTCTAACGTCACTATAGCCAGCTCGCCCGTGTCTTCCTCAGTTTGGTCTATGACATGGTGAAGCCTCCTATGGTTATCAGTGATGTTCCTACCTGGAACATATCCCGTCTGATCTGGGTGTATCAGTTTCTTAATCACCCTCTTCAGTCTATTAGCCAGCACCGCCGTGAGTATTTTGCTGTCCTGGTTAAGCATGGACAACGGTCTGTAAGACCCGCACTCCACGGCCGGCTTGCCTGGTTTCAGGAGTGGGATGATTACAGCCTCACGTTGGGACAAATGGAGTTCTCCCTGCTCAAAGGCCTCGTTGAAAGTGGCAAGCAGTGGCTGAAGCAACTCTTGCTGGTATGTTTTGTAGAACTCGCTGGGCAGCCCATCCGAACCCGGCGCCTTGCAAGTGGGCAAGTTCCAAATCACTACCTCCAGCTCATCCGAGGTGACGGGTGCGTCTAACTCGGTGCGTTCTAGATCATCCAAGGTGGGCAGCTCAATGTCCCCCAATGTGTCCAGTATGTCTTGACACATATCCTCCCCCGTGTCCTCATACTTAAGGTATTCCTCATTTACCTCTTTCTGGGTGTTGCATATGCAACCTCTCTCGTCCTGAATCTCACTAATCACCAAGCGGGGGATCTCGCTCTTATACAGCCAGGCCAGTAGTCTGCCCAGCTTGTCGCCCCCTGCGTGTATCCTCTCCGTATATTTCCTGTAGTTGAGTCTGCACAGCCTATCCCAGAGTGCGCTGCAGGACAACTGTAGTTCCTCTACTTTGGTTCTATTATCATGAGCGGTGCTCTCGCAACGCGTGAGATCCTCTAGTTCCCTTTCCACCTCCTGGAGTTCCCTTTCGACCCCCCCCGTAGCCCCATTAGCTTGGGAAATAGCTACCCCACGCACCACCACCTTAAACGCTTCCCACAGTGTGCCCACAGAGCTTACGCTTCCCGTATTTATATCAAAGTACTCTTCGATGGCATCCCTCAGGTCCTCCCGAAACCCCTCGTCCTGCAGAACCTCGGTCCTAAGTCTCCATGTAGGGATCCGCGGTCGTGGGGGCTGGTGTCTCCAGTCTACCACCAAGGGCGAGTGGTCCGATAGTACTCGGGCCTTGTATGTTATGTTATGTTATGTTAAGTCATTTGTAATGCGCACCTGGTACCCAAAGGCTGATGGGCGCAGACATACAAACATAGAACAGGCCACACAACAGCAAACTATTGTCTGTCCATTGTCCCTCTGGGCGGGTTTATGCGAAAAACAATGTTTTCAATTTCTTTTTAAAGAGTTCTGTTGAGACCAACGTTCTTATTGAGGTTGGAAGGGCATTCCAAGCAATGGGTGCTGCAACTTCAAAAGACCCATGCCTTGTTTTGTTGGTCTTATGCCGGGGTACACTGAGTGTATTAGAATGATCTGATCTCAGTGACCTTCCCTTGTCTTTCACGATTATAGCTTCCTTCAGATATGATGGCATTGGACCTACAATGCATTTCTGAGTAATGAGCAGAAGTCTAAACTGAATTCTTTCTCTAACCGCCAACCTCCTTCTGGCCTCTGATACATGATCTCTCTTACTTAACCCTTTAACTACTCTCACAGCCCCATTTTGAATCACCTGAAGACGATGAATCTCGGTCTGAGGGATACCCACCAAAGGACTGCATCCATAATCTAATTTTGATCCAATGATGGCTCTAGCCAATGATTCTGAATTGTTTTCAGAAATAAATGGACGAAGATGGCGAAAAAGTTTGAGGAAATATGAGGCTGATGAAACAAGACTGTTCACCTGAGCCTTCATATTTAGGTGTCTATCCAGGCATACGCCCAAGGTCTTAACTTTGGACAAGGTTTTGATAGCACAATTGTCCAGGTTGATGTTCTTATATTCTGCTCCTAATTTATCCAATTTACTTGACGAGCCCACCAACAGAAGTTCAGTTTTGGCACTGTTTAGGGCAAGGCCTTTGGATACCATCCAATCTTGAATTTTTAGGTATATTGCATTAATGAGAGCTATGTCCTTTTGATAGGTTCCTGAGATAGGTAGGATGCATTGCGTGTCATCCGTGTAGTTGGCAAACATGATCCCTTCCTCCTCCAGCATCTGAAAGAAGGGGATCATGAAGACGTTATAGAAGCATGGTGACAGTATTCCGCTCCTTCTATGTCTCTCACTATCTCGGCTGTTACAAACATGTAATCTAACCTTGCGTGCAAATCATGTGGCGCTGCGTAGTGTGAGTACTGTCTATCCGTGGGATGCAGCCTTCTCCACGCATCCTCTAGGCATAGGTCTTTCAGTAAGGTACTCAGCGCTTTAGCCGCCGGTGCCGTTTTTCCTGCCCTGTCCTTGGACCTGTCTATTCTGGGATCTACGGTACAGTTAAAGTCCCCCCGACACTACTGTACCCCCTGCCAGGAGGCCAAGTTTACTGTAGAGGGTCCTAAAGTAAGCCGCTGTATCGTTATTGGGGGCGTACAAATTTATGATGTGCACTTCTCTGTTTTCCAAGAGACCCGTTACGACCACCATTCTACCCTCCGGGTCCACCGTAGAATCAAGCACCCGAAATGGCACATGGGGCGCCACCCAAGTAATAACCCCTCTAGCATACGCCGAGTACGCCGCCCCCACAACAGTGCCCTTCCATTTCCTCCTGACCACCTCCAGCCTTTCCCTAGTGAGGTGGGTCTCTTGCAGCAGGGCTATGTCTACGCGCATCCTCTTTAAATACAACATCACTTTGTTACGTTTAAGGTAGCTATTGAGGCCCCGTACATTCCAGGTCACAATTCTGAGATTACCCGATGCCATCCGTTTGGTCTATCTCCATCCCATCCCTTCCCATAATGCTCCCCACGTAGGGTCGTTCCCTGGCTCTTTCCCTTCTATTCGCGAACAGTGCTCCCCTCCCCCTTCCCCAACTTCACACCACTGCACACAACTCCCTCCCCCCCTCCCCGCCAACCCCCAACAGTAGCCCAGCTCCATCCCTGGATCTCAGGCCTACCCACGTCTGGACCCGTCTCGTGTCCGAGAACAAGGA
Organism: Ambystoma mexicanum; assembly: GCF_040938575.1. Taxonomy (NCBI): domain Eukaryota; kingdom Metazoa; phylum Chordata; class Amphibia; order Caudata; family Ambystomatidae; genus Ambystoma; species Ambystoma mexicanum. The sequence continues at coordinate 448,362,679 of NC_090926.1, forward strand.
CCCCGCGGGGTGTCACCAATCTAACAGTGACCGTACTAAATATACTACTATTGGGTGCAGAGGTTGCTCCCCAGGAGCTCCCAGTCGTCTATTTAGGAGAAGTGAATTCAACGGGACCCGCCGGCAGATACCGTGACTTCCCCCCCACAAGCACAATATCATACTATTTCCCAGTCCCAATGTCATAACTATGGCCTCACGGGTGCCTCTGCAACGTGCTACTTATCTCCAGCCGCTTCTGTCTGGGCATCCGATTCCTGAGGTCGACCTTGCATATCCAACCATTCCATCGCTTCGGTCGGCGTCTCAAAGAAGAGGGATCTGTTCTTATGAAACACCTTTAACCTGGCGGGGTAGAGCAACATGTAGCGGTGGCCTGCTTCTCTAAGCCTCCTCTTCACCGTTCCAAAGTTCATTCGACTCCGTTGCACGAGCAGTGTATAATCCGGATACACTGTTATATTCGCTGACCCCCTTTCTATCGTGCCTCCTTTCCGTAAAAATTCGAGAATCTTCTCGCTGTCACGATAGTTCAAGATCTTCGCGATCAACGGCCGCGGGGGGGCTCCTTGGGCTGGTCTCCTGGTCAGGGCCCTATGCGCCCTTTCGACCGCGAACCCCTGGGTCAGCTCCCCGCCTGTAATCTCCTGCAAGAGCATGGTTTCAACGAAATTCGAGGGGTTCGATCCTTCCATTCCCTCCGGAACCCCCACTATGCGAATGTAGTTGCGCCTGGCGCGCCCCTCTGCCTGCTCTGCTCTGTCCTCCAAATTGCCCACTCGTTGCACGAGGGCATGAAGCTCCTTGGCGTGTGTATTGCACGCCTCCGTGGTCGGGGCCAACTCCTTCTCCAGTTCCCCAGTGTGCTCCGCGATCGTTCGCACGTCCTGGCGCAACAGGTTCACCTCCTCTCGGACCGCTCCGATCTTAAGGTTTAGGCCCTCTTGCAGCTCTTTCATGGCCAGGCCCAGCTTCGTCTCCCAGGCCACCTTCAAGTCGGCAATGGCTGCCAGCACCTCCTGGATAGTACCCGGCGGGTCCATCACCGCCGCGGGGGTTTCTTTGCTCTTGCCTCCTTCCGCGCCCGAGGGCGACCTAGCGTAGGCCTCCATCGTGGGCTGTTTGATCCGGGGTCGCACCACCTTGGAGGACATCCTGCTGCGTCGGTTGGGCCCACGCGCCAAGCTGTATCCTCGGCGCTGCAGAGTACCTCGCGGGGTTCACTCGCCGGCCTCTTCACAGCGAGGTTCCGCTGAACCCGGGTTCACTCTGCTAGCCCGCCACGATCCAGGGCCTCCTCAGTGGGGGCTCGCCCTTATGTTCTTGCCTTCAGCCAGAGGCGCATGCGACACGTCTATCTGGTTGGGCTTGCCCACGTTCCGACCAACTTTGTCTTCCTCAGCTCCACGGACCATTTATGGCCCTTTGTCCACCGGCGGCCATCTTGGGTGCTGCCCTTCCATTGCGCGACCACCACCTTCTTCGAAGTCTAGTTCCGTGGATATGTAGTCTCGCTGGTGGGGAGGGCACTCACCATGTGCCCCCCACTTTCATGCACCCTTGGATGCACCGTGGGCTCGAAAGTCCGCCAAAAACCGTCACTTCTTCCCAGGATCAGGATCGGATCATCGGGAGCTCCTCCAAGGAACGTCCTCTCACGTAGCCATCAAGCCACGCCCCCGGGGACGAGGCTTGTTATGGCCCGAAGGACATCGGGTATTCACCCTTCATCCTATGTTCAAGAGCGTGGCTCATGAGTGAAGCATTGACCTCTGAAATGGGGGCCAGCCTGCACCTCATAGGTTCAAATCCTGCAAAGCCAACTCTGCCCTTCATTTGCCTGAGGTCACATCATTGTTTACCAATGAATAGGGGAATAATAGCAGTTCTTATTACAGGACTTTGAAATGGGAGGAATGCAGCATGAGCACTACATAACAAATTATATTATTATATTTCAAGTCTATAATTTAAAATTCTGTACATCTGTTTTGCCTCAACTGGAATGGGTTATTTCTTACAAACCATCAGTGCCAGTCATTACATTTCCTGGCTAAAGGGGTTAACTTTACTATTAAATACCCCCAGCTGAGAGCACACCTTATATTTAGATGACACCAATATCTAAGTTTTGTACTTGGGAGCAGAGCATATGATGTTAAATTGTTACCAAAATCCAGTTGCATACACCTTGAAATCCTTGTTCTGACACTCTTATGGGCCTCATTACATGTTGGGTGGTTTTCTGGCGTAAAATCACCAAACGGTATTATGTTACCAGCACATGGTCTGGCTGAATTACTGCCAGATCACAAGTGCCGCTAAGGATGGTAAATCCCCACAGGACTCCATTGGAGATTTGCCAGTCGGCACCGGAGGCACAGGTGCCTGTAATACCGGCAGTTTTGCCAGTATGGAGCTTGACTTACCTCCAGCTGTTAGCTGGATGTAAATTAGGAGCCTTACCAGCAAACTCGTAGTTCGCCGGTGCAGTAGCATACCCGTAAACGGTATGTTAATACCACACCGGCCAACTTGGAATGAGGCGATATGCCTTCTGCATCATGCAGGTTATTCTAAGCTATCCACATCTCCCTCTCTGGTAGCGATTAGCGATTGTCAGGCCTTAGATGCACAGGAGCAGGACAGAAAGATGTCCCTACAATGTAGCACAAGCCTGCCATAGTTGTAGGGATTATTCTGGTTGATGTTGGGGCGCAGAACCCTCCTCAGACCCTTCCTGCAAAATAAAGGAGAGCGACTATCTTGACCCAATCGCATTTTATAATGCACAATTCAAGTATAAATCTTCAGACTTTAGCGACAGTGATTTCCAGAATACCGGAATATCACTTGAACTCAAATTGCCAGTGGATTTCATACATCCGACTAATTTGCAGTGACCAGCTAAATCGGACACTGATTGGGCCCTAAGGTATTTTTGAAGTCTTCTTGGAGACATGTTCTCCCCCGTAGAACTCCAGCACAGCAGTCCAGCTCTTAGTGAGTTATGGCACAGAGACCTCTGGACTCAGCAGCATTTGGAATCAATAGCTAGAAAGCCATAGTGCGCATATTGGATGCAATTGTAATTATAAATACTGAGCATGCCATTCTCTAGGTATGCAAGTGATGTGATACTATTAATTTGCACATGCTGAAACAAATGCAACCTTTATGCCACACATACTCCAGAAGGTCATTTCTCCTGAACAAGTTACCTAATAATCATGAGTGGTACAGTAACACATAGTCAGAAGACAATCTTTCATGAGCCACAGCTAGTGTGTGTGTGTATGTGTGCATGCATGAGTGTGTACATGTGTGCGTGTGTGTGTGTGCCCCCACTCCACCACACCTAAATATGCTCAAAGACAGACACTGGCACCATTTCAAAGACACAGGCAGAACTGTGCACTTAGCAGTTCCAATTCTGCCCGGGACGTCTACAAATCTGTACTATGAGTGACACCAGCTAAACAGTTATCTCTCTGGTGACATATTAGTGTCAACATAATAAACCTTCAAATGGTCCACCACTTCTTCTATAACATATTAATACATATATTAGAACAATATTGTATTTTTAGAGGACCATTTCATTATGCTCGGTCAATGACCTGCCTACCCACCTCACAGCGATGCGGAAGAGTAGTCGTCTGTTGAGCATTCATTAAAAGTCAAAGCCCCAATGTCACATGGCTTGGTATGGCGTTGGGTTGTGTTGGGTGATGTTCAGGGAAGAAGAGGGCTATACATGAATTTTACTTGCAAGTTCTTATTTGGGTCAGTGCCTGATTGTCCTAGAGCAGTCCATGAGTGTGAAGTTTCTCCTCAGCAATTTTCCACTTGGGTGTGCTGGTAATGCACTAGGTGTGCTAGTAGACCGCTGTGTGACACTATCTTGTGCAGGCTATTTGTGTTGCCCTGTTGTGTGAATCCATGCTGTGTACTTGCCTGCATGAACATGTGGGGAATTTGGGGGAAAGTCAGAAATCCCACAAGCTTTCTGATGTTGAATAGTAACCACTTGCCAGTTATATGAGATAATGTGCACGCAGTGCCTGTAATGGTGTTGGTTCTGTGTTTGAGGTTACTGGTGTTGCAGAGTGTCATTTTACCATACGTATGGCCTTTGGGACGTTATGTTGGTTGTGTGTGAAAGTAGTGTTGATGTGTCTGACGTGTGCTGTTGCATTGGTCACATTGGTACTGGGCAATGTTTATTTGGGTTTATTTCTCTGATGTGTTCTAATATGCAAAACCATCAACAGACAACAATGAGACCGTGAAATCATTTCAGATTAAAAAATGTTCTCAAATGTTATTATGATGAATTTAAAAACCATATATAGACATTTATCAAAAGCACACAATATTTATAAAAAGACATCCAAGTAAAGTGCAGTGTGTTGAAGTGCAAAATACATTACCATTCTTCAATTGTCATAATCGTGGTGGTTGACTCAATTTAACATAAATGTTAAAAGAATTGGACCGGTCTTCATGTATATTTCCATCAATCACCCTAATGCATTATCATTTCTCTAGCTGGGCATCACTAGAGCTGAGGCTAAAGATGACAATCTTACATTACTGAATAATATCAATATCAGACTGAGTCACCAATATGAACATCTAATCAGTGGCTTCTCCAAAACAGATAAAACTTTGTTGACACATTGTGTTTTGGCCACACAACAGAGGAATTTGTCACCTTTATATGTTCCTCTTGTTCTTATATCAAGGCCTTCACTAGGACAAAAAAATATTTCCAAAAGAGCAAATCTGCCCCTTATACACCACATTTCAAGACAACAACTATGATCTTGGGCTTCTTAAGTCTTGATAGCTGAAAAACTTTTCAGTACAACACCTTGTTTCATATAAGGCTCCTCTTGAAGAGTTCTTCAATCTGTCCGGTGGCGCTACCTGCCGCCATGTGTGTACATTCGTATTACTCCCCGGTTCAAACTGGGGAAAGCTCATGTATTTGTTGGGTATGCTACTCCAAACAGCCCCGGCTGACACGGACACACTCTATACACTTCTGCTTTCTTTCTCTCCTCTCATGTGCCCCATTGTTGTTTTTCTTTTCTTTTAGTGCTGTTTAGGAGTGGCACTTTGGCATGGGCATGACTTCAGATGATCAGGCTTTTCTGGGTTATTCAGTATTCATTTTTCAAAGGTTTGCGCATTGAACATTGAGAAACAGAAGGAGATGGTGCAACAGCTGCAAAGACTCGTCTGCACTCATTTTTTTAAAATTTAATTTTTATAGATGGGAAAATTTGGCCTAAACTGATTCTCCTCTGCACAAACTCAGTGTATTGTTTTTACTGCACCTACATGGCTGAAACCTGCATGTTTTATGCATCGAAATAGAGCTCTGATGAGCAGGAGCTTAAAACACTCCTGAGTCTCTGGCATCAAACAATGAGGGTATCCCTACAAAATATCCCCACCAAAAATATCGCCGTACATATGGCCGTTTGTATCGCATAATGCAAATGTTTGTTGGCATGAATCAGGCGCTGCTTCATGCAAACACTGATGTCATCCATGCTACGGCATGCAGACAATTCACCTTGCAAACAGCATGTCAGCTATAACTTTTTCTTCATTATGTGTGAACCATAAGGCTCCAAAAGTCTAATTGAGTATTCCTAATGCATTTTTAAATAACTACGAAAACAGAGAATTCATTGTGCATAAACATATTTGCGTGGCCAGGCTCTTCTAGCACACATCAAGGGCTATATATCTGCCAGAAACTCTGATCCCTTCATTTCACTCCACGAGGTTTCTTCTGACCCACCTCCAGATTCTTCTCCTGGCTGTTTTGAAGAGTCTATTTCTTAGATTCATACACTACAATTTGCAAAGTTCTGTTCCTGGTCTTTCCATCTTGACCATGTGAAAATCTTATCATCTGCTCGTCCCGCAGCTCCCGTTTCTGAGAACTATGTGAGTGCTTACAATCAAGCTAAATGCTGGCATAAGGAACTGAGAAAATACAGACATCCATGGACCGCATTCTAGGTTTGCCTGTATCCTGCTGGCAATTCCGGTGGGATACCGGCAATCCTGCTTTACCGTCTATGCCGCCTGATGCCCCAGTATTACTGGGATATTATGGGCAGCGGAGGGCTGGTAAGTTCCTATTCCCGTGGAGTCCTATAGTTAGTAACAGTGCCGGCGATTCAGGCATTTATTTGCCGATAGGGGCCTGAGCTCCTAGTAGGTTAGGTCTGCTGGGAGATCCGTGGCCCCCACCAGCAAACTTTTAAGTGTGCCGGTTCAGAAAAAATGCCAAAGCAGGAATAATGCAGCCCCATGTGTTAAAGTGACTGTGACTTCATTCTTTCCTCTAGGATGGTTTCTGCGATTGAATGTATTGGGTTGTTAGGCTGTGATTACATGGCCCAATCCAATCAGACTGGCCTCATCTGTCTGACGTTGTCTGGTAAGGTTGGCTGGGTCACTTGAGTTGGTGGTGATATGAACACCTAGCTATTTGTTCTGTATTCTTCCTAGGTCTGCGGCATGAAGGCATCTACCGGAAGAATGGGGCCAAGTCACGTATTAAGCTGCTCATGGATGAGTTCCGCCGAGATGCGAGGAATGTTAAGCTTCGCATCAGTGATAACTTCATTGAGGATGTCACTGACGTGCTCAAGAGGTTCTTCCGGGAACTAGAGGACCCCATCTTCACGACTGAGCTGCACCCCAAGTGGAAAGAAGCAGCAGGTGTTGACCCTGGATTGATCGCTTCATCTCTCTCTTGTGTGTGTCTTCATAACTTACAATGTTGCTTGTCTCCCATCACTGTCCGATCTGCTGTCTGGGTTAAGCTTTGTTCCTCTGCTCGCTGGATACTCTACATCCTGTGCTCACTTGAAGTTGAGTGGCTTTGTTATTTATCATAAATGTGAATTTCCCTTTCATGAGAATGGACTTTGTTTGCCCATCATTTCGTTTGTCGTGCATTTTGTGTCCTTTTTTCAAATGGATGGTTTCACCATTGTGACATTACCCATCCTTCCAACACCCCTTGCCTCCCCCTTGTACCCATGTTTCCCTCTTTTCTACCATGTTTTCACCTTTTATGCCCCATCCCAACATATTCTTTGCCCACATTTTTTTCACACTGATGTTGTCAACATGCTGGATTCTGAATGGAATTTTCAAATTGGTGACGAGGTGACTATACAGCTTGCGACTTTGATCTCGGTATTGCCCTTTCGCTGGTCTCTTGAAATCCCTGACCATCTCTGTTTTCTCAATGTCTCAACCTCGACTCTCCTATTTCTGCCCTGTTCATGACTCTTGCAATTTCTACTTTTTGGATGCCTTTCTCTCCCTGCTTGCTAGATGCTCCTTTCCATGCTCTGTCTCTTTATGTGTGTGTCTCTCTCTCCCTCACTCTCTTTCAGATTGCCTGATGTTCTTTTATAATTTTTGTGTTTTTCTTTTCTTTCTGCTCACCCGATGTTCCTGTATCCATCCATCCCCCTGGGTATTCATTTATCTACTTTCTGGTTGTCTGCATCACTGCATTCTTGGTGTTGTTTTTCCTGAGTCTCTTTCTCTCTCTCTCATTCTCTCTCTCTTTCGCTCTCTCTCTTTCTCTATTCCCATTGTATATTTCTTTCTAGCATTTATTTTAAAATGTTTCCAATATAAAAATCTAAAATATAAAAATACAGAAACTGAAAAGTGGAAGGTCAGCATTACTTTTAAAAACAAAAAAAAACGAAATAGGACAATATAAAACACCCTTTCTGGATGAAAATTGGACCAGCCCAGCAACCATGACAGGAAACCTGAAGCCATCGGTCAGATGAGAGACATACAGTAGGTTTTCTAAGCCTTCTTGGGTGCCACAAGTTTAAATGGTGCACAGGGGAAGAGAACTATAAGAGAGTGTATATTATTGTTTTTTGGGAGCCCATCAACCAACATGATTCATGAAAGATACCTCCAGTTGGTCTACAAAATAATCGCAGGGACAATGACAAAACATGTTGACACCATTGAGCCTTGAGATAACAAGCAGACAGGAACAAAACTCTAAGGATCCAACGTTATGTTGGGTAAGTCTCAACACACACATAAAATTAGGACACCATTGCCATCTCTTCAATGATCCTTTTTTGTTTGCTTCTCTTAGATGATAACCTCCCGCATCCACCTTGGTCTCCTTCAACCGCCTCTCTCAGCATCTCCTCTCATTCCACATTCCATCACTCTCTCTTCCTCAGATTTCTAGTTCCAACTTTGCACGGCATCAATCCTAATACCTAATATGTTTCAGAAGACACCATTGATAACTTCAGGTGTGAGCAATTTTATCGATAGAGGTTTTGAAATTTAAATTCAAGCCTATAGTAAAAAGCAAAAGAACAAACTGACACTGCAAGAGTGGGAGCAATTTAGATAAATGAAAGTGCAGACAACCCGATTGTCACCAGTAATGAAGACTGGGGAGATGTAAGAGACTTTGGGCCTCATTACGTGGTTAGCGGTAAAACCCGCCGGTAGCCAGTGGGCTACCGCTGACTCTGTAACACTGTTTCCGCCACCTGACATCCCCGTGCCACAGGGATATCATGATGTTAGGGAGATGTATCATCATTTTTATGCTTCATCCCCTCTCCTAGTGAGATGCCCAACCCCTTTTGCTGGACTTCTGGACCTTTTTCTGAACTCTTGAATGAGTGGAGCCTTCCTCCACTCATTCATTCTTCTGGGCTCTTTATTTTGGAACTCTATTCTTTGTATTTTACCTATCTTATATAGTCTGTTTTCTCCATAGCTCTTCAAGGCATCTGTATTTTACTATTGCAGCATGCAGCTCCTTATGGGCAGTGTTGCTGGGGACCCTTAGGGTCCTCCTTTTAGATTATTTTCTTTATCCTAGCGTAACTACAGTTCTTAAGGATAGAGAGATACTTAGTATCTCTCCTAAAACTTCATAGTATTAGAGATTGCCACACACTACCTTAAGTGGAGTGCCAAAGGGATACCTAGTATCCCCCTTCTCTCTGCTCCTGTGACTTTATAGTCAAATAGACCATCTCCTAGTTATGGCTGGTGGCAGTGGACGTGTCCTACCAACTATTGTGTAATTTCTGTACCGCAGACTATGTCCATAGCCCCGGTAGTGCGCAATAAAGCCACCCAAGTACCGACTTGGGCCTCCGTTCTTTTTCCACCATTTCTAGCGTGGTTCTTCTTTGATAGCCCTTCATCTACCATTCTTGGAGGGGGAGGCCTGTGTGTGTGTTTTGCCTTTGGCAGGAACACTTGGGTGTCCCTACCTAGGCTACAGTGTGTCTGGGCAGGCGGGAAGTGGGGGAGGAGTTTTCCACACCCCTGTCCTTTGTCTGCCAGAGTGCCTGAATAGAACCAGCTCCCACTCGGGGTCTGGCTGTCCTGATTGGGCCACCAAATGCCCCTTTCTGTAAATTGCTCAGAGAGGTTGCAGAGGAGTGTGTACTGGAATTGGATAAAAGGTGAGGCTCCTGGAGTGAAAAGCAAGTTGACCACTGTAACCAAAGAAGAAGATGACCAGAAACACCTGCAGACCCTTTGTAACAGTGTGAACTAACCACTGCTGCCCTGACCCCATTTTCTGTCTGACAGAGGAACTCCAAAGAAGATGACTCCTTCCCTTTGACTATTGGGAACAACCAGTTCCAGGGCGAACTTTGACTTGAGCCAACCCCCAATGTGCTGTGCATTTCCAGAGCTGCAGAACCCCAATGCCAGGAGACCTGCTGCCCATTTCGAGTGCATCATCGGGGAAAGGCTGAATCCGTCCAAATCTTTGCTGAGCCCTCAAGGAGACTCCAGAGATCCGATCCAACTTGTCAAGACCCCCTCATTAGAGTGTGGGACTGCAGGAAGCGAAGAAGATTGACCGGGCAAATCATGTCCTTTGTTGGTGCTGAAGAGAAGGCGCCGAAACTGCAGAGTGACCAAAGAAGTTGATGAAAGCTGTGCCAGAGGTCCTCTCTTGAGACTGCTCCTGAGAGATCCTGTCCATTGTCCTGCTTTTCGTTATCAGACCAAGGAATCCGGAGGTCGGGCCCAGAGCTGCAACATCGCTGAGCATCCACCACAAATGTTTTCCTCACCCCTAAGGTACTGTGGTGAGAAGATATTGCTTACCTGATTCCAGAAAGTCGCTCCAGACCATTCGGTGCACATAGAGGTGTCCATGGCAACCCCCTCTTACCGCAGACTGAAGCCGCTGCTTGTGTCCCTTTAGCAAGTCCTTTAGCAGGGTCTCCAATGTTGGTTAAGCCTTCTTTCATCTTCCCTCCTAGAGACTAGGAAGTATCCATAGAAACCTTTGATTTGTACTGCTTTGCAAGACTTTATGACGCAAGGAACTGCCTTTTAGCGAGGGTTGTGTTTTTGACTTTGAAAGATTTCCTGTTCCACGAAACTGCCTCTAGAACCTGAAGCTCTGCTAGGATAACATTAACCAAGTGTTTTCCTTCCCGAAAATCCCTATCTTATATGAGTATGCAGACTAAATACAATTACCGTATTACTTTGTGGATGCACGTTATTACCGATAGAACTGTCAAACTCCTCTAACAATTGTATGCGTTCAGCAACTACCAACTAAGAAGTGACCCCTGAAGGTATTGAAAAGTGTACCTATGTGTGTTGATATATTGTGCTAAGTATCTAACAGTGACTCTTGTGTAAATATAATAAATCTCTATTTTAATATACATTTATGTGTAACATTTCTTTGGTGTGCATTACTGACTGGGTTCAGTGTACCTACCTATAGCTCACATCTTCCTCTTAAAATAAGCCTGACTGCCCTGCCACTCTACCAAGGTCTCTAAATAGTACAGACTGATACTAAGAGTTGGGGATTGACAAACCACTGGGATAGTTTATGAAAGTCTTACCTCCAAGTGCGACTTAAGGAAAACTCCCCTAACACATGGCAGGTGGTGTAACAGTAAATCCACATTCCTGTGGAGTCCCATAGGACTCCATGGGAATGGGGTCACTGAAGCACCGGCACCTTTGCTAACGGTGCCGGTGCTTCAGTGAAAACAATGCCGGTAAGGGCCTGAACTCCCGGCAGGTCAGGCCGGCCAGGAGTTCCGTGCCCCTACCTGCAAACTCGCAGTTTGGCGGTCTGGAAAGGGTGCTGGTACGTTGCTACCTGCACCTTTATTACAGACCACCAAACATGAAATGAGGCCCATACATTCTATAGTAGGACTAGATTTGAGTGAGTGATGGGATGCAAAATCTTCAATGAAACTGTGGCACTCCTTCAGGCAATGGATATCCGCCACGGACAACACAATTACTCTTGTCATCGTCAGCGTGGGAGTGTTGGAGACACCTAAGCCCGTCCTCAAGTCACATGTTGGAAACCCTCCCACCTCTCCATATGACAGCAATGGGAGACAATAACCTTAGGAAGATACATATTTACTACAGCAAGTAGCATAATCAACTGCACATAGGATGCAATTGCAGGCTGAGTGTTGGCAGAAGTGATCTGATTGAAAGAGTGAGGCAGAGCACTGGAATGCTCTAACGAGCATGCTGTTGACTAATGAACGGTTGCAAGACCTTTAGGCAGACACATGAGTAAAATAGCAATGCTTAGCATCGAGACTCAAAGCTGAAACCGAGTGGCATGCATTGACTCAATGCAGGCCCGTGAAGTGTTGATGTCCGCAGATAAGATACTAAGGAACACAGGCATTCATAGAGCTGTGGCCATTACAATGAGGGTGATCTGAGCAAGGCCGGCATTTGTTAAGAGTTAGGTAGACCAGAGACCAGTGAGGCAGGCGACAATGCACCAAGTTGCATCAAGCAGGAAAATGCAGAGGCGTGGAAGCTGGCTACTGGTGTATGCAGGCAGGAATGAAACATGGCTCAGCCGGCATATGATGTCCACAGACCGACAGGTGGTTAGGCTCACGCGCTGCAACAGACGAGAGAATATGGCAGCAATGCCAAGAGGAGAAAAAAAAGCAACAAAGAATATGGTAGCTCCTTCCTCCATGATGTCTGTGGCACGTGTGTAGGACAACACGGTTCTATAAACATGCACATTGATAAGCAACAGAGACTGCCAAGTGACCTAATAGATGAGTACTTTATCAAAATGGTTGCCATGCCTTACTACATGCAGCCCTCTATTGCTCATTCATGCAACTGGCAGAACGGTAACAAACGAGAGGCTATGGCCACCAATTAAAGACCATGTTGCTCATCCAAGTTGCTGCAACAAAGATGATCCCTCCCATCCCTCAACAAGTAATTTTCGGCCTTTAAACACTTAGTAAGTGTCAGATAAGGGAAAAGTGGAGCGCTCCAGATGAGATTGACTGATTTAGTGAATAGCTCGTATGCTGACCCTGGCTTTCTTACTGGCTCTGTTTATTCTTCCTTGCTCAGCCTCTCTTCCCTTGCTGTTGCTATTCCACCTTTACCTTTTGAGAGTTGATATCCAAGCACGGAACAAACACCTTGAGAGCCGTTGAGATGGTGCTATCGCGTCATTAATGTGCCTTCAGCTTGCGGCATGTTTGTAGATAATGAAACTTTTCATTATACCCCGATGTGACAAATAGCATGATATCTGGTTTACTGGATCATATGTAATTTCCTATGAATTTAACTTTTTGAACCTCTTACTGTGTTTGAATGGTGCCTGCGGATGCTGCTGCTGATTGAATGAGGGTGAGATTATGTAGGGAACGGGGATAGAAGTTTTTTGTAGGGGGCATTGCTGTATTATAATTCTGGTCTTCTCCTTTAGCAATCCCGTGGAAACCAAAACGTCTGGAAAGGTACATGGAGCTAATCAACCACCTCCCCAGGGTCAATAGGACGACGCTGGCTGCCCTCATCGGGCACCTGTACAGGTCAGTCGAACCTCTTCTGCTTGTTGCACGTGAAATCCTTGCATTCCAGCAGCCATTTAAATCAGGGAATTTGGACATCGTTGTGCAAGAGATGTAGGTGGGGCTGCACCCCGAGGATACACAAGTCCTGGCATCTGAGGGGAAAATGGTCTTCACTGAGGAGAGCAGCATCTGGCCCTCAATGCTAGGTGTTGCCTTAACATTGAGGAGTTTTACTCTCTTTGCAAGTAAGCGTGTTCCCCTTTCCTCTTCCAGCTGCATGGACAGTAAGTTTCACAGTTTTGGGCCGTCTTTATCTTTCGCAGAGTGGGGATCTTTTTATAGACTGCTAAGTCGTGGAGGGCTGAAGTTCTCAATACTCTGCTTTGTGTCTGAATAATATTGTGGCATCTATTCTGGCCATCACTGGGCAGCTGATATAAGCCTTCTTTGGATTGGGGGTATGACAATCAGTCTTTGGACCCTAAAAGAGTCCTATCAAATACTCGGATAAGTTTAAGATTCTAAGAGCAAAGTGTTTGCTAGAAAATATCATATTGACGTGTGCCTCTACTGGCATGGTTTCGCCTACTAGACACCCAGGACCGATTGAAACCCTGCATCAGAGTTTTGTCAGGAAGAACCTACCCAGAGAATAACTAGAGCCCACTAGCATTAGTATAGACTGTAAGCACTTCCAAGGTCATCCATAGAGGTCCTATCCAATGTTTTACAGTAAGAAATGTGTCATTGGCGTAGATGGAATCACTATCGATATGTGCCAAGTACCTATGGAATGCGACCCACATCCTTAGTGTGTTGGCATTTGCTGGGTCATGTACTGCCGCTTCGGAGGTGTGCTGTGTTATGCATCACTGGGCGAATGGAAGAATCTAGTGCCACAGACCAGGATGGAGATGCTAATGTGCGGCTATGAGGGGGCACGTTACTGGGAAATGGAAAAGTGTGTAGTCATTGTTTGATGTACTGACTGCAGTAGAAGGAGAAACAATTTCTCGTTGGTGCATACACCCACTGCTAATGTTGCAACTTGTAAGGCGGTCTGTATTAGGGGCGCTCTTGACAAAGCTGAATGTGGAAGCTTCCATGGCCCCCAGCCGCAGGTGGTGCCGCTGTCATGCTGTTTAATGAACAAAGATTTGCTCCTTTTGGTAGTACAATAAGAAAACACATACCTGGGCTCAATGCATGTTAATGGGGCCGTGAGTCTTAGTGAACAGGTTAACCCTATAGAGTGTATGTTCAGTTCTTGTAATGAATTGACAAACTGTGCGTAGCCAGAATACAGACCAAATGAATATAGTTTCTTATGAACAGTGAATACTCCTCAAAAGTGTTGCGCAATGTACCCCCCCCAAGTGCATGGGAGCGCAACTAATCTACTGAGAATGACACTGCATCTACTGTTGGGGTGTCAATGTTCATTGGTGTTCACTCACATGGTTTGGTTGTAGACTTGGCTGCTTTGGAAGCACATGCTGTATCGTTGTTGGATCCAGGACAGTCTGTTGCAAAGTTGCAATGCAATCTTGTGGCATCGATAGAGGGTGTGTATCTAATTAGATGCCACAAATTCAATGGCAACTGTAAGGGTGCAGAAGTAGGGGTCTGCCACAATGTTGCCATGTTGGGTGGCAAAGACTATTATTTAAGAGCAAAAAGGAAAAAGAAACTTATCTTACCCTATTTCTAAGTGGGGCTTCCCTGCCTCAACTAAAAGTACTACAGAGTCCCTCAAGATGTCCAAAATAAAGACTCCACAGTCCTGTGTCAGAAACCTAATACATTCCCTTGCATTAAATCCTAAACTAAAGAAGTGGTGAATTTCCAAGGGTTGCACAGTGAGACTATCCTGAGGAAATGCCTCCCTTCCCCAGGTTGAAATCTCGTTTTGAAGAAAACACATTGTTCCGGGATTACAAGTTCTCAAAGCACAGTTAAATGAAACATCAGCATTCCTTATTACTCACACTTGTCTTCACTGTTGGGTCCTCCTTCTTGTAAGGAAGCTATGGTATCAAACAGTAAAACAGACACAAGTGATCACAGTGCAAGGGTGTTTATAGAACTTGAGGTGGGTTTGAAAAACGCCTATCTAATCCTAAATCTAAAAATGGGAGCAAGCTACGACCATCAAATAATAATAACGCATCCCTAGTAGAGTCTGTCAAAATAAAAGGGCCTATACTAATAAACCTATTGCCAAACCTTACTTCTCAATACAAATAGTGAATAGTGTGGGAAACAATGTTATCCAAAAGAAAAATGTTCAAGAAATGATATGTCAGGATATTCAAACCGTTGGCTTCCCTTCCCCACGTTTTCACCACAGGAAAAGGCGGCACACTCGAGCTTAGCACAATCAATGGCTTCTCTTGCACAAGGATCAGTCCAAAACCTCTACATCAGGGCCTTCTATGCCAAAGTCTCTTTGCCATGCAAAGTCTCTTATTTCAGAGGGCCTGATGCAACTCAACAAATATTTAAGTTCCTTTCTTTTTAGGATTTCACATATACAAATTCTCGGGTGATTTACTGTTCACCCCAGGTCGCCCTCTGCAAGGCTCAGAACCACTTTAACACAAAACCTTCAATCGGTCCCTCTCCTCCACGCTCAATCCAAATATATCTACTTCATCAAAATGTAAGACTTTCGACTGAGCGCAGGATTTTGCTCGGCCCGCAACAGGACCACTTCGATTCACAATTACTTGTTTTCTTCTTGATGTAACCTTTTTCACACTTTCACCACTTCTCAGCTTGCTATCTTAGGGAGACCTTCAAATGAGCCCCCAAGTGGTCCCAGACCACTCTGTTAAAGGCATTGTATCTTGCTTTTAAAGTTCAATCACTCATCAGCAGTTCAACTTTACTTGCGTCTCTTATCATACGCGTTTTAACAATGTTCGTTCCAGCACTCACCATACAATGTTGTTGCTTGCAACCTTGGCTTCAACACAGACCAGTCTTGTATCGGTTCCCCCGGCTGTGTTGATTTCACTGACACTGCTTTGTTCTTGGAGCCAAGGATGGTACCCCTGTGGCTGGTACCTCTCCCCAACTTGATTATTGAAGTGGGAGGGCCCCAGGTATCCCTGACACACATGCAGGATTCATCAGCCTTGTGTCCTGGTCTTACGCTTTCTATTCTCGAGGTTTCTGGAAAGTAACGGTTCCTTGTCGAAAAGGTCAAGGGAACTTCCCTCCTTGTGATATCCTTCTGTTTTGCCATCTATCTTCTCTCGCTCAGCTGCCGGTGCGAAACTGCTGTTTCCTCATGTGCTTTGCCTCCGAGTGTGCTATCGTCCTCCTTTTATCTGTGTGGGGAAGCTTAATGGAAGTCAGGTGTGTGTGATGGTCAGTAATTGCCTGACCTTGCCTGACCATTGTATTGGGACACATCAGGTATACTGCTTGGGTGTTAGTCTATTTTCTCTCATAGTGGACTGTCCATGTGAAAGTGTTTGTGTTGTAAAAGGGGGCAGGGGAAGGTTCCTAAATATCCTACCTAGTAGGATGGGGTAAAGGTGGTATAGGGAAGTGGATACCCTGTATCACCATCCAGTGTCCCACTGCCCGAAGACCACTTACCCTGGTGATCCTCCCGTACTGGTTCACCCCCAGGAACTGGATCCAAAAGCGATGGCTATGTCCTGGCCACGTGGATGACAGATCCCCGGGGACTAGTGGGTGAGACACCTTCTGGTTTCTCACACTGGTTAGCCTTCAGGGTTAAGGACCTCCTTTACCTGGTCCTTCGTGTTCTGCTTTCCTTAATCTTCTTGACCAGGGGGGTGACTCCTTCCCTTCTTGTATTCTGCTCGCAATCTTAGGGAGATGGCTCCCACCCCCTAACCTTTCTCAGGTTTTTAGTAGGTTAACTCTTGGTGGGGGAATGTTTCCCTTTCCATGGCCTTTATCAGGCTTCACAGACTGTTCAACAAGTGATGGGGGAATGCCTCCCTTCCCATGGCCTTTCTCAGGCTTCCCAAACAGTTCAACAAGTGATGGGGAATATCTCCCCTCCCCTGGCTTTTCTCAGGCTTTTCAGACAGCCCTGGTTCATTAACCTGCCAGGAGCTCTATCTGCTTCACAGTTCACTTTTCTGGTGTGGGTCTCAGACCCTGATTTCTTTACTTCCTTGGCTCGTAGCATTTGGGATCCGTCTCTCCCAAGTACTGCCATTAGGAATAAGTCTTAGGAGTCTACTTTTTATGTGTTGGGTGTCCCAAATGCTTATTTACACCCTTTGGGGTCCCACCAAACATTCCCTGTCACCCAGAGCTCCACAAGGTGCTTACTGGCATTCTCTGGTTGTTTGTCGGTCTCTCCAACCCTTTGCTCTGGCTTCATTTGGCTTTTCTCGGGGCTGCAGCGCCTCTGCAGCGTTCCTCTGCTCTAGGGCTGCACTTCTCTTGATGACTGCGAGTACCAGCATCCTCGATCGCCTGGTTGCCTGTGGTCTCTCTTTGTCGTCTGCCGGTCCATCCACAGAGGACCTTCTCCAGACACCTCTGCCTGCGGGTAAGCATCTTGGTTTGTGCTCTCCTCGCCTCTCTTCTCCTCTCACCTTCAAACATCCTGTTTCCTCCAGGACCGGCTTCACCATTTGGATTGTCTGTCACTTCTTTTTTAAATGTATCTTTCATGGCCTTTTGTAAGCCACTTGACCGCTCATCATAATTGTTTCTCAAAGTGAGCTTCATGGTTTGTGTTTATCCCTCGTCTCAGTACTTTGCAAGTAGGCTGTAGGACTTCCTACCTGGGCTACACATATTGACACGTGGGCTATTGAAGGAGTTTGTGTACCACATGAAGTAGAGAATGTGGTTGATAGAGTCTGGGAATACCGCGTTTTCTCTGCAAAGTCGTCCCTGGTCCATTAGGGGGTATCCCTCCCAATGCGATCGTCCCTCTAAGTACCACCCGCAGGGGGACTATCAGGTATCAGCCTCACCTCCCTGTCCTCATGGGAAGGGGCTCCCACTAAGGAAACAGGGACAATATCCTGGGCTTCGTCACAGAACCTCAAATTCCTCTATGGATTATAGGCTGAGGACATTGAGCAGAATTCAAAACTGTGGTATGCTGGTTATAGACAAATATGTGTAGGTAGCAATTTACATGCAGGGCTTTCTTACTGGATTGTACAGTGGTGCAAAAATAATCGAAGAAAACTTTTGTTTCATACACTCTTGTTCTTTGATTCGTGTATTTTGACAGCATCAACACCTGGTGTTTGGTTTCCAACATGCTTTAGTCTGCCTCTGGTTTGTTGGCTCCCTGTAGACTGATGCATCTTCCTGTCTGGGATGCAGCTTCCTATGTGTACAGGGCATTGAAGGCTATAACATAGCATCATGTTTCATTTTGTTATTTTATAAGCAGATATCTTTTGCCATGGCACTGACAGGCAAGTCAGCTCGGGCTGTGCTGAGGTTTCCATGCACAGTCATATCATGTAAATGGTCGTCTGTAGTGCAACTGCTGCAATGTTGTCTCCCTCTTGGCTCTTAGTGTAAATGATCATCCTTTATTTCCTGCACATTTGATGCATCACAGACTTGTATTTCCCTCATATATGGTTTGCTTTCACATCCTATCCCTTGGCTGTTCCTTCAACTCTTTGTTTTATATTTTCTCAAATATGTTCTGGTATGTTGGATCCGGGAGTCGGGAGTTCACGATG
Organism: Ambystoma mexicanum; assembly: GCF_040938575.1. Lineage (NCBI taxonomy): Eukaryota > Metazoa > Chordata > Amphibia > Caudata > Ambystomatidae > Ambystoma > Ambystoma mexicanum. Next base: position 448,381,295 of record NC_090926.1, read on the forward strand.
CCCGGCCTCTCTGATTGATTCACTTGATTGATTTCTGGAGAAGAACATTTATCAGGGGCAGTCGTGACATTGCCTGAAATTCCTCTGGAGGCCCCCCCAACACAGGCACTGTTTGACACTGTGGAACTATTGCCACGAGTCTACAGGTCAAGTCCTACAGGCCCATAGACAAACTGGAGGATCTCCCACCGAACTGGTTGTTCTTCCTTTCAGAAGAATCGGCTTTTGGAAAGGTCCCCAATACCTCCCTAGGTCAGTCTGGCCCCATTCCCATATGATTAAATGCTTCTTTGGTCCTTGATGACTGAGATGCAGATCATTGTACTTGTATACTTCTTGCTCATCATATATCCCTTCTGACAAGGCAATAAAGGGATAGAGAAGATTTAATGTTTTGGTTTGAACCTGTAATGCTTTGACACACTAAGCAAACTGACATCTACGCCCCACCCAGGCCTGGATGGTAACGTTCACCACTTTGCGGCACATTGTGCACCAACCCACCCTGCTCGTAGTGCCTCAGTCATCCAAATGCTTTACCTTCCTGCAGAACCTTCACCGAAACAGTGTTTCTGTGTTTGAAACCACCTTTATAGTACTGTTTTGACCCATGGCCAGTTTTATATAACACTTAATGCAATATGACCACTGCTTCTGAGTACTCTACATTTTGGCAGATAATGTAACTGCTGCGCAGGTACATTTAATGATTTGCCCTGTATCACAGAATGTTGGGAAGCTGGGATTTGAACTCGGGGCTTTCAGTTCAGCAGCGGACATGTTCTCCTGTCCTGTCTGTTATTTATCTGTCTCTTCCTGTCCAAGGGTGCAGAAGTGTGCTGACCTCAATCAGATGTGCACCAAGAACCTGTCACTGCTGTTTGCGCCCAGCCTCTTCCAGACAGACGGCAAAGGGGAGCACGAGGTCAAGGTGATGGAGGATCTGATTGACAACTACGTCCAAGTTTTTAACGTAAGGAGTCTTTCTGTCGCCTTCATCTGTTGGGCTGTCTCTTCTGCCTTGCGTCTTTTTGCTGCCTATTTCTTGTCTGGCCAAACATCGTCCTTCTTCCTTCCCTCTCCAACCTTTCTTTAAACATTCCAGTCCTATGTTCTAATTGTTTTTTTTCTATACTCTCATTCCCCCATTTCTTCTCCATGTCCTTCCACTTCATCATTCCCTCCCCCAAGCTCCCTGTCTCATCCACCATTTGCAATCCTTATCTGGATCTCTTCTTTCTGCTGTTACTTTCCCCGTTGTTACAATGTAATCTCTATTTCTCTCTCTCTCTCTCTCTCTCTCTCTCTCTCTCTCTCTCTCTCTATCTCTCTCTCGCTCTCTCTCTCTCTTATCTTCACGCCCTTCGCCCACTGGCCCTTATCTCCATTGTTTGACTTAATCCACCCTCTCTCTCAGCATATTTAGCTCCTTTTCCTTCTAAGTAGTTGTTCTGTTCCGTTCCATCTCTTCTTCCCCTCATCTCTCCCGCTTGGTTTCTTTTTCTATCTACACCTGAATGTTCCTCACTCTCCCCTCCATTCTTTCTCTCTTGCTTTTACTCTCCAAAGTAATTAACCAAGATTATTCCATTTTAATTCATCTTGTATTACCCAGGCAAATTAAGCCTTCTTCAGGGATTTCCGGCATTTGTACAACACTTGTGCAACAATCTTTGCTTTAAGTTTCTTTCCCAAGAATTGGGGATTTCAATTCCTGATGGACGATGTTTGGGAATTTTGTTTTGAGCTTCCTGGCTTCTTCATCGAGGGATTTGTCTACTCTCTTCCAGGTAGTGCTTTGGCCCATTCTACCAACAATGAGTTGCCAGGGAACTGTGATTAGACAGTTTTTGTCCCTCCCTACGTCGAGGGTGCTAGAAATACTAATCCTAATGGGAGGCTAACACACCTGAAAGGGAAGCCAAGCCTCTCTTTAAGTGTAGACAATATGGACAGAGTGACATGGCTCAACTCTCAGGTGGGAGTGGTAGGCTGAAACAAAGGTACAATTTGGCCACACTCATAACTCTGGAAAATACACACCGCTGATGTACAGAAAAATATATGCTTCAGTTAAGTCCCACACACAATTCTATCAGGTCAAATAAGCACTTAGAAATAATGCACAGATAAGCACAGAAAAGCATATTACAAAAGCAATGGTGTCTATTATTAAAGGACTCTACCAACCGAAATGCCTAAATGTGGGCCTAATACCAGATGTAAGATGCACCCAACCAGAGGTGTCACTAGGTGTCGCTAGGGGGCTTTAAGGGGGCTATAGCCACTGGTGTTTTGGTTGTAGCCCCGGATAGAATCTCAGGAGCTACAACCAAAAGGCTAGCTAGCCCCCTGTCCCGACAATGCCAACATTAGTGTAGCCCCGGGTCTTTTCCAGACCTAGCAACACCCCTGCACCCAACAGAAAATAACTGGGGGAGGGACTACTAAGGGAACCTTAAACACTAACAAGCAGGTTAGCACATCAGTGTTGCTCAATTTTTTATATTGGCTAAAGGCACAACCTGGCCCTGGTATATGTGGAAGACCCTAAACCTGCAACTAATACAGATAGGTAGGGTAATGGAGAAAAAGGGAAACCAACAATTCTACCTGTCAGGACAAATATGCAAAAAAACCCTACGGCCTATAACACTACTCCACAATAATATGGACTCCTTGGGCTATAATATTGCAATTGGTGCAAAAGCACACCTGTTAATGCATCAAAGAATAAGAGTGTAGTGTTAGGTAAGAATCTGTAGAGTGCAACTGGTGTGGGACTTTACAAGACTTATCTCTTGGTATTAGGTAACCCACCTTTCAATATAGGCCTGTACCTCACATGTTGGTAGTGTGACTGAGCAGCCAGGCTTATCTTAAGAGGGGTAATGTGAGCTGTAGAGCTATAAAATGAAATCAGTAAATACAGGTATCCAAGTAAACACTTACACACTTAATGTTATAGTATAAATATCTATTTATATATATGCACAAGGATACTTCGACAATCTTTAAAAAGCAGCAACTAATAGTAACATTAATCCCAAAGTTAGGATTCAATTTTATCAAGAGCAATAAAGCTGGTAATTTTTTTTTTCATATGTTATACATAATCCAGCACATTAAGTGACATCATTTAAGGTCAGTAATAACACTTGCCACCAGCCATTCCATGTAGTTATTGTAACAGAATGTTACATGAGAAGTGGGATAAAGGTGTCACTATGTAATCCCCAAGCACGTCACGTAGGGTGGTGTGTGCTGGACCCACAAAAGAAAAGGTAAGTAAGACAGGAGTCATCTTACTATTCTTGGGAACAGTAGTTCACCCAAAAAATGTAGTTAAACATCTAGAGAGGTCCAATGGACTTCTCAGTAGCACTGCACAAAAGGTGCCGTGTGTCACAATGCAAAAAGCAGATGCCTATGGAGCTTACCAGACTCCGTTTAACAGCAAGAAACACAAAATTCCTAGTCAGAAAAGAAAACACAGGAAAGAGTGAGAAAAAAGTCCCACTCAGGAGTTAAAATTAAAAAACTCTGAGTCGAGCAACAGAGCTGGGCGTCTCTAAGTTAAAAGGGAATTGGCACAGAAATGAAAATTCGCCCTAACAGGAAGGAAAACATTTTAAACCAAAGTTACATGTTTTTAAGAATGATTATAACATTTAAGAAACTTTTACCTTGTTCATACCTTTCAGTAAAATGAATTATAATGTGTCAAGTTATGTTCATTATGTTATTTTAACCCCCACTGTCTCCTCACCTGGTTACTTGTAGATAAATGGTGACAATTGCCCCCCCTCCCCTGTTGTTCTATCACTACTGCCTTGTTCTCCGCTCCCTAACTTTGTTCTTCTCCCAATGATTGCAGAACGCTCGTTCTATGCTCAATAAATGCCCTAATAAGAATAATAATACAAGTAATCATAATGTTAAAAAAATAGACTCAATGAAGAAATGCAGAGCATGACTTTAAAAATATATACAACACATATACAACTTGGTTCAGAGTTCATGTCTAGGGTCCGGTAAGTACAACAGAGTCTGTTTTACAGAGTTCCAGAGTAGGTTAAAAGTTCCATTGGAAGTAATGGGAGAAAAATCAATGGGCCATCCAAAGTGGAGGTAGTTCAGTTTAACCCTACACGTGCGGATTCCATGGCAAACAACCCCAAGGAAGGCCAGAGTTGACCTGAAAGAAGAGTTCCAGGTGTTGAAGGATGGGCCCATAGAAAGATGCAGCAGAGCAGGAAGACCCCCAATAGAGGCCTACCACGGACCAGAGGGACCTTGAAAAGGTGAATATCATGAATAATCCTCTACTCCAGGATGTAAAGGTAAGTACTCGCATCAGTGGTTTTATGAAAATGGCTCCAGCAGCATGAAACAACCCAGTAAATGCAGGGCTTCTTTCCTTCGGTGCGGTTTCCGGGATTCAGAACTCAGGGGCTTGCGCCAGCGACAACCCACACGACCAAGGAAAGGAACAAAGGGTCTTCTTACAATGTCGACCTTCAAGCCTGAAGTGGAAAACTAGGTGAGACAAACTCCAGAAAGACGTGAGAACCACAAACACGGCTCCTATGTCTCCCATAGCTTGTTGGGTAAAAGATGAAGGCAGCAGAGCAGCAAATTATGTCAGTATGGGGAAAACGGCTGGAAGCCCCATCAAACTTTAAACTAAAGATTTTATGGGGTGGTAAAGTGTCAACAGCCTTTTGGACACCAGCAGTGTCCCAGAGATAAGCAGAAAATCCTGCAGGAACTAATAGGATGCTGCTGTAAACAGCCCAGAAAACAGTTCCAGTGAGGAGGGATTGAATCTGCACCTGGAGGATAGAACTAAATTACCTCCATTTAAGTGGGTGGGCCATTGGCAGCTTTCCTCCCACTGTTTCCTATGGAACTTTCAACCTGCTTTGAAACTCTCATACTTTGACTCTGGGGGTACTCACCATCCCCAGTACATGTTTTCTGGATCTACAAAGGGCTCAGCGAGCTCAGGGCCAAACATTATCATTTTCGTACTTACCTGGGATTTCTAATGAATTTTGTAAATCATGGGGCCTCATTCCGAGTCCAACGGTAACCCTGCCGGTGCTACCGGCGGGTTGCCGCCAGACTCGTAATGAATTACCGGCACCTGACTTCCCAGCAAAACCGGGGGATTACAACCCGGCAGTCCGGGAAGTCAGGCGCTGCATTTCCTAAGTCCATTCCCATAGCGCCCTATGGGACTCTATGGGAATGGGGACCAGTGCTTCTGTGATGGTTTGCCTACCGTGGCCCCTGTGCCCGGCAGGGTCAGCCCTGTTAGGCACAGCGGCTCCGGCAGGCAAACTCATAGTGTGCAGGTCGGGAAACAATGGTGCTGGTAAGCTTACCCTTGTAATGAAGCCCAGGTTCTTTATTTCTACAGTGGGGAATGTAGCTAATTTTGGTGACATTGTAAAGATGTTTCCCTGAAAGGAATTGCTAAGGTCAATTTTACTAAAATGTCTTATTCATTCTTGGAAGATTTTGGCTTGAAACTGTTTCCTAACTTCTTTCGCTAAAATGGATTATCATACATGGGTTTTCATTATTTTTAACACTACGCCCTAAGGGATCCAAATTAATGAAGAGTGCTAGTGTAGGCGCAGGGATTTTCAGACTATTTTTCTGGTAGGTAAATTGTCTACTTCACTTTTTTGCTTATCCCCACCTATATGTGCTAGGTGCAGACCACTAGATCAAGGGTCTTCCACATATACCAGGGCTGTGCTGTGTATTTAGAACACTGCTGAATTCTGCATGTCCATAATGGGCATTACCTGCTTGGTAGGTATTGTGCTTCCCTTGTTCTCCCTACCACTTGTTAATTTATGTTGGGCGCCTACCTCTTGTAGTTTGCCCAGATCTAAACAGTGAATTAAGGCAAGTCCTTTTTAACAATTTGCTTTTTTCTTAAAATATCCAAGCCTGCATCTCTGGGGCCACTGACAACATGGGAGAATTTTTTTTTTTAATCTGCAAGGAACTTGCCAATCCTACTGCAGTCTCCACTTTTCCCTTGCCATCCCTGACCCTCTGTACTTCATTGGCCTCCCACTTCTTAACAAAAACTCAGGGCATCCTGTCCTCACTCTCTTCTACTCCCCTTCACACTCCCTCATCCCTACCCTGATCGCAGGAGTCCCTCGGCCCCCCTCTCCCCTCCTTTTCTCCTCTTTCTCGCCCATAGCATCGGGTGAGGTCTCTAGACAAATCCTCTCTATGAAAGTCTCCTCCAAACAGGTGAACCCCTGCTCCTCCAGAACCATCAAAGACAACAGTGCCTCCCTTGTGCCAGCCTTGGCTGATTTCTGTTATTGCTCCTCTGCCAATGGCTCCTTCCCACTACCCCTCAGGCATTCCCTTGTGCATCCTCTCCTCAAAAAGCTGACCCCTCCAACCCTGCTAACTACTGCCCTGCTAACTTCTGCCCTATATCCATTACCTCTTTCCTGGGCAAACTGCTGGAGAAGCTGGTCATCCCCCAACTGATCCAACAAACAGAATCTGATGGTTGTCTCCACGACCACCAGTCTGGCTTCAGAGCAGCCAAAGACACAGAAACTGCTCTACTGAGCACCCTTGAAGACTTGCTTACCAATCTCGATTCCAACTCTCCATCCGTTCTTATGCTTCTTGATCTTTCCTCTGACTTTGACATGGTAAATCATGATACCCTAACTAATCAGCTCCATAACACCGTTGGCATCACTGGCCTAGCACTTGGCTGGTTGACCTGTTTCCTCTCCGACCATCCTTCCCAGGTTTAACTGGGTCCTTTTCTCTCCCCTATCACACTCTCCATCTGCGGCATTCCCTCAAGGTGGTTTCCTCTTGCTGTGGCTCTTCAACATCTACCCGCCCCTCTGGCCCATCTGATCTCCTCCTTCCCTTCTCACTTCCACTGTTGTGCAGACGACACAAAGCTCTCCTTCAAGCTTCCCTCTATGGTATCCCCTTCCTCCTCTCTCATCCCTGACTGCCTGAATGTTATTCAGGTATGGTTTGCTGCAATGATCTCTGCCTTAATGCCAGTAAGATTGAGATCCTTCTTATTGGGACCCCTGCTCCCTCCTTAACTCCTGCCCTCTGGCCACCCTCTATCAAGCCCCACCTCACCCTCTTGTGAGGCAAAAAATTTGGTGTCATCTTTGACTCCTCTCTCTCCTCTATTTCCTTCTCTCCTCATATTGCGGACCTTGCCAAGAAGGTGCACTATCAGCTGCAACTCCTCAAAGGCATTCTTGGTCTGGTCCTCTTTAGACTGGACTCCTGCAACACCCTCTTCCTCAATCTTCCTTTTTCCTCCTTTTGCCCCCTTCAACTAATCCAGAATAGGATTGCAAGACTTCTCCTTGGCCTCAAGCACATGGGCTGCATCTCTCCAGCCTTACAATCTCCCACTGGATACTGGTTGCTGCTAGGATCAAATTCAAGACCTTCTGCTTCATCCACACAACTTTTTGGGGCCTGGGACCCCGCTACATCCAACTCGCTCTCCCTAAATACCTCCCAGCTAGAGACCTTCAGTCTTCTAGCTCCAACTCTCTGCAGGTTAGATGCTTCACTAAGCAGAGAGTGGGATGTAGATCTCTCTAATCTGCAGGAGCCTCCCTCTGGAATGGTCTCCCTTCCCCTCTCCTTAAGTTCTGGAAGCTCCTCTAGACCCTCCTTTTCTGTTCTTCCTTTCCTCTCCTCCACCCCTGCTAACACCCCCATCTGCCACAGTGACTGGCTGCCTGGCTCCAGCCCCCCCACTTCAGTTCACCCCTCCTTCTCACGATTAGCATGTGGATCCATGAAACTCCCTGGCACTTGCCCTCCTGGCTGCTCCTAAGCACTCGCCTAGTCCCCAATGCCCTCCCACCCTCCTTCACATCCCCTTCACTTGCACTCACTTCCCTTCCCACCTTAGCACTTTGTGCTCGTGCAGACTGGCACTTCACCCCCCCTCACTTCTTGTTACTGCAATTGCACAATCCAAATGTCACAAGACCTAGTAGTGCTGTTACTGTTATTTTTCTCCCCTCCCCCCACCTTTTTTGTGTTGTGGTGCATTGAAACACCATTTGTTGTATATGTGCCTTACAAACAACCAATAAATACAAATAAATAAAAAATATAGTAAGTATCATTGTAATACTATGTATTATACCTCAAGTACTAATTTTGACCTGATAGATTTCTATGTGTGACCTTATAACTTCTATATTATCTCAGTGTCTCTGGTGTATTTTCTAGAGATGTGTGTGTGGACTAATTGTACCTTTAGTCAGCATTGTCACTCTGTCCTAAGAAAGGTTTGGCTTCCCTTTTTTGTCAGGTCTGTCAGCTGTCCTTCCCCCAATTAAAGTATCAGGTGGTGGAACAAACACTGCTTCAATGCCCTCTCCCTTCCCAGCTTGCTTTTCCCTGGTGCTCTGCTCTCGATAGTCTGCTCAGGCTCTATGAGCAAGCTGACTCTTGCCCTCTCTCATGCTACTTCCCTGTCTGATAATGGTTCGTCAGCATGGTTGCCTTCTCAACAACACATATAGCTACCAAAAACAAGAACAAGTATCCAGTTAGCCTCATCCCAGCCTTAAAAGACCCATACAGAACATGTGACTTCTTATTTCAGTGGCAAGTCCCAGGGTCTGACCTTTACCACTCCACATATCAAACTTTACTCTTTACTCTCAACCACAAAGGCTTCCATCAGCTCATCTCATGTTAGAGCGTTTGCTTCGACTTTGAACTTTGTCAGGGCAGTTTTTCTAAAATGCTACCAAGACTTCATAAAATCCATATCTTAGGCAGTATAAACGCTCCACTCTTAGTATAAGGCTGTACCACCTGAGAATGTGGGTAGCATGGAGAGAGCAGCCAGGCTTATGTTAGGAGGGAGAGAGGACGGTACCTTGGTACAAAGAAATTGTAGCATACATATGGTCCAGGAAACACTGAAGCACTATGTATTGTAAAAATAAATGGTTTATTTTAAATACAAGTAGGCTCAGATAAATCTTGGGGAAATAAGTACTATAACATATAATATAAACACAATTATAAGAACCAACTCAATACTTATGGGATACAACCAAAAGTATAAACTTGAATCAGTAGTCAAGGTGAGTCAAACCTACAACACATTAAAAATGGCAGTCCGCTATTCATGGGGAGTAAAACCAGGTTAGATATACTTTTCGAATATCATCAGTAATTCAAGTGAAATAGATCCTGTCAGTAATGCAATGACACTCAGTTAAAGAAATCACTTAATAAACCAACCCAGTTTCAAGTATATACTTTGTAACAGATATTACTTTGTAGAACACAGGTCAGAGCTTGTAATGCAACTCACATACTTTCTGGAGGGCCTTAAGCTACTCAATGATAAGTATGAACATTCAATAACTATTTTAGAATGCACTAAGCAATTCAGGGAAATCAAAACCCAATTAAATTTTAAGAAAGACACAATGTATTTCAAGGTAAGTAACTGACCTATTGGTACATAAACTATCCGCTACATATTAGCTAGTTATACCCACTATACTTTTAAGAAGTGTATAATACAGTTTCTAAGGTAAGTAAGAACTTTATGAAACTATTTTAGAATAGCACCACAGCAATTCAGGGAAGCACAACCCAGGGTTACAAGTTTAGAAGAGCAGAAGCTAATTAAGGTGAGTAAGACCTATATACAAGCAACTCAAATCTAAGTATTCACTCAAAGACTGTTTTAGATCTGTATACAGCAGACCTGGGAAAGCAAACCCCAAGAGTACACTTTAAGAATGACAATCTGTTATTGAAGGTATGTAAAACTTGTTGGTGAGCTTTTACACTCACTCCGTCAAGAATTCTAAAACAGTCCCAAAACCTATTACTTTTCAGAAGGGGGGAAACACCATTCAAAGCAACTAAAACACTTTTTTAGAGGGGCAGAATGCAACTCAAAGGTAAGCATAAACATAATGACATTTTGTATCTTCTTTCACGGAGATACAGTTACCACACTAACCTCTTTAGCAAGTAAGTAGTTTTACACTTGTTATACTTTCAAGACAGAATCCTAATCTTATAAAGTCCTTCCCTAGTCTATGGTACGGGTTTCTCAGAGGCAGAAGAGGGACACTAGTGGTCTAGGTACCAGCTGCAGGCAAGTCAGGATAGGTTTCACTTGCAGGAAAGTCAAAGTTCCAGAGGATATCTTCTCAAACAAATAAGTATTAGCGTCAGAGTTAGTTAAAGTGTTCAGGGACTTCACGGAAGGCTTCCTAAGTGCGGTCCAGCATTGGGCCTGGGCAAGTGGTATGGGCAAACTCCCAACCACACAAATCACCCACTCAGCCTCACAGGATGCACACCGGACTTAAGTTATTACCCAATCCCACAGAGTACCTTAGGAGAAAAGAAGAGCTTCTGGGTGATGCCTTCAGGAAGCAGCAGCACAGGACCCGGTTCTAAGATTCTTGATCTGGAGATGAAACAATTGGACACTGGCTATGAACTTTCAGCAGCAGTCGTCAGTGGAGGCTTCCAGCAAAGAATGCTTCATGGATTCTCACGGCTCTGTGGATTTGGCGCCTTTTTACAGCAGCCAGATGAAGACCAAATATCGCTAGTCGGATTCTCTGCACTAATCTGGGCCTGCACTCTGGTAATGGGATTTCAAGGATGGAATCATGTCTCTGGAGATCCAGCAGGAGTCAACCAAAGTTTTGGATGGATTTGGATTTCGGAAGACCATGCACTACACTCAGGCTTGAGGTCCTAGGGTATTGGCGGTTTGCAGCCCAGTAAGGTCACAGAATGTCATGGGATGGCTCAAACTGCATGTCCTCTTGACACTAGTGGATCTCACCAGCCTCTGCGTAGGAGTCGCATTCGGGACCCCAAAGTCGATTGGAAGGAAGGGTTACATCAGGCTTCGGTTACACAGCAGGCTCTGCAGTCGCTCGAAATCACTACATATGTCTTTTCTTCATCTTCCTCTTTAGATTCAGCTCCAGTGGTCGACTTGTCAGCAGTTTCCAGGTTCAGAGTATTCATCAGGAACTACAGCACAACTTCTGCATTCTCTCCCTGAAGTTTACAGAAAGGGCATTCTTGCTGTCCAATCAGGACAGCCAGCCCCCCCCATTGGGACGTGGTTCCTTTCAGGGAAGGTGAAAGACAGAGGGCTGCAGAGTTCCGGACTCCTCTCTCGCTTCCTGCCTTCTCAGACCCTCACAAAGGATTCCCGCCGAAGACAAAACTTTTACTGAAGTCGTTCTCACATAGAATGTCAGGGGAAGATCTCAGGCACAAAAAGCAAATGAGAAATGGCAAAATAAGAAGGAGCCCACCATTCTAGCAGCATGGTGGCCCTTCTGTGCATCACCAAGGCTGATTTAGCAGCCTGCGAGTAATAAGACTAAAAAGTCACTAAGGTAAAACCACCTCCACCAGCGATTCAAGTAAACTTGCAATTGTAACAAAAATGTTACCAGATAAGTAAGAAAGGGGATACATTGCATTCCCCCAGAACACCACATAAGGTGGGGTGTGCTAGCTCACTTAAATCAATGCAAAGGGAATGTGAACCCCACTTTACTTCTTGGGAATAGTAGATCACCCAAGAAATAATAAGAGAATTAAAAAGGAAGCCACTCCATTTAAAATGCTATGTCCTGCCATAGTACATTACAGTCAGTCCAAAGTTCTTGGAAACTATAATTCCAATCACACAATATGGAGGGACATAAAAAGGTCACCCATAAAAGATTCCCATTCACCCAGGGACAAGGGAAGATAATCGCCAAGTAAAAGCAAACATTTCTGGGGTTGACGGGGTCAGGAAGATTTATCATAAAGATGGAAATCTTACATAACACACTTCATGTGTAAATCTCTTTATTTCAACCTAGGAAAACCCTTTGAACACTGACATGGAAGTGATCTCTCTATTGAAACTACAGTTTTTAGGATGTGTCCCTATGAGACCCCTGGAACTTCGCCTGTTTATGAGGGCTTCCACCCCTGACTGTTCAAGACTGTGCAGCACAATCATAGAAAGGGATTGGACCAGCATTACACACTAGGTTAAGCAGTTGGATTGTGACTGGACACTTAGGTTAAGCAGTTAGATTGTGATTGGAGACTCAGGTTAAACAGCTACAGTGTGATTGGACGCTTAGGTTAAGCAGTTAGATTGTGATTGGACGCTTAGGTTAAGCAGTTAGATTGTGATTGGAAAGCATTTTCCTGGCTCGGAACATGAAATTGTAACTATTACATAAAAGGACCCGATTACTCCATGCCACCAGGATGTCAGTTTTCCAGTCCAGTTTTTTAAAAAAAAATATCATTGTTATCGGTGAGAGTTCAATCTGTTCAGTTTAAGTAAATCAAAGTAGCAACTCACGGAAAGCCTTATTTTCTTAAATGAAATCCCGGATTGGGACAGTTGGCAAATGAGTTAATGGGTGTTTCTCAACCTATGAAGCCAGGATGGGAAAGCGGGCCATTAAAGGATGTTTGTGAGGCTTGAGAAGTATGAGCAAAACGAAAGTAAACTGCAGCACAAACTAAAACAGGGAGAGAATGAAAAGAGCATGAAATGGAAATAATGAAAAGCAACCTCTGATGCCACCAAAAGCTCAACAGAATTGAGGAAAGTTATAGCAAAAAACCACTTATGTGTGTACGTATATTTGCCATAAACCTCTTTTGTATTCACTGTCTTAGCCCATACATGAAATGGCATGATGGCCAACATCGGGCCACTCAATAGCCCATGTGCCCACAACGTGAACTGGTGTGAGTCACACAACCTGGAGGTAATGTGGGATATCCGGCTAGTGACCCCGTGAATCTCACCCAGTCCCCGGCTACTAATAGTACACACTACAGCTGTAGCTTCATGCAGTACTATGTGAGGAAAACTGTCGCTGTTCATAATTTCCGCACTTAAAACGTCACTGCCTTAAATATGAGGGACCGCTGGCCATGGTCTCAAACGCTTTCCCCAGACGCGAGAATGAACTCTCCCTGAATGGACCCTTCTTTCATTAAGCCGGAAATGCAACCGACTCCTCCCCAGCCCTACCAGCAAAGCAGAGCCAACGCCATGCAAGGAAATGCCCCCGTTACCCTCGATTGTCCTCTCTCGACACCGTGGCAGCCTTCCAACACACAGAACATTGGGGTGAGCTGACCGTGGGGCTTCATATGTCAAGGGTGTCCGGCGGTGTCGCCAGGGAGTGGGCCTGCCACGTTTACACGTGGGCCTTGGGGTAGCGCTCCACATTAACTAGGGGATAAACATTCTAACCAGAGCCTTTTCCTTTGCATGCTTCCACCACAAATGGAGATTGCAAAGGATATCTTCAGTGCATTGTAAATGAGTCACTATTGCCCATCGAAATGGTATGTACTGTCTAAGGGTGAAGTCAACAAGGAATCAGGCAGAATTTTAAAGAATGCATTCTGCGCCTGTAAAGATCTCTGGAGTACTATGCATATGTGAACCTTTCCCCACGGGATGAACCCTCTTAATGCCCGACCCCCCTCTCTCTCTGCCCAGTCTGTTTTGCCTAGCACTTTGTAGCTAAGCTTGTGCTTTATAAATCCCATACATGCATGCAGACGTGCATGGAGATATAGTTACATGTTTTTCTCTTATGCACAACAGTAATCGGTCTATAACTGAATGTAAACATTCTAAATCTAGTAATGTAGAAAAGCTATTGCCCACTTATCTCGCCCGACTATTTCATTCTTCCTCTTATGCAAAAATGTGCTGAAACACAGCTCTCAGATCAAGTTGTGTTAGTGTTGCCTAATGTTGCATTCCTTTACGCTTTATAAATACAGGATTAGAAGCACCAGAATGCAATGTAATGGAAGCCTAAAAGCCAAGACTGGTTATTTATTTCAGGTTTGACTCCCTACCCAATGAGTTGTACTATTTGTAAAACGTTCCACACTTCCTTCTGACTGTGTGATAAGTCACACATTTATAGTCATTTTTGACACAAGGGCAGCCCATTTCTATTCCTGCTGTGTATAAAAATTGCCGTACAACAAACGTTTGATTCATTTTTTTCCTTTTTCCATCAAACGAACAAATATGCGCTCTCTTCTGACCCAGTTAGCACGCCTGAGCTGTGGCCAGAGTGGCAGGTTGGGCCCTGGGATAGCGAAGGGGGGGGCGGGGCTGCGGGAGGGGCTTTGCATTCATGGCATACCCCGTCTACAGCACTGATAGTGCTCTAACTCCACTCCATTCTCTTTTCCAGATTGAAGAGGATCAGGTGACGCAGATGGACTTAGAAAACAGTTTGATCACCACCTGGAAGGATGTGCAGGTGAGTTATGGGGGGGGGGGTCGGGGGCAGAGGAGGAGGGGGGGGGGTGTGTGTGTGTGTGTGTGTGTGTGTGTGTGTGTTATTCCCATCTCTCTGTAGCTCTGACAGATACACCTTCTTGCAGACAAGCTGTCCACACCATAATCTGTGCACGTCTGCCTATCTCCTGTTTTCCATCAAGGCCAGATATAGAGGTGCAGAGGTTTCCAATTTAAGTTTGGGCTATTAGGTGGCGCTATGCGTCAAAGCGATTGCATTAGAGTAAAGATAGGGAGAAATGGCATATGAGGAAGGACACAAAGCTTTTTGGTGACCCACTGACTGTCCATGGCTGCACTAATTCCTCCAAGTCCCTAACCCTCCCCGCCCAAAACACATCCTCATGGGAACTCTTTGAGCTTGATGTAATCAAGCCTTTCCATCAAACTTTGCACTCGAAGTGCCTGCCAGTGTTTTCTCAAAGCTGTCTTCTGAGAGTTAATAACTTAATTGGAATGGTAAAGGTGTTACTGATGTAATAAAAAGGTCTTAACCATGTTGGCCTTCAGCCAGTCTATTATAAGCTATAAGCACTATGTGTGTCCTTTACTAAGCCATTTTGCACCTGCTACCATCAATGGATATTTAATACCACTTTGGCAGTGCCTGACAAGTGCCGTCCCCATGCCTACACATAAGCCCAAACAGTTGGCATTGCCAATGCTTGTTAAATTCTGTATGGGGATGGCCCTTGCCTACAGCTGTGAAAACCGGCCTCCATATGTCAGCAGCAAAAACGCACAGATGCTTAAGGTTTTCAAATGCAAAAAGGCGACAGGAAACCGGTATATACTTTGTTTAGGAGCTCAAATACTTTCCATCGGTGCGGTTTTGTAGCCCTGGTGCAGATATCTGATCCATTATCAGTACGTGATGAGGACTGGGAAGAGTTTTTTTTTCTCGAAAACTTTGTTTTGTTTCGATTACTTGACAACGTTTTATCATCTTCCTTGCTGAACAATAGGTCTCCTAGCATATCATAGTGCTAACATTGTTTGGCGGTATTGCCGTGGTCAATCCACTGGAATAATGCCCAACAGAATTACTGTTACCGCCCCTTGGGTCGTGGGTTTACCACGGGATTACAAGTGGTGGTAGGTGATGTGAATCCCCATTTTCTAGAGTTCAGAGTAGTCCTTTGGAGATTTTTGGAGGCATCATGCCGGAGGTGAGCCCTACACTTTTCCTCCAAAAATCAGTAGAAATACCACTCATGTAATTCCGCTGGTGGTAATTCCACCAAAACTTGTAATTTGGCAGTGCAGGAAAAAATCAGGTAATGGATTAACTCTACATTTTTCCTGCACTGCCAAACTCGTAATGAGGTCCAGTGTGTGTAAATCTGCCATTATGTGTAAATCTGCTGGCTTGCTGGACTGACTTTCTACTAAACCACTTTTGGAGGGTCTCTCATTGCTTATATTCTTATACTGATTGGCTTTGACATCCTCATAATATCAAGGGCCCAGCTCTACTCGACTTTGTATTTGACTTGGTTCGCTCCTGGTCTGAAAGTTACTGACAGCAAGATCTTGCTAGTCTGAGGGGCTGTTTTTCAGAGGCACGTGTATTATGGGAATCTTAGATTCGGAAGCATTTTTAGTATGAGTGGTTCTGATTCTGAAAACCTCATTTTTTTTTTATTTTTTTTTTAGAAGTTCTCCATCTCAGTTCCCCTTTGTGGGCGAGGGGTTTGGATTCAAGGAGTCAATCTTTGTTTGAGGTGGCTGATATTGTGACCCTCCTAATCTGAGTGTCCTGCGATGTTCTAACCCCAGGGCCTGTGACTCAGAAGTAAATGGGTAAAGGAACAAATACGACCCCTGCCGTAGGCAATAGGATTCTGAGGCTCTCTGGCCACGAGGTTCTGAGGAACACCCTTGTCTAAGTGATGCTGGCACAGAGACCCTATGGATCTCAGTCTCTGACAACCTGACTGCTGAAAGTGGATGAAGAAAAACATTCTGAGCTTTTTCTTTCTATCCTTAAAGCTAGAAATGGATATTCCTTGCAGACATTGGGCCTCATTCCGAGATTGGAGGTAGTCATGGCGCTATTTGCGCCATGACTGCCTCCAATAACGGGTCCGAGTCCGGTGTTGTTCCATGGGAATTTACCGGTGTAGTCCGAACCTGGCGGGACCGGTAAGTCCCCATTGAACAAACCATTCCCAATTCCCATTTGAGCCCCCATAGGGCTCAATGGGAATGGGGAAGGCGCTATTTACGGGCCTGCTAATGGCAGGCCTGTAATTAGCGGCCTGGTCCCCTAATGGGACCCTTAAGAGACGTGTGGTCCCTTGCGGTTCCCGTTAGGGGACCTCGGAATCGGGCGGTAGGGGATTACCGGCACCGGTCTCCTTACCGGTGCCCGGTATCCCCTACCGCCCGACTCGTAATGACCCCCATTGTCTTCTGTAAGGTGAAACTATTATATCAAGTGCTGCACTTATTAGTGTGACAGCTGTAATTTGGATATTTTCTGAAATTAAGGTCATACTATAGTACCGGAAATGCAAAGAAAATGTTAACACTGAGTAGGGGGCTCAAAACTGACGAGAGGAAGCATGAGGTCTTTCGGCTTTTGCCTTGAACACGTACGACATTTCCTGGACAGTGCACTTGTCATGGAGGTCCACCTGCATTTAGGGACGCCTTGAAAAAGCCACGTGTTCTTCCCGGCATTCCCAGAGAGAATGTTGGCATTTTGACTTCCTACCAAAGTACCTAATGCCTTTCCTTGGGCAACGTTGCACGGGGTGTCGAGTCTACTTAAAGCTGGCTCCCTCCTAGGCCCCGTTCTCTCTGGCACTTACCTCAACTCTGCACTTGTTTTCAAGGACTATGGGACTCCCAAATCCCCTCCCCCCCACCCCCGAACAGGTTCCGCCCCTCCCCATATTTGCATATTGGTCATCCAGGAATAATGGCTTCTGGCCTTCTGTGAAAGATGTGTAATCTACCCATTACTGTGTTGCCATCCTCTCCTCCTTTCTTTCACTCTTAAAATGCTAGCACTTTGACGCATCTTCAGGCCGCGCGCCTCACTGTATAGAATAAAGAATGCATAGGTAAATACTTGCTGTAGCTGGTCACCTCGTATAACAGAGAATATATTTCATAAAGGAAATACGCCCTTGTTTTATAATTGAGTTTGCATAGCAGGAGCCGAGCCAGACTGTGGCCTTCAATCATCCTTAGACATTTTCACTACCCCCCACCAACGCATGGGGGAACATGTCTGTGATTGTAGAACACCTTTTGGAGATGCCTGCCTTTGGCTAGCAAATACTCATTTGAAGTGATACAGCCTTTACTTTATGCCATTTTCCGACCTTTTGCCTGAAAACAGTGACGCTAAAAAGTGCGTCTCCTTACAAGAGAATATAAGCAAGAACGAGTCTCAGCCAGTGCCTTGGTTATGTGTCCAGAATCCTAGCTAGAGCACTGCTGGGGGCGTGGGGTGTGCAGATTATCAAGGGAAATTACTATTGCACTCTGCACAACAGCCAGCCAGCCAGTAGGGGAGCTGGTACTCAAAATGACCACTAATTCAAGCGAGACTTTAAACCTTTGCCAGAGTTGCAGGGGGGCTCCGTGGTGTGCCGTCCATTTAAGCTGAAATGCCTTGTTCCTTGCTGGGCCTGTTCTTCGCCTGTGTCTGCTGGCTCCTCTGGTGGAATGATATGATATAATCGTTTATTTATATAGTGCCTACACACAATGTGTTTCAAAGCGCTT
This sequence comes from Ambystoma mexicanum, assembly GCF_040938575.1. Taxonomy (NCBI): domain Eukaryota; kingdom Metazoa; phylum Chordata; class Amphibia; order Caudata; family Ambystomatidae; genus Ambystoma; species Ambystoma mexicanum. The sequence goes on from NC_090926.1 coordinate 448,399,449, forward strand.
TCTTTTTGCCTTCGTACATTACCATGTCTCCTTGTTCATCGTGTATATTCAGGCTCTCTCTCTCTCTTTCTCTCTCTATCTCTCTCTCTCTCTCTCTGTAGGCATGATAGGTTTCAGTGTGTGCCCTTCTACGCAGTGCTTTTCTTTTTTGACTTAGTGGTTCGCTGTGTCTCCTGTTTTTATTCACGCTCATCGTGTGCTTTTTTTCTCTTTAGGACTGAAATGTCATTTTATTTCTCAGTCTATGTGTGCAGGCTTGTTTAGTGCATCTCTTTTTTTGTCTTAGTGGGTTGCTTGTGAATTCATGGTCATTGCTTCTCTGTCGGTCTGGCATGCCTCCTTTCTCAATCCAGGTTTGCACTCTTGTATTGTCCTACTCTCACGACATCTGCGGGCCTGTTTCTCTTCGTGGTAGTTCATCTACGCTAGGGGTCTGCAACCTTTAGCTCACCGGTTATTTGGAATGCAACTGCCAACACTCATAGCCAGCATAGTCAATGGTGGGGGATCATGTGAGTTGCTGTGCCAAACATCTGGCGCATGTCTAAAGGATGTGAGATCGGTGATCCCGTCTCCTCTATTTATGCCCATGTTTCTAATCTTGTATCCACTGTCTCGCCTCGTCCGTCTTCTCCACTACCTACATTATGCCATTAAGTGGTTATTTCAGTCTATCCTCTGATTTCACAATGGCTCTGCTGCTCTGTTTATGAATGGAATTGAGCCGTCTTCAGAATGATGCTTTTAAGGACTATCTTATTTTCTATGCATGTAAATCTAAATGTATGTGGTGACGTCATGAAGCTGATTTCTCTACAGTGCCTTTCTCGTTTTTTTCTTGGCAGTTGACGCAGGCAGGAGACGTGATCATCGAGGTTTACCTGGAGCAAAAGCTGTCGGACTGTTGTGTTACTCTGAAGGTGAGCTGCTTCAGGCGACCTGCGCTCTCTCAGCCATCGCCAGATTGCAGGAAGGATTATGCAGTCTGTTCTCCTTTTTCCCCTCCAGAACTACTGTACCAGCAGAGGCCATGTGGACTCAAGTTCAACTCTTAACATGCTCTTGGGTTTTTATATGCATTTGCCAGCCTCAGCCCCAGCCCTGCAGCAGAGTCAGCACAGGCACATGGTGCCACTGCTCTTTGTCTACACAGCTAAAAAAGTGTTAAAATATGAAGTAGTTGGACTTTAGAATGAAAGAAAATCATTTTATGGCCTAGAAATTTAGCATTGTTTCGATATAAATTGAATCAAATCGACTATTACAATTAAAATAGTACAGCATATACAATTGAGCATGGGCTGTCATTCGAGTACTGAATGTTACACACAGGGGTTAGTTTCACTCTTTATGTCTCTCCCATTTCCAATCATTTTTATTAAGCAAATTTCTTGGATGTGGATCCCCTCACCTAACTCCTACCTTTTCTGCCATCTCAGAATATCTGACCCTTCATTTCAAAAAAGTGATTTCCTGTTGTATGGAAAGAAGTCCTATTTTACTCACTTTTTCGAGGGCCCTCTGCTTTTACTTGTCTTTAATGGTGCCCTCCCTTTCATCCCCTAATTAAAGCTAACCAGGTCTCTCTAGGATGCACCTCTTAAATGTGTGTGTAGGCCTTTAGGAAACCTTCTGTACCCCAAATCCCTGGGCTACTGCCAAGCGGGCACTTAGTCTGCACGGGGCTGACAGCTGTACTGGTTCTGGATGATGCCAGTTCATTATAAAATAGTGGCTGCGTTAACATAGATTTCTGGAATACGGCCTGGTGCACAGATTTTTCGAATTCACTTAGCTAAAGTGAAGGGGGAACTCTGAGAGGTTAGCCAAACCCCAATCAAGGTAAAAGTGGAGAGCAGTGAAGGCTATTCTCAGGAGAGTGTGAGTGGCGTCAGGGGCCCTCAATGAGTCCACAGAGTGTAGCACACAATTCAATGTAGACAGGTATTTTTAAAAATACAATATTTATTTGAGGCCTTCTACACACACTGAAAACTTTAACTAGCAGGTGACATCGTGCAGTTGTCACCTGCTAGTTAAATTGTGCATTGTGCAGTTCCAGGGGTGAGAGCAGCTCCCCGGGCAGCCCACTTTCAGGATAGTAATCCTGCTGGTCCACCTGGGACAGTAGTGAGTTTCCCCTTTTTTATTTTCCATTTGTTCTGACTGTTTTCGCGCTCTGAGCGCGTTGTGTGTGTTTTCTCCCTCCCCCTCCCCTTGCAGCCTCTTCCTGCTTCCCTCCTCCAGCCCGCCTCCCTGCCCGCCCCCCCCTCTGGTTGGCCTCCTAGCGTGTCCCTCTGGACTACCCGACGGCTGCTCTCCCCCGCTCGCCTCTTTGTGCAGTTCCAGGGGTGAGAGCAGCTCGCCGGGCAGCCCAGTTTCAGGATAGTAATCCTGCCGGTCCATCTGGGACAGTAGTGAGTTTCCCTTTTTTTTTCCATTTGTTCTGACTGTTTTCGCGCTCCGAGCGCGTTGTGTGTGTGTGTTTTCGCCCTCCCCTTGCAGCCTCTACCTGCTTCCCTCCTCCAGCCCGCCTCATCTACTGACCCTTCTTGGCAGCCCCACTGCCCGGCAGCCCCCACGGTTAAGGGCCCCTCAGGCAAAGGGCGGCTCCTACTGCTGCGGCTCCCTTGTGTCTGCAGGTGTATGCAGGGGATGCCAGGCGCCAGTACTTGGCTTCTCCACCTCTCCCGGCCCACCCCACCTACACCTGGTCACTTCATTCGCTTAGTGTCTTCACCCCACTGTGTTCCACAGTTGTGGTAAAATAGGGTTTTTCTCCCCTCGCAGGATTCTCAAACTTAGGTTGCCTCTGTACCTAATACGCTTTTTACTGTTCTGAAATGTGGTAAAATAGGTTTTTTCTCCCCTCGCAGGATTCTCAAACTTAGGTGGCCTCTGTACCTAATACGCTTTTTACTGTTCTGAAATGTGGTAAAATAGGGTTTTTTCTCTCCTCGCAGGATTCTCAAACTTAGGTGGCCTCTGTACCTAATACGCTTTTTACTGTTCTGAAATGTGGTAAACTTGGGCTTGCCGCTCACTTCCTGCCTGCGTGCTCTCGTATCGTCTGTCTCCCCCCCCTCACTCCCTCCTACTCCATGGTGCTCTCTATCTCGCCTATCTTCTCTAACTGCTTCTCTATTGACTATCCTGCTCTCCTCACTAAATCTGGTAGGAAAAAGTTTAAAAAGGACATCCTGGTCTCCAACCCAGGCCTCCCTATCGCTGACAACCACACTGGCGCCTGCTCCAAGGAAACTCTCACTGACATCCTCTTTTTCGTGCCTTCGCCTGACCTATGGACCCTTCATATGGTCTCTGTGCTCTCTCCTTTCTCCTCTTCTCCCATTAATGGCGGCACCCGTTGGGATGTCCTCTTGGCCTCCATCCAATCCTCTAAGGCCATCATTAATGTCTACGATAATGGGACCGTCTTGGTCCAAGGCCCTCAGGCCAACCTTCACCTCTTCGATAGACGCTTCCCACGCCTCATCAACTTCCTTTCCTCTCCTGCTGTCCCTCCTCCTCTGTCCTCGGCTACCTTGCCTCTACCCTCCCTCCCTGCCCCCTCTCGTGCTCCTTCTTCACCTCCCGCTTCTACACCTCCGCAGGGCATACCTCTGATTTGTACCCCTCCCCAGAAGTCCTTCAAGGATAGCAACCTTCTCCACATTGCCACTCTTAACTCTCGCTCTGCAATCAAGCATTCCTCTGATATCTGTCACCTTCTTGAGGAACTGGACCTTGACGTCCTCAGTCTCACTGAGACATGGTTCACGGCCAGCTCTGTCACCAGCTTTGACACACTCCTACCTGACGGTTACAAGATCCTCTCCATGCCCAGGCCCAACCGTGCAGGGGGGGGTGTGGCCCTTATCTTCCCTGAGTGGATTCCTGCCACTGTCACTCCTACGCAGACCTACTCCTCTTTTGAGTGTCTTGACTGCCGACTCTCTCTCTCTCCTAGCCATTCCTTTACTGTGGCTACTATCTATCGGCCACCTGGTCAAATTTCCTCCTTCCTCTCTGAGTGGGCTGACCTCTCCTCCTCACTCCTGTCCTCAACCACTCAACTCCTCATTCTTGGTGACTTCAACATCCACTTGGATGCCTCCTGTCCTCTTTCGTGACCTCTGCGACTCTCTCTCACTCTCTATTCTCCCGTCTGGGCCTACCCATTCTGCAGGGCACACTCTTGATGCTCCGATCTCTTCTGACCTTCCCCTCTCCGTCCCTCTCTCCACTCCTCTCTCCTGGAGTGATCACTTTCTCCTATCCTCCCACCTCACCCTCCCTACCCCACAGGCAAAGCCACCCTCATCACTGCCACCCACCTTCTCGGTCATCCGACCCATGAAGCGTGTGTCAGTTGAGGCTTTCGCTGACACCTTCTCGCCCCCCCACCCCCTTTGGCTGACTCCCACCCTGACACAGCCCTCTCCATGCTCCACTCTGCTATATCTGATACTCTTGATATTCTTGCCCCCGTCATGAGAATCCGCCTGAAGCCCAAAGCCAAATGTAACTCCTGGTATGACTCGGATCTCGTCACCCTAAAACGCAAGTGCAGGGTGGCAGAGAGGAAATGGCGTGCTTCATGTTCATCCTCTGACAAACTGGCCTGCCGCCTGCTCCAAAGGCAATACCGTCTCTCTGTTCTCACCAAGAAGAGAGCCCTTATCCAAGCCCGCATCTCTGCGGCATCTAACAACTCGGCCGAACCCTTTAAAATCTGCAAGAAGCTTGCCAACCCTGCTGCAGTCTCTACCTCTCCTGTCCCCTCCCAGGCCCTCTGCACTGCACTGGCCTCTCACTTCATCTCTAAAACTCAGGACATCCTGTCCTCACTCTCCTCCTATCACCTCCCTCCCTCTCTTCCCGGCTCTTCCTCTTGCCCTTCTGCAGCCACCCCTCCTCCCTCCTTCTCTGCCTTTCCCCTTTTTTCTGCTGACGAGGTTTCCAGACAAGTCCGATCTATGAAAGTCTCGTCTAAACAGGTTCACCCCTGTTCTTCCAAAACTATCAAGGACCACATCGACTCCCTGGCTCCTGCCCTGGCTGACTTTTGCAACCACTCCTTCGCCTCTGGAGTCTTCCCATCCCCCCTTAAGCACTCCCTTGTGCACCCTCTTCTTAAGAAACCCTCTTCTGACCCCTCCTGCGTGGCTAACTATCGCCCAATCTCCATCACTCCCTTCCTGGGCAAGCTCCTGGAGAAACTGGCCATCTCCCAGCTTAACCTCCATGCTGAATATGTTGGTAGTCTTCATGACCATCAATCTGGCTTCAGAGCTTCCAGAAGCACGGAAACTGCTCTCCTGAACATCCGTGAGGACTTGCTCTTGAACCTCTACTCCAACACTCCGTGTGTTCTCATTCTGCTCGATCTCTCTTCTGCCTTTGACACTTGTCAACCATGCCATCCTGCTCAACCGTCTCCGTGATAACCTGGCTATCACTGGTCAAGCTCTGGCGTGGCTGACATCTTTCTTCTCCAATCGTCCCACCCAGGTCCAACTGCGGTCCTTCCTCTCTGACATCTTTTTCTCCACCTGTGATGTCCCCCAGGGATCCAATCTCTCTCCCTGGCTGTTCAACCAGTAGCTGGCACTCCTTGCCCACCGCATCGCCGCTCTCTGCCCCAACTTTCAGTGCTATGCGGACGATACCCAGCTCATTTTCAGGCTACCCTCGACCTCCTCCTCTCATCTCTGACTGTCTGTCTGCTATCCAGGAATGGTGTGCCGCCAATGACCTCGGCCTTAATGCCAGTTAGACTGAGATTCTACTCATCGGCACACCCACTCCCTCCTTCCCTGCAGCTCTCTGGCCGGCCTCTCTTGGCCCTCTTCCTGCTCCTACCAGCAAGGCAAAAAACATTGGGGTTATCTTCGACTCCACACTCTCCTTCTCTCCTCATATATCTGACGTCTCTAAGAAGTCACACTACCAGCTGCACCTCCTCAGAGGTATTCTTCCCTTCCTCTCCTTCCCCCAGAAGCTCACTGTCTCCCGAGCCCTGGTTCTCTCAAAGCTGGACTACTGTATCAGCCTCTATCTTAATCTGCCTGCCTCCACTCTCCGCCCTCTGCAACTCATCCAGAACAGAACTGCGAGACTTGTCCTTGGCCTCAAGCCCAGGGACCGTATCTCTCCAGGACTGAAATCTCTACACTGGCTCCCAGTGGCTGCGAGGATAAAGTTCAAAACCCTCTGCATTGTCCACAAGGCCTTCTGGGGCCTGGGGCCTAAATACCTTCAACTCTCTCTTCCTAAATATCTTCCTTCCCGAGCCCTTCGCTCATCCGTCTCCAACTCCCTCAGGGTCAGCCGCTTCTCGAAGCAACGAGCTGGTGGTAGATCTCTCTCCGCGGCAGGGGCCTCTCTCTGGAACAGCCTTCCTGCCTCCCTGAAATTTGAGGAGACCCATCTCCGGTTCCGGAAGCACCTCAAAACCTTCCTCTTTGCTTCTGCTTTCTCTCTCCCTCTCCCCTGCTAATTCTTCACTGAAACTTCACTGAATCTGCAACTGGGCCACTCTCACTGACCTCGGTCCTGGGCCCAGCCACTCTCCACTTGCACTGCCTCCCTGGCAACCCCTGCACTGCGGGACTGTCTCTGTATCCCTACAGCCCACCCTTCCCAACACTTGTCTGCACTTACCCTGCACTTGCCACCAGCTGGCCCTTTTCTTGTACTGCACTTCCCCCCTCCCCTTCCCCTTGCACTTCTCCCTTCCCTCTACCCCTGCACTTGCGCAATCTGAATGACACCTGGCCTAGTAGGATCGTTGTCTGTCCTCCCCTTGTTTCCCCCCTCCCTGCCTCATCGCGCCTTGAAACACTTGTGTATAGGCGCGTTACAAATGCCATATCATATCATATCGCCCAGTACTCAATAATAAACAAATATATATTCACCAAAAGTTTATAAATGAGTGTGATTTAGAGTGATTTAGGGTGATGCGTGTCGGAAGCGGCCTCTGTTGACGGCGAATTGAGGTGCGGCTTGACACGGACACAGACGTACGCCGCATGTAGAGGTCCTTTCCTCTGATTTCTGAGAGTCGAGAGACGCGAGGAGAGCGAGGGGAGCAGGGTCGCGAACGGCGTACAGCGGCTTCTGGCACCCTGCTCACCCCAGCCTGCTCGGTCTGCCTTGCCTATCGCCCTGCAGAGCCTGCCTGGAGAAGCTTTGCTCCTGTGTGGACGCTTGGGAGGAACCTACTAAGAGGAGCTTGTAGCTTCTCTGGCGAGAGGCATTAGGGTAAGCCTGATACGTGACACCTGGCTACCGATACCTCTGGGGGCGCAGACCCTTGGCATAAGGAGCGAACAGGGAGCGGGAGAGGTCGCCAGCACTATAGATGTGATATACTAGGTATATCACATCTATATATATTGCATATCTTACATAGCCTGCACTGAGTAAAGTAGGCTTCTCAAGCAGCTGGTCGTGTGAGCTGGGGGTGGCCTCATACAGCGCAGTGCCTGTATACGGGAGGGGGGTGCAACTATTACCCGTCTTACCCACTATACATAGTGCTCTCAGCTCTCAGTCTCATAGCTGTGAGCTAGAAGGTGAGACAAGTTGAGATCTTTTGAATGAGCTATGGGGAGCAGGTTTACACCTTGTTGGTACGCTGAAGGTGATTCGGAGGCTCAGATCATACGCACCTCTCTGGGGGACCATAAAGATATATAACCATTAAGGTGACTGCCTATCCCTAGCCTTACTTCTGCACAGCTCGGAGCCTTCACATATATCATTGTTCCTGGGCTAATTTCTGTGGAGAACTGGATTCAGTGGGTATGCCCCGGAGACTGTGGGCTTTCTGCCTTTGATCCAGGGCATTCGAACTTAGGTACAGTGTGTTTAAGGCCAGAGCTGTTGGGCGAGAGGATTCATTTAGGTGGCCCCGGAGGAAGGTTGGGACACCACCCCCTCTCCCTCTGCGTGACCTACTGGTACAATTCTTCTTCCTTGTGGATCACAGCAACCATTATTACATCCTATACTGTAGCCCTATTTTATCCAGACAAGTGAACATTTGGCGGACAGTGAGTGGCACCGGAGATATGCAGCGGGGAAAAAGGTCTGCCCATTCGATCTATAATCTGCGGAAAATCAAGTCTCATCCTACAAAGGATTGCAAGGAGACCAATATGAAGGGCAATAAACCTAGGAAGAACGCAAAATATTCTAAACCGGTGGAGCAAGGTGCCATCACTGAGTTTTTTCCTGTGAATCCTCCTCCTGAAATAAATTCCACCATTATAGAGGAAATTGCAGTCCCTGATTTAAGTGGCTGCATTTCCTTAAACACTACCTACCTTGATGATATTGACAATAATTCCCTCTTAGATCTTTGCTTAAATATACAGAGAGGAATGTTGTCACAAACTCCTCAGATGTCAACCAGTGGTAGAATGCCTCTGAATGTAAATAGCACAAGCACCTCCCCTGGTTTACATAATTCTGGTGGAAGTGGCGGTCGCCTGTCTGCTTTCCCTAATTTGGCAATGGCATCGATGGAGGATGTGCCCGACAAAGAGGCTGAGGATAACAAGTGTCTGCATTCGAGTTCAATGGAGATAGCTGAACTCCAATCATCGGTTGCTGCTCTGCAATTTGCGCTCAAGATCCTACTGCTAATGTCAGGGTGTATTTTGACAAATACCAATACCCTTAACAGGGCGTTAGATCTGCAGGATCTCCCTCATGAAGAAGCGGAAGCGAACCTATCTGCCGCTGTGCATTTAGCCGAGGAGATTGAGGAGCGGGAAACCATGGTAGAGGTGGTAGCTGAGTTTTCTGAACCTATTAGGAGCATTGTAGTTGAGGATGTACCACCGGAGCCGGCAGATGACCAGGAACCAGTACAAAGCCCTTTTGCTCCCCCCTCTCGGAAACAATGTAGATTGGCAAAAAAGGCACTTAAAAATAAGAAATCCACGAGTGCCCCACTCCCGATTGTGGGACCTCGGCCTGTCCCTGAAACACACTCGAAAAAAGCAAGGAAAAGACTTGCAAGAGCGGCTGCACGGGCATCAACGACCAAAGGTCTTCTTACAGACTGGCTTGTGCCGGAAGAGAAGTCTTTCTGCCTGGACTCAGACAAAGCCTCCCTGGTAGAACTGGAACAGGGCTTTGTATCTAGTCTGTCAATATGCCCTGAACAACCTCCCGGGTCAGCCGTGGCGGGAGAATTACCTTTGCCTGTATTGTCTGACCAGAAGAGCGTAGCCAAGGATACTAACGAGAACCACATCTGTTTCATCAAGAATCTATACATGAGTGGCAAAGACCCCTGGCTGGCGCGTTCCGAGTTATTAGTCAGACTCTAACCCTCACGTTTCGGCCTTACACTGTACTTTTTTGTCAACTGCGCGACTGATCAGGAAATTCAAAGAGGAACTGCGGGCAGTTGACATTGACATTGATGTGGACCCCGACAAGACTGATTTTTGCCCTGAATCTGAGGACACTGTCTCTCCTGCCACGCCCACGAATGATCTTAAGCCTGTGGCAGGGGAAAATATTGTCCTGGCCGAAATACAGCAAGTTCTTAAATCACTTCTGGAATCCCTCCCGGGAGCTCTACAGAACCATTGATGTTTTTCCTTACTCACTTGGAACTGTCAAGGCTTTGCCCATCTTTTGAAGTCGGAGGGCTCTGTAGACCTATTGTCCAAACATAGTTGTATTTGTCTCCAAGAGACTTGGTCATTGGACCCTTTACTGCTCGATGGTTTTGCTATATACCAATCTCCTGCTAAACGGGGCAATAAGGGTCGCCCTTGTGGGGGTCTAATCACAGGGGTGGTAAACACGGTTACATCACGTAAGATTCAGTGTAAAGCAGAGGACCATCTTATGGCAGTAGAGGTTGAGTACCCTGAGGAGGGGGGTTTAGGCAGGTTTCTTCTTATTAACTTATATAACACTCCAGGAGCGGTAGTGAGAGAACCTCTACAAGAGGTAATACAGGATTTATTGTCCTCTTGGTCGTTGAGGCCTGGTAATGTTGTGGTGGTTGTTATGGGGGATTTTAATTGCCATATGACAGATGAGGTAATTACATCTACTAATCCTGATCTTAATGCAACATGTTTAATGACTCATGGAAAAAGGGAGGCTGAAGGACTAGGTTGGCTCCAATTGTTTGACTCTTGGGACCTCACGATGATCAATGGCCGTACTCCAGGAGACAGGCCCGGGGAAACATACTTGGTCAAATGGAACATCATTCAGCACCCTGGACTACATATTTATGTGTCCTGAGATGCAGTCTAGAGTTGTTGACATGAGTGTGACCGCTAACAAATGGAGCGATCATGCGTTGCTTCATTGCTCACTCCGCCTTCCAATCCCTCCCATTTTGCCTTTGAATATCGGCAGCATTAAAATCAATTGTGCAGGATCTAGAATAGTTTGGTCTGAGAAAAACATAAGATCGGCCACTGAAGCTCTTAATCCTGCTGCTACAGCTGATTTCGATGAATTCAATCTCATGACTGCAAATGACATAGAAGATTGGATCCTGGGATTCTCAGGTAAACATGCCATGGCTAAAATGGGGTATATGTCAAAAACTAAGGGCATTAAACCGCCCTATAATAAGGGAATTAGGGATGCCAAGAGAGGGCTGAGAGCGGAGATTCAGGGCCTTAAGAGCTTGAGTCTACTGGGAGTCCTTTACTGCTTGAATGTAAGAAAAGCTAAGAACAGATATAGAGCCATCATTAAGAGTATAAAAAGATCAGAGAGGAACAAAACATATCAAAGGCTAGTACAGACTATCTGTTCTAGGAATCCTGGCAGTATTTGGGCACTCCTAAATGAGAACGGAGAGAAGGTTAAAGGCTCTTTAGTAAACCCAGTTAACGAGAAGGTATGGGTAAAATTCTTACTAGACCGTAATTCAGGGGAGACGGAGCCTTTATTATCCTCGAATCAGGCCCCTATCCTTCCGCCCTTTGATGTCTCCGTGGGGGCTATCCTGAACAAAATAAGCGCTCTTAAGTCTAGAGCCCCTGGCCCCAACTGGCTGGCTAATGCAGTAATCGAGAACCACCCTGTATTTTGGGCCGACTTATTCTCCCTACTCTTTAAAAAGACCTTAGCACAGGGGACAATTCCCCCAAGCTGGCAAACAGCACTTCTTATTCCTGTTTTTAAAAAGGGTAGTCGCAGAGACCCCAATAATTACAGGCTTCTTTCCATGCTTGACATCACAGGAAAACTCTTTGCCTCATTACTGCTTAGTGAATTGCAGAAATGGGTAGAAGAGACTAACATACTTAGCAGATTTCAGTGCGGATTCAGGCGCGACTTTTCCACTTCACACAATCTACTGGTGATGGATATACTGCATACACGGGCGCTCAGCAAGGGGCAGCCCCCATTGTATGCCCTCTATATTGATTTCAAGTCTGCCTTTGACTCTATCCCTAGAGCGCGATTATGGGCTAAGCTTGAAACAATGAGTTGCCCCACAGGTCTCTTATACTACCTGAGACTCTTGCACCAGCACACCTCTGCTCGCCTAAGATTAAACCACGAAGGCAGCATGACCAAAAAGGTGATCCAAAATAGGGGGGTAAAACAGGGATGTGTTACAGCTCCCCTGATCTACAATTTGTATGTGTATGACATTCCTGCAGTGTTAGCTGAGGTTGACAATTGCCCTCAGAAAATTGGTGAGGCAGCGTGCGTAGACCTGGCGTATGCGGACGACTTGGTCATATTTGATAACACCATTGGTGGACTTGGGCGCACTGCCTCTATCCTATGGGATTAGGCTAGGATTAATGGCTTGACCATTAACCTGGACAAGACCAAGGTGCTTAGATTTACAAGGAAGAGAGCATGCCGAATGAATCTGATGGTGCATCAAAATCACATACTTTACACCCCTTCCTACCGGTATCTTGGAGTAGAAATCGAGCCCCATGGCAATTACCATCATTGCAGACAGGGACGCATAACCAGGGCGACATAAGTTACAGCATTAATATCCACATTCACTAATAAGCAGGGTAGTTTCACTCTTTGGGGGACACAACACTTATATATCCAAGTGTTTGCCCCCATGATCATCTACGGCCTTGAGTCACTTTTATCATTCAATCTGACGTGGCTCCAAGTGATGCAGGGCAAATTTTGGCGCCGGATACTGGGGTTGTCCCCGGGAGTTCCGATGGCCTTGATTAGACTCGAACTGGGCCTCCCATCACTGAAAGCCATGATACTTAAAAGGAGGGCAGGGTTCTATATTAAGATGATTGGCTGCTCTACCAATCCCTTAGTGTCTGTGATCTACCAGGAAGTAATCAAAAAACATACCACTTCACCCCTATTAAAAGCCATGACCACATTTTTTGTAGACATAGGCTGGACGCATAGACGGACAACCATTACTAAGGAAGTTCTAAATGCACTAGGGAAAAAGGTGGACTTGTGGGATTGGCTTGAGAATTTCTCACATTTGAGCAGTCTAAAGACCTATCAATTCGTAAAATACAGATTGTACACCTATATGAAACCTCAAGCTTATCTGTATCTTTGTCCTACTAAAAGGCTTAGACGTTTTATCATCTTGTTCAGATTGGAACAACTGCCCATGTTGAGCAACTTGGGAGCCAGGGAAAATATTCCTGCCAAAGAGCGAGTCTATCGCTTATGTAAATCCCCTGAATGCCTGGAAACTGCCAAACATCTCTTAACTGAATGTCAGACATTAAATCGTACAATCTACACAACCCTCTAACTATGTGTGAAACATCATTCTGGCTTTATTGTACTAACACCTGCAATATGAATTTGATTATTGCACTGTATAATGTCTGGCAACAGATAGAAGTATGTTTGGGCTCCCTGATTTGAGCTATCTGAGTATGATGGTGTCAGGAACAGATGAGTTATATTGCCTGGGAAGAGGTCTACTACTACTTTTATTTTATCTTCCACACAAATTTGAAACAAACAGGTTCTTGGAAAGGTGCTTATGTATTACATTATGCTGCTAAGTTTGTACAGATTTCTGGGAAAAGATATTGATATATATATATTTTAATATGATCTCTTCTCTATTTGTTTATTCAAACATTTTTAATAATGTTGTTTTTCTTTCCGTATATTATATTTGCTGATGATTTGTTTGCATGATTTGATATTAATATATGTAGTTTGTTTTATGTGTAAAGTTTGAATTTATTTTCAATCTATATCACATTAAAGAATTATTATTATTAAATGCATTCAAATGACTTATTCAACAAAAGAGGTAAGTAAAATAATGCAGCAAATGATGGAACCAGATCCCAAGTGAATTCCCCAACTTAAGCAGTCCAATCCCTAAGATGAATGGAGCCTTGTGCTAAAAAAAGTCACTACAGCCACAGTGCTTCGCCCCAGAATGGAGTCTCTGAAGGGTAGTTCTAATGTACTTGTGTTGGTGATAGTTCAAAGAATATAGAGAACGGTAGTCGCCTGTGTGTTTCCCATTTCCTTCTGAACTGTGTTTTGGCTCTTGCACTATCTGAAATGTCGCCAGGCTGAGTACGATAGTTAATTTCACATTCTTGTTGTTCATGGCCTGTAAGAATGTCATTGTATTTTCCCTTGTTCCCTTCCTTGCCGTGAAGAACTTTGAAACACGATGGGCCTCATTACGAGGCAGGCGCTCCCGTAATGAAGGGTGCCGGTACGGGACCGGCACCGTTCATTACGGGATGCCCTATTACGAGGATCCCTTGCGGGTGAAACCAGGCGTCCTTAGCGGGTCCCGCAAGGGGATCTTGTGGAGCTAATAACGGGCCCGTTATTAGCTCCCTCCCCATTCCCACTGAGCCCTATGGGGGCTCAAATGGGAATGGGGATTGGTTTTGTGAATGAGGAAATACCGGGTCCTCCAAAGTTGGAATGACCCGGTAATTTCTCATTCACAGAACCCGGAGCTGGAACCCGGTATGGAGGCAGCCATGCCCTTAATAAGGGCATGGCTGCCTCCATAATCGTAATGAGGCCCATTGTGTATAGGTGCTATATAAATAAACTATCATGTCATATCATATAGTGAACAAGGTTACTGAGGTAAGTATTTGTATACTTATCTTTCAGAACATACTACCCCGTTTCAACAACCAAATGGCAGGGAAATGGAAGGTTAGGAGACAAAGGGACCTATTCCTAATGTTATCCTATGGAATGCAGTGGGGGGAACAGATGCACTGCTTTTACTCCCCCATCTCCCCGCCCCTGACTCTTGTTTTTCTCAGATGACTTCCTGAGTCTGTTGGGGTCGCTGGAGTTTGGATTTCCTGCATTGGTTCCAGTGAGAGGTGCCCAGGAGCTGCGGGTGCAAGGATTCTTCTGGTCAGGTCCAGATGCAGGATGCAACCCCTAGCAATGAAGATATGCAAGATTCACTGATGCAGGCCTCTTCAGGACACTTCGCAGGAGGGGGAAGGTGAGTTCAGCATGGCCTCTGCACACAGGTGACAACAGACATCCTTCCAGTCGTGGTTGCAGAAGCCTCCCTAGGATAGAATACCTTGATGCTGGGATGCTGAGAGTTTGAAGGAAGGCGGATTGCTCCACAACCGTCCAACAGCCTAAGTTCGGAGTGCAACTGCAGAACGCCAATGGTTTTAGCGAGGTAGCCCACAAGAGAGATTGTCACTCCACTGGGTGGTCCAGGGACACTTCCGAAGGCTCAGGATGGCCGGATCTTTCAGAAGACGTTGAGACTAGTTGGTGACACTAGTCCAAGGACTGAAGCACCACTCAGGGTCTTCAGAGATCAGGAAGTCCAATAGGGCTTCATCGGGCCAGACGCAGGAAGGGATGTGAGGCCTCTTCAGGAGTCTTATTCGGATCTTCAGTTGGCTGTTCATCTACAAGAGATTCTTGGCTCCAACACTGATTTGAAAGAATGGCTGCAGGAGTCCACATAATAGCACATAGTTTATCATGATCCACTACATCGAATGTTGCAGATAAATCTAACAGCAGTAATATGCAGTTTCCCTTCGTCACTAATGGTATTTACAGATGAAGGAGTGCCGTTTCTGTACTATGGTTGGGCCTAAATCCAGATTGTCTAGCTCCTAGGAGTTGTTTTTGTTCAAGATGGGCTTGAATTTGGGTGTATGCTATTTTATCTATGATCTTGAGCAGGAACGGGACCGTGGTTATTGTGGCAATAAGACCCGAGGCGACGGGCCAATACCGCCCCCGGTAATGCCCCCGGGGCCGTAGTTACCGAAGCCCCGGGGGCATTACCGTGGGCGGTATTGGCCCGCCGCCGAGGGTCTTATTGCCCTTAGCACCCTGGCCCGTTAGTCCAGGGTTCTAATGGCATTTTTTTTTCTGTTTCGAAACAGAAAAAAAAAATGGCTGCCGGGAAAGGGAAAACGTAGTCCGTTTTCCCTTTCCATGGCGGCCATCGGGAGCGGACGCGCTGGGAACACTTGTGTTCCCAGCGCATTCGCTCCCAAGACCAGAAGAAAAAAGAAGGTAAGTGGGGTTGAGGGTGGAAGGGAGGGGGACAAAACAAAAAAAAAAAAAAAGTACCGCGGTCTCTGGCGGGGGATGGCCCAGGTCCGAGTCTCCACACGGCTGGAGGTTTCCATCATCCCCCGCCGGCGATCGCAGGATAGAAGGTAAGTCGGGTGGGGTGGGAGGTGGGAGGAGGGAGGAAAAAAAAACAATTCTTACCTGAGTCCCCGACAGGGGACAAAGGAAGCCTCCAGCCATGGGGAGGCTCGGAGCGCGGATTGCCCCGTTTCGAGCCTCCTCATTGGCTGAGGGGCTGCGACGCCCCTCGCGGGAACAGAGTAGCCAGCACGCACGGCGTAAAAGGGAATACCGTGTGGTATCGCTCGCAAATGAGCCAATCACCACGCAGTATTCCTGTTGCGCCGCGCGTGCCGGGTGCTAATGGTCGGTAGTTTGTGGGGACTGTCGAGTCAAGGGATGGTTTTTTCAGAAGTGGGGTCATCCAAGCTTCTTTTATGCTGGCTGGGACCGTATTCATATTGAATGAAGCATTCACGAAACGAAGTTGGTGATAATAGGGGTGAGGGTGGGGGCACATAGTTTAACTAAGAGGGCTGGGAAATAATCCCCTTTACAATTAGAGACTTTTAATTTGGAGATGGTGTCTGTCACTAGATCTTGGGTCACTGGGGTAAAGTGGAATAGCAAGTTAGCATTGTCATTGGTTTTGTTGACAGTAGTATTAGGAACGTTTTTTTCAGCTAAGACTTTTCTTTTTGTGTGAATTTTCTTTTGTAGTAATACAATTTTGGAGGCTAGCGCATTTTGGATAATGGTACACCATTCTTTGCTATAATTAGCCAGGGTGGTAACTGGGGTTGGATTTTCCAGTCTGTCAGAATGGCGAAGAGCTCTTTCGAGTGTGAGGTGGTGTTGCTAATACAAATGTTGTATGCATTAGCTTTATGGGTTATGATTTCTGCTTTGTATAATTTGTTGGCAGCTTTGAAAGCATTGTCAGAGTCTGTTGTGGGAGATTTTTTATGGATATGTTCAAGAGATCTTTTAGTTCACCTTAACTTAGCGAAACTAACTCGTCATTGAACCAGAAGCTCGTTTGTTTGTTCGCACATCATGTTTTGGTTGTTATGGGTGCTACCGAGTCAATAGTGGTAGTGAGGCACTTGTGGTAGGTGTCTGCAAAGAGACAAGGGTTGTCACTTATAACCATGTTGGATGCCAAAGCTTCGCTTAGGATAGGGGCTAGGTTCTCAGCTGTTAGCTTACGAATGTCTCTTGTTTCATAAGTGTCCGTTTCCTTAGTCTTTGAGGGACATATCTCATTGCTAGTAAGGGTAAAGTTAACACTGTGGTGATCAGTCCAATCAAGGGGTGTGATCGACTCGATAGATACTTTGGAATTGAGCGTGAGTATCCAATCCAATGTTCGGCCCTTAATGTGGGTGGGGGCATTCACAAGTTGTGTGAAGTTCATGTCTTTGAGTGCAGCATGGAAGGCGTCTGCTTTATGGCCCTGCTTGTCATTAAAACCTAAATTAATGTCACAAGGATAATACATTTAGTATTAGGCTTGATATAGGGAGCTAATACCAGAGGGATGTCTAAGTCTGGATGGTTGTTGCTATTAGGTGATCTGTAGATGACCAAGATGTTGCTGGTGGTTTTCTGGTTAGATGCAAGTTTGGCTAGGAGGAATTCATAGCCTTCTATTTCTTCAAGTGGGCAGGATCTAATGTGTACGTTTGTTTTAGCTATTATGGCCACGCCACCTCCTTGTGCATTGGATCTATCAGTCCTGAAAATATTATAGTCTGGTGGGATGGCAAGAGCTAATAAAGACCCAGATGCTTGCTGCAACCAAGTTTCTGTGACTGCTAGGAGGTCCAATTGTTGTACAATGATGAGGTCATGTATCTCAATTGCATGGGCTCCTAGTGAGCGGGCATTGATAAGGGCACCTTTAAGGTTAAGTGGTGGCTCTACTGGAGGTGAAGTGGTGGTAGTCAGTATCTGCGAGTCTCAGGTGCTGAAGGATTGTTTGGCAGTCACTACAGAGGGTGTCTTATGTTGTTTGTTGTTAGGCAGAGGGTTGGGCTTAGGCTGTTTTGGCATAGCTAGAGCCGAATTATGGTTGCGAGGGAACACTTTTGTACGTGACCTTAAGCGATATTGTCTAGTATTACCTTGAATAGGATAGGAGGGTGAGTCATCCTTATTATTTGGCGCTTGTTCTGGAGCCTTCATGGATGTGATAGTAATGGGCTTTGGAGTCTTAATGCTTCTTGTAGCACTTAGGATATTAATGTAGTCATGGATGGGCGAAAACGGTGGGGTGGAGGGTAGAAATGGGGTGGGACAAGGGATGGGATGATGCTGGTAGCAACCAATTCTGGAGAGGCCGTTTCTATGGGGGATAAAGAAGCTTCCTGTACAGGGTAGGCAGTCCTTTACAATGCAGAATGGAAACATAGTGGCGAGTAGCAAGCCTAGCATGACTATATACTCAGTGGGAGTGTGGATGTAGCAATGCTAAAGCACACACGTCAAAAGAGGCCGCCTATATGAGTAGTACAAAACACTTTGATAAAAAATAAGAGTTGAAATTAATCTAGCAACAAACATTCTGTTTCGGCGAGTGGCATAATGGAATCACAGCGCATTACTCATTCACTGAAGTTCACAGTACACGTTAAAGATGCAATCAGGCTAGCATACTACGTATAGATATGTAGGGTGAAAGTTAGTGCAACACAATGGGCCTCATTACGACCCTGGCGGTAAGGGGTTAGCGCCATCGTTAGCTGCGCCGACCCCTTACCGCCAATCACGAGTTCCCTTTCCGCCATGGCGGATTTTACACCTGCTTCTAGCGGGTGTAAAAATCCATGGCGGTAAGGGAACTTGGTGTTAATTACGCCACCGTAATTTACGGTGGCGTAATTAACGCCTTCCCCACTCCCATTATGCCCTATGGGGCAAAAATGGGAATGGGGAAGGGTAAATGGGGATTGGGGATTTACCGCCCCGCCAAGGTCGGAATGGGGCGGTAAATCCCCTTACCGCCATGGTGTTAACGTAGTTAGCACCATGGCGGTAAAGTCACGGCCCTGGCGGTAACTTTCCGCCAGGGTCGTAATGAGGCCCAATCAACGTAAGGGTACGGTTTGATTTAACAAACTACCAGGTTAATTAGGCACACTGCATTCCATATTAGAGTGTATGATTGCATGCGCACAGCTTAATACAATTTCGTTAAGAGAATGAGATACGCAATGTTAGTGAAGACCGGCTGACATTATTTAATTATTTAATTCTGTGATCAAGTAAGGAGATGAGCTAGCATAGAACGGTGAGTCAGACTTGCAAGTCATACGGTCAAGAGTAGCATTAGTGGTACATTTAAGCAGGTGAGAAAAGACTGGGCACAATTGTGTGTTAAACAGAGTACGTCAACAATGGGCAGTACACTAGTTATTGGATATGATACAGAAGGGCTAACTACAAATTATTAAGTCGCATAAAACAGAAGATAACGTAAAATACAACAAAAGGCATCCTGAACAAATTTGGATTTCTCAGCTGTATGGAATTCAATTGTGCGACACTAGGCAGCATAATCATGGGCTCACCCGAAGATCAGCGCAGCGGCTTGGTGTATGTTGACGTTTAGCACATGCCTGCTGATGAACCGATGGCTAAAATGGGATTTAAAGTACAGGAGTGGGCAGATCCTGCCTGGTGGATGACACCGAGGTCAAGGGGCAATTTGGTCACAAGTATTCATCAGAAGTGAACTTTAAGGTCAAGGGCTCGTTGTGGGTTACCAAGATAACGAAGTTAGAGCAGCAGGGAAGCTTGCAGACGATCAAGGCGAAGCGACAGCTGGTGGGCTAGGACCCACTATTGTGTGTAGATCGGGAGAAGGGCACAGACAGGAAGGAAATCAGGGGCACACCTCTCTTTTGCCGAAGGGGACGGCAGACTGCTACAGAATGCGAACAGGGTGCCAACAGGGCCTTTTTCCTTGGCCTTCTCCGCAGGCCGTCTTCTGCCTTACGGCGATGCTGGTTGGGTGACAAGGGGCTAGTTTCCTAGCAACTGAGGTAACATCCTCGTTTTCATGCCGCGTTGCGCCAGCAATTTTGGAATCAGGC
Organism: Ambystoma mexicanum; assembly: GCF_040938575.1. Lineage (NCBI taxonomy): Eukaryota > Metazoa > Chordata > Amphibia > Caudata > Ambystomatidae > Ambystoma > Ambystoma mexicanum. The sequence continues at coordinate 448,419,131 of NC_090926.1, forward strand.
GATGGCTCGGCGGCAAGGTTGCGGTGCACAAAATCAAACAAAAGGCAGTGGCTGACGGCTGAAAGGGGTGAATAAAGCCTCAGGCTGGCCTCACCCTGTGTGTAGGTTGTAAATTCTGGTTTCTCGTGCAGGTCCAACTCAGTAGCGAGATTACGGTCGAGGTGCTGGATCCCTGGCAACACGTGTTGCTCCTGCATTCTTCACGTTTTCGTCTGGACTTCACTCAGCAGCCTTGAGAATCAACATATATCTGCACTGGAGCCTTCATTTCAGTTTGGAGTCTGTTTATACAGGTTTATTTTGAGCCATCCAGGCCTTTTCCCCTATCTCAATGTTTCTGGGGGAGGTGCCCCTTCCCTAGACAGTTCCTAAGTGTGGCATAGTGGTATCCCCTCGTGGCAGTCCATAACTTTTCAAGGAAAGAAGAAAAAGGATCTCCCTCCTCCGTCATCCATCGAAGGTTCAGGTGAGGAGGAGGGCACACCCGAGAAGCGGAAGGCGTGTGGAGACTGTGGTAGGGGTTTAGGCATTGTCCCGCGGTCTCTGGAGTGGGGTGAGCTCCTCAGTTGTCAAATCCACTTGTTTGATATGAAGCGGGCCAGTCTGCCGAGTTTGCCGGTGAGTGAGCCAAGCGTTTGGGATTTTAATAATCTGGAAAGGGAGAGGCAACAGTAACTTGTAAGAGCTTTTGCATGCGAGTGCAAAGCACCCAAAGCCATGAACAGGCCTGATACAAATGTAGCGCTAGTGAGGGAACGAGTGAAAGAAGAATTAAGCAGTGCATTGTCTTGAAAAGCATATGTTGCTTAACTGAAAACGTGTTTTTTAATCAATCCCTGATAACGGAATTATTTTTTCACATTACGCCTGGTATAATGTTACCTTGGTAAATCTCCAAAAGTTTGAGGCAACAAGAAGGGTCAGCATTGACTAAACGAGGAGGTTGAAACCAGTCTTGCCATTGCTGTTTGCTTATAAAAGGAATCTGATTTTTGGGGGATGTTTCCTGATAACTGTGATTGTATTGAATACTGAACGGAATGAAAACTCAAAGCAAACTTAAATCATGCACATTGAATACTGAACTGACTGAAACCGCAAAATTATACATGAAAAATCAAATTGAAGAAAACTTTATGGGCAAAGCTAATAGTTGATGAAAGCTAAAAGGGAAAGTGCCCATTTGAAAGCAACATACGCAAAAAACGCACAAGTGTGAATGAGTGCAACAGAAAGACCATCACAAAGAGAACATTATCGATACAGGGCCTCATTACACGGTAGGCGGTAAACCATGGTGCTATTAGCACCATGGTTGCCGCCGGTACCATACCGGTACCACCATGGAGAAAAGGGGAATTACCACCCTATTCCAAGGTTGGCGGGGCGGTAATTCCCCCTTTCTCCATGGCCCTTCCCCATTCCCATTTTTGCCCCATAAGGCTCAATGGGAATGGGGAAGGGGCTAATTACGGTACCGCAAATTGCGGTACTGTAATTATCACCAAGGTCCCTTTGCGGGCCCCAACTTTAACGGCTGGCCTACACCAGCCTTTAAGGTCGGGTCCCGCAAAGGGACCTCGTAGTAAGGCGTTAAGGGTTTACCGGTACCGGTGCCCTTACCGGTACCAGTAAACCCTTACCACCTACCGTGTAATGAGTCTTACAGTGTGCCAAGGCCCAAAACTGACAGAGGATGTGTGACCCATTGTGGCAAAGCCAAGAGGCTTACTAGAAAAAGCCCGAAGAGTGTGAACCTGCACGTAAAGCCAAGAGGCCAGCAAGGAGAAGCTAAGTGAGTGTGAATCTGTACACAGGGGCATGTTTAGAAGAACCTGTGTGGGGTGAAGAGCCTAGGGATCCTGGTTGTGCGACCTGTGATGGATGGACTGCGTAGTCTCACAACTGCACCTAGACCATGGAGACCTAAATTGTGAAATCCAAAGACATTGTGAAATAAGCCAAGAAGAAGCACTGTGAGTGAACTGGTAATTCACTCCAGAAGGAGGGTCAAGTTGACCTAGATTTGTGTTGAACTTTGAAAGATGTAAATCAGTACAAGTTGCTACATTGAAATCTTGGGATGGGAACCATGAGTTTTGATGAAATGCAAATAAGCCTCGAGACGCCTTTTTGTTTGAACTGTGTTGCATTGAACTTCAGGAAGGGAACCCAGAGGAAGTGTGGAACTGTATTGTTTTGTACTTGGGAAAGGTTATCTTGACACTTTTGTGGAACTTCCTTGAACTTGGAGAAGGGGAGCTGAAGAGGAAGCTAAGAGCTGGCTGAAGCTCAGAACTTTGTGTTGATCACCATTTCTTTTATTATTTACATCCCTGCACATTGTTTAGCTTTAGGTGTGAGGGCAAGGATAGGTTTATGGACACAGACAGACATTTAAGTTGAACTCTTTGACACAGACTTTCCTTAGTTTCGTCCAGGTAGGGAAATCTCACCTTAGCATAGGGCATGTTAGGCCTTCTACCATCCTGACATTTGATTTAATTAACCATTTTATTTTGAAATTTGAATCTGTTTTCTATGTCTTACATCATGATGCCTTCACAGTCCTTACAAACTATGGAGGAAACGTTGCCAAAAGAGAAATCGTTGCTAGCAGGCTGCACGAGTTGTAGCCTTTTTGGCTCACTGGAAGCCTTTAATTACTGCAGGTTTTCAAAAGAGAGCTTCTCTTCTGATGAATTACAGATTCAAGGTAACTGTGCCTTTTTGCCCTTGTGTGTGATCGGGTGGAGTCCAGGAATGATCAAATAGATTGTCTGGGATAATTCCTTCAAATGTTTGCGTGTGGTGGCCAGCAGTTGACTGACCTCCTGCATTTGAATGATGCATGTTTGTATAATTGGTGGTTTAGGGTTATCCTCTAGCATTTGGTTTGGCATAAACACTGACGCTCTGCACCAGAAATATTGTCAACTGGTGGGTTTTGACTCTGAAATATCCCAGAGATGACTGGCCCGAGGGTGACCATGGAAGCAGTGTAACAGCATCTAATCGGACACTGCAAATCCAATGCTCTACCTCTTTCCTGACTAGGGGAAGCCTTTTCTGGTGCTCCTTTTTTCGGAGATCCAGTGTGGATACTGGTTCCTTTCTTCAGTAGGAGTTTGTTTCTGCTCCTCCTGTTTAGGAATTCTCCTGTGTTGCTTGACCTTGCAAACTGTCCAGTGCCTCATCCTAACATCCCAGCATTGCTCTTGCCTCTGCTGAACCCTTTACTTAATGCACCTCTTCTGCTCTGCAATCTACAAATCTAAAACCTTTAAGCCAAAGAGCCACCAGACCTGGAAATCCGATCTGCCATTGCTAAGTCACTATTCCATGGCCTGTTCTTCAGGGGATCGCTCCAACCTCAGGTGGACACCCAGGTCTGCTCTTCCGAGGTCAGGGTCATCTGTTCCAAACCTGCTCCGTGGCTGCCAAACGACAATTGTCACAGACACTGTTTCATGGATCTATTTATTTATTTATTCGCATTTGTATAGCGCACTTGCAGCCCATGGACATCGAGGCGCTGTTACAAGTAAGTGTTGGATTCTTAATTCAGCAGATATGCATGAGACCAGAGGTCTTATGGATACAAAATTACAGGCATAGTTGCAGGTGAGGCATGATATTCATAATACAGTAACAGAATGTATTCAGGTGCGTTTCATACAAAGAGCTTGGTTTTAACAGCTTTGCGGAAGGCTTGGTGGGATTCAATCATTCTGATGTGAGGTGGCAGTGCGTTCCAGTGGGTGGCGGCCCGAGTGGGAAAGCTGGCACCACCAGCGCGCACCTTGCGTGATTTGGGCGTGACAATCGTGATGGAATAGCACATTCTTAATGGTCTGGTGGCAGAGTGCTTGGTGATTCTTTGGGTCAAGTAGGATGGAGCAACTACTATGGAGGCTTTTCACTGGGACATCTCCAAATGCTTTATTTTTTAAGATTTTCTTTTGGGGGGATACTCTGACTCACCTGTGAAGATGTGTGGTGTTCACCATGGCTGTAATGCTCCAGTACCAATCTAGCCCTTCCAGAAGCAAGCTGCGATCTCGGGGGCTGGGCATGTGATCACTTAGCTCTCCAAGCTACCATCCTGGCGTTTGCTGAGTGTGACGATTGTGTTGAACTGCCTTTGGTGAGTCCTCTGATGCTTCGTGTGGTCAGAATTACCTTCACGGACCCATGTGTAGACCCTTTACTTTCCTTGATAGTGTAATATTGGTCCATTTTTTGGGCCCACAGACTTAACATTGGGATTTGGGGACGCTGGGGGTAATTGTGTTTGAGTCCTCTGCCCTGTGACACCAGTTTCTCCAGCATGGGGTCTGGCATGGATTTACATGCTCATGAATATTCGTCGTCAGGCTGGGAATCCTCGGTAAAGAAAAAGTCAGTATCAGTTTCGTTTCTGATCTGTCTTTCTTAATAGTAACCAATCACTGATTTCTGGGTCATACTGCCCCCAGCCAATGACTGCCCTCTCCCTAAGCCCCGCCTCTGGCAGCCATCCTCAGATTTTTACCGCACGCTCAAGTGTTGGGAGTCCTCGTGTTTAGCTCTCGAGTTTTTTACTGCGTTTTCACGCTTTTTCAGGAGATTTTCTAATTTTTTCGGTTTAATCGAGCCTCAAGCTCCACCGTTTCTACTTCCGATAACGGGGACCCGTTTCGGAATTCTTCTATGCCCCTCAAGGGTGAAGTTTTCATTGAGTTTATACTTCTTGGGGGATTCCGGAAGATCTGCGGCCTACCTCAACGGACATGGCCCAGGACAAGGGAAGCTCGACGCCCGGATCCAAGCTGTTCAGGTGCTGCCCTGGATGCGGATTACAGAACGTTTTCAAGGAGGACGAGCATTTGCGATGTCTCTACTGCCTCCATGAGGACAAGATGCACATGGAGAAAGACTGTGCGTTCTGCAAGAACCTTTTGGAACGGACCAAACAAGATCGTCGTTCCCGCCTCGCCGCCTGGCTGGAGAAGGGCACAGCAAGTGAGAAGGCGAGGAAGAAGTCTGAGCGGGCTTCTACGTCCTGTGAGGGCGCCTCGGCAATGGGGGCCCAACAGAAGGCCAAGCACCGCGAGTCCGCGGGCACCGGGAGGGCCGGAAGGTTGGGCTCTTCGGTTGCCAAGCAGGGTGCTACTTCCCCAGCACGTTTGACCACGAGCCAGCGCTCTTGTTCGGGGAAGAAGAAGTCCGAGAACCCAGGTAGGCCGCTGGAGCGGACCCGGTCGATCTCGAAGGGGGAGTGAGGCGCTGACCCTCCCCCCAAGGCGAAGGCCCAGGACACACCTAAGGTGGTGAGGGCTTTGATCCACCCGGCAAAGGCCTCTACCGAAGTGGTCGCTGCGACCCTGGCGAAGCCGGCTGAGACTACGCCTGTGGAAACGCCCGCTGGGCCCAGAGTATCCCTGCCACCGTGGAGGGATTCCTCTTTCCAGCCCATCGCTAAGACCCCCGTGAAGTCCCTGGCTGAAAAAGAGTGGGGGGGCGGTGGACATTACGGACTCGGAATCAGCCTCTGAGGAGGAACTGGTGGAAACCGAGAAGGGCCTCAACGAAAGGTCCATAGGCCTCAACGAGAGGTTCATAGGCCTCAACGAGAGGTTCGAGAAGGTTCGATCCCAGGGGGCGGTCCCTGCTGACGTGATCGAAGATAGCGACGACGACGACGAACAGGGCCCAGTGGAACGGCCATTCCGTCTGTCGCAGCCATTGCCCGAACCCCAGGATAGCTCGGCGGCCATTTTGTTGGCAGTCCAATCCTTATGCACCGAGATAAGTACGAGATTACCACAGACCCCGACGGAGGATCCAGAACCAGGCCCATTGGGAAGCCCTCAGAACAAGCGGAGGAGAGTCCACCCCGCTCTGCCCTTCGTGCCTGCGAGACCGGTGGACCCCTCATCCCCCTCGCCAGACCCTAGAGAGGATACGGCGACGGATACAGCGACGGGGACGGACGATGACAGCGCGATGACACAGCAGACATCCTGTCGTTACCCCCCCACGGGCGTCTCCAGCCGACGAAATTGGCTTTTTCCACGCCATGATAACCAGGGCAGCCGAGCTCTTCCAGCTCTGCCCTGAAGAACAGAAAAAGGAGGGGTTTCTGTACCAACGACGAGAGGCCAAGAGGAAGACAGTCCTCGCAGTGCCTTTACTCGACGACATCTGGGAGGAGGGGCTTGCTGTCCTCAAGAACCCTTCCACGACACCAGCCAAGAGGGACAGGTACGAGAAGAAGTACCGAGTCCCTGATGCCGCCCCTTGTGCCTCAGGGCCCAACCCACGCCGGACTCTGTCGTCTCGGCAGCGGCTAAGAAGAAGGCACCGGGTGCGGCGGCTTCAACTTCCACCTCCCGGCCGGACAGCGAGGGCAAGAAGTTGGACTCTATGGGACGACGAGTCATCTCGTCGGCGGCGACAATGATTAAGGCGGCCAATGCCTTAGCGATCGTGGCCCTCTACGACAGGGAGCTCTGGTTCAAGATAGCTCCCCTGCTAGGCTTCCTGCATGATGACAAAAGGGCAGAGGCCCTAGAAATTCTGCAGGAAGGTGAGGTGGCGTCGGATCACGCCATAACGGTGGCAATGGACATTGCCGATACCGGATTTCGCCAACTGGGCAACAGAGTTTGCCTCCGACGACGAGGATGGCTCAAGGCGACAGACTTTCGCCAGGACGTCCAGACCAGGGTGTTGGACATGCCGTTCGACTGCAACAACCTTTTTGGTATAGCGGTGGATGAGTCCCTACAGGCCATCAAGACCGACTCGGAGACAGCCTGGGCCCTGGGGGTGCTTCAACAGCGGTGGCCCTTTCGGAGCTCCGGAGGCAGACAGGGTGCCTCCAAAGGATCCAGCGGTGGCTCCTCCACTTACCGCCAGGCGGCCCGCTCCTCTTCCCAGGAGGCCTACAGCAAGGGGGATCCCGCCGTCGTCGCCAAGGAGGCCAAGGCGGCAAGGCCGCCTCTAATCAAGACTGACCCGGCCGTGTTGTCGGGCCCCCACCGAAGCACCCCGGTGGGAGGCCGGCTGACAAAGTTCGTCAGCGTGTGGGAGTCCATCTCCACCGACCATTGGGTGTTGGACACCCTGGCCAACGGGCACTCGCTGGAATTCCAAAAGAAGTGCCCTCGCATTCCTCCCGTGGCCAGGAAGGAGAATCACGTCCCTCAACTACTTGGAGGTAAAGGCGATGCTCAAGAAAGGTGCCATCGAGCTCGTCCCCAGAGGGCTCCGGGGCTCCGGAGTGTACTCAAGGTACTTCCTCGTCTAGAAGAAGACAGGCAGTTGGTGCTCCATCCTGGACCTGCGTCGCTTAAACAAGTACATCGAGGTGCAGAAATTCAGGATGGTCACCCTTCAGCACGTGCTGGGACAGCTGGAGGAAGGCGACTTCCTATCGTTTTTGGACCTGGAGGATGCTTACTTCCACATCCCTATTCTAAGAAGGCACAGGAAGTTCCTCAGGTTTGTGGTTCAGGGACGCCACTACCAATTCAGAGCCCTACCGTTTGGATTAAAGTCAGCACCCAGGGTTTTCACCAAGTGCCTGGCACCAGTGGCGGCGCGGTTGCGTCTGCAGGGGATCCACGTTTACCCCTACCTAGACGACTGGCTAATCCGGGCAAGGACAACAGGAACTCGCCGTCGAACACACGGCGAGGACCGTCCGGTTGCTCACGGAGCTGGGGTTCGCCATCAAATCCCACCTGGTTCCATCGCAGATAGCACTGTTTCTGGGAGCGAAGCTCGATACAGTGGGGCAATTGGCCTCCCCTTCAGAGGAGAGGACCAAGACCATCCTGGGCAAGGTGCGGCGCCTGCTAGCCACGGACGTGGCCAGGGTGAGGTCCATCAAGTCCCTCCTTGGGATGATGTCCTCATGCATCTACCTTGTACCCCTTTGCAGACTTCGGATGTGTCCGCTACAGGAGTTTCTCAACGCCCGCTGGCTCCAAGCGAGGGGCTGTTTCGAGGACAGGATCCCTCTCAACGAGGAGTTCCGTCGGGCGATCTTATGGTGGGGCATCCGTGTTCACCTCACGACAGGCACGGAATTTCAAATCCCGGCGTTTCAGGAGACGGTGACAACGGGCGCCTCTCTGGGGGGTTGGGAGGCCCACACCGGAGACCTCCACGCAAGAGGCCTTTGGCTCCCGGAGGAGAGGTCTCTCCACATCAACATTGTGGAGCTCCGAGCAGTGTTCTGGGCTCTCAAGTCGTTCCTTCCGTCCCTCAAGGGCAAAGTGGTGAGGATCTTCACCGACAACACCACCACGATGTTCTATATACGGAAGCAAGGAGGCACCAGATCCCCAGCCCTATCCAAGGAGGCCCAGGATCTGTGGCACTGGGCGGTCGCCCAGGGGATGTTTCTGGTTCCCTTCCACCTGGCAGGAATAAAAAACACCATTGCGAACTCACCCAGCAGGGAGCTGCGCTCGTACCACGAGTGGGAACTGCGCCAGGACCAAGTGGATCGACTCTTCCAACGATGGGGCAAACCCCAGATCGACCTGTTCGCGACGGCGACGAACTCCAAGTGCCAGACGTTCGCCAGCAGGTTCCCTCAGCCGAGGAGCATGGCCGATGCTTTCTCGTTCCCTTGGGACGGCCTGTTTCCATACGCGTTCCCTCCGTTGCCGTTGCTGCTCCGCCTCATCAACCAGCTCAAGAGGTCCAGGTGCAGGATGATCCTCATCGCACCGGCGTGGCCGAGGCAGATCTGGTTCCCGGACCTTCTGGACTTGTCAACGTCCCCACCAGTCAAGCTGCCGGGGGGACGCGGATCTTCCCTCCAGAGAAGGAGGCACCATTCTCCATCACGACCCACAGTCGCTGAACTTGCAGGCCTGGCTCCTGCAGCACTAGAGTTTGGAGGGTATGATATCCCGGCTGATTGCAGAGAGGTTCTTGCAAAGGCCAGGGCGTCCTCGACTCTCAAGTGTTACGGTCATAAGTGGAAGAGGTTCTCTGTCTAGTGCTGTGCACAGAAGATTAACCCTCTGCAGATTACGGCCCCTCAAGTGCTGCCGTACCTACTGTCGCTGGCCAAAGCTGGACTGGCTCACGCCTCCATAAAAATACATCTGGCTGCCATCTCCCAATACACCAGGACTACGGGACGGGCGTCCTTGTGGTCTGATCACCTGGTAAAGGAATTCATGAAGGAAGTATTCCGATCATTCCCGCCGGTGAAGGCCCCTGCCCCGGCATGGGAACTTAATGTGGTGCTGACCAGGCTCATGGGAGCCCCATTCGAGCCTATGCATTCAGCGCATTTGAAGTTCCTGTCATGGAAGACAGCGTTCCTCGTGGCCATCACCTCTGCACGACGAGTGGGAGAGATTCAGGCCCTATCTTGCAAGCCTCCATACTTGACTTTTCATGACATGAGGGTAGTGCTGAGGACGCACCCCTCCTTCATGCCCAAGGTGCCGTCGGACTTCCACCTCAATGAGCCCTTGGTGTTACCAGTTTTCTTCCCGTCGCCCTCGACGCCAGCCGAGAGGCCTTTGCACTCGCTGGATGTAGCTAGAGCGCTAAAGTTCTACGTGGACCGCACAAAGAGTTTTCGGAAGACGTCACAACTGTTCGTGAACTTTGGGTCTGTGAATCAAGGGAAGGCTCTCTCGAAGACTTCCATTTCCAGATGGCTCTCCGGCTGCATCATGCATTGTCACCGGTTGGCAAACCGACCGCTGCCCGGCCGTCCGAGAGCCCATTCGACCAGAGTGATCGCTGCTACCACAGCGTTCCTGTCTGGTGTGCCCCTGCTGGACATCTGCAGGGCTGCTACGTGGAGGTCGACGCACACCTTCACAAGATTTTACTGCGTTGATCGGGACTCCAGGGAGGAGTCCAGGGTCGGCCAAGCAGTGCTGTGCAACCTGTTCGCTTAAGGTGAGCCTGGTGAGGAGGTAAGAGATGCTTAATGTTGAGTTGTTGTATTGCTTAATGTTGAGCCTGTTGCCACCTCCCATGGTTGTGCATGTGTATACTGCTATGTATTCTTTTATTCATGAGCATGTGAATCCATGCCAGACCCCATGCTGGAGAAGGAACAAGTTACTTACTTGTAACTGTTGTTCTCCAGCATGGGTCTGGCATGGATTCACATGCAAACCCTCCCACCTACCCCTCTGCTGCTCTTCACTTGGTCATACTGCCACTTGGCGTGCTACCAAATCTGAGGATGGCTGCCAGAGGCGGGGCTTAGGGAGAGGGCAGTCATTGGCTGGGGGCAGTATGACCCAGAGATCAGTGATTGGTTACTACTAAGAAAGACAGATCAGAAACGAAACTGATACTGATTTTTTCTTTACCGAGGATTCCCAGCCTGACGACGGGGAATATTCATGAGCATGTGAATCGATGCCAGACCCATGCTGGAGAACAACAGTTACAGGTAAGTAATTTGTTCCATCTGCAAAGTTATTTGAAATGTGTACTTACCTGAATATTCTGTGATTAATTGCTATGCACAACAATATTATATAAATAATGTATGTTCATATATATATATATTGTGTGGGCCTTTCCTTGCATGTGTTGTGTGATATGCAAAAGTATTTGCTGTGCCCTTAAACCACCTCTCTCTGAAGAGTAGCTTTGACTGATCATGCCATTCTACCACTTGAAGTGTCTGGAACTTCATAAGTAAACACTATGTAAGCCAAATAGAGTGATATATCTGGGCTCAAAAAGAGACTAACAAGAATCTCCCTAACACCTGTTTATTCATAAAATCTGACATTTTAGAACTTTATTTTGAAATATTTTCCGTTCGACATTTCAGTGTATTTTGAGAAGTTATGCAATCAACTGCGTTGGCGTAGTGTCTTGTTTAAATTAGTTTTGTACTTGAGGAACGATTATTTCAGTAACTGCTTGCAAAATCATACCTCATCTGAAATTTCCCCCAACCACAACATTTCATTTTATTTGTCATCCTCCAGACAGCGCGACAGGCTTTTTGTATAGAGCATTGGTGCCATATCTCTACTTGGGCAACCCATTTTAGCATGTGTTTCCATGGAATCTCTAGACTTTATTTTATAATGCTTAATACTGAAGGTTTGTCTGCATCTGAGTGCTTCCAGTTCTGGCAGATAAAAAAAGTACTGACCTGATATTGTCAGACTCTGTCAGCAATATGAACAACATCTACGCCGTTAATCTGGCAGCTCTCTCATTAAAACAGAAAAAGCCTTAAATTACATAGCAACTACAGCTGGAGCTGCAATCAAATCACAGCCATTTGTAAGGCCCAAAACGCACTGCTGCAATCCTCTCCCAGAATCCCTTGTTCCATAATCATTTGAAAAATGCAACTCTGTCCAAAACTTCTAAATTGATAAAATCTACAAAATCAACACTCACATTAACATCAACCCTGCCAGTTGCCTGGCCTCTCGACACGTCCTGGCCGACCACTCTCTAGGCCCATAATGACTGAGTAGCTCACCAATAGTGTTTCATCCCACGAACCAAACACATATGAGGCAGACATCCTTTCCACCAAGATCATCAAGTAAATAAAGAGGCTTCAACCATTCAATCTTTGTCAAGATTCTCAGGAGAATTAAGGGTCAGCAACAGCCCTACATTTTATAGCATGGCCAAAGGGCCATGTACCCGCGGATGTTTTGTAGAGATGTCTGTCTTTGGTGTCCTGCTAGTGAAAGCCACAGGTGGAGTAACTAGGTGAGCTACAGCAGAAGGGATCAGTTGGCGTTGATGGTGTGGGAGAGGATGTGTAGACCTCTCAAGGTTTATGGTGCCAGATGCTTAACTACTGCCTCTTTCAGATCTACTGGGTTTCATGCCTCTGCATCAGGACTTGCGTGTACGCTCAGGGAGTCATGTCCTACCTGGCATCCCTTAGCCTCAGGAGCATCATGGTGGCCTTGGATGCTGGTCTCATAATCGCAGTGTAACATGCTTGGCTGGATGTGTTGTGATCAATATTACTTTCAAGGTATCAGAGTCGTAATGGTGGCATGTGGTCCGATAGATTGTTGTTGATTTTTGTTTTTGGTCCTCTGTTAGGTGCAGGCCTACCTGAACATTGCTTTGTTATTAGAAAGAGAAAATGTGGTTTCTCTATTTCATCATTTTGACACTGTCTGAAGTTGTGTTCTTTAAAGAGCAGATTATGGCTGGCTAATAGTGCATGTCCTCTTCCAGTAACATAGCCATGGTAGATTACATAAGCAGAGCAGTGACAGAATGGGGGTGCATCTACAGCTTTTCATTTATGTCTGCAATCGGTTCCTTTTTAAACTCTTGTTAAATTCAATTAATGGTCCAGGTGTTTTTGTTTTTTTAGCCTTACACGTTTTCTCTGTTCGGCCACCAGAGAAGGCTCCATGGAAGAGTCATTCTTTTCTCCAGCCAATGATGGATTTGTGACAATGGTGCCTCTAAAGACTGGCAGGTTGCAGAGCCAACTGATGTTTGCACTGTCTCTGGGCCATTATTATGCACTATAGAGGAAGGAGTTTCAACTACAGTTTTAACAGTGTAGGTCCAAACTGTTAAAATTGAAAACACAAGTTTTAAATTGACTGTGACCAGCGAGCTGCATGTGATTGCAAACACGGAAGTAGCTAGTCACATCAATGAAAATGTTAGTGGGCAACTGAGCAGAGTCAAGGGACTCCTTGGTGCTTGATTGATGTAGTACTTTTCTGTCTACTTCATTTTCCTTCCAACTTCTCCACAGTTGGGTTCATAATTTGTCATTTGACCTCTTCAGCCTTGGGCCGTGCCCTTGTTGGCCTCTGATAATTTTGTCTTGAATTGTTGCACAGCCTTCTTGCCAGTGTTTCACCAGATGATTAGCTAGTGATTTTGGAGTCAATTGTTGAAAGAGGTCTTATGGGATTTATATTCAAAGGACAATGGATATACTTTCATATGTTATTAAGTTTGGCAATTGGCTGCTAAGACCAAGGGCCTAATTATGGGTCATTCATCATATGGTAAAAGAAAAACAGGTGGTATGTGGAATGTAGCCCTTTTTACCATCTGCCTGATTACAGGTTGTTTTGGGCAGATTTTAATTTTAGAGGTTCTGCTGTCTCATTTACTGTTGCTTTTACCCCTGGTGTCCATAGTCTTTGACGTATTTTTGCTATTGGTTTGATCAGATTGACTTCTACTGAAACCACCCTGCCACTGAAAAGCTTTTCTAGCATAAGGCCCTATGGTAGCCCAAACGCTCATAGGAAAGCATTGGTTTTAGGGAGAATTATGATTATAATTGCCCTTTTATAATGCGCTTAATAGCGGGGACCAGTTTCTAAGCACGAGCCTGTGATTCAAACCTGTGTTGCTATGCGTTGTCTGGCTTCCAACACAAATGTGTTGCCCCTGAGCTATCCTCCTGGCCAAGTAGGTTGGTGGCAGCTTTATTTAGTTTGGCTTCATAATGAGTGAACACCTATTTACCACATTATTTTAAGTCTTGCTCTTGGCCATTTTGTTTTCTTGGGTACTCCTTTGTTTCGGGGAATCCACGAGACAGACATAAAATAGCCTTGTTGCACACATGGATTCACAATGACTGTAGAGGTATGTTGGACTAGTTGTAATTCAATCATGTCATCTTGTACAACCTAGATTGGCCTCAAACCATGCTAACTGTACCCTCCTGTGGTGTCGGTAGTGTGCTGCTTATCTAGGGTGAGGGGACAGATAGAGGTTTACCCTAAGTACATAAAAGGCAACAAACAATGGTAAAAACTCTTATGTGACACTTCGCGCTGTGCCCCGTGGTGATGGAGATCATACTGGAAACACAATTAGTTGGATAACGCCATTCAGATTGGTTCAGTCCATGGATTACCTTTTGAGTATAATGGAAAGGACATGGAAGACAGATTAAGTTATGTCTTTTTATGGCATGAAGTGGGCACAGTGTTAAAGATTATTCATTTCACACTGCACGATTGTCTGTAAATAAGATCACCCACCTCATACGCGAAAGGAGAGCAGGGCTAGGGATTGTTATCTTTTCCAGAGTTGGCTCTCCAGACTAAGGGAGTCATTTTTAAAGTTTCAAGCATAAAGGTAAATTGTAAATCCAAGGCATACATGGATTACATCTTGATTTTCTGATACAGCATGGTATCATTCTTTTTTAAGGTGAAGTGTGGCCACAGAGTAGGATGTATGTTACCGCTGTGCACTCCCCCTCTGCCTTCAAACAACAATTACCCTAGGATGGGACAAAAGTACCCAGTACCCAAAGACAAGGAAAACGTCTAGGTAAAGGGGCACAGCATTGAGGCTTGACTCTCAGGAAGGAGGAGCTGGCTGAGACAGTAGTGGTAAGGGGCAGAGCATTGAGGCTTGACTCTCAGGAAGGAGGAGCTGGCTGAGACAGTAGTGGAAAAGGGGCAGAGCATTGAGACTTGACTCTCAGGAAAGTGGAGCTGGCTGAGACAGTTACAGCCAGCCAACCCACTTAGCCATAGGAAATACACCACACTAATATGCTGAAAAATGTATACATTTATGATAGTACACATATAAAATTCTTATCATTTCAAATAAGTACTTGCGTGAAAGAAATGTACACAGTATGAACATTAAATATATATCATGAAAGCAGTAACGTTCTTTGAAGACTCTGCTACACTCTTTATGTTAATCTGAGTCCACTATGTAAAGGGAGGCGCACCACACATAGTGGCAAGGGTCCAGGGGAGAACCAGACAGTCTAACACACAGTTGAAAGATACATATTGCCTGCAAAATATATAATATATTGTCCAACAAGACACAACTCAGTCTTACTTTATAATGTAGGTCCTGTACTTGGTGAAAGGCAAACAACAGAAAAACACGATAGGTGGCAGGCAATGGGTTGTAATGGCTTGGCAGGCGAAGAACGATAGTTTGGAGGGTTGCCCAGAGCAATGCCAGAGGTTACGATTAATTCTAAACACTCCAGTAATCACCTCTTTTGTTTGCTTAGTCACCGTTTGTGGGGCTGGTATGCCCAGACATGGGTCCCGTGCCTGCTGGACTTGGAGACCCAAGCTACTGCTCACTGATGACACCCAACAAGGCCAAAACATGTTTGGGGACGTGTGTGGTCTCGTGCAGAAGGGATGTGAGCAAGCAGTTTGGGCTGAACTGCCCCTTTGGGAGTGGGCCCAATCCTGATTTGCATATGGTCTTTCCTCTTTTGTAATGGCGTGGCAGGCGAAGAACGATGGCCTGGAGGGTTGTCCAGAGCAATGCATGCAAGAGGTTAAGATGAATTCTAAACCTTCCAGCCATCCTCTCATTTGTTTTGCTTTGGGAGGAAGAGGGAACCAGATATTTTAAAACACAGGAAAATGTCTAACAGCGCCTAACACCAATATCAACAGTTCACATTATCTCTGGCCCTGTAGGGCATAGTATTTGAACAATACAAGTCCACACATTGCAGTGAAAATAGTGCTACAGGGTGGAAAGAAAACCTGAACCATAGAAAGGGGGCACCGAAAAAATTAAGATACAGTTTAAAGAGTTGCCACTGCAATTCACTCCAGGGAATAGGTGTTATTAAAAATAGACACTGGGTACTGGGTACAGGAGAAAATTCCACAGGCAGGTAAGTATCACTACATTCTTTTTAGGGCAGTTCCAATGTGTGTAGAATGCTCCATAGGAAATAAGAGGACAAAATCAATAGCCATCCATGAGGAAAGTCTCAGGTCTACCCCACAGGTGGCAAACAACCCCAGGGAGAACACAAGGGGACACACATTCAATGGTCAGTGCAAGAACTAGAGCTGTAGAAGAGGATGCAGCAAAGCAGGATGACTGCTAGTGTTAAACAACGGGAAATGTGATAAAGGATTGCTCTTCCAATATTCTTTACCCCAGACTGGGGGGACCCCTGAGTGTTAGTATTGTGAACATGTGCACACTCCACAACCCAGAGGTAAGTACTCACTGTGTTTTCAAGAAAGACGGCTTCAGAGAGGCAAAACAAACCAGTAAGTACAGAGCCTCTTCTAAGGTGAGGTGTGCAGAGATCAGGCTCCCTGTGACTTGAACCCTGGGCCAACGAAGACCCCAATGACCAAACAGCCTTCCCCACAATAGAGCCCCTCACACCAGCAGTGGAAGCATTGGTGAGGAAGTCTTAAGGAAGACCATTGGAACCCAGCAAAGAGGATTCTGGTGCCAACAAGAAGGCAGCAATCCAACATAAATTGATCCCAGCACATGGATAACAGACGAGGCAATGCAGGAATGACCAAGGAGCAGATAAGGCAGGCTAGTCTTTTCCCATGACCCTTCCAGTGGACAGCAGTCAACAGCACCAAGGCAGGTGACCCTGGCTGTAAATGGCTGGAAATGGTGATAAAATGGTCTGGAGGGTATCCCAGCAGGAAAGGCCCCACTCGGCAAACAAGCGGTCAGTACAAAGATGGAGGAAGCCTGGGATGGACTTCCAGCATCAATAAATCCAAACTGGAGATATACCAATACAATTGCATCAGGTGAGGGCCTAAAAATGCAGCAATGGATAGAAATGTCAGGGCATTCTCCAGCCGGTACACAAATCTGCTTCTTCCAAAAATTCAGCAATGAGAGAGAACACAGACTGGGTTTCTCCTTAAGTGCCACTACTCGGAGGGACTAGCTAAGCCAGCCCACCTATCATAAGAGGGGGCTAGATACAAAGGGCTCAGGTGACCAGGCAATCTGGTTGGCCTTTAGGACGAGCATTCAGCCTAGGCCACCCCCACAGGATGTGAGAGGAATTATACTTGTCTAAACAGACAAAAATAACATACAGAGGCTTCCATGTTGGCTCACAAAGTGCCAACTTGTACAGAACAGCCATTTAAAGCCTAGCTCGTTGTTCCCTAGGACAAAGAAAACCCCAGAATACAAAATGACTGAGACCAGACCTCACAAATATACATTGGTAGCCCAATACTTACCAAAAAAGGTATATTAGTCTTTCAATGCAGTAAAAAAGCTTGCACCCCTGATGAAGCAAAAACTAAAGTAAAGCTGCCACCAGGCTACTCCCTAAAACCAATGTAGAGTGATATAATAATCACCTTAGGGCACAAATGGGGTGTTTAGGAAGCAGCTTTGGGACTGGTAGCCTTGCGGGTGAAGAAGGGTTACAATGGCAGGGGTAATTTCAGTATTAGTCCCTCCGGTCACTAAACTAGGTTGGAGATAAAAAAATAAAAAAGGGGAAACACAAAAATATTAAGGCACCCTAAAAACTGGCCTTGGATCCCCCAAACTATGAATTATGTCTTAATAGTAGTTCAGGGGTTGCTGTCTTTCCAGGACCATGGTGGATTTAGGCCATGCAGTAGATGGAGCGGTTTTGGCTTCTGAGACAGTCAATTTTCAGACTAGGCTAGCTGTGTACCTACAACAAGGTTTTATCTTTTGATTTGAGCTTGTCTGCTAATTTTCCTTTGGTGTTTCAGATTTCTTGGTTCCAGTGACATAATCCATACAATAACCAAACTTCTCATTTGGTTATTTTCCCATCCTCTGTTGGTGAGACAAATTATTTGCCTGATGTTGAGTATTGAGCTCCAGAGGTTGGTCACATTTAACCAGAAGTTTCTGAGAAGATTTGTTTGGGGGAATCAGTAATCGCATATGTCCAGGTCTTAGTGTCACGAGTTTCTGGGTGGGTTCCCTAAAACAGTTTATCATGATCTTCCTCAACATAGGATATATGATTGTGCAATTGATATTGAACCAGATTCAGCAGTTCCTTCTTTGGTTAATATATACTTTGTCATAGAATGGGAACTTGACATTAAATAAGTTACCTGCTTTAGAATTCACATAGTGGGATTATGGTTTACGAAACATATATGTCTGGAACTTCGTTATTTTTTGTTCCACAAAATGCATTAACACCCTGGTGCGGGGAGCCAGCCAATCAGTTGGATAGGATTGCGGGCTCAAACCGGTGCGTTCCATGCTGCCTGATGGACGGCTACCCCGCTGCCATCTTCCCCCCCACCCTTCGTCCCCTTATTATTGTATTTATTCCCGTCCCCCACCTACCTTATTTCGGCTGCGGCAGATGCACCTTCCGCTCTGCTCCCCACAGCCGATATGCCGGCCATCGTAAGTCATGGCTGCCATCTTAAGACAGTTATTTCAGTCATTGAATGGGACGTGCCAGTATCAATGACTGAACATACTTATTTTAGCACCCCGGGTTACTGGGTTGGTAGCCCGGGGCGCTAATGGCCTTAAACCCCTCCAGGTTCCAAATGCTGGAACCAGGGGTAATGGCTTGGAGCTTTCATTAATGGCCCACCGTTACCCCCTTTCCAGCCCATGGAATGGGGCCTCAACACTAAGTGTGCTCCTGAGTGGATGCCAGTGGTTTCAACAAGATAAGAACAAAGGTTAATTAATGAAAGTGATGCAACTCGGCCAGAGTGTTACCCTGCACTCAATGTACAACATTGCAGAACAAAGAAGCTGTGTGCAGTGGGGTGCACAATGGATGCCTAATAAATATTAGTGTTAGTGTGGCTGCTTCAGCATGTATGCCATTTGGGCACAGGAGCAAATACAGGCATGGATGCCTGCATGCTCCATTACAGCATTCACTTTTGCCACACAGCCGGCACTGCACCCCACGGTCCCTTAAAGAAAAACTCAAAGCAGATTCCAGTGTGAAATCCAGCAATCCGGCCTTTCTGCTGGTGCCAGGAGACTAGCAGATTTTGCTTGTGGACTAGATTGGGGTTTACTCATTCGCTTACCTCCATCTCTCTCTCTCCTTTTTGTTCTTTCCCTTTGCTGTAGGTCTCCCCTGCTATGTCTGCCGAAGAACTGACGAATCAGGTGCTGGACATGCGGAATGTTGCTTCCAGCTTGGATATCTGGCTGACGTTTGAGGCAATCGAGAATGGGGAGCTCGGTTAGTTGTTGGGTGCAAGTGCTGGTTGAGTGAGTATGTTCCGCAGCTGCCTCGATAGGTAGAGATTTAGAAACCCGGATGCTGCTACTGGCCAAGCTGATATGTCAAGTATTTATTTCTGAAATTCGTTTTTTCTACCGATGCTTCTACTAAAGTAATTTGCCCAGCTGTCCATTTCTTGGCCATGCGTGCCGTACTTAAGCCACTTCCTGACAAAGTGGATACACTGTTGTACACTGGATGAAGACAGTTTCAAACCGACAACAGAAGTTATTAGAGGCACAATGTGTACTACTTTAATAACAAAACCCCCAGATAACTACAAAAAAAGACTGATCTGGTAAGTTAAAAGGAATGTTCAAATATTCCTGATACTGTTATTGAGCCCATATCTCCTGAAAACAGCTTAAGCCATTGCCAGCCCTTCCCGAAGATCAGCAAAAGTAACCGGCCTATAAATATGTCTCAAATCTTCCTAAAATTAATGTATACATTGAAATGGTACCTCAGGGGGTGACCTGGTGATATGTTGGGTTTTGAACTCTTCCCCCGAACAGTGTTTCTAATAGAAGGCCTGTCTAGTAGTACTGGTAGCGGCATTCTGTAACAATGTGAGAGGCATATATGTGCTTAAAGTGTAATGGAGAACTTAAAGGTCAGTCTACAAGTCTTCCCAATTGTGGATGTCAACAGTGAGGACAGGGACTGACCGCCTTATAATGAAAGGAGCGGTTCAGCTGTGGAGGATCGCTGACCAACATAGCCAACTGAAGCTGTGGATAGTTAAAACTGTTCATAAGGGATTGTCCAAAATTGCTTCTTTAAAAAGCCTTTTTTCCCCATGTGTAACAATTATCTTTAGAGCTAGCTCTGAAGTGGAGATCATGAATTTATTCAATACTCCAGCTAAGCAGTTCTCTACCAGGGGGCAGCCCTGTGCGCAGTATTACCTATATAAATTCCCTCCCTGACACACCATAGCTGGTTAATGTCTCTGGCCAATGACTGTGCCAAGAGAACAAGTGCCAAAGGACGAAGCTGGCTATACAACCTTGCAATTAAGAACCTGGGAGAAACTCAAGTTCCTTAGGACTGTGTTTAAGATTCTGAAAGCCAGTGTTGGCAGTGATCTTGCATACGGCCCTCGTCTAGGTATCCAAAGCAGACAGGGCTTTAGGTAAAATAAGAATACGAGGGACTGACTTTGCTTCATCTCCAGCAGCATTGCAGAGGTGCCCATCTCAAGGGAAATATCATGAGGTCTCCGGAGGCTAATATCTCTCTGTATAGTTGCAATAGTCAGTCTCAAATCAGTTCCTGCTTTTCCTGGACAATAGTAATAACCCCGAGGAAATTTGACAACGTTGTAGTCCATTGTTTCTCTACTCAAGGCATCTCCATTTGTGACTCTTTTTCAGCCTCATTATATGTCCTGTACATTTATTCAACATTAACAAAAGCACAAGGGACCCACTGATCTATTAAATTGTTTTCTTTTTATATCTGTAGATTTTGATAGGGTTAGACATCTAGTGTGTATTTTAGAAAAACATGTTTATCAATTATTGCCTTCCTTCCATAGAGCGGCCCCTGCACCCCAAAGAAAAGGTGCTAGAGCAGGCCCTGCAGTGGTGCAAGCTGCCGGAACCCAGCTCGGCATACCTTCTAGTCAAGAAAGTGCCAATCGGGGAAGGGAGTTGCCTCTTTACAGGTGAGGAAAACCTATAAATCCACATTGTGATTCTGTTACTGCTACATGACACAAACAGATGATTTTATGCAAACTAGGATATGCAAAGGGACATGAAGAGAGGGTTCTATGTTCTTGAGTCAGACTCCAGCTGGTCAAATCCTCTGACCACGGATCCCCTCCAGCCGAATCCTGCAGGCCAATCTGCCCCAAAATGCCTGTCTCCCTGATCCTGTTCTTCTGAAAGACTGTTCCATCTCAATGCAGGGCCCTGCACCTCATACCTTTGATGTTGGGCAGCCTTCCCTCCCTGCCCACCTCAACTCCTCCCCGTTTCTACACCACCACCTGTCCTTTCCTCAGTACCCACTGTTCCAGGGCAACCTTCCCACCCCACCCAACTAACAAATCATCCTCTCTGCCCACACCCAACTTGCACCCCTCCGACCTAGTCTCTCCACGAACCTCCCTACTTTCTCCTTTCTTATAACCCTTTGTCCAGACTCTGCTTGCCTCCTCACCCAGAATTACTCCTGCGGCACCACCAAAAATGACAATGGGCGTTGCTCAGCTCCAATGTGTGCTCGTCATTTGGATGGCCGGGTTGACTCACCTCGATTCAGTGAGTCAAAAGTCAGTTTTCTCAAATTCTAACCCTTTTCATCCTCCCATTTAAGACTTGTATGCGTTTAGTACCCACTTATTATGTTAGATTCCAATATTAGCAGCTGAGGAAAAGGCGCAGACCAATTAGGTGGCCAGAAATGCAGGCAGAATCCCATAGTATCTGCCCGTGTTTTTTCAGCAACCTGGGCACCTTCCCCACCTCTGTCTGCTATCTTTGAATGCACAACCCCTACCAACAGAGTCCCCCATCCCTGTGTTTCCCCTCGCCTGTCCCCAGAGTCCTGCAGGCTTCCACTCTTTTTTTTCCACCCATGCCACACTTGACCATGCTTACGTGCTCCTGTCTTCTGGTCCCAGACCTGCATTATCTAGGCTTCCCTCCATGAAAATAGAAAGTGTCTATTTCCTTTTAAATCTTCAACCCCTGCAAGAAAAGAGCTGTGGAGAAAACCTCCCAAACACCCTTACTAATATGAGGTAAGGCTGCTAAGTGGTGTGGCACAGGCATTGCAGGAGGTAGTCTTGATTTCATTCTTCCCTCATTCGTACATCACACCTGTTATTGAACAAAGCTTAGAGACTGAATGAATTCCCCATAGATGAATGGACTAGAGTTCTTGTCTGCTCGTGGATAACCGTTATTGTTGGTCTAGAGCTTCCAGGGGTTGATCCACATTAGGAATTGGCCAACATGTTTGTTGTGGTCCAAATGCTCTACCGCCACAAGCCAGAGCATTTTTTCAATTGATTTAATTGTGCTTGATGGAAGGCAGGCATGTGTGCAGGTGGACATGTGGATAAGGGATGCTAACAAAGGTTAACAGTGGGGACCCAGGTGGAATGGAAGGCAGGAAAAAGTGATATGTAACACATATGAAATCTATTCCTTATTTGGTTTTTGTGTTTGTATTTATTTGATTTAAGAAAAATGATCCATTGCAAACAGAAATGACTTACAAAGTGGACAATAACAGAGAGCAAGAGCAGAGTGCGGAAGCAGTTCTGGTGTATGGTAACTTTACACATGTGGTACCTTTACATTAGAGCGGTGGTGAAAGGGTAAGAGTAGGAATAAATACCAGGGTCAAGAGCTGGACGACATACCAATATTTTTAACATTGAAAGGTTGAGGCTAGTATTCACATATTTACAAATTACACGTAGTATTCCTGAGGGCAGAATGCACTAGAGATGGGTTCAGAGGTTAGTTTTATCGTAATCAGTACAGTTACAGATGCTGTCAGTGTAGTCATTTAGAAGTTTGGGGTGTTGGTCTGTGTGCCTCTCATTAGTGAGACGTGTACGCAGAGTGAGAGTTTGTTTTTCATGTAGTACGTTAGGTGGTGGCTTCAAGTGCTACTTCGAGGTAAGGCCATACCAGGCTTTTGGGCCATTACGGCCTCCTAAATATTTGTAGTTGGCTGATACATTTCATGATCAATCGACGTGCCAAGTGCTTGTTTTTGGGTATAATGGGTTATTAGTGTATGGAGCATTCTTTGTGATCTAGACAGAGTAGTTTGATTTGTATTCACTGTTATCTGTGGAGCATGCAGCAGTGTCAGAGGGCAGGTTGGACATGGGCTGACTTCATAAGTTGAAGGGTACATTGTTTTAGAGCTCTGGACTATTTGTAGCTGCTGTATTTTTTGAAGGCCGGTTAAAGTTAATGTTAAAGGATATTTGGACCGCGCACTATCACCACCGGAGTGGTCCCCTGGCGCTCTGGCGGCTCTGAAAAAAGGGAAGGGCGAGGATGAGTTAGTGGGAGTAAGGTGGAAAAGTGCAAGAGAGCAGTGATGTGCTATTGGCAGCCTCAGCCCGGTGGGTATGTTGGCTGGGCTTGGGGTATTTTACGGTCGGTAGTCATCGTGTGTTGTGCAAGTCTGTGTGGTTTATCTTGTTGTTATGGTGTAGTGAAGTTTGTGCGGGTTGCTGTGCTGTAGGTTTGTGGTTGTGTATGGCTACAGTTTGAGAGGTGTATGCAGAGGGTTGAAGTTGTTAGTGCATTGGTTAATTGGCATTGCTGTCCTTGCAGTTAAGACTAGGTGTGGTGCTAGCTATCATTCACCATCCCATCTGAGTGTGGCAATTGTTAATCTTCAATATCTTATCTAGGTGTGATGCAGGCTTAAGTTAAGTATTCCATCTAAGTGTGGCACATGCTAACATTCACATTACTATCTAGGTGTTACGCAGACTAAATTTGAGCATTCCATCTAAGTCCATCTAGGTGTGGCTCATGCTAACATTCACAATCCTATCTAGGTGTGACGCACATGCTAACATTCACATTTCTATCTGGTTGTGGGGCGGCTAACGTTGAGTATTCCATCTAAGTGTGGGGCCTGCCTACGTTCACATTTCTATTAAGGTGTGACGTGGGCTAAAGTTGAGCATTCAATCTAAGTCCATCCAAGTGTGGCGCATGCTAGCATTCATAATCCTATCTAGGTGCGATGCGGGCTAAAGCAGAGCATTGAGTCTGAGTGTGGCACATGCTAATATTGACATTTCTATCTAGGTGCGAACGTGGGCTAAAGTTGAGCATTCAATCTAAGTGTGGCACATGCTAACATTCACATTTCTATCTGGTTGCGGGGCGGCTAACGTTGAGTATTCCATCTAAGTGTGGGGCCTGCCTACGTTCACATTTCTATTTAGGTGTGACGTGGGCTAAAGTTGAGCATTCAATCTAAGTCCATCCAAGTGTGGCGCATGCTAGCATTCATAATCCTATCTAGGTGCGATGCGGGCTAAAGCAGAGCATTGAGTCTGAGTGTGGCACATGCTAATATTGACATTTCTATCTAGGTGCGAACGTGGGCTAAAGTTGAGCATTCAATCTAAGTGTGGCACATGCTAACATTCACAATCCTATCTAGGTGTGAACCGGGCTAAAGTAGAGCATTCAATCTAAGTGTGGCACATGCTAATATTGACATTTCTATCTAGGTGCGATGCGGGCTAAAGTTGAGCATTCAATCTAAGTGTGGCACATGCTAACATTCACATTTCTATCTAGGTGCGACGCGGGCTAAAGTTCAGCATTCAATCTAAGTTTGGCACATGCTAACATTCACATTTCCATCTGGGTGCGATGCAGGCTAAGTTGAGCATTCCATCTAAGTGTGGCGCATGCTAACATTCACATTTCTATCTAGGAGTGACACGGGCTAGAGTTGAGCATTCCATCAACTCCATCTAAGTGTGACACATGCTAAGATTCACATTTCTATCTGGGTGTGAGGCAGCTAAAGTGGAGTATTCCATCTAAGTGTGGTTCATGCTTACGTTCACATTTCTATCTAGGTGCGACGCGGGCTAAATTGAGCATTCGATCTAAGCCCATCTAAGTGTGGCACATGCTAACATTCACATTTCTATCTAGGTGCAACGCCGGCCAGATTCATAGTTATCTCTAGGTGTGGCACTAGTCAACGTGGGCAAGTAAATAAGTGTGTTATGCAGTGCAACATTTGCAGTGCAGCCATGAATAGATTTGGGCTGGCACAAATCTCTGAGTATGCAAGGTATATGTCTATGGCAGTCTACATTATCGAGATAAGGAAGTGTGGCAAGGGCTTTCTGGATTAGAGTGATTGCTCTACACCCCACCCATGCCACACTTACAGTTTTGTTGGTGTCTGTTGGCTTCAATAGGCTTCCCCTTCGACACCTGCAGACACGTCTTGGAGCAGACAATGTAGGAGTCGCCCTTTGCCCTGGGGCCCTTAGCCGCGGGGGCTGCTGGGCAGAGGGCTGCCCTGGGAAGGTGGTTTATGAACAGGGAACCAGCTAATCGGGAGAGTGGGAAGTGGGTAGGTTGGGAGGAGGGAGAAGGGACACGGGAAAAGGGCACGGCAGGCAAGAATGGCGATCGGGGGCAGCCAAAGGGCCGAGATGTTGCTCCCCAGATCCCAGGAGGGTCCAGGGGGGGAATGCACTCACCTGCACCTCGGGAAGTAAACGAGGTAAGCAGAGTGCAGTGCGGCCACTAGGCCCAGCAAGGAGTTAAGCTCCGCCAATCAGGGAAGGGGGTGGGCTGGGAGGCCGGAGGAGGGAGAAGGGACGCGGGAAAAAGGCATGGCAGGCAAGGATGGCGATCCGGGGCAGGGAGGCAGCCAAAAGGCCGAGATGTTGCTCCCCAGGGCCCAGGAGGGTCCGGGGGGGAATGCACTCACCTGCACCTCGGGAAGTAAATGAGTGCAGTGCGGCCATTAGTCCCAGCACGGAGTTAAGCCTGTGCCTAGTGGTGTTTTGTAGCCCGAGGCACACGTAGACATCACACAGAGCCTTCTGGACAATAGACGTTTTTCATTTATCAGCGTGTTTTCTTTGTTGTTTGTTAGGGAGAATTGTCATAAATGTGCAAATTCCCTTCAATCCTTAGAGACCCCCAGCCCTTTTGCTGGACTTTAGGACTTTTTCATTTTTATCCTGGAGAGAGTGAGACCGTTTTCCCCACTCTCTTATGTATTTTTCTTTAATGTGAACACTGTGTTTCTTTTGGTTTTGGAGTCTGGCAAACTCCATAGGCATCATCGTTTTACATTGTGACACACAGCACCTTCAGTCACTCTACCAGCATGTATAGTACATGCTTTTACCA
Organism: Ambystoma mexicanum; assembly: GCF_040938575.1. Lineage (NCBI taxonomy): Eukaryota > Metazoa > Chordata > Amphibia > Caudata > Ambystomatidae > Ambystoma > Ambystoma mexicanum. The sequence goes on from NC_090926.1 coordinate 448,445,015, forward strand.
AAGATTGGGTAAACTATTTCCAAGAGGACAAGGCTGGTGCAGTCACCCGCAGTGTACTGCATACAATCTTGCCTAACACTGGTGGCAAGTGGTGAGAATCTATTGTAGAGTTGTTCACAAGGCTAAGCTCCATCAGAACAGCAATTGAAGCATGCCAAATATGGATAACTTCAGTCAGGAAGCCCTGATCATTTTGACAGTAGATCAACTGAAAGAAATGTGTAAAGTCAGGAATCTTATTGTAAAAGGAAAGAAAAATGAATTGATGACAAGGTTGTTGATTCACCCCAGTTTGGGTAGTAGGTCTGTAACACCTACTAACATACATGTGGAAACTGATCATGAGGATGATAGTTCAGATTCTAACTTTAATGGCTTAGAAGAGCCAGAGGAGGTAGAGGAGTCCCAGGATAGGAGCCCCTCTTTGCCACCGGCTGCTCTTTTGCCTCAAGCTATGTCCACTGGGACAACACAAGGTCCATCACTGTGTCCAGAATATGTGTCTCTTGAGAAAATTAGACTTGAATTGGAATTTAAAAGGTTTCAAGCTGAAGCCAAACATCAGGACATCAAGCTCAGGGAATTGGAAATGCAACATGCTCTTGAAATGAAAAGATTGTCTCTTGAAAATGTTTCCCTTCCAGAGTCCTGCTTAAGGATATATGTTAACCATTGTTTTATTTCCTAACCTTTTCCTTTTGACACAAAACTCATTATTGCTCTAAATGTACCAGTGATATATCAATGGCCACAGTGTCCTAGTTATTTAAGTCACCTCAGGGTGTAGGAAGTGTCTGTGTGCCATCCCAAATGTGTATCTACTGATTTATTGAAACTGAGAGTGTGTATTTATTGAAGTATATTTTTGTTACATATTTGCTCCTTTCTAAACAAGGCTTATTCAACTGACTGTTAAATTAATAAATCATTTTTTAATCAAGAAACCTTGAGTGTGTTTATTTAGATACATTGTCACCATCAAACTCTGTTACAACCCTACAGCTCACATTGACCCCTCTTGAGATAAGCCTGGCTGTTCAGTCATTCTACCAGCTTGTGTAGTACATGCTTATACCAAAGGTTGGGTTAACTATTGCCAAGAGGACAAGGCTGGTGAAGTCTCCCACATGGTACTGCATACAATCTTGCCTAACACAGTATCATATTAACTTTGAAAGGTTCAAATGCCAGGATCTCAGAACTTTCGTAATACAATTCCTATTTAGAATGTTTACTTCTAGTTGTTGCTGGGTTGGAATGTTTGGTTTTGAAAAGATGGGAGGCTGGAGACATAGGAGATAATATGGGGCTGCCTGAGATGCAACTTAAAAATAAAGAAGACTTCATAGATACAACTGTGTGTGGTGTGTATCTTACCTACGGCAAGGACATAATACTGGCAACGAGGCGTACGAAGAGCAGCCCCAGCCTCGACCTTGCCGGCTCCTTGCCGCCCTGCTACTGCTATAACGGCTTGCCCCTGGTGAACTGCATGGGAGCAGTGTGCAGCTGTCAGGCCTGGAACAGCCTAGCGTGTCTCTCGTTGCGACACTGACAGAGGCATAGCAGCTGAGTGCGGGGACCCATCCCACGCATCCCAATTGCTTTGCTGCTGACATGGTACCAGCTGACCGTCGGGCGCCCAATACTATGAAAGGTGCATCGCCATTTTGGGTCCAGGCAGGGTGAGGACGTTCATGCCTGGTGAAGTTGGAGAGCCATATTAAGGTCAGGCAAAGATAACAATCATATATTATACTTCTTCATCCCGTTAGCTGTGATGAATCTGATTGTCATCAGCTTGGTGTTAAGGCCCATCACCTGCCGTAAGAAAAATTAAATGATTAACATGCCAGTGTCTGGCAAACCACTAATGAAATGGTAGGATTGGAAGGAGGGATTCCTGAGGTAGCTGCATGGCGTGTATTGAGGAAGCTTTGCAGCAGACATCAAGGATTCACTCCTGTACCATTGTTTGGGTCAGGAGGGGCAAGCAATTTACAAGATCTTCTGGTAGCAGAGACTAACGTGATGAATGCATTTGATATAATTATAGCTTAGTTGGACAAGCACTTCATTGTTAAAGAGAATACAATCCTTGCAAGATATCACTTTGTCACCAGAGATCAAAAGAAGCATGAATTCATAGAGGAATTTGTAATAGATGGGTGTAAATCCCCAGTTCTCCGCGGAACGGACATGCAGAGAAATCCCACACCCAAAAACATAAGAGTCAAGGTAATTGACAAAGCCCTGTTTTATTAACAATCCAGATAAAACAGGGACAACAATGACCATAACAAAATCTCCACGCTCTCGTCCTTCTCGCGCTTGACAACAGTTTAAGAACACAAAATACTTCACAACTGGCTTCTCATTACAATCTTGGTTAAACAAAACAGGGGGTGGGGCACTGTGGAGCAGCTTGCCAAGATGGTGGCTACTCTGTGAGCCCTGTACGGAGCAGGCAAGAGATATTGATTTTGCCGAACCTGACACCGCGCTGAACAACTGCACAGCGCCTATTTAGCGGCACAAATGTACCCGCATTTGGTGGCCGAATATTGGGTTCCAGAATCGCCTGGGAATGGTGTAGTGTGCCAGCTCAGTGGTGTGGCACAGGAGGAGGCTTCTGCAGCATGCTCTGCATGACCCGTAAAGAGGCGGTGCTCTGAGAGCCAGTGGAGCACGGCCTAGATCACTGTGGTTGGGGCTGGGGAGGCCCTCAATAGTGGCTGTCTGCCCGTTTTGTCCCCAGCTCCAGTACAACCTGGAGATCGATGGGCGGGTGTGGGTGAAGCAGCCTGATCGCTATCAGCGCAGGATCCCTGGAGGGCTGTCTATTCGTATAGGTGCTGGCAGGTACGTGCCCTGGAGAAGAGCAGCATCTGAGATGAATCCGGCCCAGCCTGCAGTGGTGAATATTGTGATACAGGAAGGTGAGGGCTGGGAGGAGCATGGGATGGACCAGCGACGACCCATTAGTCCACATTGTGAACTTGCTGAGGAGCCCTGGGTGGTGGTGTGGGCAGCGGTGGGGTCTTTGGACATTTGCTGGACCGCTGTGCCCCTCCTCCAGGAGGCCCGGAGAGCATGTGGATCTGACCTGGTCACTGGAATGGCCACATAGTTTGCAAGACTTACACATTGTGGCTGGAGATCTGTGGCAGGCTCCTGACCCGTGGTGTATTTTGGCCGCTGGACTGTGGATTGTGGCAGGTGGGCCAATCCTGCCTAAGCCGGAAGCATTGAGGTGGTGTGGGCCCATCATGCTTGCCAGATACTGCACAGATAGTTACAAATGGGTGGCTGTGGGTAACCTGCCCCTACTTTGCAGTGAAATAAGTCAGTCAATTGGAGCTCAGACAACGGTGCTGCATACAGCGAGGCCCTATCACTTGAAATGACGAAAGGCAGTGTTGGCAAGAAGGGTGGGAGTATGAACTGCTTCACCAGAGCTACACCCAGACCTGCTGACATGACTGTGCCACCAGCGGTGGTGCCAGTTTGCGCTTTGCCCCAGCCTGCTGTGGAACCCCTACGCATACAACAACTAATGGATACGGTGCAAACAGGCTTTTGTTTGGTCCATGACGAACTTGATGATATTGGGTTCAATGTCACATCAATCCATGCTCAACTAGAGAAGGAGACACAGAGAATCATAGCGGCGGTGAGCAGAATCAGCAGGACGGAGGATGACGTAACGGAACTGCAGACTACGGTGAACACTCTTGCGAAACACATGAAATTCGCAAATGCCAAATGACGACCTGTAATCCAGATCCTGCAGAAATAATCTGCACATCATCAGGATTCCTAAAGATGCGCTGCGAGGCAGCATAGTCGATGGTAGAGCATCTGCTCGCAGCATATTGGACGACCCAGAGTTGTTGCCACACTTTGCGGTGGAGCGCGACCACAAAGCAGTGATGCCCAGGTCCAAACCAGGTGATTACCCGTGGCCCATCATCACACAAATCCTAAATTACAGGGACAGATACTGGATTCTCTGCCCAGCTCTGGATGACAAGAGTGGTCCCCCATGCAAGTGCATTTGTCTACTGTGAGGTTGTTGTTTTGTTTTTGGGTGGGCAGCAGCACTGTTGATGTTTGGGGAGCAGTCGGGGCATGTGCATTTAGAGAGAGCATCGGTACATCCCTCCCGCTACTGTCACTTTTAGCAGGTGGCCCGTACCAATTAACCCATCCTTTGGCTCCCGTAGGAGCAACATTGGGAGTTTTGGGAAAATAGAATAAGTGGTTGGATGTCAAGTCCCTGTACGATAAATGACACCCACTATGGTGGATATATGTCCTGATGCCCACAACGGATGTGCCATTGAGTGGGCCTGGGCTGGTTGGCATTTTGAAAATGGAGGATTTGTACAAAGAGGGCCGTTTTGCTCAACTATTCTCGCATAAAAGCAGCATATAGGCCACCTTTGTTTTTTCTCCATGTGAGATTGGGCTTACGCAATATGCGCATCAGTATTAGCATCCCAAAGAGACCCCTCTCAGTTCCAGGTATGACTACATTATTTGCCATGGATTGAATTTGAACTAATACCTCACCCCTTAACTATGTTCTGGTGCTTCCTGAAGAGCCACACTCACATGCGTGCCTAGCGTACACATTACTCCCCACCCCGTGTTATGTAAGCTGGCGCAAAGCATGAGCACCCGTGCTGGTACTGGGGCTCATGCTAAGTGGATTGCAGACTTCCATGTAGACTTCACAGACCCACAGTGCAAGGCTATAAGCACTTTAACAAACAGGATATTGCTGAAAAATATTGTCTACTACACTCTAAGATTCTTAAAAGTTTATACTACTCTTCCTATAGAATTCGGCATTTCCCGGTTGACTAGGCAGTGGAGTGTCCCAGATGTCACATGGCAAACACCACCCTGTTGCACATGCTATGGTCTCGCATGAAACTACAGGGGTGCTGGTGCTCATTCATTGTGATTCTTTCAGATGTTTTGGGGCAGCAGCTGATGCTAACTGCATGTGACTCTATAGTGGGATTTATGGGCACAATGGGCACCATCAAACGCAGGTTTTTGAATTTGGGGCTCCTTTTGGCAAAGAGAGCAATACTAATGAGATGGATTTCGAAGGAGCCTCCCAAGGGGGAGGCATGGTTGCAGGATATTATATGGGCAAATGACAATTAAGAACTGTATATCACTGTACTTCCCATTGTCTGCCGACATAAAGACAGTTGTTCAGAGTTCCAGATATACTTGGCGAAAGTTGCAGATGCAAGCGCATAAGCTGTTTTGGTAGTGATGATTGCTCATCTGTTTGGTCGGTGTATAACCATCTGTGTGCGGCCCACTCTTGTTTATTGTCGCATTGCTATCTACATATTACATGTGCCCTGATGTTGTGGGTCCACCCCAAGTGTTGCAAAAATAAAGTTTAAATGGAAAAAAACCACTGGAAGGTGGGATTGGTTAAGGGATTTGTATACATATAGAGCCTATAGGGGTTAATGCTCTCATTGGTTATGCTTTATCTGATGGCTCCTCCTGCGACCACCCCTAAATTGATTACAGGTAAAAAACATCATCACAACTATGGACTGCTGCAACAGTTACAAGAAGGCATCATTTGAGAACTGTGATTGGTTGGCAATCACTTTACCTACCTTGACTAATTGGCAGGTCAACCAGCAACAATAGTGGTAGGGGGAGCGGCATTAAGGTGAAAAAGTGGTACCTTAGTGTGTTTGAGGAGACAACAGGATATCTCCAGGGTTATGTACACTATATTAAGTTGAGGCCAAGAGCAATTTCAGTGAGAGCAAAGGCTTGGACAATCCCGGTGGCTTTGAGGTCAGAAATCAGGGCAGAGATCAAGCGCATGCTGAAGGAAGGTATTCTAGATGAGGCTGAAGCTGCAGAATGGATTTGCTTGGTGGCAGTGAGAAAACTATTAATATAAATGTTGTGCCGGATAGGTGTACCCTCCTGAGAATTAATGATCTTTTAATGCAGATTTCTACTTAAGTATATTCTTTCGACTGTTGATTTACAAGTGGCATGCAATCAGGTTCGATTGCATCCACCATCTGTGGATCTCAGGATGTTTATGATGCCTTTTGGTTTATACATTGCTAGAGAATGCCATTTGGTTTGATTTCGGCCTCAAACGTTTTTCAAAGGGTGATGACTACGTTGGTGAGGGGTTTAAAGGGTATATGCATTTATCAAGATGGCATACTGGTCTGGGGGAAGGATCTACAGTAACATGATGTGAGGTTGAGGGATGTATTGGGATGTTTATGTGAGGCCGGGTTGACTATCTCATTAGAGAAGTGTATATTTTGACTGGACAAGGAACAATATTTGGGGCATGAATTGTCTGCTCAGGGGATCAGGCGAAAATGTTATGCAATTGAGGCTGTTACCCGCATGAAAGCGCCCAGGAATAAAACTAAATTGTCATCCTACTTTGGCTTGGTCGAGTACTATGGAAAGTGTATTAAGAATTTAGCAGAGAGGACAATGAGTATTAGGGAGCTTGCAAAGAAGAATGTCCAATTTGTGTGGAGTGAAAGGTGTCATTCAGAGTTTGAGGACTTGAGGCCAAGTTTGGTGGTGGCACCCATGCTGCTCAAAGGTTTCAAGGAAGATTGGGAGGTTCATATGTACACCGATGCTAGAGAAAGAGGTTTGGGTTGTGTACTTACGCAGCAGAAAGGTGGAGGACTGCACACTGTAGTGTTTCGGTCCCGGATACCGAAGGATGTGAAAAGTAGGTATTCAGTTATTGAATGGGAGGTGTTGGCTAGCATGTGGGGTGTGGAGAAGTTCAAAGGTTATGTGTGTGTAAGTTAGTTCTTCATTGAGACGGATCATAAACCATTGGTAGCTTTTTTCAAGAGAAGAGGGTTGGAAGGGTTGTCCAGATGGATTGTAAGATGAATAACGGGATGCAAGTTTGGACTTTGAAGTGCGATACATTAAGGGAGAACTGAATGTGGTTGTGGACACTGTATGCCGCAATACCCTTGGTGGGGTTGAGGATCTGGAGCGAGATATGATATGATAAATGATAAGTAATTTATAACACACCTGTACACAAGTGTATCTGGGGGCGAGATGGTAAGTATGATATATAGAGAGACGTTTTTGAGATTGCTCAGATGTGTGGGGAAGAGGATTGGCAAGCTCAATGTGGAAAGGATTTATTTATTGAACATTTGTTAGGAGCCTATACAACCGAATGTTGTTTCCAGGCACCACAAGGCAAAGAGGGGAGGGAGCAAGGGGAGTAAATAACATTGGCAAGAACAGTAGATATACAATTGTGGTCCTACTAGGCCTTGTAGCATTCTGACATGCAAGTGCATTGAAGAGAGGTGCAGGAGATTGGGATGGGTGGGGGGATGGACAAGTGCTGGTGGGGACCGGAAGGGAAGTGCCAAGGGGTGCCAGAGAGCAGGCCTCAGGCTAAGTGCTGGGGCGGATAAACCCCAAGGGTGGGGAGCCGCCAGGCAGGGGGCCCCCATGGGGAAGTGCATTGGGAGGGGGTGCTGGTGTTGACTGGGTAGAAGGCCAGGAAGCCTGTGTGATTTGTGAGGAGCAGGTCACCAGTCCCTGCAAAAGTGGGGTGATTAGCAAGAAAGGGAAACAGGGAAAGAGGTAGAGAAAAGCAGAGTTTTCCAGAACTTGAGGAGGTCCGGCTCAAGTCTGAGAGGGGCAGGGAGGCTGTTCCAAAGTGAGGCACCAGCAGAAGAGAGAGACCTGCCCCCCCACCCCACTCTCTGCATGGAGAATCGCTTGACAAGCAGAGGGTTGGAGTTAGAGGAGCAGAGCCTCTAGCAGGGAAGTACTTAGGGAGGGAAAGTTGAAGATAACGTGGTCCCATGCCCCAGAAAGCCTTGTGGATGATTCAGAGGGCCTGGAATATCTGGGGCTCCAGGGTACGAACCCATATCATAAAGCAACAAATGAATGGGTTAACTTCACCTATACATATGTCTCAATGTTCGTTTATCTATAAAGTACACGACACACCTTGTTGGAGTTTATTCATATTGAAAGGTAAAGACCTATTGGTCTGCAAGCACACATCAATATAGAGTTATCCACTCTTACAACATAAAGCAAATATGTAACAGTTTTACACAGCAGAAGGTTTGAGATACATGAGAATCAAATGTCGGTACAATCAGGTTAGAACAGTATCAAGCCTAGTGTTGTGTGTGCACAACAGTGGTTTACAATGGTGATTATGGCAGTGAAACAAAACAAAACATGAGAATTAATCCAGATAACAACGTGTTGGCAAATAAACACTGCAATTCTGATTCGAAAGCTGGTTTTGTTTCACTGTCATAATCACCATTGTAAAGCACTGTTGTGACACACACAACAGTAGGCCTGATACTGTTCTAACCTGATTGTAGCAATGTTTGAGTCTCATGTATCTCAAACCTTCTGTGTAAAACTGTTACATATTTGCTTTATGTCGTTAGAGTGGATAACTCTATATTGATTTGTGCTTGCAGACCAATAGGTCTTTTCCTTTCAATAGGCATACGTTGTATAAACTCCAACAAGGCGTGTCATGTACTTTATAGATGAACGAACATTGAGACATAGGTATAGGTGAGGCTGACCCATTCATGTGTTGCTTTATGATTCAGAGGGCCTTACACTTGCTCCTCCTGGCCACCAGGAGCCAGTGCAGAGATTTTAGGGCTTGAGAGATACAGTCCCTGGGCTTGATGCCAAGGAGAAGTTTTGCAGCCATATTATGGATTAGCTGAAGGGGGTGTCGGGAGGAAGGGGGAGATTGAGGAAGATGCTGTTGCAGTAGTCTAGCCTAAAGTGGACCAGAACTCTGGAGACATTGAGCTTCTACAGAAGGGTGGGGAAAGGGAGAATGCCTCTAAGGAGGTGAAGCTGGAAATGGGCCATCTTGGCAAGGTCCAAGATGTGAGGGGTAAAGGAGAGAGCGCAGACGAACCCTGAGGTTTTTGGCCTCACAGGATGGTGAGGGTAGAGGGCACAAGGAGGGCTGCCAGAGGGTAGGAGGAAAACAGGGTGCAGGTGTCCCAATGAGAAGGATCTCCATCTTACTGGCATTAAGACAGAGTTCATTAGCTGCACACCATTCCTGGATGGCAGTCAGACAATCAGAGATGAGGGAGGAGGAAGAGGAGTTTGTAGAGGGAAGATTAAAGGAAAGCTGTATGTCATCAGCATTACACTGGAAATGAGGAGAGAAGGAGGAGATCAGGTGAGCCAGAGGGGTGACATAGATATTGCAGAGTCATGGTGATAGTGAAGAGCCCTGAGGGACATTGCAGGTAGAGAGTGTGGTGGTGGAGGAGAAGGGGCCCAGTTGCAACTGGGAAGGGTGGTTAGTGCGGAAAGACGTCAGCCATTCCAGTGCTGATCCGTTATGCAAAGAGTATCAGAAAGTCATGTTATGAGGATGGACTGTGTCAAAGGCAGAGGAGAGATCGCGGAGAATGATAACAGGAGGAGAGTTAGTGTCAAGATTTGCGAGCATATCTTCACAAGTGTTCAGAAGAGCAATGTCCATGCCTCTAGATGCCCGGAATCCAGATTGATGTTCATGAGGCAACCAAAAAGTTCAGTGTGGAGGGTAAGTTGGGGGAGTACCAGCTTCTCCATGAGTTTACCCAGGAAGGGGGTAGTGGAGATCGGGTGATGGTGAGTCAGGCAGAAGGGGTCAGCAGGTGTTTTTTTAGGAGAGGGTGCACAAGGGAGTGCTTGAGGGATAGAGGGAAAGAGCCAGTGTCGAAGGAGTGGTTACAGAAGTGGGCAAGAGCCTTGCGAGAGAGATGTTGTCCCTAATGGTTCTGTAAGAGCATGGGAGCACCTGTTTGGAGGAGACCTTCATAGAGCAGACAACTTTAAAGACCTCATCCGGTGCTATAGGCAGAACGGAGGAGAGTGCAGGGGTGGAAGAAGGGGAGCAAAGGGCGGCAGGGGGCAGGAGCGGGAGGTGGAGGAGAGTGAGGGCAGGATGCCCTGAGTTTTAGATGTGACAAAGCGGTGCAGAGATGAAGGAAGGGGAGAGGTAGAGACTGAAGTGGATTGGCAAGTTCCTTGCAAATTTTGAAGAGTTCATCCATGTTGTTAGTGGCTCTGGAGATGCAGGCTTGGATGTGGGTACTCTTCCTGGAGTGGATAGAGCAATGATATTACCTCTGGAACAGGTGACAGGCCAGTTTGTCAGAGGATGAACCTGCGGTCTGCCACTTCCTTTAAGCAACTCTGTACTTATGTTTCAGAGATGCTAGGTTGGAGTCATACCAGCCATGCCCAGGATGAGGTGTATAAGAGGGTGATAGAGTGTGTGTTATATAGTGGCTGCCTGCGGATGTGTGAGCTGGTGATGTCATGTGGAGTGTTGCCTTGTTAATTTAGAATGTTTACCCAAGGGTTCCACACTCAGGCAGTTAGAGCTCCCCAGCCTGGGTGATGGCAGTCAGTGTTATTTCGTGTCTATATCTTTTTGTAACTGTAACTTAAGTACTTGCTAATAAACCCTAGAAGTTAACATAAGATGTCTGGAAGTAACTTTGTAACAATGGCAATGAGTTGGTCTTTAGAAAAGGAGCCTGAGTGCAAGAAACTGAAAGAAGCTGAAGAAGCCTGCTGCGGGGGGTGCATGAAAAAAGGACAAGAAGAACAACACTGCCCCCAAGACAAGTAAGACCCATCACCCAGGGCATAAAGGGGGAGAAAGAGAGCCCACAACAGGAGGGACCAGCTGCTCATAAGGCGTTCGGAGAGCTGGGTCCAGGGGCTGAAGAGAGCGGGGCCATAAGGTGAAAGAAAGCCCCATAGAAGGAGCACCTGAGCAGAGACATGGAGCAAGGATTTTGGCGTTGAGGCTGAAGAGAAGTTCCGTAAATCCCTAAGTGAAGTGAAGCCCAAGCAGGCCCCAAGAAGTAGAAGTGTGAAGAAGAGGCATCTGTCCTGTAAGTTGAAAAAGAGAAGATGTCCCATAAACAGGAGCATCCCATGAGGCTGTCACATAACCTGCAGAAGGGAGAAGCTGTGTCCCATGAGCGGCAGAAGGGAGAAGCTGAGTGAAGTGAAGTAAGGAAGGGAAGTGTGTCCCGTAAAGTTGCAGAAGGGAGAAGCTGATGTTCCCATAAGCCTCCCATGGGAATGAGGATGGCTTATCTGCGCCATGGGGGCTGTGCCATGGGGGCTGTGCCATGGGGGCTGTGCTATTAGAGTGTCTCCTTGGTGGAAGCGTTACAGTTTGAGCTGCGGAGCTCGGTTCGCCCTGCAGTTGAAGTAAGAGTGATGATGTCACAGCGGGAGAGTGGGGAGTTGGCGGTGGAGTTCCAATGGTCACTGTGCAAGATGCGAATGCTACGCGACTGAATTCGGAATCACGAGGCAGCAACCCCTGTGAAGGAGAAGGTCTGCAACGTCGGGAAAGGTCAAGATTAAGGGATCTTACGACGTCAGCTAACGTGTGTAGGATTCCTCTGCCAGGGCCGTGGGTGAAGCGCCATATAATGCGCAGAGCATTTATGGGTGCCAGCAATAGGGTGCTGGAAATGCGAGGCAGAGCGCAGAGTAAAGGGAGAGGAACCTCGGACGCGGAAGGTGAGAAACAGTGATAGTAGAAGCAACGATGTAAAAGTGACGCACATGTGACAATGGACAGCAGCAGTTGTGTGTGAGTTTATGTTCATTTTGATAAGCACAACGATAGATACCCACCAGGGATGCCAACGGAATTTTGCATTTTACAAGTTTGTTTCTTTAAAAGAAAGAAGGATTGGATAAAGGATAAACAACCCACATAAGACTTTTAAATTGAAACTGGTGTGTGAAGTGTAGTACACACATATGTATCCTTTTTACCAAATAGTGTAGCTATTGGTGTATAACGCATGTTGGTAAAATTGATGTATGGAATATTAGAGTGTAGTGTTTGCTTGTGTGTGAGGAAAATAAGAGTTACGCACTAAGTTTAACCACTTGAGGATTTGCAGGTTATGGGTATGTGCCCAACCCATGGACCGTTAGCTGTACAGTGAATTTTGGTGGGGTATTATGAGTTCACAGCGAAGTGAATGCGCATAAGTATTGTAGCACTAACTTACTTGAGGAATTGCAGCAGATAGGTTGCTAAAATGCAACATGGACTTTTAGGTTGAAGAACTACAATTTTGGATTAGAGCCTATGACAGGCTATGGACTATTAGGAGTAAAAAAAAAAGGGGTATCATTGAACGCGCATTAATACATAACAGTGTTGAAGTTAAGAGGTTTGCGGATGTAGGATGTTATAATGACTCAATGGTGAAAAATGTAATGGGTGCACATGCAGTAACATGTGTTTGGTGTGAGTAAAAAAACAAAATTTCGGCAGACGAGTAACACCCAGAGTATGTATGGAATGTGGGTGAGTGCCACAAAGGTTATTGGGAGGTAGTGCCTCCGGCAGAAGTATGACGTTTGATAGGGGGTAGCGCCTCCGGCAGTAGTATGAAGTCTACTGGGAGGTAGCGCCTCCGACAGTAGCATGGAAGGATGGATGTGATGGTTATTGGGAGGTAGTGCCTCCGGCAGAAGTATGAAGTTTGATAGGGGGTAGCGCCTCCGACAGTAGAATGGAAGGATGGATGTGGGTGAGTGCCACGATGGTTTGTGATTTAAATAGATGTTGTGAGTTGGAAATGGGAGTGTTGCTGCAGGGCCAGCGAGTGGTTGTGCCGGAAGGGCTGGGAGAAACTGTTATGATAATCCCGCATGCAGGGTATTTGTGCATCTGCAAAACAAAGGGGATGGTCCGGCAGGAGCAGGGGCGTTGCTAGGGGGGGGGTTAAAGGGGCTATAGCCCCTGATCTTTTGGTTGTAGCCCCGGATAGAATCTCAGGAGCTACAGCCAAAAGACTAGCTAGCCCCCAGTCCCAACAGTTCCGACACCAGCGTAGCCCCGGGTCTTTTCCAGACCTAGCAACTCCCCTGGGCAGGAGTATTGGTGGCTGGGTTTGGATGGACAGGGGGAAGAATTGTTGGAGTGTCAAGAATGTGTGAAAAGTGTTGATTACAAGAGTGTCACCCATGTGTGTGGTGGAGCCGCCATCTTCAGTGTGGGATGTGGTCGCGATGGACATTCTAGGAACAATTGCTGTGAGGGGGAAATCAAGGAAATTATGTGATTGTGGCGGTAGACATTCTGTTGAAGTGGCTGGAGGTATGTATTGTCAGAGACATTAGTGCGTGCAGGGTGGTGACATTTCTGAAAATCAATATTCTGGAGGGAAGGTTTTCCAAGGAAGATTGTGTCAGACAATAGTCCTCAATTCGTAGCGAGGGAGATGGAGGAGTTTTCGAAGGAGAACCTTGTGCAGCATTCCATGACAGCTTTGTATAATCCCAAAGGGAATTCAGTGGTAGAGAGGTTCAATAGGACTTCGATGTATGCAATAAGGATTGCTTCTGCGACAGGTGGAGATTGGGTGCATGCTGTTAAGGAAAGGGTGTTCTGATACAGGTTTGCTACACATCAAGTGACCACGGCATCACAATTTGAGGTTTTGAAGAGAAGAAGTGGAACACAAGATTAAAACCAGCTTGGATGAAAAGGTACAGGGAGAATGGGGAGGTAGCAATAGAAGATGAAGTATTCAGAGAGGATGCTGTTGGGTCAAAGCAGCGCCAAGGAGAAGTATGACAGAGAAAATCGTGTGAGAGATGAGTAATGGAAGGAGGTGTTTTGTAGCCTGAGTCACACGTGGGCATCACACAGAGCCTTCTGTTCATCAGCGTGTTTTCTTTGTTGTTTCATTATAACTTTATGGAAGGGGCAGAGGGCAGGATCTCAGTACCTTTCTAATATAATTCCTTTGTAGAATGTTTACGTCTAGTTGTTACTGGGTTGGAATGTTTGGGTTTGAACGGATGGGAGGCAGCAGGCATAGGAGAAAATCTGGGGCTGCATGAGAAGGAACTTAAAAATAAAGAAGAATTCTTGGATACAACTGTGTGCACCTGTGTGCAGTGTGATTTTTACCTACGGCAAGGACATAATACCTATCATTCATATAGTTCATTTTTCTAAGGTTTATGTGTAGCTCAGCCTTTTGGTCTGGAGCAAGGGGTGTGAGGAGCTGGTGGTGGATGCCTTTTCTAACCAGGTGGACTTGTTGCAGAAGGGAAAGTACTCAGTGATTGACCACTTGGAGGTTGCATCTTTTCTTTCTGAAATTAGTTATTTTTCTCATCGAGGTCAGGCATTAAAATACCAATCGCTGCATGCATGTATTAATATGTTGGGGAGTTTCTGGGTGTTAGGCAGGATGTGCAAGCCTGGCTGGACTCTCTAAGATACACATCACTCACGCCAAAGTCCCCTGCATGGCCTTGGGTCGAACTAGCAGTACTGGAGCCAGAAGCAGGCCTTGGCAAAGCTTCCCGAGTTTCATTATAAACAACTTCAAAAACAGAATTCATTGCTTTGTTGTTCATTTGTATATCATTGCCGTTTCCCTTGTTTTTGACAAAATATCTTCTCTTTCCTCTAGGGACCAAGCGGGAGGGCCCCAAGTGTGGACTACTAAAGTGCCGAGAGGAACCCCCCAAACTCTTGGGGTGCAAGTTTCAAGAAAGATACTTTGTAATACGAGACAGGAAACTGTTGCTGCTGAAAGAGAAAAAGGTAACGCTGAAAGGTCGGTTGACCTGTTCTGACCGCGTGCAGGCTTGTGGAGCAGCATTTATTATGTGGGTGGCGAGTAGGCACGAGCGCATCTGCTGGGTAGGTGGGAGCGCAAAGGTATGGAGCTTGGCACATATAGGAAGTGCATTTACATTCACTGTATGTCGAGGAGTACCAGAAGAATTAACATATCTTCTCATATCACTGAATTGTAAATATGTGTGGGTATTATTAAATTATTATTAGTACTGTACTATTATTATTTACTATTATTATTTCCTGCACTAATGCATGAGAACAAGAGATTATGGGCCTCATTCCGAGTATGGCGGTAAGGGATAGCGGCCACCGGTAACGAGACCGGTGGCGGTAATCCCTTACCGCCATACTCCGAGTTCCCTCTACGCCCTCGCCCTTAACGCCTGCTTTGAGCAGGTGTTAAAGTCGAGGGCGCAAAGGGGCCTCCAAGCCAATAACGGTGACCGTAATGAACGGTCACCGTTATTTGCATCTTCCCCATTCCCATTGAGCCCTATGGGGGCTCATTTGGGAATGGGGAAGAGCCTTGGTGAATGGGGAATTACCGCCCCGCCAACCTTGGAATGGGGCGGTGATTCCGCCATCCACCAAGGCGCTGCCGGTCCGGGTACGGCGTCAACCAAGGCGTTAATAGCGCCATTGGTTAGCGCCGTACTCGGAATGAGGCCCTATGTGTTTGCATGTTATTTCCTTGTTTCTGTCAATGTTGCTGTATGGGCACTCGAATTAGTGTATGGGCTCTAAATGTGCAGTGTAGGTACTCACGTTGGTACATGTGTTTTCAAACAGGTATTAGAGCTCACCAGTTAATATGTGAGCTCTCAGGTTGCCCGGATAGCCTTTTGAGTTGATGCTAGGCTTTCAAGTGTTTAAAGTGTTCATATAGGCCCTGTGTTTCCCTATGTGCATTTGAGATGGGCTCCTGAGGTAGGGATGTTGGCAAGCTAATGAATTGGCTCTTCTGTTCGTGTGTGACATCAAGTTCTCATAGAGCCCTTGTGTTTTTCCTGACTAGTTCATGCATGGGTACTTGAATAGAATTAATATATGAGGCCTTAATTTGTTGCAAATGCACATTAGCGGGTGTTGTTATGATGCTTTGGTATTTGGGCAACTTAGTTGGTTTATTTGCGCTCCTTCGACTGTGTGTTTACCCTTAAGATGATATATATACTGAAGGGTGAAACCCCTACTCTGTGGGAGACTGGGGAAAGAATGCAACAAAAACCACAAAAGTGTGTCCCCACAGGGAATAAAGTAATGGTGATGCGGTATATCCATTACCGATGCTCACCTTATTTTCTCTAACCTCAGTTTGTGTGTTAAACTGTTTTAAGCAAGGATTACCACAGACTAAATCTATTGCTCCTAAGTTATGTGTGTTTAACCTCTTCTTTGCATATAATTATGTCATTAATGTTATCAGAAGATCATTGCTTTGAAGATATACATTTGACACAATGCAGAATCTTGATCATACAAAAATTAGTATTTCTCGTTATTTTAATGAAAAACATAAAACAATCTTTTGTGCATGAGCCTCAATGTCATTTAACAAAATATTATCTGGAAGCAGGTTCAATTTTGAATACATAACATATTATAATCATGTTAACGGCATCAGAATAAATCATGCACCGTAAAAAAACAATAATAATTGGAAACAGGTAAAGTAAAGAAAATATACAAAAAATTAAACAATTCAAAAGGACAAACCACTGAAAAAAAGACTTTACATTTAAACAAAACAATTCTAAATATCACAGGACATGAATTCTATCCTTATAGGTAGAAACATATTATAAAGTTATTTAGTTTTCACCCTGTTTTATTTATGGGAGTCCACCTGTGTACATTCCAAGGAAAACCAAGGAACGAAAGAAACAATTATAATTCCTAGTGGGGTGTGGAGATGTATGGCTAGTGTAAGCTTGGTTTATACATTCACACTTGCCAACCGCTTCTTACAGTGCTGCTCAGGTCCCTTAAGATGATGTCTGGGCAACCAAATTGGCCTCTGAGCACCTGGGGTGATGTCTGGGCAATCTGGTTGGTTCTTGGGCTCCCTTGTTGTTTTCTTGCTCCTAAATGGGCTGTTGTATGTGGTTGTGGATTGGTGTATATGTGCTTGTGAGTGTGTATGGATGCCCTTTCCCGCTGGTCTGTATGGGCCCCCATGATGGTTTCTGGTCTATCCTGTTGGTATCTGGCTAGAGAGAGGTCTGCTGCAAGAAAATATAAGGCACCATCATAGAGCTCCAGCAGCAGGAGGATAACACATTGGACCTCATTACAAGTCTGGCGGTGGTTGCCGCCGGACTTGCAATATTTACTGGCGCTTGGCTTGCCGGAATCACTGGGAGATTATGACCCCAGCATTCCCGGGAAGTCAGGCGCTGGTAAATGTTAATCCCCATTCCCATTTGAGTCCCGGGAAAGGGGAACATGGAAGCACCGGCACCGTTAATAGCGGTGCCGGTGCTTCCGTTGAGGCTTGCTTACTGTGGCAGCTGTGTCCGGCAGGGTCCGCCCTGTCGGGCACAGAGGCTCCGTCAAGCAAACCCGTAGTGTGCCGGTCAGGGAGCAACGGTGCCATTAGGCTTACCAGCACCCTTGTTACCGGACCGGCACACTCGTAATGAGGCCCGTTATCTGTTACAAGCAGCAAAGGAGGTTTCATTTCCAAGAGATTAGAGCATGAAATGTCACCTCATCAAACTTGGTAAACAAAAACGTGCACTGGCAATGTGGCATGCTTCCTCAGTTTGGGAACTTGCTTTGGGATTGGACTATATTTCCCAAGGTTGGTGTGCAGACTTTAAGTTGGTATATTAAGCGCAAATAAAGCACGGAAATGGCAGCAGCTGCATAACAACATATTGGTTAATTTTTACCCCTGACATGATGCAGGTGTGCGCGCGATTGTGTGTGTGCACGCACACACACACTTTGGTCTATGAAATATAGAAGCACTTGTCTATTTCTATAGGTTGTGCAGTTTTTGGATGAAGTATTTAGTAACCTATGCTTTTTTCTGTTTTTCTAGAGCTCCAGGCCAGAGCGGGAGTGGCCTCTGGACACAGCAAAAGTTTACATGGGGATTCGGAAAAAGCTAAAACCACCATCTCAGTAAGTGTTTCAGAGTAACAGATGCACAGAATGTATGAATCCACGAGAATAAGGGGAGTTTAACACACACACGTAAACATTTGCACACATTGCCTTGGCAAAGCAAATGAGCTGTGCCTTTTACCCAGTACATTCACATCTACATTCTGCAGCCCCTGCCATATGCCTTGTCTGGAAATACCTTGTATATTCCAAAGTTCTCTGGCACAGGATCCTCTCCGCTCTAAGCCAAGGGTGTCAAACTCACATCGTAAGGGGATTAAAATGCATCTCTCGCAGATCACACAGTTGGGCCTATGAGAATTAAGAGCATAATATGCTGTGGCAGCTCATGGATGTTTAAAATGGAGGGGTCTAAATGAATTCCCCAAATTAGTGCCAGCAAATCAAGTGTGCAATGTAATGGAAGTGGTCTTGTATAGCGCCTGTATGCCGCTATTGGTGGCTTCGCTGCGCTTGCTTGTGGAAGCCTGAAAGCTCAATGGATTATAGCCACACACCAGAACAATATATTTTCTGAAATAAGGGATCGAAATGATGCATTCTACATCACAAATGTCAAGTGAGATTGCAAAATTAGCCACAGGATGTAAAAGCACCTTTGTAGGGCAACACGTGAAATATTCACATTCGTCACGCCACGTAACCTTAAGAGCATCACACAGGGATGGACAAGAGACAGAAATATAGTTGTGCCAGATCATCAGTGAATCAGTGATTGGTACAGTTGTCAGTAACACACTGGGAAGTGCAGCTGTTTTTGTTTGTCTGGGGTTTCTGCCTCTACAAGTCCAGTCCATGGATGGTCTCGCTGGAAAGGCGTCTTTATGCGCAGGGGGTCCTTGCAGCTTTTAGGCCAACTTATGCCAACTTCATTAGAGGAAGACATTGCCGGTTCCTCAGTTCCCGCTAGTCAGTAGAAATGTCCTATCATATCATGTCTTGGAAAATACTGCACTAACCAGTTCAGTATCTTCTACCTTGGTTTAAGCAGGGTCCAAAAAGGAACTCCAGCTCCACACTCAATCGCAGGGTTGCAGCCATTTAAACCTCTGGTGCCCACCCTGGTGGCTGTGCCATTCGGCATTGGCTGGCATCATCCCATGCTTTCTGTCTAGATGTGTTTTCAAGTCGGATCCAAGCACTGTACATAAAACAGGCCACATCCGGTGTAGGCAACTGTAGCCTACACTCACTGAGGCAGACAGTAGCCGTAATCATCAATGGCAAAGTGGGGTTTCCCTTCTGTCATGTAGGAGACAGTGTCTGGCTGTTGGACTCTGTACTGGGTTTCTGCACCTCTTCCCTGTAAGGCTACTCTGGCAGGTTGGAACCCTCTCGAATTCACAAGAGCTGCCATCAAAGAATGGAGTCTGCCCAGCCAGCTATGCAAAAACCATCACACCGAAAACAAGGTGCATTTGGGGCACCCGAACACGGAGAAGCTTAAGGTCACTCAGGGTCACATTCTGGATTGCTGGCTCATTCCAAGTCCGACGGTAACCGAGCTGGAAAAACCGTCAGGTTGCTGCTGGACTTGGAATAAATTACCAGCTCCGGGATTGTGGTCTGGTAATTCCGGTTTTAGCCTTCCATTACTCCCCATTTCTGAGGACTCCACGGGAATGGGGGCCGTGGAAACACTGGCACCATGCAGTGTTTCCACGTCTGTCTGCGGCCGGTGGCGTTACGCCCACCAGGGCAGACCTGGCAGGTGTAACACCAACGGCCGCAGAACTCGTATTTAGCCGGTCCGGAAACTGTGCCAGTATGGTTCTACTGGCACTGTTAAATACGGACCGGCTAACTTGTAATGAGGCGGTCTTAGAGTTGAAGACTCAACAGGTGAACATTTGGCAAACCGGTCAGATAAAAGTGAAAAACACAAGGCCTCATGCCAGAAATATAGATTAGTACTTTGGCACTCACACCTATTCTATAATCTGTACCCACTCACATCCTACAGCTAACACATGAGAGGAAAGCTTTCTCTTTTAAACAAAATCACACCCCCATTCTCAGTTTAAATTGTGGCACTGATTGCCACATCCAAATTCCCAAGTGTTTCCCAATTATCTTTCGCTAATTAATCCTATTCACTTCCATTAATATAGTTCCAACTCCTTTCTATTCCTGTAGTATATAGTCTAACAGTCTTGTGGTTTGTGCGTTTACTGATCTTTGTGAACATGCCCCAACGCTCCAACTACAAGGCTGACAAACTATAGTATACTGATGATTCCTAATAAGGGTGAAATCCGGTATGTAGCTGTCTGCAGTCTTGAGAAATGTCTGTCTTAGGTTGATTAAGCCATGAATAAAGTAGCACTGCCATCTTAGACAAAGGCATTATATGGAGCAAAAATATTGCATTTGAGCTCATTTGCATACCCACAGTCCCTTGCTGTTGTGGCTCTGAACTGAAGGTGAACTTTTAGCGATGATTACTAGGTGATGTTGCGGCATGTGTGACTTGGCTCAAATTGAATAGTCTTCTTTCTCTCTCTCTCTCTCTCCCTCTCTCTCTCCCTCTTTTTCTCTCCCTCGTGCTGTCCCCCTGCCCCTCTCCCTCTACCCTTTCCCTCTTCCTCTCCATCTCCCTCCTCTTCCTTCTCTCCCTCTCCCTCCCTCTCGTTCTCTCTCATACACATGCATTCGCTCAGTCTCACTCTCTCTCACTCTCAGTAACATTGCTTGTGTTTCTTTTGCTCCCCGAAATCCAGGTGGGGTTTCACCTTGTATTTGGACAAACAGCATCTGTGAGTATTTCTTCAGTTTATTCACCTCTATGTGGTTCTGTGACAGTTCTTTGAACATAGAGTGCAACTTCATCTGTGAAATAAGTTTCAGGAATCATCATACATCTATATCACTTCAGGAGACTTCTGTGCATTTAACCATGGGCCTATCCTATGAATCCATTGCCCCACCCCAAGCCTTTGTACACGCTTTGCATGTTCATCTTCATATGAGCCCATCCCATTGTCATGCCCACTGCTGGCTCTTATCCAAGGCTTTTTGTTGTATAAACCCAAATCACAGGATCCTATACTGTGCCACCACTAGCACCCCCCATAAGGTCCCGTCCCCAAGGCTATAACATGCCCATTACAGGGCCTATCCCGGATGTCTCCTACTCCAGAAGATTGTTCCTGTTTCTGCATCGGTGGTCTCCATGCAGTGGGATCTCATACCTTTATCATTTCCACTTTCACGCTGTATTAGCTACTTACATCCTGTTTTCCACTGGATCCGAAAAAATGCACTCATCATCTACTCTGCAGGCTACAATTCAATGCCTTCTTCCTCCCTGACAGTTGATCCCATCCTGCTTTCTAAAGCATACTCCAGTGAGCACCCATCATCCTCACCACAACCTCTTTTGGGCATGTATTTAGATTGTCTGTAAAATGTCATTTCATTCACTCTGCGTGATTCCATCCCAGCCCATAATCATCCAAACCACAATAGTTCACCTGATTACTTTATTATGTTCTCACCAGACATCTTCTAGCATCCGTTCCAGAAGATCTGCGGCACTGTTCATTGCCACTGTCTGCATGCTGTGGGATCCCCCCACTTAGATGGGTCAAATGTCTGTACCTCTGACACATTATATTGTGGTGTAATGAGCACTGAGATGAGCAGGTGGCTCTGTTGTCTTTGCAGGTGCCTGTGCTGTGCAGCACAGCTCGAGATGTGGGACTGGATCACAAGCATTCTCAAACTGCAGGTATGTTGTGGAGACCTTTCCCAGCTACTCGAGTTAATCACTGGTTGTTTAAAACAAGAACTATTTCTTCATTGGACATGGTTTGATTTCAGCAATGATTCCCTCCCATGGCGCCAAGTGATTGCTCATCCATTCTAATTACTCTAATATAATCAGCATTGCATTATTGCCTGTTTTTTGACAGCACGATGACCTCCAGCCTGTGATTCTGAGGCGTCGCTCCGCCTCAGACCTGAGTAAACAGAAATTTGGCACCATGCCCCTGGTTCCGATCCGTGGAGATGACACCCAGTCCACCATGCTGTCCGCCAACCAGACACTGGTGAGTCCTGCCAAGCCTTTGAAGCTTGTTGCTTGGAATACATTTGGACAGAAGAGTAGTGGTGGGCTGTGGTTGTTACATGGAGGTGTGCGTGAATGTGTTTGTAAAAGAACTAGTCATTATTACAGTGAAACAGTAGTAAGCCACCAGCAGCATGATGTATAGCATAATTGGCCTTCTTAGCAACCATCTTACCAGCCTAGGCCTATCAGATCCCTCCCTATAGGGGCAGTGTGCCCCCTTAGCAGGAACGCATTAATCTCCTTTGCCACCAGGAATGTAGGGGTTTTAATGCATTAAGTAGAGTTGCAAATACATTAAACAACATTGGGTTTGCACCAAAACTGACTCCCAGATATGTGTGAAGTACTTGGTTGTCTGGCTACAAGTATGAGAGCTATATATTCAGTCATGAAATAGAGTTGCAAAGATCCTAAAGAGTCACAGGTGTAGTAGGATTCTGCAAGCTGCCAGCTGGGTGGGTCTTTGTGAGAGAAAGTAGAATACCTTGCTGAACATCTCATGGGACAACATGGAGAATTAGCTTGAGTCTAAATCAATCTCATCAGTCCAGCATTATACACAGTGGACCGAATCACCAAAGTTTATTTCCATGGTATCTGCGGAGGATAGTAGTTGTGGTTCCACTTTCTGGTCTAGATGTTAAGCATAGGATCTTAGAGCTTCCATGTTCTAGAGCACCCATTTGCGGTTCCCACTATGATGTAGATGTTAGCTGGTTTAAATCAGAAGCTGAGACACTCAAGGCAGTATGGCTTGGCATGAAAGACAAATAATTAGAGAAGCTGTCGTATCAAAAGAGCTGAGGGTCTCTAAGGTTGGAGGGAATTAGCATAGAAATGAACATTCTCCCTAACAATTGGGAAACCCTAACTAAGTAACCTCTTCCATATATGGGAGAGGCTATTGGTTTTCACCAAGCTTATGACCCTAGAGCAGGAGGCCAGGTCTTTAGGAGAAGGGTATGTGATAAATCGGATTGACACTAAGCAAGCAGGTTGTGGGATTCTGTGAATGATTGCATTTTCTCACTCAGTATGGGGAAGAATCAAACATTTCATCCATGCATTGGAAGCAATAACGTCCGGCAAGTGGGTGCTGGACATTGTAAGAGACGAATATTGCATAGAGTTCAATTTGTGTCCCTAAACAACAAAGCCAGTTCACTAGTGATTTTTAGAACAGGAGCTATCCGCCCTACTAAAAAAGGGGGTCATAGAGGAAGTACCCCAGCATGAGTGTTGAGTACAACAAAGTCGTCTACTCAATATTATTCTTGGTGCCTAAATAAAGACCTCCTGATGGAACCAGTCCTTGACCTTAGCCAAGCGAAAAATTCGGGATGTGAGGTTCAGGATGGCAACATAAAAAGAGGTAATTCATCCTCTCAAGAAGCAAATATACAAGACAAAATTAAACATGGAATTTCCATACTTTAAAATGTCCATGCTCCAGAAACCCAGAAGATATCTCAGACTTAAGGAGGGTTCCACACACTGCCAGTTTAATGTATTGCCTTTTGAAATAGCATCAGAACCATGTATATTCACCCAGGTTTTGGCAGTGGAATACAAGTTTCCCCATAGCTGGGTGACTGGCTCATAACAGGAAACAGTGTCAAGCAACACAGCAAGCACACACAAACCATCATAACGCTGTTGCATATGTTAGGGTTACCGATAAATGTGACAAAGTCCAGTCTTAATCCAGATCAGATAAAGATATTGCTAGAAGCGCAAATAAACAGAGCAAAAGCTGGGGCATCCCCATCAAAGAAAAGAATGCAAGCTTTCCCAACAGCAAGTCCCCTTTACAAGTCACAAAATAGAGTAACAGGAAGGAAACTCATGAAAATGGAGGACATAATGGTGTTGTGCATCAAGTGCAAGACTCCACATGAGACCAGTACAAAATGGTTAAACACTTAATGATCACATGCCATACCAGACTGGGAGGATCTAGTGGCGATATCCAAATTGGGTATCAAGACACAGAATTGGTGGAAACAAGAAAATCGCTTACGAAGAAAACCCTTCCAAATCCCCCAATGCAAGTAACCATTATCACAGATATAAACATGCAAAACTGGCGAGCACATCACAACAAGCTTCAAGCCAGAGGACTATGGACTGCTCAGAGGCACTAAAGCAGCTCAATGTCCTCGAGCTCATGGTATGATATGATAGGTTATTCAATAACGCGCTTAATACCCAGAGGTTTCTAAGCGCAGACCTGGGGATCAAACTTGTGTTGCTCTGCATCGTCTTGCTTCCAAAGCGAGCACGTTGCCACTGAGCTATCCTTCCGAGATGGCAGTTTACAAAGCTGTCCTGAGTTTTCAAGCACAAATAGCAAACAAAAGAATTCCCATCAGAACAGACAACACCCCAGCATTGTTTTACTTAAAACAACAAGGCGGAACACACTTCCTAGCACTCTCATGAGCAGCACAATAGATATGGCACTGATGCATTTTGACAGGGGAACATCTCCAGAGACAGGGTGTTCCAGATAAAGACAACTGCCGAGCGGCCAGCTTTATTTTTATTTATTTACATTTTTAAAGCATTCACACACCCCGGGGGCATCGAGGCACTTTTACAGGAATATGTCTCTTAGTTGTGTATTTATAACCCGCTTAATACCCAGGTTTTTTTAAGCGTGGACCCGGGGATCGCGTCTTGTTTCTATGGCGAACACATTGCCACTGAGCTATCCTCCCAGTACAAGCTTAAGCAGACATTTACTACAAGAGCATCAATGGGAGTCCAACAAAGAAGTACTTGAACACATCTTCCACAAGTGGGAAATGCTAACTGAAGATCTTTGTCACAAATACAAGCACAAATTGACGTAGCTTTCTCTCCCAATAGCCACAATGAGGGTCAATGGGCAGTGCACTATTGAGGACTTGGTCGGGGATGTTTGCATACGATTTTTCCCCTTAATACCATTATCACACGAGTTACCACAAGAAAGCATAACGCTACTCATCAGTCCCCTCTCTTTGACACACAACTGCAAGAACACAGAAAACAATATATCTAAGGGAGTACTGTGACAGGAACATGTCTTTCGACGGCTACTTTCACTTTGGAAAAACAACTGGTATACTCCAGACAATATGCACAGCAAGTGATTCTGAACTTATACAAAGTAATAGTCCTTCTAGTGTTGTAAGTAACGTTTTTCTGAAGATAATGGGCCTCATTACACGGACGGCGGTAAGGGTTAATGGTTACCGTTAATGGTACCAGTGACCGTTAACCCTTACCGCCTTACTACGAGGTCCCTTTGCGGGTTGGAGACTTTAACGCCTGCTTTTTGCAGGCCTTAAAAACCAACCCGCAAAGGGACCAGGGAGCTAATTACAGTACCGCAATTTGCGGTGCCGTAATTAGCACCTTCCCCATTCCCATTATTCCCTATGGGGCAAAAATGGGAATGGGGAAGGGCAATGGGGGAAGGGGGAATTACCGCCCCACCAACCTTGGAATAGGGCGGTAATTCCCCTTTCCACCAAGGCGGTGCCGGTATTTTACCGGCATGGACCAAGGTGCTAACAGCACCTTGGTCCACCGCCGTCCGTGTAATGAGGCCCATTGTCTCCCTTTTACCTGCAGAGAAGTAAGTTGCCACTTTGTGGCTCATTGCATGATGTTTTGTCTAATCTAATGTCATTTCTATATGATTTGTGGGGTGCCAGAAGGACAGGGGTGAGAGTGTATTGTGGGGAAGGAATGAGCAAGCCTGGAGTGCACTGAACATGCTACTTGGATAAGAATGTCCATGTGTTTGCTTTTTCTCTGAATGGTAAGAGATTATGTGCTTAAAGACTTATGACCTCTCTTCTTCTGTACCTTTATGTTTCTCTTGTTTTTATTGTTTTCCACTTTGTTTCTTCGCCTTTTTCTTCCTCCCTCTTTTTTCTTTCCTCCTCCCGCCCTATTCGTCAACACTCTGTACTTCTGCTCCCCCACCTTCCTGCCCCCTGTTATCCTTTCTATTGTTTTCCAGCGTCGCCTGCACGCGCGAAGGACGCTGTCCATGTTTTTTGTGAGTATCGGCCTGGCGGCGTGCATGAGGTTCTGATGATGCTTTGATCTTTTGCATGCTGGTGTTAGTGCTACTCTCCTATGATGTCAATAACAGCACTGCCATTCTGATCCCCTCTGGGTCATGATCCATTGTGTGATCTGACTGCCTCCTGCTGATTGATTGTCTCTCCTTCCATTCCAGCATAATCCACATTCATATTTTGAATGTGTTTTTCCTGCTTACTCCGAGGGCGACTTTGACAATGGCGAACTCGTTTGTACAGAATTTGGTATATTTTTCAATGGGGCACACTATCGGGGGCGTGGTTCAGCTCCTGCTTTCGCTCTATGCTCGTGTGCACCTGGGGGTTGGATTCACAAGTTTTATAAAACGAGGCTATTGACGTTTGTCAGGAATGAATTAAAGAAGGTAGGATATGAGATATGATACTTGCGTTCCAAATCCAACAAGGATCTCAAGGGGCTGCATCCCAGGTGTCCTGTTCTTTTATCCCCATACGTTTAAGAGGTTCCAAGTGGTCTTGCCTTTGCCACCAGGAAAAAAGGATTATGAGCACCAGAAGTCAAGGGAAAGAGCAGGACTGAATGAGCTGTTCTTGCTTTTTACGGGCCCAGTTGAGAATCCTGGAATAATAATGGCAAAATCTGCTCTTTTGAGATGCGAATTAATCATGGAACATTGCATCACTATTTCAGACTGGGAAATGGTGAATGAGGGACTTAGAAGTTATATCATAGAGCTCATTTGTATGGAAAGTGCCGTCTGTGCATGGAAACGCCTCTCGTAGGGAGGCAGAACTGGCCAATGAATGGGCCTGACAGAGAGAGAGAAGTGGTACTAAGGAAGCAGTGGAAATCCGGAGACCACGTGTGGTCAAAGCTTCATGTGAAGGCCGTCTTCTGCCACCTCCGATACTGTTGCCCTCACTTGTCCTTTGCACAGTGTGAAACAGCTATTGGTGTACCCTCTTAGTGCTGCATCAAGTTATGTGGTCAACTGTTGAAGCTGGGACAAGGAGTCTGGCCTGGAAGGGGGTGGAGAAGATAGAGGGAGAGAGTGGGAAAAGGCAGATTCATGCCCGGGGATAAGGTGCTTCAAGAAGAAGCGGCCCGGTGAGGAAGGTGCTGGCCAGCAGGCATGAATGCGGGTGGTCACCAGCAATTTTCACCTGCATTTCATGGTTCCTGATTGTCCTTCTAGCTAGATGCTAATGTCAATTGCACCATACAAAATTCCACCCACCACAACCAAACGGGTTGCCAGTTTAAATAATACCTTAGAAGTGAGACTTATTACCGAACATGCTCCGAAGTTTAGCTGCAGACTGATCTCCTTCCCATGATTCTGGAATGACGGGGAGAGTAGAGACACCTTATGATGGCAGCTTCTAAAGAAAAGTGGAAGGAAGTGCACCTTCCTAGTAACACACTGAACCAATTCCTCTACGATCAAACCTCCATGTTCACTATCAGAGAGGGAAGCATGCAAGGGATCTACATAGATTCTGCACTCGAGATTGAACAAATGCATACATAAAGTGCACGTGCATTGTTTTTCTCGCTCTAGTTCCTCTTTGCTTTAAAGGCAGTCTATGCAATGGCATTCAGTAAATGACACCAACCGTGAACGTTGATGCACTATTGGCAGCTAGGCTAACATACATTTTACATTGATTTCCTAAAATATTAAAATGGGAGTAAACAGTTGAAGTGCCTGGAGGAGTCCCCCAGCTTCCTGTTTTGGAGCATGAATACAAAATGAATGGAGGGCACAGCAGTCAGTCAGATTCACGTACGTCCCAATGTAGGCCCATAAAATGGAGCCAGGGACTCGAGAAGAGGATCAAAGAGGAAAATAGCAGCTAACGAAGACTTGGTAACATTCGGGGCAGGAAGCGTCATTTGAAACATTCTGCAATGGCTGGGGTAGTGTTGGATTTCTTGGCTCCTATCTTTTGAATTGTTGTGGTCTTACCAACATTAAAAATTGATTAACTGAATCAATGGGTGGCAGCATTCAAGTTCAAGCTTGATTTGAAGTTTCGGAGCTTGGCGTTCCTAGGCTAGCTAGCTAGCGAACAGGCCAACAGTATTCAGTGGCTATTACCATTTCTCCCACATAGTATCAATTGCGAAGACCACCACACATTCTTGAGTCCTCAACTGGACTGCACGTGATAGTTTGCACTCAACTTGCCCAACTGAACCTTATGGAACCCCCCGCCCCCCACAGTTAATGGTATCTACCGACAAATAAGCATTTATCAAGATGGTTTTATGACAATATCTAGTCAACTTGCCAAGCTTGTCCAAATATACAATAACTATGGATAACATACCTGCATTTCCTTTACATCAAGCACTCCTCAACATTGAGCACCCGCCCCTAATCTCGATGCCAAAAAGCCACACACAGGACTCCGTTACTCCAGCTGCCCTTCCACGCACTCATCCTTCAGAATCTTATCATAGCCAGGAAGGGCAGGCGCTTCTCCCACACACATCAACGTTAATGGGCTCGTTCCGGTGGTCTGCGTGTGGCACTGTTGATGTCACGCCAAAGCTGAAAGGGAGGGCCTAGCGACCTGTGTGGCATTGCCCAGTGGCATGGCCATTCCCTATGTAGTTGGTGGATTTCTTGCCAGGATTATTGCATGCAGTAATTCTCAAAATCCACCCAGTTATAAGAACACAACTACGGCCACTTTAACAGATGAAGATTCGCTGAAATATGTTAGGAATTATTGAACTTTTATTTTTGGAAATGGATCGTGTATAGTACCACATAACACCGCTACTGTACAGGTTTCCTAATGCAGAAAAGAATGTTCTTTTTGTGCATTACATCGGTAAGTGGTTGAAAGGTCGGTTTCAGACATGCCCATCAGAAGAACACCCCCTTTTTGTTACTGAATGCAGGAATTGTGCTTCCTGCAGTCGAGGGTAGCACTTGCACTTCCCTGCACTGCAGCTAATAAGAGTTCAACACGTCTAGGTAGTATTTTTCATTCATATCTCCACCCCTTGAGGATAGGTAAAAGTTGTACGCGTCTTTGAGATCTGTAAACTCATCATCAGTTTCTGTTTACAGGATGCAGTATGCCCGAGGATACCACATGCAGTAAAGCACACACTCCACATAATGTGGTGGGATGTAAAGGAAGGTGGATTGCAAATAATGCCTGTGTTTACAGATGCTGTCATTCTGATCATGAGGGACATCAAGTCTGAGGTCATGGTGTCATGAGCGCCCCCTTCTCTCTCACCCATAATTCAGACATGGGCTGTGGCCACTTATTACAAAAAGTCCAGTGCCTTTCTTAAGTCAGTGATGTAGGCGTCTATGATGTGAACACATAGGGGTCATGTTCGACCCCACGTTAATTACAGCAGGGGACCGCCTCCGTGTGTGCTTTTGGTGCAAAAAGTCCCATCTGTGCAGTTTTTCTGATTTTCACAATGTGGCGAGAAAGAGGGAAAAGTGTAAATGCTGCCTGCACGGTATGGTTTGCAGGCAGCATTTACAAATGAATTCCTATTGAACCCACCTCCTTTTGCCAGGTGATAATTGCAGGCGGATTACAAAGGTGTGCACTGCATTAATGCGGCATGGATGGCATGAAAATCCATGCTGTGGTTAATACACCAGTATTTGTGTAGTGGAGCGGGAATGGAAGCAGAGACGTTTTGTCTGCCTGCTTCCCCAACTCCTCCATAAAAACATAGCAACATGAGACGGATCAGAAAGAATGATGGTCAGCAAATATATCACCATCTTTTCCAATGCTCTTCAACCAGAACTTGGCCACTATAGACAGGATTCTGATTATGGGGATTTGTTGACCCCTGATTAGATGCTGGATGCAAAGCAATGGCTGCCCTGTAGCCAGCTCTGACCCTGCTATCTCCAAGCATTCTCATTCAGAGGATGCTCATTCTACATGTCAATGCACCCTGGTGGCATGACGACCTTCTAAGATGCTAGAACACCACAGTATGATGTTCTGCTAGGGGTGAGATAAGCAGGTTCACAGAAGTTGTGAACAGGAAAGAGCTTCTGTTCTGGCAAGGAGAAGGCGTGGGAGCAAATGACATCAGCATTTGGTTGCCAGGTGCCTGTTCACTGACCTTACTATCAGGACAAATGTGTCCCTTAAATTCTAATCAGGACAGCTGTGGCAAGGTTATCTTCTTCCATTGTAATAGCTAATTCTGGTCAGCTATACCCCAGATGACCCAGATCAGAAAGAGTGACATCAGGTATGCTAAGAGTGATCTTAAACGAGCTCCGCGCCCCTCCTGCTCATATCAATCCAACGCAAGAAGAGCAGCTTTTGTCGAGCCTTATTGCTTAAACTAATAGGCGAGAGGTCCACTGATGCACGCTGCTTAGGAGCATCATCTCACACCTCAACAAAGTACCCTCATGGTAATCTAAAGGTAAAAGTTCACCCTTAATCCACCAAACAACCTCAAATAACACCAATGGGAATCAATCACACTGCAACAAAATAAGCAAATGCCTGAACAACATTTTTTGAGAGATTCACTGTGTGCCATAAAATGAGGCAGATACACACATATCAGAAAAGTTGCCAAACATGTTGTTGCACAGTATGCACGGGTGGTGTATGCACAAGGAAAGGTAGTACACAGATGCCCTTGCTCAAACATCTGTGAATGGAAGATGATGGCATCTTCTCTGATCTGGCCGCCACATCTCCTTGACTCCGTTTGCACAAATATTGGCAAGTATGAAATGCAGAATTTTGTTTACGAGGCATCCTGGGCATATTTTATCCTTTTTGGGCTTGTTATGACGAGGTAACGCTAGATGATCTTTTGTACAGGTTACTAGAAATATGCTTGCAATAATGTTCCACAAGCTCGTTCAGAGCTGCAAAATCAGTAGCGTTAGTGGTTATCGGAGAATCCATATTGGCTGCCATTATCGAAGTGTCTGAGAAACAATCACAACTCTCTGTGTAATCGTTCCCTCTGCCACACCTTAATATACTTACCCTTTGCTTCTGAGATGGTTCCATTTTCCAGACCACTCTTGTTACATTTCATATGTTGCTAATATTCATCGCTCAACACTTTGCTGCATGACCTGTGATCCTCGCCAACTACCTGCTAGCCACAGGGGCTCTAATGCTGGATGGGTTTGAGGATTATGTCTCTTTGCGACTTGTGCAGTAACTGAAATCTTGTCTTTGGTTCTTAGCCCATGAAGGTGCATCAGGACTCATTGGAAGAGCAGAAGGACCAGGAGCTTGATGACCCTGTGTATGAAGAGGTGGACAACTTCAAAAATGTAGTAGCTTCTGGGCTGGACATTGCCCCTCTTTCTGACCAGCCTAGCGTACCACCAGTGGATCGGACACGGAAGCCAATACTGTCTCAGGAGCATGCAGCAAAACCAACACCTGCTGGGCCTGTGTTAGTAAAATCCCGATCCCTGGAGATTAGCCCTACACCCGAGTACACAAAGTCCCTATCCCTTGACAGGAGCCTTTGCTCTGATCCTCCAAGATTTTCTCTGAGTGATCGGGCATGTGGGCCCAGCCCTCCAAAATCTGTCTCTTTGGAGCGAAACATAGACCCTAGCCGAATGCTAGCAGCTTCTGCTAGAGGACAAGGAACTAAAGGGACCCTGGACTTGCGCGCCATGCCCCCACTTTTTTTCGAACCCCCGTCCTCGTCAGACTCCTCAAAAAGTGCCTTGAGAAAAAAGAGTCAACAGCTACAATCTCCAATGAATGAAAAACTAATCCAAGAGCTCAGTTTGATCATGCTGAAAAAAAGTGAACCCAAGCCTGGAGCAGGGGAAGAGCAACAGGTCACGTGATGCTCTTCTCCCGTGCCATTTTAGGGAATCGGCAAGGAAGAATCATGGTTTTTGCACAATATCTTTGATGGTTCCTGAAGATCCAACTTCTATTTGGACTGCCTGGATCTCATGTTGTTTGTTTTATTGCATCATTATGACTTTCCAGTTCATGCAGATTGAGTTTGCATTAGCTGGTCATCCAGCTAATGGCGAAACAGGAACTGAGCTTCAGAGGCACAGTGCCCAGAGGGACTCTTAAAGGTGAAACACACCTGTCTCAGATCACCTTCTCTGCCTGGCACTCTCTAACTTTAGCCCAACTCCCGTTGAGATTGCTAATGGTTATATGCTCCCATCGCCATGTCCCTTCGTGCAGCATCCCAGAGTGTAAAGGACCTTATTACAGGTTTGGCTGTAAAATTGTGGTAAATCCGGCAAATTACTGCCAAACTCACTTACCGGTTCTGCACGCCATTTCATGTCATTAACATGGGACAACAAGTGGTGGTAGGGTGGTGTTAAAGCCAATTTTTTTAAGTTCATAGGACTCCATGATGATTCTTGGTGGATTTACTGTGAGCAGTGATACTGTGCGGTAAATCTGATGACTTAAAGTTGAGGTTTTACCCCCAGCTTTTTGCTCACGGTCAATCAAACACTTTCCCTATAGACTCAGAATTCGGCAGTGCGGTAAAAGAGGCAGTAATTCCTTTAATACCAAAAAAGTGGCAGTAACAGAATTACTACTGCATTTCTACTGCACCACCAAACTCGTACGAAGGCCCAAAGTCCAGAATCAGCCTCGTCTAAGGACACTGGAAAGGGAAAATGTTGAACTTCTCGATGACTGCCTTGTTATTTTCTCAGGATGGACATACTGCAGCCAGGGGTTTGCCAATCGCGCAAACAGGAGAAACCACTTCCAGAAATGTGGCCTTCTGTCTGCTCATCCATAGGCCTTGGTCTTTCTGCTTCACTGTGAGATTCTCTTGCCCACGTTTGCACAAATTGATGTCTTGTTAGGTAGGATCACTATTGCAGCGCTAAATGACTGTATATTATAAACAAGCACTATAACCAATGTTCAGACAATCTAGTTCTTCTTGGCTTGCACTTGCCTCCTTAGTGTCTCACATTTTACACACTCTACCTCTGTCCCTGTTTCTCGGTGTCCTCATTCTCCTTTCTTGCTGAGGTCAGAAGTCTTACCTTTTATTCTAAAATTATGTTTCTCTCTCTCTCTTTATCTCTCTTGCCCTCCCTCTCTCTGTTTCTCTTTCTCTCTCTTGCTCTCTCTGTCCTCAATTGTTTTCATTCACATGTCCATCTTTATATTTCGGTCTCCCCAATATGCAACTCCCCACTATTTGCTTAAAATTGTCTCCCTGTCTCGTATTCTTGCTCTCTTTGCCTTCTCATCTAAATCCCATTCTTACTCTGCCCTTTTTTCTCTCCTGCGTTCCCTCATCACTTTTAAACAAGTATTCTGGTTTTATACACACTCTTCCCATATGCTCTATCTTTGGCCAGTTTTATTGAGTGTGACTAGAGTGAGGCTTTTGCTTCCACTCATAACCAGGCTCAGACTGGCCTATAGGGCAATGGCCCAACCAAAAACACAAAATGCTTGTGTGAGGCAGTTTATTTGGTCAAAGTGGGCGACTTCTTTGGCCAATGTGATCCAGTTTGCGTTACTTTACTATGTGGTTAGTAGGTTTGACTAGTGTTGCTGAATACATATTCTTTAAAATGCACAATTTGCATTACATTTTATTAAAATACTCCCACTTGTGTACTATTCAAACAGTCTGTCAAATAAGGAATAAATTGCCATTTGCAACTGTGGGCCACTTTTTCATTGGTGCCCGAGACAATGTTGTGCCTGTCTCCTTCTACCCGCCACCTCTCTTGCCAGCCAATATTTCCTCCCGTTCTCACATTTCAGCGTCACTCTCTCGTTACTCACTCCTTCTGTATGTCTCACATGTATCTAACCACACTTCACGCCGCTCTTTTGTGAGGCATTGCCTCCGCATGTCTCAGTATCTTCTCTCTCTTCCGTATCGCTCTCTTTGCCCTCTCGCTGGGCTTGTGTCACTTGCTTCCTTACCTCCGCTCCACCTAGCTCTCTTCATGTTATCCTTCTATGTGTCTTGCCTACTCTGCTACATCACTTTCAATCCGCTTTGCCTTTGCATCCCTCCATATCACATTCTCTTCATTCGCTTTCTGCATATTTCGTGCGCTCTCTTCTCCCCCTTCACGTCCCTCCCTCGCTCTTTATCCTGTCATCTTCAGCAATTCCTGCACACCCCTTTCCTACCCTTCACTGTCCCTTTGCACATCTTATGCATTCTGTTATCTTCCTCCATCTGCATGTCTTCCTCCCTCTTTTTTCCTGCACCCGCATAACATGTTCTTCATCCCTTCCTTCTGAGTGTCTCACTCCTTTTGCTTTCCCAACCCAACAGGCCTTGCTCTTCATACATGACTCCACCATTGTAGCCACAAGCTACTGTTTTCCCCCTGCTCCAAGGTTTATATTTTGGGCACTACATATATTGTTTCACACGCCCTCAAAACTCACAAAAGATGAGCGTGTTATTAGTGTACTCTGCAGAGAGGCCCAAGAGTGAGAGGACATGGAGTCTGAAATCGCTCTTTCCAGCCTGATCAGGACTGATTCTCATTCTTAGGCAGTGGGAGATGCACCTGCTCCTGTATAGGACTCCCAGGTTCAGTACTTCCAATGCATGGCTTTCCCCACAGCTCTATATGCAAACAAAAATCACCCAGGTGCCTTGAGGCCATCTTGTTTTGCTGAGAGCACTCTACAGCTACAAGCTATTCTCTCCCATTCTGCTCTTTCTTCTATTTTCTCTTCCTCCTGATTTCCAAAGAACCCTCCCACTTGTTCCCTCTTTTCACCTTGTATTTCTCTTTATATTTGTTTCTCCTCTACCTCACACTCCCGTACTCCAGTCTCACACTGCACCTCTTTTTAATGTACCAAAGAGGACATTGTTCTATTGACTATTTCATGTAAAGTGTTTTCCATCCATCATCCAGAGACAATCCTGGTCCTTTTTGTAAAGTTTGTTATTGCAATGTATTGGTCATTGGTATGTTATATTATTATTTGAATGTTTGTGTTCAATGGTGGGCAAGGGCAGAACGGTGATCAAGAGCGTTCTCTGCAAGGCAGTGCCTCTGGAAGGCCACGCAATCAGGGGATTACTGACCCATTGAGAACTTTGCTTCGTTTAGCCCCTAGCTTAGCTCACTTCTTTAACTATGTATTTTGTTAAATGTAATTTATTGTACAGAAATATGGATACGTGAATTTGTTCCTGCTGTTCCATGTCTGAACACACCATCAATGGAGAAGCAGTTTTTTTTTATTTTTTAAATAAACCACCCCAATATTTCTGAAGCTGGTGTTTTTCGTTTAATGTTTGTTTTGGTGTACCCTCGTTTTAGCGCAGATACAGTTATAATACTGTCAGTGCCTCTATGCTGTTCGGAGAACACTTTGTGGTCGACTCCGATCCTGGGTCCACATTTCCTGACCGCCCAAATGTTATTTTTCAGAATTGGAACTGTCACATTTATCATTTCATCACATGTCGAACAAGTTCAGATGTCGAAGTGAACACGAACCAATTGGCACTAGGTTCCACTAGCTGTTACTTGCTTCACTAGGTTTATTTTCGTAGATCTAGATGCGTTCCTTGTTTGGTGGAAGTCCACCTGATCCTTCTCAATGTAAACATTTCTCTTCGGCAGCCATCTTGTAAGAGCGCATTTGGTGCTGTTTTCTGGCTCCCACGTGGCATGGTCGGTATCTGTATGGAGAGCTGCCCTGCACTAAGACACAGCGGCCTCATCGCTGCAGTCTTCATTCTCTGACATATTGCCACACATCCGAAAATCCAGGTTAAAATATGTTTTCTTTTCACAGGGAAAAGTTAAAACAAGAACTTGCAAAAAGTGTGAGGCTTTATAGCTCATTCTGACGACACTCCCATCTTTTATACGCAATGTAGTTCTCTTCTTGGCATAAGACATTATGAAATTAAATTGAGCCATTTCAGTATAAAGAGGTGATGTAATAAGGCATGTGGAATGTCCACTGATTTCTCCACTGTATGTGGTGCACTGCACTTCAAAATGATTTCCTGAGGAAGGTCCCCACGATGCATGGAACTCAGGATTTTGAAATGATGTTTTTTTGACTTTTTCTGATGTAGCACACTTTACAAACACTGCTCTTTGTAGGATGTAGGTTTCACTTTCAAACCTGAAGTGTTAGTTTGTAATGAGTTTATCTTTTCTGGCCCTCTTAAAAATGGATTCTGCCCAATGCATGTCAATGGGCGGAGTGAGCCATGGGGCCTCATTACGACCCAGGCGGAAGAGTGATAACGGCGCCGGTAGAGCTGCCAGCACCGTTATCACTCTACCGCCTCATTACAGGCACCTGCGAGCAGACCAGGATGCTAACAACGGACCCGTCATTAACACGCCCGTTGTTAGCATCCTCCCCATCCCCATTGAGCCCTATGGATGCTCGAATGGGAATGGGGATTTACCGGGTCCAGGTCCCGAGAATGGGAATTACTGGGCCCGCAAAAGTCGGAATGGCCCGGTAATTCCCTTTTTTTTCGGGACCCGGACGCGGATACGAGTTTGGAGGCAGCCATGCCGCTAAGAACAGCATGGCTACCTCCAAACTCGTAATGAGGCCCAATGTCTTTTTCCAACACCAAAGTCTCCTCTTTGGGATGTGAGATGTCAACACATTGGGCCTCATTACGACCCTGGCGGTACGGGGTAAACGGTGCCATAAAAGGTGCCAGCGCCATTTACCCCGTACCGCCTCATTACGAGGTCCCCTCGCGGGACCCAGGAAGCAACGCCTGGTCAAACCAGGCGTGCTTACCGGGTCCCGCGAGGGGAAGAGGGAGCAAACAACAGGCCAACTCGTAATGGCCCGTTGTTTGCTCCCTCTCCCATTCCCATTCAGCCCTATGGGGGCTGAATGGGAATGGGGAAGGACTGGGTCCGGGTCCTTGGAGGGAGGAATTACCGGGCCTTCCGAACTCGGAATGGCCCGGTAATTCCTCATTCTGAGGACCCGGACGTGATTTTGGCGGCAGCCAATAGCGGCATGGCTACCACCGAGGTTGTAATGAGGCCCATTGGGCCTCATTACGACCCAGGCGGTAAGTTACCGCCTGGGTCGTACCTTTACCACCATGGCGTAAACTACATTTACGCCATGGTGGTTGGCGGACTTACCGCCCCATTCCGAGGTTGGCGGGGTGGTAAGTCCCCAATCCCCATTTACCCTTCCCCATTCCCATTTTTGCCCCATAGGGCATAATGGGAGTGGGGAAGGCGTTAATTACGCCACCGTAAATTACGGTGGCGTAATTAACAACAAGGTCCCTTAGCGCCATGGATTTTAACACCTGCTAAAAGCTAAAAGCAGGTGTTAAATCCTCCATGGCGCTAAGGGACCTCAGAATCAGGCGGTAAGGGTCGGCGCTGTTTACGCCGCCGTAAACCCCTTACCGCCTGGGTCCTAATGAGGCCCATTGTCTCCCCCAACCCCTAACAGCATCCAGGAACCTGATTTTGTTGCATGAAAAAAGACTTCCCCGTCTTGTCATTTTTTTGGGTGGTGGGAGCGTGCAGATTTTAGCTGGACCACTGATTTTCTTTAAATATCATACATGATTATTAATTGAGAAAATTAGGTACTGTTGTACAGTCATGGCAGGGTTGACTTTGAACGAAAAATCTCAACGTTAATCATCTCTCTCTCCCTCACATTTTTTTGAGAATTGACAGGAGAGGAACTCCATCGCAATCTTAGCAGTTACATCTAAGCTATGATCAATTTTGTCTAAATGGAACACGATAAAAAATAAATCTAGGAGGACCCCTTAGTTCATGTTTCTCTCTTGTCAATCTACCTCCCTCACATACATACATATCAATATACAACAGGTGTCCCTCCACCACACCTGCTCTCCATGCTGAAATCACAGTTCTGCTGCATTGCTGTTTTGTACAAATTAAACACATGTGGCGTACAGACCATCTTTCTGTTTTCAGATCTTACTTAACAAAAGATGAGGCACCTCTTCTTGCTGTCGTGGTTTAATGTGTCCAGCACCATTTTACTTTCAGGCTAGTGCAGTCAGCCTAACTCACTTTGCAGAGTCTCCTGCAGAAAGTTGTTTTTAATATGAGACTTAAATATTGTATACTTTTTTCAAAGAATCTACCCTTGCTCCTGCACTGTTTTTCCTTCCATCCCTTTGTGCATGCTTCCCTGCAGGTTTGGGTTGATTGTTATCAACGCCAACGCGGCATTATATGCAGGCTGCGATAAAAACAATTAAAAGAATGTAAACTTGTATTCTCTGTTTCTCTGACAAAGATAGGATTGGTCCAGTTCTCTTGATTGGAGTTCTTAAATTTGTCTGAAAACAGCTCTATTGTCTTGGTAGATGATACAAATGCTCTAGAGCCCAGTGACACCATGGTCCAGAAGCCGTTTATGGCGGCTGGTGCATTCTATAATCAAATGTGCATGATCTTGGATTGGTACAAGCCTTTCAAGATCGAAAATGGAGTTATGGCAATCTGAAACTACCCTAATGTCAAATCGAACATCATGACGTATTATGATTCCCTCATGTGTCCACAAGCTTGTCCACTCTAGGAAAACAGTATGCATCTGATGTAGTTTAAAAAAAAGTTTTATTGTGATGTTTAATGCACAACACATCGTTACACAAGGTACACACATATAAAAGCAGTTTACATTTCAATATTAAATTATTTGTTTCCAATTCATCTTCAAAGTGCCTTAAGTTTACAATGTAAAATCAAAACATTACTGCTAAAATGAACAAAACTCATGAGAAAACATGAGATAAAACTAATATCTGAGTCTCACAATTCCCACATGATTAAGCAATTTGACAACAGCAATTGTCATTGAAGTTTCTTTGCCACTTGCTAACCTAAGGAACACATCCTTAGGATCTGAATGTACAAAGTCGCAAACATAAGCTCCCAACAGCATTGTTCTCTCCTTCTGAAGAGCACTGCAGTCCAATATATTATGCTCCCTTGTTTGCAACAACCCCTCCATCATACACTTATCACAAGACATATCGGTTTTGTTGCTTATTTGAGATCTGTCCTGACGTACCTCCCCCGTTGGCAGCAAATGTAACCTGAACCTCAAGAATTGGGCACACCAGTAACCATTAGGAAACTTCAGAAGGTATAATGGTACGATTTTCAATGGTTTGTCATATAGCGACAAACACCAGGTGGTTTCAACCCCGTCACTCTACATATTGGGCCTCATTATTAGTTTGACGGTCTGGAAACAAGGGTGCTGGTAAACTCACCAGCACCCTTGTTTCCGTTCTGGCAAACTACGTGTCTGCCTGCTGTGGCCACTGTGCCCGACAGGTCTGACCATGCCAG
Organism: Ambystoma mexicanum; assembly: GCF_040938575.1. Lineage (NCBI taxonomy): Eukaryota > Metazoa > Chordata > Amphibia > Caudata > Ambystomatidae > Ambystoma > Ambystoma mexicanum. The sequence goes on from NC_090926.1 coordinate 448,484,348, forward strand.
GTGCAGCGGCCATGGTAGGCAGAAGCAGTGCCGGCGCTTCCGAGTCCCCACTCCCATAGAGTCCTATCGGAAACTATGGGAATGGGGACTAACATTTTACCAGTGCCTGACTTCCCGGGTCGCCGTAGTTGTACTCTCCCGGTGGCACCGGGAAGTCAGGTCACATTCAATTATTACGAGTCCAGCGGCAACCCAGCTGGTATCACTGGCAGGGTTTCCGTCAAATTCGTAATGAGGCCCATTGTCTCTCTCCAGTCTCATTCTTAGTCTTTTCTTGACTGACCATCGGTCGCAGAACACATTATCAACAGTTTGATCGAGGACAACAATATCAGTTCGACACTTTTTTGGAAATCCATCATAGGGCCCTTCGGCCTTCTCATCATTGCATCAGAAAGATCTACATACAATGACCTTTCAGGTGGGTCCAAAAATGTACGGTATTCCGATATGATCTTCCAATACAAATGGCAATGCAATGATATTAACCCAATCTTATAATGCAAGGCCTTGATTGGCAAGCACTCTGGTAGATTGAGGTCCCTTTTCCAAACCCTACCTTCAACCTTTTGAAATCAATCAAACGAGAAACAACCCCCAGGTCCATGCTGTAGAGTAATAATAAAATAGCTTTCATTTTATAGAAGTTAAATAAAGGGCAAATAGAAAAACGACAGGACCTATTGTGGATCTTCCTCATCTGTGCTGAAAAATGATTGGCCTTAGTCATCAGTTGAGACATTGTGGCAGCATTACTAGGCTTAGCATCTAGGACAAAACCCAAATAGGTTCAGGACGGTACAGGAGGAAGGTCCTGCTCTTGCAACACCCATGTGAAAAGCATCTAGTAACAAAGTGGATGTCCGGATTCCAAAGGTAAGTTTAAGGAGCTTTATTGTCCTTGTCCTGCACTCCACACGGGGATTCTAGGGGACACAGATGACACAACATTATTAGGGAAACACCGGGCTCAGCCCCACACCCATCTTCTCAGCTCACAGCTTTCTCTCTCACTAACCGTCGCTCAGCAGAACACTCTGACACCAACATTCCACCAGCAGATGAAATCACACACACACAGCTGCTCTCTACGCCAGATTACAACACCTCTCCCTCCCTAGAGAAACACTAAAGAATGACTAAGGTAACGTGACCAGCACCAAACCCTAACCATCCAAACAGCACGGTACCAGAAATTCCGCACTCAGCGGCCGCCTATGTCCAGAACCCCTGGAAACTTCAACTAATAGGAACCACACAAAAGGAAACCATTCACAGGCCAAACTGGACCATGTAGAAAATGCCAACGGCACACTAACTCCAGGACAACAACATGCCACAACCCACAACACAACTCACAAAGTCCCTTGATTCTCACCCTCGAGGCCTAAAAACAATAAACAGAGCACTTATGCCTGTTCTGAGCTGCCCCTCAGAACCTAGGGCTGCCACCCCTAGCCACACTATTGTTAGATAACACTAACACAACTACCTAACCAAACTCACCCTCCTATGCACTAAACACCTTCCACTCCGGTCTGCCCCTCCGGAGTATCAGAGCTGCCCCTCTCAGCACATACCAACCACTCCCTAAACGGAGCAACAACAAATGCCCAACATTAACCGAGGGACCCAAACAGCATGACTCACAACTCACACTGCAGTACCACGAAGAACCTCACCCACAATACTGATCCACTACCACTGAACCGTTGGCCATTTTCTGTATCCTACACCCACCTCCTCTACACATCAGTAAGACAACCAGATTTACCAAACTAGGAATCCGGAGTTAAACTGTACAACCACAGATCCAACATAGTAACCTACCCCATTAAAACCGGAGCAACCAACCTAGGCCCCTACACTAAGCGCTGGAGAACAACATGAAGTTCAAATACATACTCAGGCATAGCGACCAGACAAGAACTTAAACCAAACGCTATGAACAAAACAGCTCAACACTGCCCTGCGAACAACACCCATAGTGACCTACCCTGATATTGCACAGGCACTATGACTACAACAACACTACATTAACACCAACCACAACACTCAGGAATCAGGCACGACTGAGGTACAAAAATACCATAGCGACCTACCCCGGCGCCAAACCAGGAACTATGGAATAACAGACAAACACTGCCCTGAGACACACCACAAACATAGTGACCTACACCGGCTCATTGACCAGGTACTACGTAAACAGAATAACATTTTGAGAACAGGCACACCAATCACTCCACACACACACACATGGGCAATCAAACTCAGCCCATGACCATACACAGCGACCTGCCCCAGCATTAGAACCGGGCACTGTGGAATAAAAACACACACTTACACTCCAACTGCTCCAATGAACTCCTTCATGCACAAATTTAGCAACCTACTCTGACACTGGGACCAGGCACTAAGAACCCCACTGCCCATAACAACATCCCCACAGCTGCCAACTCATTGTACTCACACCGATACACTACACTCCACATACAAATCACACACCCATAAGCATACAAAGCATGAAATTAATATGACATTACTTAATGCAAGGTAAAAATAGGTTCCAACAGTATTTGAAAAGTGACCCAGCCCAGAACCCCTGGGCAATTCCATTCATCCACCAATATATCCGGAATGGCTAGATGCCACGCCACCTGGAATAAAAGTTCCACGCTGAAAGGAAGTCACATCCCAGAAGTAGCACAGCATTCGACCCTTAAAATGAACGCTTCTGATGAGAGAGGGTCAGTCTTCCTCAATGAAACAATGGTGGTCAATACACATTACAGCATTAAATACTCGCCACAACCCCCAACCGCCCCTCCCCGTTCCAAGGGGCAAGGGGTTAGGAAACCCCAATCTAACCCCTACACCAGGGTGCTGCACTGCACAAAAGGCCACCACGTAACACACTCATAGGCACAAGACAACAGCCTTCAAAACACACCCCTATACTACTCCCGGGGACCTAACATGGGAACGCCGTGTACTTTTTTCTCTAACATGGGCCACAACATAAAGAAACACAACACACTCACCCACACATACGGCCCGTAACACTGACCTGACCGGAAGTCCCAGAGCCGAACCGAAAACCTGATACGATGTGAAAATATTGTACCCAGACCGGAATAAGAGCATGTCGCAAGGAACCACTCCAAGAGCATATTATGCTTTGCAATGGTGTGCCGACATCACCCAGTCCATACTAAGATGATATGCTCCGCCTCTGGTGCGTTCCTTCTGACTGACAACACGCCAAGAACGAGGCTTGGGACGCGGAAAAAAAAAACAATGGTCACCGCTCACGTGACCCACTAGAAACACCTCTCACAGTAGTGATGTCATCAATGGGCATGGAGTCGCCGGCACAGCAACTTCACAAGAGCTGCATACCAAACTCCTTCCAGGATCACCACAAGAACACCCTAAGCACCACAAGGGCCGGCACTCTCTGCTCCAGAGCACCGCAGCGACAGTGACAGCTGAAATCCACTACACGGCATCCCCGGCTCTACTCCGCACCCAATGACAAGAAGAAGGACTCACTCCATCACCACGCAGAAAGGGGGGGGCCAGCCTGAAGGGGGTCAACCCCTCAACAAAACTCCGCTGAACAAAACGCCACTCCGCCAGCACAAAAGAAATGCAGTCCGCTCCATGTAGACAGACGCAAGGAGACACCATGGCTGTGCCAACGGCTGGACCAATACTCCTCAGCGGCCCCTCCCCCACGCCCGACAACATCCACTGCAGGACCCACTCTGTTCCTGGTCAGAAGAGCGGCTCCAATGTGTCAGCTCCTCAGCGCTGTCACCATTAGGATAATTGGCCTCATTACTGCAAATGGCCAATACCAAAACTGCCCCTCCAACAAAGTGAGGCCATTATGGCACGGGCGTCACTGGGGCAACGATTTTCAAATGACAGGCCAAATTGACACAAGCCCGCCTGGGTGTGGTGGACTTCCTCGGGGGCAGTGTTCCTGTGGAGCTGCTCCCACCCCAGCAGCACTGATGGCTAGCCAAATCCACCTACCCTCCCATCCTCGTCGCCAGTGTAACAAAGTGGATGTCCGGATTCCAAAGGTAAGTTTAAGGAGCTTTATTGTCCTTGTCCTGTACTCCATCAGTAACATGGGGATGGTAGGGGACACAGATGACACGACATCATTAGGGAAACACCGGGCTCACCCCCACACCCATCGTCTCAGCTCACAGCTTTCTCTCTCACTAACCGTCACCCAGCAGAACACTCTGACACCAACATTCCACCAGCAGATGACATCACACACACACAGCTGCTCTCTAAGCCAGATTACAACACATCTTATTCCCTGGATTCTTGCAGATTCTTATGACGCTGTTTTTATTTTCATTAATAGATAAATCATTCTGAAATGAATAGGATCTTATGGAGACCAGCTGTCTCTGGAAACCCACTTGGGTGCCATCTTACAATACCCCATAATTTGCATAGGTTAAATATGGGACTGACAATCCTGATATTCTGGGCGGAGCAAATACAGTACTCAACAGGTGCTCCCCCAAGTCTGACAAATAGAGATTGAAGGGACATGAGGCAAGGACACACCCTGTCCAAGACCTCAGATCTGTCAAAGTACCCTTTCCATTCAATCTCACTATCAATGAGCAGTCTTCATGCATACATACCAATATCGAAAGACGCGAGGATGGAATGTGCCAATTCTGTAATTTGGTCCAAATTCAGGGCTGATTGGCATGGTTAAAGACCTGGGAGTAATCGACCATGGCCATATATACACAGGTTTTCCCACCAGACACGCTCCTTCCTGCAGACACGTTAAGATAAAACCATTCAATGATGTTGACAAACCCTTCCCTAACCCTGTCTGATATTTTTGTAAACAGCCCACTGATTCTGGCCAGGCTTCCAGATCCTTGAGGACCAGCGCTGCAAAGATCTTACTCTCACTATCTAACGGTGAGATGGATCGGTAGCTTGATGGACTATCTCTGGCTCCCTTTTTATAGATGGGTAATACTATAGACTGCATCCAAGTGACTCGGGAAGCCTAAGATGTTAGAAAATGGGAGAACGGAATATACAAAACCCGAGCCCAAAGGGCAACATCGTTCTTCAAGATTACGTTGCTGAGCCCATTAGGCACTGCTGGCCTAGAAACAGTGGATTTTCCAATGAAACTTTCGACCATTTACAAAGGGTCACTGACCAGTTAGAATCGGGAACAACGGAAAGGGATTTCTCTGATTGGTCTGCAATATAGCTTAGTGAAGTACTCTCCCCATTTACCATCCAAGATTGGATTACTCTGACAGAACGACCGGGTCTTAGTCATACAATTTTTTATGCTCAAAAAAATGTGTGCGTTTTCCTGACAAACAATAAGGAGCATCTTTTTCCCTTCCCTCTGCAGCTGAATATGTCTATAACTCATTCATCAGTTTTTATAAACCTGCCTCAAATGCTTACCTATGATCCAAAAACCCGCTCTGGGCTGCCCTAATGTCCCTTCTTAAACACTTCTTCCTGTCTTGTATAACGGGATCAAATGGGTGAGATGTTTTGATTTTACAGATTTTGCTGTAACGACTGTGGTAGCTAGTGGCAAAAATTGAGCCCCATGTAATGAATGCAGAATCTCAAATCCCATGTAATGAATACAGAATCTCAAATCCCATGTAATGAATGCAGAATCTCAAATCCCATGTAATGAATGCAGAATCTCAAATCCCATGTAATGAATGCAGAATCTCAAATCCCATGTAATGAATGCAGAATCTCAAATCGGTGGTCTCTGAAAGAGGAAGTCAGTCCTCATCTGTGGGAGCTTGTCAGAGGGCTGCTCTTGTTTTATCAACATCACTTTTCTCATTGTGGGTGACTGTGACCACCTGCTTATTACTGGAGGTCTTCCTGTGACTAGCGAGGAGGGCCCTTGCAACTAAAGCAGTGTTCAAACATGATGGGATATGGAAGGCAAAAGGGACAGGACGATCCACAATTTTCACAACAACAGCCAATGCATATTGAAAGGTGTCAGTGCTGACATTTTTGAGGAAACTTGAAGTGATAGCTTAGTCGCTTGGGGGTGGATCCTCGGGAGTGCACAAAAATAGCTTGATCAGAGTATGCAGAGACGTTTTTTTTTGTTTTAAGAGAGGAGAAAGGGCAAAAAGCCAAGAGTTGCTAGTTTGCAAGAGGCCCTTGATAAGCTTGTGTCTGGAGCCTCCCTATTGTTGTGTGGCAGAGCTTTCTATTTCAGAAAGCATGGATCTTGAGCCGGTGTTGGATCCAGAGAGAAGAACACGATTGAAGACTAGCTCTGCTAATACCCTGGAGGGTTTAAGACCTTTGCCTAGCGGACGAGACAGTGAAATATCTAAGTGCTAACATCACTATCCCCGTGTATTACTCCCCTGGCCATTCAGCTACTGATCCGCTGAAATTAACTGCGGGTAGCTGTGCTGTAGTTTCCCTTTAACACCTGTGGCCCATTCGCTACAGTCTTTTGTCAGAGATCTCCATCTTCTGAACCTTTTATCAAGGCTGACCCACCACTTTTCACAATTGGGATTTGCCTGCGGCTGAGCATACCACCATGCATTTGCATTTGGAACTTTAGCATTGTTTTGCCAATAGAGGACCCCACCATGGCTGGGGCATGTTAGTCAGAATTGCATGCAATACCCTCTGGGCCCAACACACACAATTAGGACTACATGTGTTAGCCAAGCCAACCTTTGGAATCAGTCTGTACCACACAGTTTTTGGTAGCGAGCTGAGCAGCCAGGCTTATCTCAAGAGTGAATGTGAGCAGTACAAATAGTTACACAGAGGACTTTCAATCACCGTGGTTCAAGTAAACACTTATACTCAAGGTTTCTTGGTAAAACACGTATTAATTTATTACAAAATCATTTAGAAAACGTTTCACTAGAAGAAGACAACTTAATATTGTATACCAATACACTTCAATACAAAACTCCAAGATTTTGAGACAGTTTGAGCTCCCGTGAAATAGGAGCCAATTGGCAGTTCAGTTACTTAGAAGTGAGCAAAAGGGATAAGGTAAGTAGAATAGATCACATATACTTGTTAGACAGTGCAAGTAGTTTCAGTTCACCAGAAGAGTTCAATTCAAGGCAATAGACCAGGCCAAAGTCAATGGGCTAGTTTTCTGTATGGGAAAGCGGTTCTGTTATCAAACGGTAAAGTCTTTGCAAAAGTTCTCAGAAGTAGTTGAAACGAAAAAGAATCATTTGTTGGGTCACAAGCTGATTAGGCCTGCAAGTTGGGAAAGTTTCACAAACTTTCACCGCAGGAGTGGTGTTTTCTCAATCGGGTTGGCACAGTACCTTAGTATGAAGAAACAAATGCAGCTGAAGTAGTTGGTTCCTGGCAGTTCCTGCAGATATCACTGTTCCTGAGCCTCAGTCGTGGGTACAAGAGGGAGGATGTCGGGGGACTCCTGCACTGCATGGGATCATCGAAAAAGCAAACAAAATGCAGTCACTTCAGTCCTTCAAGCACACAAGCTGGTCTCCTTCCCCCTGATTAATCCTAACCAGCTTCGAGAATGGTATCCAGGTGGCTTACGAGTTGATTGGTCGCACCAACTCAAAGGAAGAAGTTGTCTTTGAAGGGGCTTCTCTGTCGAGATGAACTTGGCAATTCAGACCTGCAGCAGGGCTTCACCGGGCAAACCAACAGTCCGGGAGTTGCAACAGCCGTCCTCTTCCAGCTCGTCTTCGGTTCTTTCGTTCCAGTGGTCGACTCTGCTTTCCAGTTCAAGAGACTTGCCTTTAAACTGTTCTCTTTCTTGCATTCCAGCCTAGCTGTCACTCACCCAGCATGTTGGCTGTCCTTGCCGGACAGTCAGCCAGTCAATCATGCCATAGTTAATTTGGGTGTCCTAGGAGACAAAGCACAGGGAGTTTTGGGCACCTCCCTCACTTGCTGCCCTCCCCAGACACTCAGACGCCAGAGGCGGTCTTCAGTCCTGAAGCCTGCCAAAGGCATACGAACAAAGGGACCAAACCTGGTTTGGCACGCAGAGACAAACACTAGAAGGACCTTTCCAAAATAAATGGCAAAAAGTGAAGACGGGGACCTGTTTAAACAAAGGGAATTAAGGCGCCATCTTGAAAAACATGGCTCCCACGATTTTTAGCTACCGGTGTTCGCAGTTGGGAAAAATCATGGTAGTTTGTTCTAAAACCACTGCCACCAGCCTTTTCACTAGGAAAGGGTAGCATTTGACTGCTACATGAGTTTATAGACACAGGGGATACTATGTAACCCCTCCAGCACCCCACAATACAATGGTGTGTGCTGCGTCTAGGAATTTGGAAAGACTAGTAAAGTCAATTTTACTTTACATTCTCTGGAAAACAGTAGTTTATCCCACAGAAGGTACTTAAAACTTTGGGACAGCCTAAAAGACATCCCTTTGTCACTGCACTGAGGGTGCTGTGTAAGACACATGAAAAGATTATGCCTATGGAGTTATCTAAAACTCCATAATCAAAGAACACAAGTGAAAAACACACATCAAAATACGGCAGCCATCCTGCACAAGGCAGGAGCCCCCCCCCCACGCCGTGGCACCATCATCGAAGTGTGTCTGCACAGCCGTGTAGCGTATCACATATCGGTGCATACGAAGTAAACAATTGAAAGCTTCAATACTTTTATTTACATCTTTGTCCTGCTATAACTTACACGCAACAAGGCATTGCCTAAGGCTGAGGAAATAGCAGCAGCCACTCGAAGATGGCTGCTCTGATCCCCAACGAGAGCTTCAGAGCCCCTCTCCCCTCCCAGATCAGCCGATTGGCAGTGAGCCAATACTTACCCCGGTGTTGTTAACCGGAGGCAGAAGCCGGCCGCTCGATCCAAGGGCCGCAAATCTAAGGGCCTGTCTGCGTCTGTCTCCCTCACTTCGGCAGCCATCCTGGGCTGGGCAGGGCAGGAGCCCCCTGCCGTGGCACCATCATCGAAGTGTGTCTGCACAGCCGTGTAGCGTATCACATGCCGGTGCATCCGAGCACCAGCATACGAAGTAAGCAATTGAAAGCCTCAATACTTTTATTTACATCTTTGACCTGCTACAACTTACATGCAACAAGGCGTTGCCTAAGGCAGAGGAAATAGCAGCAGCCACTCGAAGATGGCTGCTCTGATCCCCAACGAGAGCTTCGGAGCCCCTCTCCCCTCCCAGATCAGCTGATTGGCCGTGAGCCAATACTTACCCTGGTGTTGTTAATCAGAGGCGGAAGCCGGCCGCTCGATCCAAGGGCTGCAAATCTAAGGGCCTGTCTGCGTCTGTCCACGGCCGTACGTGCCGTCGGCCAGACCCCCTGCCCGAAACACGTTTGCCAGTCCACGTGAGTACCATCCTTATTTTGGACAGCACAAGCGGCACAGACCCTCCACCCCTATCCGCATCATCCGGCGCCTGTGACTCACCCATTCCGACTACATATTTTGCTCTTTCCACATCGGCTCCTGGCCAGCCAATTCCCCCAGCATACTCGACTTGACCAATTCTGCCGTCACCTTTATGAACTTGATTGCTCAGGAAGACTACTGCTACTAATGATCTAGAGATCCTATCTCGACCTGCACGCCCACTTGTATTAGCATCACCTAGACTATATATATCTTGTGTGTACCTGATTAATCTTAGCTCATGTGCACTGTTTTCAGATCTCTACTCAGCCTGTACCGCATGTCTTTATTTTGCCATTGTGCCACTGCAAATGCACTAACCAGCCCATGTGTGCTCCGTGGCTTGAAATCTTCTCAGTCTATAACGCATGTCTTTATTCTGCCACTGTGCCATCGCAAATGCAATATCTAGCGCATGTGTGCATTGTAGCAAGAACCCTATTTAGTCTGTACCGCATGTCTTTATCTTGCTAAGGTATCGCTGTAATTGCACCATCCAGCTATTGTGAAGCCTTATAGCCAATATTTCCACTTAGCCTCTGTATTGCATCTGTGTGACCTAGCCTTCAGTGCTCTGCATTGTAATAGCCTTACCGAGTGCAAGTGCACGATCCGCTTTGTACTAATTCTATTTAGCCTTCCCATGCCTTCAGACTCCTGATTGTTACCCACCTCGGCTCACTCACATAAACGAACTTTATAGCCTCAGCTCTACCACCCTAAGAATCTTGGACTGCATGTAATTCCAGCCAGGAACCACTAGCATTTGATAATCGCCTCACCTTACCTATACAGTGATACCATGCTACTACACCCTTCCCCAAGGCAACTGCTCTCTTCACTGAGGACAATGCACTGTGCGCTGGGGGTTTCCACCAATATACTACTTCTAGCACTAGCTAGCCTAACTGCACTTAGCATTGCGCAATCTGTAATTATGACCCTTACATGTAGACCCTCGACTGCCCTCTCGAGCATTGAGCTGCCTAACATCTACTTAAATGAGCCTGTTTTATGGCTAGACCACTTCACCAAAAAACCCACACCTAACCAACCCTGTCCCACTCATTTAAGAAACATAAGATTAGGAACTAGATTCCCGGGCAGGATGGGCCATCCTTTACACCCTCGCATCCCGCCCAATTGCTTAACGCTTAGCCCGTCCCACCAATCTCCCATCTCATGTAATCCTGTTAATTCCCAGACGCTCTTAGCCCCACCAAGTAAAGCAACACAGATCAAGGCTGCGCTGGTCAATGCAAGATCCCTTGCAGCACACGCATTGGACATAGCAGATCTCATCAAGACTCAGGAGCTTGATCTCCTTGCCATCTCAGAAACCTGGCTGCATCCCGCCTCTGGCCTGGCACTATCCTTGGCTTATCCCCCCCAATTACACCATCTCGAGATGCGACCGCACCTCCAGAGGTGGCGAGATTGCTTTCATCCATACAAATTCTCTTGGACTTAGAACCCTCCCAAGTACAAACTTGGAATCGGCTGAGCTACTCTCTGTCAAACTTCCCATATCTGCCAATCAAACAGCCACTCTACATCTAATTTACAGACCACCCAGTCCTCCCACAACATTTGTGGATGACATCACGTCCCTAGTACTCGACAAAGCTAAAACGAATTCTCAAACAATCACCCTTGGAGATCTTAATCTAGGCTACCAAGACCCCAACGACCTCACGGCCACCGACCTCGCTAACACCCTCACCGACTTAGGCTTCTCCCATCATATACATGAACCTACTCACATTAAAGGGAGATCCCTAAACTGGCCAAGCGACACTAATTGCAACATTAGCCTGCTCTCTAATGCTCCGTGCACATGGTCAGATCACCACATCATCACCTTCACTATTGAAGCAGCCCACTTGCTCAAGCCGCCCATTGCCCCTGCCATCCCCACCAGAAACAAAAAGAATATCACTGCTGAAAAACTTCTCCCCCTTATCCTACCTGCACTTAACAACATCACTAACCTTTGTTCAGACCCAACCACCCTGGCTGATACCTACAACCAGACAGTGCTCCCAGCCATAAACTCAATCGCCCCTCTTAAACTAAGGAGTCCTAAACAGCATACGCACCTCAACTCATGGTTCACACCTCAGCTTAGAGTGTTGCGCAAAGAGAAACGTATTGCGGAGGCTCGGTGGAAAAGTCACCTATGTGATGCCCACAAGGACAGTCTATTCCTTGCTACTCTCAGCTATAAAGAAGCTATCTTTCAGGCCAAAAAATATTCCTATAATAACCGCATTCTAAGAGCACAATCTAACACTAAGGAACTATTTAAAATCCTCAAGGAACTTGAGACTCCTGCAGCACCCCCTGACCCCTGCACTAAAGATAGCACCTGGTGCTCCAACATACAGTCAGCGCTTTTGGGCAAAATTGCAACCCTCCAATCCAAAATTAAAAACAAACAAAACTCCTTACAGTCTGATCAACTCCTGACCATTCCCACTCCTAACACTGGCCAAACTAACCTACTCTGTAAACCTTTCGTATCCTCCCCCCTCACCACTCGGGAGGTTGAAGGGATTATAAAAAATCTCAAACTGCCAAGGTGACCCCTGCCCTGCTGCCATCATCAAGGAAGCCTCACATGAATAAGCCCCCTTCATCACGGCCTTCATAAATGCCTCCTTCAAAACGGGCATTGTCCCTGACAACCTCAAGGATGGCTGGTTTATCCCTTTACTCAAAAAGCCATCACTCGACCCCAATAAACCTACCCATTTCAGACCCATAACCACTGTCCCCTTCCTCCTCAAGATCCTTGATCGAGCAGCATACCTGCAGATCCAAGACTATCTTGAATCGAACAACCTTCTTGGATTAAGACAATACGGTTTTGTCCCAAACACGGGACGGAAACAGCCCTAATCGACTTGAAAACCCAAATGGAGATTCTAAAAGACAATGGGAAGCTAGCGCTTCTCCTTCTCCTAGACCTCTCTGCGGGATTTGATCTGGTCAATCACCAAATACTTTGCCAACATCTCAAATCTGCGGCCCACTTCTCAGACTCTGCCAATGCATGGATCCACTCTTTCTTAGACAATAGATCCATGCGGGTCTTCTTGCCGTTAGCTTCTGCTGACCCCTCACCAATTCATTGCGGCATCCCTCAAGGGTCCTGTGTATCACCCACCCTCTACAATGTGTTCACCAAACCCCTCTTCGATGTGCTCAACTATCTGGGTGTATCCTACACCAACTATGCGGACGACACCCAGATACTCATTCCCATCACTGGTGATCACATAACCGATTCCAAATCACTGAACGATGTCTATCTGGTCATCCAGGCCTGGATGGCACAACATGAATTATGCCTCAACGACGAAAAGACGGAGCTACTATTACTAGGCTCGACTCAACGTCTCAGAAAATTAGGCCAAGCCTTTAAGTCGTTCAATATCGACAGCAATGACATCAAGGTATCGGTAGACACTAAAACTCTAGGTGTCTACCTGGACTCGACCCTCTCTCTGAACAGGCAAACGAATGCAGTTAGGTCGGCCGCAGCCTACACCTGCAAACTCATCACCGCCTGTAGACCTTTTCTCAACCCACACAATTGTATTACATTGGCAAGAACACTCATCATGTCAAAAATCGACTATTGCAGTGCCCTCTACCTGGGGACCAGTCAGTCTAACCTCAACAAACTGCAAACAGTCCCGAACAATGCCATCAGGGCCGCCCTCAACATCCCAGGCGATCCCACATCTCCAACACCCGCTGCGATTTACGTTGGCTCCCAGTAAAACATGGAATCGCTTTGAAAACTCTAGCCTTGACCCACAAATGCCTGGACAACAAAGCACCACCTTACCTTGCCTCTCGACTCACACTCCACACTTCCACGCAACCCACTAGAACTCCACATATTCATAGCCTCATCATGCCCAGATTCAAACTCCAAAAAGCTGATGGGGTGAGTTTCCCTGTCCTAGCCACCAAGCTTTGGAACTCCTTGCCCACTCCCATCAGAACGGAGCCTTCTTTTCTAACCTTTAAGATCAAAACCAAATCCTGGCTGTTCTTGCAGAATGTATTAAACACTTACCCAAGATATGGCTCTGTCTTGTAATATATTGTAACTGTGTATATATCTTATGTATTGTGTTGTAAATATTTTCTACATTGTATGTATGGTAACTGCTCTCAAGAAGATGCGCCTGGTTGCCCGAGGGCCTGGTTGCGCTTTACAAATTAATAAAATTACAAAAATTACATGAAAGAGTGGGAAAAATAAGGCTCACACTCTTTCCTTTCCAGGAAAAAAATCAAGTCCTCAAAATCCAGCAAAGTTGCTGGGGGTCTCTAAGGTGAAGGTATTTCGCTAATTTATGAGAATTCTCCCTAACACTCGTCCCCCCCCCCAGACTAAGGGACAGGAGGATTTAATCCATCTTACTCCAGTCGGTCAAACATTCTGGAGAGACCATCAGCATTTTGGTGATTACACCCTGACCTGTGGTCAATGATAAAATCAAACCCCTGTAGGCTGATTGACCATCTTAACAATTTAGGATTTTCCCCTTTCATCTGCATTAACCATCTCAAGGGTTGGAGGTCAGTCTGAATCACAAAAGTAAATCCATACAAGTATGGTCTAAACTTCTTTAGTGACCACACAATAGAAAAACATTCTCTTTCAATGGTTGCCCACCTTGTTTCTGGTTCCTTCAGCTTTATGCTGATGAAGCAGATGGGGTGCTCCCTACCTTTCTCATCCAGCGGACTCAGAACTGCACCTATACCTGTATTGGAAGCATCTGTTTTCACAATGAAGGTTGGGCTGTAGTCAGGAGCTCTTAAGACTGGAGCTTGACAAAGTGCTTTCTTAAGTCCTTCAAATGCATTATTGCACTCCTCATTCCATCTGACCTTTTTAGGAAATTTGGGTGAGGAGACCACCTTCCAGGAAGAAGCTATATACCCATAGTTCTCAATGAAGTTCCTATAATACCCAGTGAGACCTAAGAAGGCTTTCGCTTGGGTTTGAGTAGTAGGGGTGGCCCATTTGTGTACAGCTTGTACTTTGCTAAGCAATGGCCTTATTTCTCCTCCTCCTACCTCATTTCCAAGGTAGACCACTTTGCTCTGACTAATTTGACATTTACTTGCATTTATGGTCAGGTGGGTCTGCCCAAGAGACTGAAAAACATATCCTAAGTGGTCAACATGTTCTTTCCAATTAGGGCTGAACACTGCAATGTCATCCAAGTATGGCATGCAGAAGTCCTCCATCCCATTCAGAACATGATTAACCATCCTTTGAAATGTTGCAGGTGCATTCTTTAATCCAAAAGGCATTACCTTAAACTGGTAGAGGTCTGCTGGGGGTGAAAATGCAGTTTTCTCCTTGGCATGATCTTTCAGGGTTATGTGACAATCGCTCTCATTGCTGGTGCCAGTAATGACGGCAAATCCCCTCATGGAGTACTCTGGGACTCTGTTAATGGGGATTAACACCATCACTATGGCACTTGTAATCCAGTGGTAATGCCACCGCCCCCAGTGCCGGAAATGTTAATAACATTTGGCAGTATCCTGGCAGATTTATTGCCAGGATACCTGCAACCTTATAAGGCTACTGAACTACAGAGCAATACATTATGATATAACATTGCAGCACCATAGTTAAGGTTATAAAAGGAAAATGGGAAAGCATGTTTCTCGTCAACTTTTGACACAAATGTTGCAAAATAGTTTGAGCACATGCAAACACACATTTGATGAACTTTGATGAAGAATTCATGTGGAAAAGAAAGTGTAAAAAAAGGTGTCATTGTGAAAGATTAATGCTTGGGTCAGACATCTTAAAGTTGACCTCTTTGTTTTTTGAGATATGTGGCATCTAGGTGCTATTTGGGACTGATGCACACCATACAAGCTTTGAAAATGACATCAGGCAAACCCAAGATATTCAGCTTTCAAGATTACATAATTGTAAATATGTGTACCACAAAGTAGTACCAAATACATATGCTGAAGATAAATTGAGTTATATGCAAATGATTGCATAATTAATGTTAATGCGAAATGAAATATTGAAAGTGAATTTAAATGGAAATGAAACAAGTTTGTCACGCCTGTCAACCCTGTTCCACGTGCACCAAAGGCTATCCATCTTAAAGACAGTCATTTTGCACATAGAACGGCTAGACCGTTCTACACAAAATTGAGATTATCTGACTCGTTGCCAGGAAATCAGTGTTTTCTGTATTCTCACCATTAGGATCATGTGATCTGGTCCTAATCACGTTATCCGCTATGTCCCATTTAGGTTCTTACGCTCGCTGCTTCTGATTGAGTCGCTACTGCCTCCCTTCATTTCCTGAAGCTTCGTACTTCTCTACCCTGCGGATCTTCCACTTCATCCACCTTTCCGGATTGCCATTTAGACCTTTTTCCGCTCGGTCCTCATTAGACTGCCTTTTCAGCATTCACAGCCGTGTGGACCCGGCGGCTGTTCCTCTCTACTTTTGCAGTCGTGCTGACCCGGCGGCTGCCCTATTGCAGCATACACAGCCGCGCTGACACAGCAGCTGCACCTCTCTTCAATTACAGACACTCCAACCCGGTGGCTACTCTATTACAGCATCTGCAGCCGTGCTGACACGGCGGCTGCTCCTCGCAGCCATTACATCAACACGGACACAGCGGCTGAACTTTTCCCTACACAGCTGCGCTGACACATTGGTCGCTCCAGTATTTCCCATCATACGTTCGAGACAGGTACGTTGCCTATTTAAAGATAACCATAAAGTCTATCCAATTAGCTGTGATTGATGCTTACCTTCCTTGTCAACACACTATTCCTTTGAGTTGGATTCTTCCTGAGAACTGTTTACCTTCTGCCCAAGGGCATTTATCTTTGCTACCGTCAAGAACTCCTATACTCCATTGAACCTCTCCTACTTTTTTGTGTTTACTTGTGCACGAGACTTCATGAACGCTCTCCAGTTGTGCACCAACCCGGTACTAGCGTGACCCCCGTGCCGTTCGGGATTAGTTCCTATACTAACCTCCCTTTTCGCTGCCGTTTTTTCCATTGGATGTATATGGTGTTTCAGTGACGGACTTGTTGTCAAGAAGTGACTACGCCAACAGGTTATGGGTTGCCTTGAGTATACATAGCTATATAAATCACCGTCTGATTCTATACTGATGAATTCTTTCTTGTTCTCACAGCCTTGCGACTGTTTTGTGTTCCATGCCCTTTGCATTGATTCCTCCCTCTGGCTGTGGTAACTATACTAGTCATAGAGTGTAATCAATTGGAAGGTCTCTTTTGACCAGATCATTCTCAAAGAGCCATATTTAGTATTCTCAATAGCAGGAGACTGCCCTCATCATTTACGGTGGTCATTGACCTGTATCCTTTCACTTACACACATATTGTAAATAAGTGTTACGTTCATGACAGAATCAGAAGCCATGGAGGGTACAGATCTGTTGGTCATTCTTACTCAGCTAATTGCTGATTTAAGGAACGAGATGATAATGGCTCAAGATACCTTACGTAACTGCATGGACGTTTGACAAGACACCATGCGTTCGTCCCCACAGGGGATGGCGATCCCGGCTGCATCCGCATCTGGTTCAGGGTTCCCAAAACCACAACGGGAGTCTGTCCATGTGGTAATGTCGCCCCAATTTCCCCTGGCCTCACCAGAGAGGTTCACGGGGGATCCCAAGGCTTATCGCACATTCGTCAATCAATGTCATCTTCATTTTCTTTGTTGGCCCAATTCATTTCTTGATTTGACTACTAAAGCCTCTTTTGTGCTCTCCCATTTAGGGGGTACTGCTGCTGCGTGGGCTAACCCATTGTTGGAAACAAACAGCCCTTTGCTTTATGATTGTGATGCTCTCTTAGCAGCAATGAGCAAGGGTTTTGATATGCGATATGCAACCCAAGCCACTGATATGGAATTATTGAATTCACAACAGGGATCTCAGTCATTATTGGCTTACATCGCCAAATTCAATCAGCTAACTGCTGAGACACAACGGCCAGAGGATAAGAAAGCAGCTGTTTTCTATAAGGGCTTGTCAGAAGAACTGAAAGACGCATTGTCTACAGTTCCAGTGGTTCCCGCTGGGTTCACTGAGCTTTTGGATCTCATCCTCAAGCTAGGTGCACGAAAAAACTGCCAGAAAAGGCGAGAGAAGACCCAACATGCAAGCCCCCATGCGGAATGAAGCTCCTGGTGCTTCTTCCAGCGACCCTGAACCTATGCAGATCGGGGCTATTCGAAGTCGTCTGTCTACTACAGAAAGGGAGAATCAACAAAAGAATAACTTATGCATGTATTGTGGGTCGTCCGACCATTTATTGGTTTCATGTCCTAAAAAAACCCTCAAACGTTCGTGAAACGCCAAAGCTCGACACTATCAGGAGTCCCTGTGTCGGGTCCTAAACCGGACTCCAGTAAGATGTCATCATCAGCACCTATAGCCATCTCAGTGACTCTTAGTTTTGGTACTAACACTGTTTATTCCATGGCTATGGTTGATTCTGGCGCCACCAACAATTACATTGATGTGACTTTTGCTAAGTCGTCTTCTATACCAACTGTAGCGAAGGCTAAACCGGAAACAGTCAACACCGTTGATGGTTCAGTATTGATTTCTGGTATGGGACTGAAGAGACCATCCCCATACGGTTGGTGATGGCGAATGGTCATACCGAAGAAGTAGCAGCACCTGAATGCAAGTTGCTATTGGGGCTCACATGGCTTGCGCTGCACAATCCAACCATTGACTGGGTTACAGGACAGATACAATACCCATCTTCTTATTGCAATGGACATTGTTTTCCTAATCAGGCAGTGACCACAACCATTCAGATCCTGGCCTTTTTGGAGGGATCCACAACCATTAGTGCTGTTCTTCCTAAAAGCATGCATGTTCCTTGCGAATATGCAGAATTTGCAGATGTGTTCAACAAAGGCAAGGAGGAACAACTGCTGCCTCATAGGCAATACGACTGCCCTATCGAGTTACTTCCCGGGGTCAAGGTACCAATGGGCCGTGTTTATTCATTGGCACAAAACGAGGACGTCGTATTGAAGGAGTACATTGACAAGACACTTGAGATGGGTTTCATACATCCTTCAGGGTCTCGTGCGGCGTTGCCCTTGTTTTTTTGTCTCGATAAAAGAAGGGGACCTCAGACCCTGCATAGACTACAGGGCACTCAACATGATTACCATAAAAAACCAGTACCCCTTACCGTTGATCAATGTTTTACTAGATCAACTGGGTAAGTCTGTGTTCTTAACTAAACTGGATCTATGTGGGGTGTATAACCTCATTCGTATTCGCGAAGGTGACGAGTGGAAGACCGCCTTCAAAACACGGTATGGTCTTTACGAATACCTTGTGATGCCTTTTGGCCTTTGTAACGCCCCAGCCACTTTCCAGTTCTTTATGAATGACATTCAGTGACATTCTAGATCAGTCTGTTGTTATTTATTGGGACGACATTTTGATATATTCCTCTACATACCAAGATCATGTCGGGCATGTGTCCAGGGTCCTACAAAGACTACGGGAAAACCGTCTCTTTGTTAAGGCCAAAAAATATGTATTTCACACCCAAGAAGTAGAGTTTCTGGGCTACGACATAACCAGTAATGGCGTTTGGATGAGTCATTCTAAGGTTAAAGCCGTATTGGACTGGCCTACCCCTCATAGTGTCAAAACACTACAGTCATTCCTAGGCTTTGCAAATTTTGACCATCGGTTCATCCGCTCATTCTCTAGGACGGTTGCTCCCCTTACTGCCTTAACAAGTTTGAAAGTGCTGTTTCATTGGAATCATGATGCGCAGAAGTAATATGATGCTTTAAAAGAAGCATTTACCACGGCGCCCGTATTACAACATCCTGATCCCTATTCTCCTTTCATAGTGGAAGCAGATGCCTCTGGGGTTGCTATTGGAGCCATACTCTCACAGGAATGCAGGGACACTAATGAAGAACATCCTATTGCTTTTTTTTCTCGCAAACTAACCCCTTACGAACGGAACTATACCGTTACTGAAAGGGAACTGCTTGCAGTCAAGGATATGTTCCTGGAATGGAGGCATCTTCTGGGATCAAAACATCAGGTAGTGGTTTACTCAGATCACCGCAATTTACAAGCATTCAAAACTATGAAGTGTCTCACAGCACGTCAGGCACAGTGAAATTTATTTTTGCGGAATTTGATTCCCATATCACCTACCGCCCTTCCAAACAACACGCTAAAGCTGACGCTTTATCCTGCATCAACGGCGAAGTCAGTGACTCACGTCAGGATCGCTGTCCAGTCCTGGCTGATCATGTAATATGCAGTTGTTCGGCACAATCATCACTTAAATAGGAAATCCAGAGTTGGGTTTCCAAAAATCCACGTGAACTACAAGAACTGAATCTGAAAAAGGAAACGGGCTTCCTTTCATACAATGTGTTCTATGTCTACCAACCGAACATACCCGGAAGCGCGCTCTACAGTGGGGCCACAATTCCATGGTGCAGCCCATCCAGGACAAAGAAAGACACTAGAATTAATGAAGCGTTGGTGCTGGTGGCCTTCTATGACATGGGATGTGATTGATTACGTATCTACCTGTTCTGTGCGTACCCAGTGCAAGAACAGCCCAGGAAAACCCATGGGTTTGTTACGTCCTCTTCCAGTACCACATAAACCCTGGTATATGATATCAATGGATTCTGTAGTGGAACTGCCTCGGATCCATGAGTTTGACACCATATGGGTCGTGGTGGACTATTTCTCTAAAGTCGCCCTATTTGTTCCTTTTATGGGAATACCAACAGCACCTGTATTGGCGGAATTGTTCATGCGGAATGTATTCCGTTTTTTTGGCTGACCTTCCATTGGAATAACCAACAGGGTTTCACAGTTTGCCTCTCGTTTTTGGAAGGCGCTGAGCACTGCATTACTTATTGATGACAGAATGTCTAATTCGTATCATCCGCAGACAGACGGAAAGACTGAAAGGGTAAACAGTACCATGGAGCAATACTTACAGTGTTTATGTCTCCACTTCCAATTCACTTGGCTATCGATGCTACCGTCTGCTGTATTTGCTAACAATAATTCTTTGCATTCATCAACTGGTACTACGCCCTTTTATGCACTATATGGGCAGAATCCCAGATCCATTCCTTTGGACCCAGAGTTTTCTGTGGACAATCCAGCTGCAGCTAGTAACGTCAGGGACTTAACCGTACTGCATGCCAAGATTAAACAGCAACATACCAGAGCACAGGAGCGCTCAAAAGCCTACGCAGACATACATAGAGCTCCAGCCCCTGACTATCATACGGGTATGAAAGTCTGGCTGTCTACCAAACATCTAAAGATCCCCGGGAAGAAAAAGATTTTGGCCAGATACGTTGGGCCGTACCTGGTGACCCATATGATTAGCCCTGCGGCGGTCCACCTGGTATTGCCACAACGTTGGCGTGTACATCGATTTTTCACGTTTCCCTCATTAAACAATGCTCTATTTTTACTTGCTTGCCCGTTCGCCCTCTGGCTGTTTTGGTGCTTGGCTGAGATGAGTTTGAGATAAGAGAAATACTTGACATGAAGTTGAAGGGCATTAGGTGTCACAAGAGGGTACCCTCGAAATAGGGACAGTCTCTTTTTTTGCATTTGGAGTGTTTTATCACTGCACTGGTTTTTTTTATGTAAGGCAGAAGTAATTGGTTTCTGTATTATATGTGGTTGCAATATAGGATTTTAATCATGTTTTGTAGAGGTGAAAAATTAATTTGTATTGATTGATTTGCACCCTAAATTTGTTAAAATGGAAAACAAAATAAATTGTGTGTTTTTACTAGATCGATGCTATGCACCGAGTTTTATGAAATGATGATTTGATAAAGTATTAAAAATGTATGAATTAAATGTTTGTGTATTAGTTCGGCTTGTAGAGTGGTGACCATTATCCCTAGGGAGGAACAACATAGTAGTTACGAGATTCTGGAGTTTTGAAACTGTCATGAGCCGTGCTAAGGGGGTGAATCTCGGGGCTAGTTACATTTTCCCCAGTGTCTTTTCTATGTTAATTGGTGTTGCACTTTGGTAAACCTTACTACCTTGTGGATTGGAAGGGTTATGGACCCGAGGACCGTTCTGGGAGCCTTTGTCCAACATTCATGCCCCTGCTTTGCTGTGTAGATTCCACGCCAGGAGGGATGTGGCGGTCCCTTTGGGGGGTGGCACTGTCACGCCTGTCAACCCTGTTCCACGTGCACCCAAAGCTATCCATCTTAAAGACAGTCATTTTGCACATAGAACGGCTAGAGGAGATTATCTGACTCTTTGCCAGGAAAGCAGCGTTTTCTGTATTCTCACCATTAGGATCACGTGATCTGGTACCTAATCACGTGATCCACTATGTCCTATTTAGCAGCGTTGATTCTTATGCTTCTTATTGAGTTGACACTGCCTATCTTCTTTTCCTGAAGCTTCGTACTCCTGTATCCTGCAGATCTTCCACTTCATCCACCTTTCCGGATTGCCATTTGGACATTTTTCCACTCGTTCCTCATTAGCCTGCCTTTTCGGCATTCACAGCCACGTGGACCCGGATGCTGCTCCTCTTTACATTTGCAGTCTCTGACCCGGCGGCTACCCTATTACAACATTCAAAGCCGCGTGGACCCAGCGGCTGTTCCTCTCTACTTTTGCAGTCATGCTGACCCAGCGGCTGCCCTATTGCAGCATACACAGCTGCGCTGACACAGTGGCTGCGCCTCTCTTCAATTACAGGCGCGCTGACCCAGCGGCTACTCTATTCCGGCATCTGCAGCCGTGCTGACACGGCAGCTGCTCCTCGCAGCAATTACATCAACACGGACATAGCGGATGAACTTTTCGCTACACAGCCGCGCGGACACCTTGGCTGTTCCAGTATTTCCCATCACACATTCAAGACAGGTACATTGACTATTTAAAGGTAACAATTTACAGGGTAATTCATAGAATTTCGCAGAAAAGTGTCGCAAGCGGCTGGCGCAGAGTGTCCGCGTGCGATTGACTGCGCCAGGCACGTGCGCTAAAACCGATTTCCGCGCACAGCGTATTCATGGATTTCAGGCTTCCAAACGAGCCGTGGCGCAGAGAATCGCAGCGACCCTGCAGCAGCGCCAGTAACGCCCCCAAGAACGCCCTCGCGCAAGGAAAAGCCATCAAAATCGCTAAATCATCGCTAAGGGCTGCGCTAACCCTGGACCAGTTCACCGGGCTGGCCAACAGCAAACGCCAAGCAGGGAACGTGTATTGCAGGGGTGCGCGGGAAGTTCCACACGCGACTGGCCCCGTGCAAGCAGGGTACGTGAATTTCAGGGGTGCGCGGGAAGTTGCACACGCGATTTCAGCAGGGTACGTGTATTTCAGGGGTGCGCGGCAAGTTCCACACGCGATTTCTGCAGGGTACGTGCATTTCAGGGGTGCGCGGGAAGTTCCACACGCGAATGGGCCAGTGCGAGCAGGGTACGTGTATTACATGGGTGCGCGGGAAGTTCCACACGCGATTCCATCAGGGTACGTGTATTTCAGGGGTGCGCGGGAAGTTACACACGCGAATGGGCCAGTGCGAGCAGGGTACGTGTATTCCATGGGTGCGCGGGAAGTTCCACACGCGATTTCATCAGGGTACGTGTATTTCAGGGGTGCGCGGGAAGTTCCACACGCGATTGGCCCAGTGCGAGCAGGGTACGTGTATTTCAGGGGTGCGCGGGAAGTTCCACACGCGATAGTCCCAGTGCAAGCAGGGTACGTGTATTTCAGGGGTGCGCGGGAAGTTCCACATGCGATTGTCCCAGTGCGAGCAGGGTACGTGTATTTCAGGGGTGCGCGAGAAGTTGCACACGCGATACCAGCAGGGAATGTGTATTTCAGGGGTTCTGGGGAGTACTACACGTGAATTGGCCGTGTGGGTCCTCCCAGGTGTACGCTCCACAACCTCTACGGCCCCTGCAGGTAGCCCACACCACGGGGGACTACCCTGCACCCCTGCTCATGTCCCGCAGGCAGCCCATCCACCATGGGCATGCCCCCCAGCCAACCCACATGTCACCTTGCACTACTGATCAACAATGCATGTCTCCCACCACCCCCACCCCCCAGCACTGTGGGGCACCTGCCAGCAGGCCCCCACCCATGTCTCCCACCACCCCCACCCCCCAGCATCCAGGGTCACCCTCCACCAGGCACCCACTCATGTCTCCCACCACCCCCACCCCCCAGCCACCAAGGGTAGCCTCCACCAGGCCCCCACCCATGTCTCCCACCACCCCCACCTCCCAGCAGTGCAGGGGCAGCCTCCACCAGGCCCCCACTCATGTCTCCCACCACCCCCACCCCCCAGCAGTGCAGGGGCAGCTTCCACCAGGCCCCCACTCATGTCTACCACCACTCCCACCCCCCAGCAGTGCAGGGGCAGCCTCCACCAGGCCCCCACTCATGTCTCCCACCACCCCCACCCCCCAGCATCCAGGGTCACCCTCCACCAGGCCCGCACTCATGTCTCCCACCACCCCCACCCCCCAGCAGTGCAGGGGCAGCCTCCACCAGGCCCCCACTCATGTCTCCCACCACCCCCACCCCCCAGCATCCAGGGTCACCCTCCACCAGGCACCCACTCATGTCACCCACCACCCCCACCCCCCAGCCACCAGGGGCAGCCTCCACCAGCCCCCCACCCATGTCAGCCCCCAGCCACCAGGGGCAGCCCCCACCAGGCCCCCACCCATGTCTCCCACCACCCCCACCCCCCAGCATCCAGGGTCACCCTCCACCAGGCCCCCACTCATGTCTCCCACCACCCCCACCCCCCAGCAGTGCAGGGTCACCCTCCACCAGGCCCCCACCCATGTCTCCCACCACCCCCACCCCCCAGCAGTGCAGGGGCAGCCTCCGCCAGGCCCCCACTCATGTCTCCCACCACCCCCACCCCCCAGCAGTGCAGGGGCAGCCTCCACCAGGCACCCACTCATGTCTCCCACCACCCCCACCCCCCAGCAGTGCAGGGGCAGCCTCCACCAGGCCCCCACTCATGTCTCCCACCCCCCAGCATCCAGGGTCACCCTCCACCAGGCCCCCACTCATGTCTCCCACCACCCCCACCCCCCAGCAGTGCAGGGGCAGCCTCCACCAGGCCCCCACTCATGTCTCCCACCATCCCCACCCCCCAGCATCCAGGGTCACCCTCCACCAGGCACCCACTCATGTCTCCCACCACCCCCACCCCCCAGCCACCAGGGGCAGCCTCCACCAGGCCCCCACCCATGTCTCCCACCACCCCCACCCCCCAGCAGTGCAGGGGCAGCCTCCACCAGGCCCCCACTCATGTCTCCCACCACCCCCAGCCACCAGGGGCAGCCCCCACCAGGCCCCCACCCATGTCTCCCACCACCCCCACCCACCAGCATCCAGGGTCACCCTCCACCAGGCCCCCACCCATGTCTCCCACCACCCCCACCCCCCAGCAGTGCAGGGTCACCCTCCACCAGGCCCCCACCCATGTCTCCCACCACCCCCACCCCCCAGCAGTGCAGGGGCAGCCTCCACCAGGCCCCCACTCATGTCTCCCACCACCCCCACCCCCCAGCAGTGCAGGGGCAGCCTCCACCAGGCACCCACTCATGTCTCCCACCACCCCCACCCCCCAGCATCCAGGGTCACCCTCCACCAGGCCCCCACTCATGTCTCCCACCACCCCCACCCCCCAGCAGTGCAGAGGCAGCCTCCACCAGGCCCCCACTCATGTCTCCCACCACCCCCACCCCCCAGCAGTGCAGGGGCAGCCTCCACCAGGCCCCCACTCATGTCTCCCACCACCCCCACCCCCCAGCAGTGCAGGGGCAGCCTCCACCAGGTCCCCACTCATGTCTCCCACCCCCCCCACCCCCCAGCATCCAGGGTCACCCTCCACCAGGCCCCCACTCATGTCTCCCACCACCCCCACCCCCCAGCAGTGCAGGGGCAGCCTCCACCAGGCCCCCACTCATGTCTCCCACCACCCCCACCCCCCAGCATCCAGGGTCACCCTCCACCAGGCACCCACTCATGTCTCCCACCACCCCCACCCCCCAGCCACCAGGGGCAGCCTCCACCAGGCCCCCACCCATGTCTCCCACCACCCCCACCCCCCAGCAGTGCAGGGGCAGCCTCCACCAGGCCCCCACTCATGTCTCCCACCACCCCCAGCCACCAGGGGCAGCCCCCACCAGGCCCCCACCCATGTCTCCCACCCCCCAGCATCCAGGGTCACCCTCCACCAGGCCCCCATCCATGTCTCCCACCACCCCCACCCCCCAGCAGTGCAGGGTCACCCTCCACCAGGCCCCCACCCATGTCTCCCACCACCCCCACCCCCCAGCAGTGCAGTGGCAGCCTCCACCAGGCCCCCACTCATGTCTCCCACCACCCCCACCCCCCAGCAGTGCAGGGGCAGCCTCCACCAGGCACCCACTCATGTCTCCCACCACCCCCACCCCCCAGCATCCAGGGTCACCCTCCACCAGGCCCCCACTCATGTCTCCCACCACCCCCACCCCCCAGCATCCAGGGTCACCCTCCACCAGGCCCCCACTCATGTCTCCCACCACCCCCACCCCCCAGCAGTGCAGGGGCAGCCTCCACCAGGCCCCCACTCATGTCTCCCACCACCCCCACCCCCCAGCAGTGCAGGGGCAGCCTCCACCAGGCCCCAACTCATGTCTCCCACCACCCCCACCCCCCAGCCACCAGGGACAGCCTCCAGCAGGCCCCCACTCATGTCCCCCTGCACCCCCACCCCCCAGCATCCAGGGTCACCCTCCACCAGGCCCCCACTCATGTCTCCCACCACCCCCACCCCCCAGCAGTGCAGGGGCAGCCTCCACCAGGCCCCCACTCATGTCTCCCACCACCCCCACCCCCCAGCATCCAGGGTCACCCTCCACCAGGCCCCCACTCATGTCTCCCACCACCCCCCAGCAGTGCAGGGGCAGCCTCCACCAGGCCCCCACTCATGTCTCACACCACCCCCACCCCCCAGCATCCAGGGTCAGCCTCCACCAGGCCCCCACGCATGTCCCCCTGCACCCCCACCCCCCAGCAGTGCAGGGGCAGCCTCCACCAGGCACCCACTCATGTCTCCCACCACCCCCACCCCCCAGCAGTGCAGGGGCAGCCTCCACCAGGCCCCCACTCATATCTCCCACCACACCCATCCCCCAGCAGTGCAGGGGCAGCCTCCACCAGGCCCCCACTCATGTCTCCCACCACCCCACCCCCCAGCAGTGCAGGGGCAGCCTCCACCAGGCCCCAACTCATGTCTCCCACCACCCCCACCCCCCAGCCACCAGGGGCAGCCTCCAGCAGGCCCCCACTCATGTCCCCCTGCACCCCCACCCCCCAGCATCCAGGGTCACCCTCCACCAGGCCCCCACTCATATCTCCCACAACCCCCACCCCCCAGCAGTGCAGGGGCAGCCTCCACCAGGCCTCCACTCATGTCTCACACCACCCCCACCCCCCAGCATCCAGGGTCACCCTCCACCAGGCCCCCACTCATGTCCCCCTGCACCCCCACCCCCCAGCAGTGCAGGGGCACCCTCCACCAGGCCCCCACTCATGTCTCCCACCACCCCCACCCCCCTGCCACCATGGGCAGCCCCCACCAGGCCCTCACTCATGTCTCCCACCACCCCACCCCCCAGCAGTGCAGGGGCAGCCTCCACCAGGCCCCCACTCATGTCACCCACCACCCCCACCCCCCAGCAGTGCACGGGCAGCCTCCACCAGGCCCCCACTCATGTCTCCCACCACCCCCACCCCCCAGCAGTGCAGGGGCAGCCTCCACCAGGCCCCCACTCATGTCTCCCACCACCCCACCCCCCAGCCACCAGGGGCAGCCCCCACCAGGCCCCCACCCATGTCTCCCACCACCCCCACCCCCCAGCAGTGCAGGGGCAGCCTCCACCAGGCCCCCACTCATGTCTCCCACCACCCCCACCCCCCTGCCACCATGGGCAGCCCCCACCAGGTCCTCACAATCCCCAATCATGTGCGTAATGGTCAGCCTCCACAGCCAAAAAGCCCTACCAAGTAACCCATTCACCCACATGGAAATGGAAATCACATGTTACACCCCAATGTTCATGAAGCTAATGAACCCATGTCCGTCACACACAATGGTTGCAATTGAATGGGAAAACACACAACATGACATGCATGAAACCAATGAGATGATACCACACAGTGAAGTATGGAAACAAAATTGTATTGAAAAAAATAAAGAATGCTAAAGAAAGAAAACAAACTACAATGTGAATGAGAAAAAAAAGCTGCATGTCCGTATAAAAACACAAAACTGCAAATCAGAATCCCAAAAAATTTTGTCCAAAGTCAAATGTAAAAAAATCTCCATGCAATAAAGAACTATGTACAAAACTACCAAGGGTCCATGAGCCCAACTGGACAAAGGAAACCTACCTAAAAATCAACTATATACAAAAAGTGGAGCAGTGTCCGTCGACTCCAAATCATAATAAGAAAGAAAGGAAACCTAAAACTAAAGAACTATATACAAAGGCGGCGGGCAAGTCCAGCGGCTCACTCCGTGGTGTCCCGGGCCAGGGCATCATCGAACTCCTGTTCGATGTCCCGGAGGCGGTCCAGTTCCATGGCCCCAAGGGTCCGCAGGGACGACGCCGTGTCCTCCTCCAACCCCCTGCGGATTGCCTCGAGGCACTCGGCCCGCCTCAGGGCCCTCCGCATGGAGTTCTCCGCCCTGACCATTGTGAGCCGCGCCTCTTCCGCCCGCCGCCGCTCCGCACCTATGGCGTGGCCCAACCGCTGCCACACGGAAGACACTCTCTGTCCTGGGTCCCCCTGCCCTCCGGCCGATGCCTGCCCCTCCGATGTCGAAAGCCCCGAGCCTTCATGTCTCCCACCATGTTGCTGCTGCTGCTGCTCTGCCTCTGCCCGTGCACTGCCTCCTGCTGCCTGCACATCCTCCGCCGGCTGGGGTGCAGTTGTTGATGTGGCCACCCCTGCTGGACCTCCGACTCCCGACTGTGGCAGGGATGCCTCCTCCACCAGCCTGGCCGCACCGTCAGAGGCAGCTCCACAGGGCACCCAGGTGACTGATGGGTGGGAAGATGGCACAGAGGACGACTGGCGCGTAGGGGGTCCAGTTGAGGAGGGGGTCGAAGCAAGCCCCATCAGACAGCGAAATCCGGCCTGGGTGACCTGTCCCAGCAGGCTGACGTGGTCAACGAGCCATTCGAGATGACGTGCAGTCTCTCCATGAAAAGACTGCAGGTCACCTCGCATGGCCCGTTGACGCAACGCCACACCAGCCAGGACAGGCTCAACCCGGACCTGGATGGCCACGTCCGCAGGCAGAGGAAGGCCAGTTGACGTCAGCTCATCCCCTGCCTGAAAACGGGTCTGGACGTAGGCATCCCTGCTGGTGCAAGATGATGCAGGGACAGGATCGGGGACAGGATTGCACACAGGCACCTCCGCGGCCGCCTGTGCTGCCTCCTGTCCCTGGTCCTGCACTGCACCACTAGCACCAGTGGGATCCCCACCTCCAGACCCCGTCTCTGGTGCTTGCACGGCCTCCTCCTCCACCAAACCCCCCACCAACCTGGATGACTCCGTGCCATCTTCCCCTGTTGGGCCCTGTGGGGTCCCAGCTGCCCCTTCTGCTGCCGAGGAGTCCAACTGCAACCTCCGCCTCTTGGACCTCCCCCCGGCAGCTGCGGCCTAGGACGCGGCACCGGACTCCTCACTCCCCGACGAGATGACAACACGGGAGGGGAGCTGGGCCTTGCGTCTCCGGCTGGCGGTCGGATCCCCGCCGCTGTGCTCCACAGCACCTTCTCCGCCCTCTTCATCAGTTGACGCTGCAGACAGGGAGAAACAAAACACAGGCATCAGGGCACTGTACAATGGACACATACACGCATGACAGTTGCACATGAGTGGCATTGGCAAACCTCAGACATGTCATCACAATCCCCAACACACATGTCATTGCAACTCGCACACATGAGCCATACCACAGCCATATCGCAACTGCCACCACCATCCATACACATACAACAGCATGAGCAGCCAAAGGGGAGCCAGACATCACATGCAACACAGGAAGTGCACCACACATGTACACACACCACCACACTTGCATGCATGTCTACACCTCTGCCAAGTGTCGCACTGTTCAGACGGGCATCCATGTCACATCTGCCAATCAGGCTTCCACATACCGCTGTCACATGCATCCATGTTGCATCACTGTTGCACCCTTGTCAAATACACACACATGCACATGTACACAGTGCTCATACATGCAGCCGAAAACAACATACATGCCTGACATGACGGACATGTCTACTTACATACACATTCATCCAAACATGTGTGCACGCACAACTGCATTTGCCATGCAAGCCCACACACACAAGCACCATCCATGTCTCACACATTACAGCCCTCGCATGTGTCAGCCCCACGGCCCTGTACACCCCCACCCATACTCGACCCCATACAAACAGATGTGCAACCGGCACAATACCGAATAATCACCACACGCACTGCTCACAATCAGGATGCATGTACACTCACCGCTCGACTCCAGACGGGTCTGCTTCTCTAGGACCTGGACGTGGAGCGCTGGGGATATGCATTCCAGGACCCCAATCTGTTCTTCCGACAAGTAGCCCCGGCGCCCCTTGGCATCCGCTGCCTTCAAGAGGCGCCGGGCCTTGTTCAGGGTCCTGGACCTGAAGTCCTCCCAGCGCTTCCTGACATGTTGTAAGTCCCGGACTGCCACCCCCTCCGCGTTGATGGCAGTCACGATGTCAGTCCAGATCCGAGTCCGTCCTTCCTTGTCGGCGCGGGAACTTCCGAAGAGGGCATCATACTGCCCCAGGACTTGCTCCACCAGGACACCAACTTCGGTGGCACTGAAGCTGGTGCCCCTCTGCCTCTCTGGCCGGGGGTTGTCAGTGGTCACAGATGGTGTTTGCCCCGACATGACAACCCCAGAGGCAGGAGTGGGTGGGCAACTGGGTCCTGGGGCTGGGCTGTGGAGCGATGGAATTCCAGTCGGGAGTCTTCGGTTCCAGCAGGGGTGGTCACAGCAACAGCACCCCTGGCTGATGTGCAGGCAGCAAATGGCAGTGCACGTGGGCAGCAGGCAGTCAGGCAGCAGCAGATGGCAGGTGGGAGCGTGCTCGGGGCTCTGGGGGGCAGTAGTTCGGCCTTCTGGGCAGGAGCGTGGTCTTCCGTGTGCTTACGCGTGGCCAGCTTGGTACGGAGTGATTTGGCACGTGAAAATCCTGCACGTCAGCGTGAAAACCGAGGAAAGGCCCTTAGCGCGTAAGCGCGTCAGCACGCATACGCGATTCTATTGGACCAAAGGCCCTCAGCGCGTAAGCGCGTCTGTGACGTGACCCGCACGGGTGTTTCCCACACAGCACGTGATGACAGAGCACACGTGGAAAGACTGCACGTCAGAGTGTCATCGCGTGTGATTGGTGGAAATGGCCCTACACGCAGAAGTGACAAAGCGTGTAATTGGTGGAAATGGCCCTAGCGCGTACACGCCGCGTAAGTGACGCTGGACGTGTGGGCCTGTATAAAAGGTACGCGTAGAACACCATTTCCTTGTACGTGCTTTTCGTGGAGAGCGAGTGGGTGAATTCTGTACTTCTTGTCGTTTCACACGCGATTTACTTCACAGCGTTTCAAGTTCGTATTCCCTGTTACCTCTGACAGCTTTTTCTCTTTTTTCTCTTTTACTGGTTTACCTGGGCCTGTTCCCTCAAACAGTGTTCCCTTCTACTGTTGTCCTGTCTCCTCAGACAGCGTACAAATCTTCTTTTGGCGGGGGTGTTGCCAACCAAACGCGCTCCTTTTTCACGCTCTTTTACCTGCCAGACGGTGAGTCACGCACGTATCTAACATCTGTGCTTGCCCCGTGTGTAGCCTACCCCTTCAGAGGTCATTCTAGGCTGCGTGTGACACGCATACGTTCATTCTTGTGTTACTGGGTGCCACAGCGTAGTGCAGGTTTTTCTTTCTGCACACGTGGTCTAGGAGGGGTTGCGTGCACGTCATCTCCCTTTTTTGGGGCTCCTGTGCGTAGCGTGACCCGTCATCTTTCCCCAGGGGTTACAATTAGCCTTGCAAGAGCACTAGGGTACAATTACCATCTAGTACCCAACCCCTTTGACCCCCAATTGCCCAGGACAATATTTTACAGCCACTCCCATACGCACATTAACATCAGTGCCATGGCTGGGAGGCGAGGATTCCGTAAGGGTGGCAAAGGTGGAAGAGCCACAAGTGGTGGCCGTGGTGGATCCGGTAGGGGACGTGGTCGTTACTTGCAGGGTGAGCCTGTCCCCCCATGTGTGGAGGACCAGTCAAGGGCACCCATAATCCCCCCACCCCCCCCTCCCGTTGAGGCTGATGTGGCTGACACCATCCATGCTCAGCCCTTGTTGGACCAGCCCATTGTGGCACCAGACCTGGCTGACTCCATGGCTGACTTCCAGGTCAGCAGGCCTATGACACGTGCGCTGGTGCACGTTGATGTCACCATGCCACGTGCATCTGGGGCAGCAAGGTCATCTGCTGCACCAAGTAGGCAGGGCGGAGAGGCTGCAGGGGCAGCTGCGGCTCCATCCACCCCAGCCCTCACACACCCAGCCCGGACAGTGTCGGTCCTAGTCCATGCTGCTGACATTCCCCCTGACACCATCACACTAGAGCCAATGCCTGCACCAACTCCCATGCTGAGTGTGCAATCCCACACTCCTGATACAGAGTCCACCAGGGCTCCTGCCCCTAGTGTCCAGAGCGGCGCAGGACACTCAGGATCACCACCACCTTCCAAGCGGAAGAGGAAGAGTGCTCGTCCGGCACAGGCTGATGCCCCAGACACGGCTACACAGTCCGGCCCATCCAGGAAGCCCAGCTTCACGGATGACGAACTGAATGCAGTTGTCGAGTATGTGTCCGCACATGACAACGAGATGGTCATTGTTGCAGGATCCAAGACCACACCTGCACAACGCCAGGCACACTGGCAGACCGTTGCGGACATCGTAAGTGCCCTTGGAATCGTGAGGCGCACAGCCAATGATTGCTATAAGCGCTGGAATGACCTAAAGCGCAGGGCAAAGAGTAAGCTGGCCTCAAGTCATGCCGCAACTCTAGTGACTGGAGGTGGGTCTCCAGTAGTAGACATGGAACTCACTCCACATGAGTCAGTCACTGGGACCTACGTCACGGAGGAACAGATCCAAGGCGTGGGAGATTTGGCTGATTACGAGGCATTGTCCGGTGAGTGCACATGCATGTGTGTGTCATCCATGTGCATGGTGTGTGTGAGGGCTTCTGTTTGTGTGACAGGTGAGAGTGTGTGCGCCTGAGTCGTATGGGTCAGCCATGTGCTTCATGCAATACATCCTGCGCAGCTGCATTTGGCCATAGCAGTATCCCTTCTGCCAACAGTAGACATCTAGCCCAACTGCACGCCAGTTGCCCTTGAAGTGTCACCTTGCCACAACATTGTTGCTTAATTTTTCACTGTTCATTTAGTCAGATTGTTTGCATTCCACCACTTTTACTAGGCATGTCGCAGTCCTCTAGTCACATGTCTGACATGGCTATGGTAAAGTGGAGTGACTTTGTTACCTGGATATCATTTGTTCAAACATGTCCCTGTGCAATTGCACCATTTCGGACTGGCAGCTCCAGGTGAAGAATCTGACCTGTTTGAATTAGAAAAGCTATTACATGCGGGAACTGGACTGAATGAATAGGTGCTGCCCTCCTCTCCATCTTCACTCAATAGCAATGGTACATGCCAACTGTGTGATGGCATGTGTGTTTCACTAGCCAATCACAGGCCAATGTGTGATGCCACTGCCAGGCAGCATGCAGAAAATGTGTTCATCTTCCATCTTGGTGTCATCAGTGTGTGCCATTTGCCTGCCCTTCATACGCAGTGAGGGTGCATGCATGGGAGGGTTTTAGTCATGTGGGACATGTGTCAAACAAGTACTGGTTCTCTTGCTTCTCAGCCCTCATTGTGTGCCATGGTGCTAATGCCTGTTTCCATTTCTTTGTTTTTATGTCTTTGCAGGGGAAGACGCACCTGATACTGCTGGGGTTGTGGAGATGGTGCAGACCCAGGAGGGGTCCGAGGGCCGACCAACCACCAGTGAGGGACGTGGTGTGGTGGTGGGTGAGAACCCACAAGTGCTGCAGGTCCTGCTCTCAAGGGGTGTCTCTGGCTGCACCTCCCCCGAGCTGTACTCATGTGTTGATTCGGATGAGACCTACGTGCCGTCGCAGGTGAGTGTTCCAGGGAGGGATTCTGTTCTGTCTCACCCACCTGCACCAGGGTCAGAACCCTCAATGGGGATGTCAGTGTTGGCAGCTACGCCTTTGGTGGTTACGGATGCAGGGTCACACTCCGCGACATCTGATCCTGTTCCTGGGCCAGCAGATCAGAGGGGGAATGCAGTCCTGCAGCCTCAGGCAGTGCCGGCACAGCAAGGCGCAGTTCGCCTTGCCCCAGACAGGCGTGGTGCCCGCCGACGTGGTGGCCGTACGCCACCTGGCAATACCGCATGGGAGCAATCCATTTACGGTATGGCAACCCAACAGGCAGCATCATCCGAGATGATGGCTCAGGCCATGGATAGGGTGGCCACTTCCATTGTCCCCCCTGAAAGGCTGATGGAGCGACTAGAGCAGGCAACCGACTCCATCTGCCAGTCACACAGGGAGGACATGTTGGGGTCCAACAGGGACAGGCGGGCGGCACTGGCGACTCTGCAGGAGGCCATCTCCATTGAGTCCCAGGGCCACAGGGAAGCCCTGAGGCAGGAGCTCCTTCACCTCAGGACGACTCTTGTTGAGCTTGAGGCTTCAACATACCAAAGGACAGAACAGCAGCTGGAGCGTCTCACCCGTACGCTCTCAGCTGAGATGCAGGCAACGAGGGCGGAGGTCCGGGCATCCCGTGAGTTGTTGCATGGGGACCTCCGCACACTCATCCTCCAGAACCAGACCTACCACACCCGCATGCTTGCAGCCATGGAGGAGCAGACTAGGGCCTTGCGTGGGCTGCCTCCCATAGTGCAACCACCTCCGGATGCAGCTGCAGAGGGTGATAATAGCGACAGCAGTGATACTCCCACAATAGGGTAGCCGTGTGGGCCATGAGCCCATGGAGGTGTTTTTTTTTCCCAGGATCCACGCAGGTGGGTTCTGGTGTGCATCCTGTCCTCGGACCTCCTGGGTGGCCTCCCCAACCCCCCCGGGCCCTTCAATGGCCATTTTTGATTTTTTTTTATTTTTATTTTTATTTTTATTTATTTTATTCCCAATTTTTTTGGGACGATTTGTTGGATTCCGTGGTTCCTGTGGGCATAGGCTGCATTGTGGCTGGGCACATGCAGGCTTGTAATGTATTTGGTTCAGATGCTTGGGTTTGAGTCACACACACCCCTCCTGCTTCCCGTTTCCATGGGCTTGCAAAGGGTGTGCCCAAGTGACAGTCAATTACACAGTGACGTTGGACTCCCATGAGCTGTGTGGGCAGTCTGTAGTCAATACTGTGTATACATTCCTAGTGCATATTGCTGTTGTGTTGTACACTGCATGTTGCATTGATGTGTAACTCATCTTCTGTGTCTACCTCCCAATTTGCAGGTCCCTTCCTCATGTCTACACAAGGACCTCTAGTCTGGAGATGTGTTCCATGTTGGCAGCAGTGCACCTACAACTCTACATGGCGCCAACACTACACAGTTGGTAGTGGTGGGAGTGCAGGCATTTCCAGGTGGTGAGACTACTAATATTTAACATTAGTGATGTCATGTTAATGGTAGTACGTGCTCAAGTTTGTTGTTGGTCCGGCATTACTGTGAGCATTTCAGGTGTTGCAAGTTTCTAATAGGGACACTGTACATTGTGACACTAGTGTCATGTTGTGGGGATTACTTTGTTTACCTGCAAATAGCATGACATGGCACGGTGTGTCGTGTGGCGGTGCTGGGGTTGGGTTGGCTGACATGGCACTGTCCTCTTGTTGCATTTTGCAAGTGGGTATTCATTTTAGCTGCTTGAATGTGTAACTTCACAAAACTGCATTGGTGGTGTCTGTGTGGGTAGGGATGCACACATTGTGACACTTCCAGGTGAACAATCTCAGGCTGATATGGTTTTCACGGTTCTTTCTCCAGACATTCAGGATCAGTGTCAGGTTGAGTCATCATTGATTGTCAGATGGAATGTGCCAGGGCAGTGTGCACTCCACAGGGGTGTGATTTCTATGTGAAGTAATTAGCCACTAGCTGTGTACGGGCTGCCTCCCCCCGTGCCCTTTCCCCTCCCATGCGCAGCGGCTGTGCATGTGGTTGGGGATGGGGGGGCACCACCATATCCACGGCCAGGCCCCGGCGTGTTGCAACGTTGTGCAGGACACATGCTGCCACTATGATCCTGCACACTACTGGGGGAGCGTACAACAGCTGCCCGCCAGAACGGTCAAGGGAGCGAAAGCGTGACTTCAGCACTCCGAATGTGCGCTCCACTATGCCCCGGGTTGTAATGTGGGCTGCGTTATATCTTACCTGGGGTGGCGTGGTGGGGTTCCGAATTGGCGTCATCATGTGGGGGCTGAGAGGGTAGGCACTGTCCCCTGTGGAGGTGGTGATTGGTATCATTGGTGGGGTTGTGACCTTGCTCAGTATCTGACATGCATGCATGTGCAGTGGCATTCATACTCACCAAGCAGCCATGTATCGCCATGCCGCCCAGCTTCTAGGTCCCGGCTTAGGGTGGACATTCGGTAAATGAAGCTGTCGTGGGTTGACCCGGGATTGTTGGCATATACTGAGGTGATGATTCCCTTGGCATTACATACTACCTGCACGTTGATGGAATGCCAGTGCTTGCGGTTCCTATAGATGTGCTCAGATGCCCTGGGGGGATGTAGAGCCACATGGGTGCAGTCGATGGCACCTAGCACTTTGGGGAATCGTGCCACTGCGTAAAAATCCAGGGCGGCAGCATGCCTTTCTGCAGGGGTTCTGGGCAGGTATATGTGCCTGCGGACTGATGGGCGTGCAGTGATGATGTTCAAGACCTGGTGTAGGCAGCGTGACTGGGTGGCCTGTGATACACCACCCACAATGGCACTTGTCCGCTGAAATGATCCAGTGGCTAAGAAGTGCAGTACATTGAGGACCTTCTCCAGGGGGCTGAGTGCTTGGGAGCACAGGGTGGGTGATGTGAGGTCATCCTCCCACTCACTCACCAGGTCCAGTATGATGTGTGGTGGAAACCTGTACCTCCCATGCACCTGGTCATCAGGCATCCCGAAAAGGCTGGTTCTGGGTGTGAATATTCTGCCCCTGACTATCCTCCTCCTCCTCCTTTGGTAGGCCACGCCCACTGCTGCTAGGAACGGTATGTTCATCCTGGGTCTGAGCTTGTTATTTTGTTAGCGCGCAAATTAATGCGTTGCGCGTGTTGTAGGCGAGCGTGTGACCCGCGCACCCCTGAAATCCAGTACCCAGTCCAATAGCGTGTGGAAATTCCCGCGCACACCGGGATATAGGTGCGCTGACGTACTTGCGTGTGTAAGTGTCCGCGCACACCTGATATACACGTACATAGGCCAATCGCGTGTATGCGCACTTTTGTCCAATTACACGCGATGACACCCTGACGTGCTGTCCAATTACACGCGATGAGACTCTGCCGTGCTGTCCAATTACACGCGATGAGACTCTGACGTGCTGTCCAATTACACACGATGAGACTCTGACGTGCTGTCCAATTACACGCGATGACACTCTGACGTGCAGTCTTTCCACGTGTGCTCTGTCATCACGTGCTGTGTGGGAAAAACCCGTGCGGGTCACGTCACAGACGCGCTTACGCGCTGAGGGCCTTTGGTCCAATAGATTCGCGTATGCGTGCTGACGCACTTACGCGCTAAGGGCCTTTCCTCGGTTTTCACGCTGACGTGCAGGATTTTCACGTGCCAAATCACTCCGTACCAAGCTGGCCACGCGTAAGCACACGGAAGACCACGCTCCTGCCCAGAAGGCCGAACTACTGCCCCCCAGAGCCCCGAGCACGCTCCCACCTGCCATCTGCTGCTGCCTGACTGCCTGCTGCCCACGTGCACTGCCATTTGCTGCCTGCACATCAGCCAGGGGTGCTGTTGCTGTGACCACCCCTGCTGGAACCGAAGACTCCCGAGTGGAATTCCATCGCTCCACAGCCCAGCCCCAGGACCCAGTTGCCCACCCACTCCTGCCTCTGGGGTTGTCATGTCGGGGCAAACACCATCTGTGACCACTGACAACCCCCGGCCAGAGAGGCAGAGGGGCACCAGCTTCAGTGCCACCGAAGTTGGTGTCCTGGTGGAGCAAGTCCTGGGGCAGTATGATGCCCTCTTCGGAAGTTCCCGTGCCGACAAGGAAGGACGGACTCGGATCTGGACTGACATCGTGACTGCCATCAACGCGGAGGGGGTGGCAGTCCGGGACTTACAACATGTCAGGAAGCGCTGGGAGGACTTCAGGTCCAGGACCCTGAACAAGGCCCGGCGCCTCTTGAAGGCAGCGGATGCCAAGGGGCGCCGGGGCCACTTGTCGGAAGAACAGATGGGGGTCCTGGAACGCATATCCCCAGCGCTCCACGTCCAGGTCCTAGAGAAGCAGACCCGTCTGGAGTCGAGCGGTGAGTGTACATGCATCCTGATTGTGAGCAGTGCGTGTGGTGATTATTCGGTATTGTGCCGGTTGCACATCTGTTTGTATGGGGTCGAGTATGGGTGGGGGTGTACAGGGCCGTGGGTCTGACACATGCGAGGGCTGTAATGTGTGAGACATGGATGGTGCTTGTGTGTGTGGGCTTGCATGGCAAATGCAGTTGTGCGTGCACACATGTTTGGATGAATGTGTATGTAAGTAGACATGTCCGTCATGTCAGGCATGTATGTTGTTTTCGGCTGCATGTATGAGCACTGTGTACATGTGCATGTGTGTGTATTTGTCAAGGGTGCAACAGTGATGCAACATGGATGCATGTGACAGCGGTATGTGGAAGCCTGATTGGCAGATGTGACATGGATGCCCGTCTGAACAGTGCGACACTTGGCAGAGGTGTAGACATGCATGCAAGTGTGGTGGTGTGTGTACATGTGTGGTGCACTTCCTGTGTTGCATGTGATGTCTGGCTCCCCTTTGGCTGCTGATGCTGTTGTATGTGTAGGGATGGTGGTGGCAGTTGCGATATGGCTGTGGTATGGCTCATGTGTGCGAGTTGCAATGACATGTGTGTTGGGATTGTGATGACATGTCTGAGGTTTGCCAATGCCACTTATGTGCAACTGTCATGCGTGTATGTGTCCATTGTACAGTGCCCTGATGCCTGTGTTTTGTTTCTCCCTGTCTGCAGCGTCAACTGATGAAGAGGGCGGAGAAGGTGCTGTGGAGCACAGCGGCGGGGATCCGACCGCCAGCCGGAGACGCAAGGCCCGGCTCCCCTCCCGTGTTGTCATCTCGTCGGGGAGTGAGGAGTCCGGTGCCGCGTCCCAGGCCGCAGCTGCCAGGAGGAGGTCCAAGAGGCGGAGGTTGCAGTTGGACTCCTCGGCAGCAGAAGGGGCAGCTGGGACCCCACAGGGCCCAACAGGGGAAGATGGCACGGAGTCATCCAGGTTGGTGGGGGGTTTGGTGGAGGAGGGGGCCGTGCAAGCACCAGAGACGGGGTCTGGAGGTGGGGATCCCACTGGTGCTAGTGGTGCAGTGCAGGACCAGGGACAGGAGGCAGCACAGGCGGCCGCGGAGGTGCCTGTGTGCAATCCTGTCCCCGATCCTGTCCCTGCTTCATCTTGCACCAGCAGGGATGCCTACGTCCAGACCCGTTTTCAGGCAGGGGATGAGCTGACGTCAACTGGCCTTCCTCTGCCTGCGGACGTGGCCATACAGGTCCGGGTTGAGCCTGTCCTGGCTGGTGTGGCGTTGCGTCAACGGGCCATGCGAGGTGACCTGCAGTCTTTTCATGGAGAGACTGCACGTCATCTCGAATGGCTCGTTGACCACGTCAGCCTGCTGGGACAGGTCACCCAGGCCGGATTCCTCCGTCTGATGGGGCTTGCTCCGACCCCCTCCTCAACTGGACCCCCTACGCGCCAGTCGTCCTCTGTTCCATCTTCCCACCCATCAGTCACCTGGGTGCCCTGTGGAGCTGCCTCTGACGGTGCGGCCAGGCTGGTGGAGGAGGCATCCCTGCCACAGTCGGGAGTCGGAGGTCCAGCAGGGGTGGCCACATCAACAACTGCACCCCAGCCGGCGGAGGATGTGCAGGCAGCAGGAGGCAGTGCACGGGCAGAGGCAGAGCAGCAGCAACATGGTGGGAGACATGAAGGCTCGGGGCTTTCGACATCGGAGGGGCAGGCATCGGCCGGAGGGCAGGGGGACCCAGGACAGAGAGTGTCTTCCGTGTGGCAGCGGTTGGGCCACGCCATAGGTGCGCAGCGGCGGCGGGCGGAAGAGGCGCGGCTCACAATGGTCAGGGCGGAGAACTCCATGCGGAGGGCCCTGAGGCGGGCCGAGTGCCTCGAGGCAATCAGCAGGGGGTTGGAGGAGGACACGGCGTCGTCCCTGCGGACCCTCGGGGCCATGGAACTGGACCGCCTCCGGGACATCGAACAGGAGTTCGATGATGCCCTGGCCCGGGACACCACGGAGTGAGCCGCTGGACTTGCCCGCCGCCTTTGTATATAGTTCTTTAGTTTTAGGTTTCCTTTCTTTCTTATTATGATTTGGAGTCGACGGACACTGCTCCACTTTTTGTATATAGTTGATTTTTAGGTAGGTTTTTTAGTAGGTTTCCTTTGTTCAGTTGGGCTCATGGACCCTTGGTAGTTTTTTACATAGTTCTTTATTGCATGGAGATTTTTTTACTTTTGACTTTGGCCAAATATTTTTTGGATTCTGATTTGCAGTTTTGTGTTTTTATACGGACATGCAGCTTTTTTTTTCTCATTCACATTGTAGTTTGTTTTCTTTCTTTAGCATTCTTTATTTTTTTCAATACAATTTTGTTTCCATACTTCACTGTGTGGTATCATCTCATTGGTTTCATGCATGTCATGTTGTGTGTTTTTCCCATTCAATTGCAACCATTGTGTGTGACGGACATGGGTTCATTAGCTACATGAACATTGGGGGTGTAACATGTGATTTCCATTTCCATGTGGGTGAATGGGTTACTTGGTAGGGCTTTTTGGCTGTGGAGGCTGTCCATTACGCACATGATTGGGGATTGTGAGGACCTGGTGGGGGCTGCCCATGGTGGCAGGGGGGTGGGGGGGGTGGGAGACATGAGTGGGGGCCTGGTGGAGGCTGCCCCTGCACTGCTGGGGGGTGGGGGTGGTGGGAGACATGAGTGGGGGCCTGGTGGAGGGTGACACTGGATGCTGGGGGGTGGGGGTGGTGGTAGACATGAGTGGGGGCCTGGTGGAGGCTGCCCCTGCACTGCTGGGGGGTGGGGGTGGTGGTAGACATGAGTGGGGGCCTGGTGGAGGCTGCCCCTGCACTGCTGGGGGGTGGGGGTGGTGGTAGACATGAGTGGGGGCCTGGTGGAGGGTGACCCTGGGGGGTGGGGGTGGTGGTAGACATGAGTGGGGAAATGGTGGAGGCTGCCCCTGCACTGCTGGGGGGTGGGGGTGGTGGGAGACATGAGTGGGGGCCTGGTGGAGGGTGACCCTGGATGCTGGGGGGTGGGGGTGGTGGTAGACATGAGTGGGGGCCTGGTGGAGGCTGCCCCTGCACTGCTGGGGGGTGGGGGTGGTGGTAGACATGAGTGGGGGCCTGGTGGAGGGTGACCCTGGATGCTGGGGGGTGGGGGTGGTGGTAGACATGAGTGGGGGCCTGGTGGAGGCTGCCCCTGGTGGCTGGGGGGTGGGGGTGGTGGGAGACATGAGTGGGGGCCTGGTGGAGGCTGCCCATGGTGGCAGGGGGGTGGGGGTGGTGGGAGACATGAGTGGAGGCCTGGTGGAGGCTGCCCCTGCACTGCTGGGGGGTGGGGGTGGTGGGAGACATGGGTGGGGGCCTGGTGGGGGCTGCCCCTGGTGGCTGGGGGGTGGGGGTGGTGGGAGACATGAGTGGGGGCCTGGTGGAGGCTGCCCCTACACTGCTCGGGGGTGGGGGTGGTGGGAGACATGAGTGGGGGCCTGGTGGAGGCTGCCCCTGGTGGCTGGGGGGTGGGGGTGGTGGGAGACATGAGTGGGGGCCTGGTGGAGGCTGCCCATGGTGGCAGGGGGTGGGGGTGGTGGGAGACATGAGTGGGGGCCTGGTGGAGGATGCCCATGGTGGCAGGGGGGTGGGGGTGGTGGGAGACATGAGTTTGGGCCTGGTGGAGGCTGCCCCTGCACTGCTGGGGGGTGGGGGTGGGTTGAGACATGGGTGGGGGCCTGGTGGGGGCTGCCCCTGGTGGCTGGGGGGTGGGGGTGGTGGGAGACATGAGTGGGGGCCTGGTGGAGGATGCCCATGGTGGCAGGGGGGTGGGGGTGGTGGGAGACATGAGTGGGGGCCTGGTGGAGGCTGCCCCTGCACTGCTGGGGGGTGGGGGTGGTGGGAGACATGGGTGGGGGCCTGGTGGGGGCTTCCCCTGGTGGCTGGGGGGTGGGGGTGGTGGGAGACATGAGTGGGGGCCTGGTTGAGGCTGCCCCTGCACTGCTGGGGGGTGGGGGTGGTGGTAGACATGAGTGGGGGCCTGGTGGAGGCTGCCCCTGGTGGCTGGGGGGTGGGGGTGGTGGGAGACATGAGTGGGGGCCTGGTGGAGGCTGCCCATGGTGGCAGGGGGGTGGGGGTGGTGGGAGACATGAGTGGGGGCCTGGTGGAGGATGCCCATGGTGGCAGGGGTGTGGGGGTGGTGGGAGACATGAGTGGGGGCCTGGTGGAGGATGCCCATGGTGGCAGGGGGGTCGGGGTGGTGGGAGACATGAGTGGGGGCCTGGTGGAGGCTGCCCCTGCACTGCTGGGGGGTGGGGGTGGTGGTAGACATGAGTGGGGGCCTGGTGGAGGGTGACCCTGGGGGGTGGGGGTGGTGGTAGACATGAGTGGGGAAATGGTGGAGGCTGCCCCTGCACTGCTGGGGGGTGGGGGTGGTGGGAGACATGAGTGGGGGCCGGGTGGAGGGTGACCCTGGATGCTGGGGGGTGGGGGTGGTGGTAGACATAAGTGGGGGCCTGGTGGAGGCTGCCCCTGCACTGCTGGGGGGTGGGGGTGGTGGTAGACATGAGTGGGGGCCTGGTGGAGGGTGACCCTGGATGCTGGGGGGTGGGGGTGGTGGTAGACATGAGTGGGGGCCTGGTGGAGGCTGCCCCTGGTGGCTGGGGGGTGGGGGTGGTGGGAGACATGAGTGGGGGCCTGGTGGAGACTGCCCATGGTGGCAGGGGGGTGGGGGTGGTGGGAGACATGAGTGGGGGCCTGGTGGAGGCTGCCCCTGCACTGCTGGGGGGTGGGGGTGGTGGTAGACATGAGTGGGGGCCTGGTGGAGGGTGACCCTGGATGCTGGGGGGTGGGGGTGGTGGTAGACATGAGTGGGAGCCTGGTGGAGGCTGCCCCTGGTGGCTGGGGGGTGGGGGTGGTGGGAGACATGAGTGGGGGCCTGGTGGAGACTGCCCATGGTGGCAGGGGGGTGGGGGTGGTGGGAGACATGAGTGGGGGCCTGGTGGAGGCTGCCCCTGCACTGCTGGGGGGTGGGGGTGGTGGTAGACATGAGTGGGGGCCTGGTGGAGGGTGACCCTGGATGCTGGGGGGTGGGGGTGGTGGTAGACATGAGTGGGGGCCTGGTGGAGGCTGCCCCTGGTGGCTGGGGGGTGGGGGTGGTGGGAGACATGAGTGGGGGCCTGGTGGAGACTGCCCATGGTGGCAGGGGGGTGGGGGTGGTGGGAGACATGGGTGGGGGCCTGGTGGGGGCTGCCCCTGGTGGCTGGGGGGTGGGGGTGGTGGGAGACATGAGTGGGGGCCTGGTGGAGGCTGCCCCTGCACTGCTGGGGGGTGGGGGTGGTGGGAGACATGAGTGGGGGCCTGGTGGAGGCTGCCCCTGGTGGCTGGGGGGTGGGGGTGGTGGGAGACATGAGTGGGGGCCTGGTGGAGGCTGCCCATGGTGGCAGGGGGTGGGGGTGGTGGGAGACATGAGTGGGGGCCTGGTGGAGGATGCCCATGGTGGCAGGGGGGTGGGGGTGGTGGGAGACATGAGTGGGGGCCTGGTGGAGGCTGCCCCTGCACTGCTGGGGGGTGGGGGTGGGTTGAGACATGGGTGGGGGCCTGGTGGGGGCTGCCCCTGGTGGCTGGGGGGTGGGGGTGGTGGGAGACATGAGTGGGGGCCTGGTGGAGGATGCCCATGGTGGCAGGGGGGTGGGGGTGGTGGGAGACATGAGTGGGGGCCTGGTGGAGGCTGCCCCTGCACTGCTGGGGGGTGGGGGTGGTGGGAGACATGGGTGGGGGCCTGGTGGGGGCTGCCCCTGGTGGCTGGGGGGTGGGGGTGGTGGG
This sequence comes from Ambystoma mexicanum, assembly GCF_040938575.1. NCBI lineage: Eukaryota > Metazoa > Chordata > Amphibia > Caudata > Ambystomatidae > Ambystoma > Ambystoma mexicanum. The sequence continues at coordinate 448,528,465 of NC_090926.1, forward strand.
AGACATGAGTGGGGGCCTGGTGGAGGCTGCCCCTGCACTGCTGGGGGTGGGGGTGGTGGTAGACATGAGTGGGGGCCTGGTGGAGGCTGCCCCTGGTGGCTGGGGGGTGGGGGTGGTGGGAGACATGAGTGGGGGCCTGGTGGAGGCTGCCCATCGTGGCAGGGGGGTGGGGGTGGTGGGAGACATGAGTGGGGGCCTGTTGGAGGATGCCCATGGTGGCAGGGGCGTGGGGGCGGTGGGAGACATGAGTGGGGGCCTGGTGGAGGATGCCCATGGTGGCAGGGGGTGGGGGTGGTGGGAGACATGAGTGGGGGCCTGGTGGAGGCTGCCCCTGCACTGCTGGGGGGTGGGGGTGGTGGGAGACATGGGTGGGGGCCTGGTGGGGGCTGCCCCTGGTGGCTGGGGGGTGGGGGTGGTGGTAGACATGAGTGGGGGCCTGGTGGAGGCTGCCCCTGCACTGCTGGGGGGTGGGGGTGGTGGGAGACATGAGTGGGGGCCTGGTGGAGGGTGACCCTGGATGCTGGGGGGTGGGGGTGCAGGGGGACATGAGTGGGGGCCTGGTGGAGGGTGGCCATGGTGGCAGGGGGGTGGGGTGGTGGTAGACATGAGTGGGGGCCTGGTGGAGGCTGCCCCTGCACTGCTGGGGGGTGATGGTGGTGGGAGACATGAGTGGGGGCCTGGTGGAGGCTGCCCCTGGTGGCTGGGGGGTGGGGGTGGTGGGAGACATGAGTGGGGGCCTGGTGGAGGCTGCCCCTGCACTGCTGGGGGGTGGGGGTGGTGGGAGACATGAGTGGGGGCCTGGTGGAGGCTGCCCCTGGTGGCTGGGGGGTGGGGGTGGTGGGAGACATGAGTGGGGGCCTGGTGGAGGCTGCCCATGGTGGCAGGGGGGTGGGGGTGGTGGGAGACATGAGTGGGGGCCTGGTGGAGGATGCCCATGGTGGCAGGGGGGTGGGGGTGGTGGGAGACATGAGTGGGGGCCTGGTGGAGGCTGCCCCTGCACTGCTGGGGGGTGGGGGTGGTGGGAGACATGGGTGGGGGCCTGGTGGGGGCTGCCCCTGGTGGCTGGGGGGTGGGGGTGGTGGGAGACATGAGTGGGGGCCTGGTGGAGGATGCCCATGGTGGCAGGGGGGTGGGGGTGGTGGGAGACATGAGTGGGGGCCTGGTGGAGGCTGCCCCTGCACTGCTGGGGGGTGGGGGGGGTGGAAGACATGGGTGGGGGCCTGGTGGGGGCTGCCCCTGGTGGCTGGGGGGTGGGGGTGGTGGGAGACATGAGTGGGGGCCTGGTGGAGGCTGCCCCTGCACTGCTGGGGGGTGGGGGTGGTGGGAG